>NC_143452.1:2400000-3077500 GCF_987193195.1 Phasianus colchicus
CACCTCCGGCTCCGCTCAGTATCAGGTGCCAGCAAAAGAACAGATGGCTGAGTCAAACGGGAGATGGTTCAGAGTGTCACTGTGGCGAGAAGAGATGGAATTTTTGCTAATCCAATTTATTTTTGCATCGTGGCAGCTGTAAACAAACAAATAAACAAATGAAAAAACGACCACATAAATTCCTAAACTTCAGCCCTCCTTTGGTGTTGCTGGGAGATAAGCTCCTAAATCCCTTGGCTGCAGGCATTTGGGAAGGTTGTGAGGGTTCTGGTTGCTGCTTCTCTGTAGGGTGGAGCCAGGAGACATGGAGGTCTCCAGCTTTTCCTTGCTTCTAGCTCATAACCATCACCCACTTGTCAAAGTTCATTAGCAGGAATGGGAAGAGCACATAGTCTAAACCTGATTAAGGTAATTAGAGACAGGATGTCTAGCCATTGGTGGTAATGGGGGGCATGCATGGGGATGCAGAATCACAAATAACGAGCCGGCAGCCCAGAGCAGGTTGACAGTGATTCCATCAGGTTCCTCACTGACTGGAGCTTCCCAGGCTGCTTGGTTAGCAGGAACTATGAAGAATCCAGCAGCCAGCCTTTGTCACAAGTCTTGTTGGTAATTCATAACGAAAAACACACGCTCAGGATTCATGAGATGAATTATTCTTCATGAATTGTGCATTGTCTCTCTGTGAGATAGCAATGTCTTCAGATGACTATCTGTGAAGCTCCCTGGGGTGCAAGCTTTGGTTGCTGTTGTCCCAAGGGAACGTACCAAAATCCTCTTCAGTGCTGCCTAGCAGAGAAGCGTTCCATTGCAGTCTGCAAGGGAGGGTGCTCCTCGCTGCAAAAGCTGAAATTCTATTTTTGCTTAACAGTTAAAACCCTAAATAACAGCCTTCGTGTGCAAACTGAACCATTAAATTACAGAGGTGAATCTAAGCCTTCTTACGCTGTGTAGAGTTTGCTCATGTGGAAATTTCCTGGTGCATCCTCCAGTGGATGCGTCAGTGGTGTAAAACAGGTGAGCAGGCATCAGTTTTATGGCACTGATTAAAAACATGTCTCTTCCAAAGTACAAAACAATTTCTATGCTATTTCATTATTTTTTTAATCCACTTGCCGTGAACAAATTCCCCATCATCTGAGTTATGCATCGCAGTTGATGTACAGGGCTTTGTCCAGACACAAGCTATTGAAAGCCAAGTGAATTTCACAGCCCTAAGCAACGTCTGCAGAGCTGGAAGCAGGAGCCAGTGTTGTCCCAGGCAGTGTTTTCCTGGGCCATGGCCTGGGCTTCAACCATCAGCTGTGCACTGGCCAAGCAAGTGCAATGAGCCACTGTGTCCTCTGTAGACCCTTTTATTGTAGGAGGTTAATGCAAAGCATCCAAGATGTTCAAACATCAGTAATTACACAACACAGCCAAATGTTAGCCTCTGAGACAGGCTTAGAAAACCGATCAGCTTTTGACAAAACATCTTTGCCTTTGCTTGTGCAGGCCATGAGAAGGGTGCCCACCAGCAGCTCTTCTTGGATCCCAGAGAACTCTTCGTTAAATTATTTAGAAGACATGAGCAAGACCTTCCTAGCTGTTCATACACCAAACCTCCGTATCTTTGGTTGTTGAAAAAGAATGCAGGAGGACTAATGAAACTGTAATGTATGTATTAATTAATGTACATATTTTCTCAGTAAATTCTGCGCAGCTATAAATGGGCAAATAAATAATTAACGCCGTGGAATAATTTATGTGAGCTGTTTCTTACTTGTTCTAATTACTGGTATGAACACAGCCCGATGAATTATTGAAAATCACAGAATAAATAATATTAAAATTAATTTGTCACCCGTAAGTACATGAAAAGCCAAGTTCAAATCGATGGTTAGTTGTACAAGTGCACTGCATTGTGATACTTGCCCAGTAGATGGATGCAGGAGGTGGAATGTTCCCTCCTGGCCAACTTCATCTGAAACTTTGGTTCTTCTGGGTTTTGCTTTTCTCAACAGCTGGATGCTTTTCTTCTTGGACCTTCAGAGGGCTGTTGCACAACGTGAACTGTTTTTGCAGTTGTGACCAAAGGTCAGAAGCAAGTGAAGGTAATGGACAGTAATTAACGATGCTGGCTGTTAGCGTGCTTGATTGCTTGTATCTTGCATGCATGCAGAGTAATTGTGTGCATCTTGCTAAATAATGTGCGATGGAAGGTGAATTTCTAAGAAGAAATCCAAAAGGATCTGACCTTTTAAAGAAGTGCCCCAGGTGATCTGCCCGGAGAGCTACTAGCACACACATGCAGCCATTCAGCAGAAATGTGTGCATGAATGCTGACACCACGAGGCACCGAGGTATGATGGGTGCAGCCAGTCCCCCAGCACAGCAGGCACCCTCCAGCCAAAACTGTGCCTCTCACCTTACTTATCCACTCAGCGTAACATGATGAGCGATCCATCAAACCCACTCCCTTTCCTCTCTCAGTACACCCGTGGTTAATGTGATCGATGAAGTGTGGTACCCTGAATGCTGGATTAATCAGCACGAAGATTCCTCCTGGGTCGTGCTGTTCGTGGTGACATTGCCTTCATCACAGTTCAGCCAGCAGGCATCCCATCAGACAGTGCAGTGATTCACAATGGCTCATTCACCGTGGGCAGCACCAACTGCAGCCCTTCCTGATCCCAGCATCCAAGCTGGGCATGGGCTGTGTCCAGGTGGCCACCAGCATAAGCACAGCTCTCAGTGCATGGCTTCTTATATCTGATTAGTGATTAAGTCATTTATTAATTTAATAGCACGTGTGCACAGTGGTTTATTGGTTTAGACTCTAGGATTGGAAAACTTGAATCCAAGTCCTCATTCGTCACAGCAACACCAGCACACCTGGGGGCACATCCAGAAGAGCCAAGGTATCTGGAGCAGCACCCCATGAGGTCCTCCTCCTGTCCTCCTGCTCCATGACCACACCAGCCACACTTGGGGTGTCCAGCAGGTGAATCATAGAATCATCAAGGTTGAAAAGACCACTAAGATCATCTAGTCCAGCTCTCAGCCTATGCCTGTGACTGCTCTAGGCTTTCATTATGTGCAACATCTAAACTTTTCTTGAACACCCCCAGGGACAGTGACTCCACCACCACCCCAGGCAGCCTGTGCCAAATACAGGCCTGATGGATGGAACAGGCTTGGGGGAGGATAAAGCCAAACACTTAAGTGATACCACTTCAGTTAAATAATATTTTGTGCCTGCAAAATGAGAATTACTCTTTTCCCCTTTCCTATGTCCAGTATTTTTCAAGCATTTTCATTGGAAGGATTTCACAGCTCATCCTTTTGATCCTTTTTGATTTTCCTTCATCTTTCTTCATTTTCCTCTCTCTCCTGTCAGATTCTCGAGATCTGTGGATTTTTCTACATAGCCATTTGTTTGTTTGTTTGTAGAAAAGATGTTCCTATGGAAAATCTCAGTGAATCTCAGCTCTCTTTGGGAATGCCCGTGGAGGTGCTGGGCTCACAGGCACGGCTGCTGGTTGGACTCAATGATCATAGTGGTCTTTCCAACCTTATTGATGATTCTATGAAATGGAAAATACTAAATAGGTAATAGAAGTGCACCAGAATGCAGAACTCCATCTGATACAAACGCAAAATAATATCCTTAAGACAATCATTGCTGGGCACAGCTCTTCTCTCCTGACTGCAGGCTGAGCTTTGTTCTTGCTTTGTCCAGGGATAAATAAGAGCAGAGAGGTCTCGGGATGGAGCTCCAAGCCTTGCAGCAGAGGGACATAGGTGAGCACTGCCCTTTGCCACCCCAAGCTGCTGTTTGCAGCCCCATTGAAGGCTGTCCTGGCCAACGTGGTGGGGATGAGCCCAGGGAGGTCATTTGGACCCAGACCAAAAGAAGTTGAATAAGGAAAGGCACCGTCCTCGCTGGGCTTTCCTCCTGCATCTTGGCTAATCAAGTGACTGATTATTTGCTGAATATTTAACTAGCACATCTAATATGAACTTTGCTTTATAAATGATAAATCAAGCAGGTTTTTTAAAGCTATACCTTGTCATAGTCTCTCCTCGAGCACTTTCATGGGCAGGAATAATTATTTAGTGCACACCGCATGTATAATGAATTTTCAGGCATACTTGTTTGATCTATAGCCTTGGAAATAAAAATCCCATTAGTCTAACAAGCTCACCAATTATTCCCTGAGATCACTGAGCCCATTTGAGTGAAGAAAGTTACACAAAATTGAAAGTGAATGGGGAACGGTGCAATATGTTGTTTCATAGAGCTAAACGTTATCAAATAGCATTTCATATCACAGTTGGAGGGGAGGGAAGAGCAGAGAGCTTGGACCTGCAACACCATAGGTGGTGTAGCTGCACCTGTAGCAAATTCCCAACCTCTCCCAGTCCCCTTGGGCTCCTAGAGGCAGTAGAAACATTGCCAAAGAGCCATTTCTATGGGTGAACACCTCTCTCCATTGCCTTGGTCAAAACCCACAGCAATCAGCTCTGATGGGATGCCACAACTTCGGGCAGCCCATGGTGCTCCATGCCTCCCCCAGCACCCCCAGTGCTCACGGGGACGAAGGAGCACCAGGCTCCATCTGCAAATAAAGAAAGTCAGAGAGCAGCCTGATTAATTCCTGTTTGCTCTTCGGGGCTGTTGGGAGCTGCTTCTAGTGATTAGAGGGGGGCAGAGGGCACTGCAGCAGCAGCAAAGGAAGGGAGTGATTAGAGAAAATGCTTTAACAAACACACACAGCATCAGCATTTCTAACTCTTAAGCACTTCGTTCTGCACCTTCAGAAGGATGGTTTTTTACTGCTGATTTTCTGTTCTTCTTTGAAGCAGTCTCCTCTGTGAGCCTGAGAGGCCATCTGCCATCTTGAAGTCCTGACACGTGGCCCCCAGCAGGAGCAGGTATGATTGGGGGCTTGTGCCCCCCGCACCTGATAATACATCTGAAGCACGCAAGCCAAGGCAGAGCACGCTGACTTGCATGCTGGCCATGCTGCAGCTCAGCTCATGCATGGGGAACAGGTGGGTGCAAAGCAAGTCAGCACAAATGGGCTCTTTGCAGGCTGACAGCCCATGCTCTCATTTACTCTCCCCCACCCCCATTAACTGAGCCTTGGCTTGCTTCAAATGACCATGGAGCCACATGCTCAGTCAGATCTGATTGTTTCTATTAAAGCTCCAAAAAGAGCATTTTTCCCCTATGTCTCTAGAAGAAAACGTACAATCAAAGGTAAAACAAGGGAGAAGAAAAAGCAACTGGGAACGACAAGAGAAAGGGCACAAGTGCACTGCTCAAGCAGTGAAAGCCAAGTATTAGCCTGTCACATTCAGCACTGTCCAGATAACCCTGGAAATAATTTGCTTACTGAATCCCTTCGAACATATGTAGCAGTGCTTGGGCTCTGTAGTCCCATGCAAACAGGACCATGAGCCACTTTTGGTTAACTTCTAATGTTTGTCGAGTACTCAGACACGGCACGTTAATTAAGAGTTTGAACAGATGGGCATCTATGGATTGCATCTGAGCAGGTTCAGGAAGGAGTGCCCTCCACTCTTCCCAGGAGCTGCTAATTACCACCCATCAGCAGATCACAGCTCCAGCATTGAAGCATGCTGAACTGTGTGGGAAGGCTCCTGGTGCAGCTGAATACAGGCAAGCTGTTTAAGTTGCCCTAACTTTCCCAAGATGTATGAATTTGCACCTTACACTTGGCCATCTGTTTTTCTCCGTATGGTTGCCCAGGTAGCTACAAGAGAGGAAAACCCACAGCAAAGCTGTCACTGTGCTTTTACATGGGAGCACGCTCAGTTCCCATGCAGACAAGCCCTGGGGTGAGCCACCAAGCCTGGCTGGACATGAACCAGACCTGCATGGCTTGAAGGCTTGCCATCCAACTATCCTGCCCAATGGGAGACGGGCTGCTGAGACCCTTGCTCTGGTATCCAAAGGCATGGCAACTGTGGACAGGAGTGGTTTTACCCTCTCACATGGGATGGTCAGATTTTTTACCCATTCTGGACCAAGATGGACCCATGACTTTGGCCACCTGGAAGTCACAACTCACTGGAAATCCCCCACAGAAAACCCTTCATGTAGGCAAGAAGACCTCTCTGCTTCCAAGGTATTCAGATCAAGGTTGCCCTGTGTTTGGTAGGTCATGAAATGAAAATGATTGACTGGGGATGGAAGTCACAGGGAGGATCTCCTGGACATGGGGGAGGCCAGCTCAGGTTCTTCCTGGGCTTGAAATCAAAGTGGTGCTGGCTCAGTTAGTGTAAGCATCATTGAAAGCAAAAGGGATCTTGAGAAGAACTTGCCATTGCCCCCAGAACTGGAGCAGCTGGTAGGGCCAGCAGGAAGCAGGGTCACCCCAGCAAGGGAAAGCTGGAAACATCCAGGCAGAAGTCTAGCCTACAAAGCTCTTTGGCTTTTCAGTACCAGCCCTAGGCTAACGTAATGGCTTTGGCAGTGGCACAGGCTGTGAACTTGGCTGCAGTGCTTTCAGGATGTTTAGCTTCAGCTCTTAAGTAAAATTGCCCCTTATAAATAGCTCTTCAGGGATGCTCATTGGTGGATAAGGAGGCTTAGAAAAAATGGAGAGCAACTGAGAGGCTGTGCCAGGGTTAAGGCTCAGCCCATGATCCTGGAGCCCAGGATCTCCTCTTGGAGGCTCACAGAAGCCCCATGCTCCAAGGCACCATTTTTTAGTGATGTGACTTCAGAGAGTAGAAAGGGAGAGAGCCAGAGAATATGTCTGCTTTTTTTTTTTTTTTTTTTTTTTTTTCACTTGAAAAGCAGTGCAGGCAGTGACCACGGCCAAAGAGTAAAGGTGATCCACTTAGCCAAAAACTTGTCCACCTGCAGAAGCTACAAGAGCCCTTGCTTGGTTTTGGGAAACAGTTTTCTGTTTCATGAAAAGGGAAGGGAAGGGAAGGGAAGGGAAGGGAAGGGAAGGGAAGGGAAGGGAAGGGAAGGGAAGGGAAGGGAAGGGAAGGGAAGGGAAGGGAAGGGAAGGGAAGGGAAGGGAAGACCCATGAACAGACAGAGCACAGTTCCCCTCCATTCTTCAGTAAGCTTGGCCTAAATGCTGGGACAAGGCTGCTCATTTCTGTACTGGTTTGCATTGCTGGAAAGAAACTCTACCACAATTTCATATATATTGTCATAGGGGGAGTTATTAAATAAAACATGAAAATCCTGATTAACATCCGTGCTGTTTCATTGGACTACTTTACTTGATATTAAATGTAATTAATTTTGCCCAACTTTTTTTTTTTTTTTTTAATTTTAAGTCAGCTGAGTGCTACCCTCTCCCAGTGGAGGCTGCAGGCACAGCATGGTCCCAATAGGCATAAGCTTGTCTTCCACTGAGATGCTGAGAGCCTGGGAGCCTGGTCTAAATAAAATGCCTCCTTGATTGCACAGGAATGGGAGACAGCATCTTCTCTAAGTTCTGTTGACTGAATATGATTCAGGCTTGCAGCTCCCAGACTGTTGTGACCCCCATCCCCCGGCTCAACAGTTGCACCTCACGGACATAAAGCCCAGCCCCTCATCCCCAGGTCAGCTCTGGCTCCTTGCTATGCTGGACACCAAGCTGATGGCTCTTGCTGCACGTCCATGAGCTCCACACAGAGATGAAAAAGTTGGTGACAAGGATCTTCCCTTGTTATTCCTAGAGGGAGGAGAATCAGGAAAAAAGCAGCTTCTCTGACCATACCACAAATGCCAACTAGAGGGGACCTAACAAAGAAGTGATCTCCCCACCTGAAGCTTGGGACACCCTTGTTCCCCATGGTTGCTGGAAGAACCCATTGATGTCTCAAAAGGAGACTGGAATAGTCTTTTGTGCTAAAGCTCACAGCCTCTACAGCACCATCCTGCAAAGGATCGGACCTTGGGCTGCACGAGGACCCCTGCACATTCAGGAAAGCAACAGGTGAGGGCTGCCAAGCCAAAGGCAAACAGAAAGAGGAAGGAGAATATCCCCCTCCAGCACTCCCCGCAGAGCAGAGCCCCACTCCATTCCCTTCCCATCCCACACAGGAGCACAAGACAAACGATTTCTACTGAAATACATTACTGAGCTCCAAAGGGCTCATGAAGATGGATGTGTCCCCTGGACTGGACAGATGGCAAGAGGCTGGAGAAAGAAAAAGAAACAACAATTCCACAAATCAAGCTCCAAAATGACATCCTTTAGGCGTGAAGGTGCCCTGCTCACTGCCATGCTTGCTTCCTGCGGAGCTTCCAGCAGCTGGGTGTGCATTGCTGGGCACAGCCACCGAGCCCATGGGTTTCCCTGCTGGGATGGGAGCTTCACCCTCTCACCACACACTCTGCTATTGCTTTTCCTTCAGCTGTCATTTATCCTCTCTGCCTGACTCCCAACACCTGTATCTCTTTGATTGCTCGGCTGAGAGTCACATTGGAGGGAGTGAATGGAAATCAAAGCTGCTCTGGTGTTCACGGGCTGTCTGCAAACACGCCGTGTAGATCAGCCTGCTGCTGCATGCCAGCTGAGCTTATAAAGCAAGCAAGCATCATTTTTGCCTTCACTTTTCACATCATCTCCCAGTGATTCAGTGTTTAAAGGAAAAGATTTCTACTTTTTCCCCTCTGTCTGAACATTTTTTGAGAGTGAAGAGGGTTCTGAAGAACGTTTTGTCTTGTCATTTCTTTGAGTGATGGGGGAGCAATTGAAAGACACTTTCTCCCAGAGATTTAAAGAGAAGATAGATAACCACAGATACAGTTCTCAGAACTGAAACGAAGCAAAAAAAAAACCCAAAACTTTGAAGCTGGGAACTGGTTTTTCTGTAGAACAGCAGAATGTTTGTAAATCAGTAGAACAAGCAAATGGTCACTTCTGAGCTGGAGCAGCAGATGTCTGCTATCTCCATCCATCCAGTCAGCTTCTGTGATGGTTTCATCCATTTATTTTTCTAGAGAATCAAATGAAGTACCCTTCCCTCCTCTGGCTTCTGTGGGAGGCCTTCCTGCATCTCTGTTGCTTGGGCATTTTGAGCAGGGTGCTGCTCAGAAGCAGTGAGATCTCAAGCGTGCCAAACATTGCCCCTTCAGTCAGAAGGTTCAAGAGAAAGCCTCTGTCTTCCCTCTCCTACCCACTGACTTCTTTTAAAAGATGTTGGAGCCAAGAGCAAAGATGCCAGAGAGTGCACCCCTATGGAGCTTGCCATGCTAACACCAACAGGCCCAGCTCTGGTGGCCCATTTCCCGTGGAGCCCCACCAGCTCCAGGTGCCAAAAGATGAACCAAGCTCAATTCTCACCACCCTTACTCAACAACCCACTACTCCCAGCATCCTGACCTGCAGGACACCGTACCTGCAAACCTCCCTTGCCAAGCATCCTGCTGGCATGGCATCGTCAGGGCAAATGCAATTCAAAGAGGCAGCAAGGTGGGAGCTGGAGAAGGAAGGACCCCAGCTTTAGACCTCTGGGTTATGTAAAATATTGCAACAGCTGAGATAAGAGCCAATAACCAGCATCATCTTCATTGACCGTGGACTCCAAAGCACCAGTTGACTTTCAGGAACCCCACCCTGCAGGAGTAGTTGCTGCAGCTGCGTCCTGGCCAAAGGACACAACTCACCATGCATCCGATCCCTAACCCATAGTTTGTGGCAAGAAGTGTCCCAAGAGCCCCTTAGACTTACCAGAGGAAGTTAAGGAGCTGAGGATCGAGTACCAAGCAGGAGAGCTTGCCTTGCCAACGGAGGGACGTTGAGCATCACTGCTTGGAGGGCACTTGGACTATTTGGGATGAGATCTGTGTTGGTACAGCCTCCAACATCAGCCAGAGCTTCACTGTTGGTTTCAACAATACAGATTTAGCCCTTAACCCACCTCTAATACGTCTGTTTCTTGTAGTCAGAAGAAAAATGAACAAATATAAATCACGAAGAATTTATCTGACAATGGCAAAGAGAAAAATATGAATAATTTATTTGATGGATATTATTCATCCATCCACAAAGCCAGCCAAGTAATGAAAACATTTATTCACAAATCATTTTGGTGAAGGTTGAAAAGTTTGTAGAATGAATTATTCATGACTGCGATTTGACTCCCTAAAAACCCCAAATGGATGGCTGACCTTGAAGAGAAGGATGGTGTCAGTACTGCACCTGTCTTAGGCCTTCCTCGTGCCTAACATCAACGTGGTAGCTTTGGATTGTGGAAAATGGGATGTTCACTTACAAGGCAGCCCCAGAACTGGATGGTCGTGGTGCCATATGGCCGTGCTAGAGGTCCATAATTGCTTTCTGATGGAGGCAGAAGGATGGCTTTTCCCACCAGCCATGCTCCAAGGAGTGCAGAAGTGCCCATTTCTCCATGCATAACGTGCTAGAAAGGCCCAAAACAAATGTTTTTGCTGCCAGAGGGGCTGCAGCTGCCTTTTCACATCTTCTGTACAGTTTATTCCATTATCAGAGCTCCTTCCTCCATCCTTTCTGGCAACTTTCAGCCTGATAAAATAAGCTAAATGGGTCCATATTCCCTCTAAATAATACGGACAATATTCAAGCAAGGCTATAGCTGCCACAGATGAAAATATGATATTTATGTCCCCCTGAATTCCAATCCCTACTTTATGATCCCAGCTCTTCCAAAGAGGGTCACAAATCTACACCAAATCCCCAGACTTAGGGTTTTGCATTCAGATCCTCTGAGATATCTAAAGTTACACGAAGATGGACTGCTCCCTATTGGCCATCCATATGCAGAGGCACAGAAACATGCATTATTCCAACATGACTGCTGAACGAATTGCCATCTGCTTTCAAGCAGCAGAAGAGGAGACACTCCTATGACCAGACTGGCCAACCACAAAACTTGTCATGGTTTGGTCCCATTCATCTCACACATACCAAAAGCAAAGCTGCTTCTTGGAAATGGATGCAAACAATTTATTCTCTATTGGTGAATGAAGCCAGGTTGCTTAGGAGATTTTCAGTCCTTTTGGGGAACTACAATGAGAACTCTGGGCATATGGCATTTGCAAGGTCCTCTCTCTTCCCAGAAGAGATGCTTATTACAGAGGATGCGGAAATGAAAATAAAAGTTCATGAAGGCTGAACACAACAGCTATTTCTTTTCAGCAAAGACCCTGAAGCGTTTTGGGGGAGAAAAGGGTAGAAAGGTGGGATGGTTTAGTACACAGGGATGGAGTTGACCTCAGGGATATTCAAATCCATTTCACTGCAGTCACCAAAAGCAAAAGTGTCCTCAGGTGAGATACCACCCTGCACCTACCCCCAAATATTTTAGTTGCCTTCCCCCTAATTAGTGGCCCAGTGCTTGCTACTGGTTGCCATTTAACCATCCTCACTGCCTACCAAGAGAGAAATTTAAGGAAAAATGGAACTACCTGAACCAGCCAGCGAGCTGTTGGTTTGTTTTAAAAGAATCCTAGAATGGCCAGTGTTGAAAAGGACCTCAAAGATCATCTAGCTTCAACCCCCAGCCACAGGCAGGGTTGCCAACCACCTGACCAGGCTGCCCAGAGCCACATCCAGCCTGGAAAAGAAACAGTGAAATCTCTATCCTGACATTACCCCAGCTTCATTTTTTGCTGCTTTTCCCTTACTTCTTCTGGCTATTTCCACATTTTTATATCTGAAGCGAGCTCCCCTTCATTCTGTTTATACCTGAGAGCTGCAAAACCCCTTCAGCAGATGTGACTTCCCTTTCCCCTTCTCCTGTTTTGCTTGCACAGGACAGACATCTCCATAAGGACCAGTGCCACCAGCAGTGCCTCATGCAGGTGGGTGTCCCCAGCTGAGTGAGCCCTGTGGCAGCCCCACAGCACATGCATGGTGGTGGGGGGGGGGATGGGACACAGAGCTGGGGAGCCCAGCTGAGCACAGCAAAGGGAACTGCTGCAACAGAAAGGCATCAGGGCTTGGGATGGTGCTCAGCTGCAATGAGATGCTGCTGCTGTACCTCAGGGATCTTCAGCCTGGGGCCAGCACTTCATTCTCCCCAGGATGGAGGAGGAGGACACGGTGCTACCTCTGCCATTGGATGACCAGAGAGGGCTGCTGGTGGCAGAGAGAAGGGTGGAGCAGTGTTTGGGCAGCACTTGTTCTTGGGGGGCAAGAGAACAGCATGTAACAGTGAGTGGGCATTGAGGTGAGCCCTGGGCGGTCAGATGGGACCCATAATGCTGGGCTCAGAGACCAAACAGCTCCACGTGGCTCCAATGACCTCATACCCTCCAACAAGCCTCGCTAAAAAGAATAAAAGCATTCACCATCAGTGCTGTGTCTCCAGCATAGATGCATCAAATGAGACACTGCCCATCCCAGCACCCATCACAGGGATGGAACACTCATCAGCTTACCCTGCTTCCAATAGAGACCTTTAAAAACAAACTCTATGCCTCTTTGATGCTGAGCATCTCTCACTGCGTGTGGCTGCATCCCCCTGAGCTGGGAGCACCCCTCGCCCCACCGTTCCATCCCCAGCTCGATGGGGTTGTTAGGTACCAACCACGGCTCTGTAGTGAACCCACAGTGCTCCCAGCAGTGCGAGGAGGCGGCTGTTACTGGAAGCAAAGTGTGGGCAGTGACTCCGTGGGCTTTTTCTCTACTGAAACTGTAATTAATGTGGATCCTGGGTACTAAGAGCAGGGAGAAATACAGCTTCACAGCGGTTAAGACGCATCTCATTAGCGCCGAAACCACCGCGTCGTCAAAATGCATGATGTGCAGCAAGGAGAAATCCTGTAATTGAATTCCCACCAAAGCACAGTTCATCTGCAGCAAATGGCACTGCCCTCATCTGGAGCTCATCACAGCTGCCTGCAAACGAGGAGACACTGGGATTCCACCCATTACAGCACAGAGGTGTGGGGCTGTGTTCCCAGAGCTCAGCATGGTGGATGGGGACCCCAGGGTGTCTCTAACTGGGGACCTCTGGAAGGGCTGCAGCATCTGTGCTGGTCACAGCCATAGGAATGCACCCCGTGGGCCAGGCACATCGGCCTATTTTTTTTTGTCAGTGCAGAAAACGTGGCTAAAAACATGTCAGCCAGTCACATAAAGGCAGCCCTTCCCTGCATAAATCCTTTGGCACTAATTAATAAATCACGGGCGCCATTGCTGTTTCATTATTCTAGGCTGGATTGCTACAAGTGGCAGTGATTGCATAAGTCATTTCGTGTGCACAGCTGACAAGCGTGCTGCCAGAAGCACAAACACACGGGGCAATAAATTCTGCAGGGCTGCACACTGCGGGTTCTTCCCTCACCCGTTGGTTTTAAAGGGTAAATTATTTTTCATTTCTCTATTGAATCTATTGAAAGCTTCCAAAGACAGCAACCGGGGGAAGAAAGGAGAGACACGGAGGGAGCAGCAGTGATGTTCCAGGGGCAGCTGGAAGCAATTCACTGCCTCCAGCCTTGGCCATACCAGATCTGCAATATCTGCATCTGCCACATAGGTGGATTTTGCCCACTAAGGTGCAAGGGATGCTGAGCTGCAGCTCCTGAACCTGCAGCACTGCCCCAGTGCTTTGGTCTCCTCCAGCGTGGCCAGGCACATCCCATCATTTCTGTTCTTCAGATCCCATCCTTCAGCTCTAACAAGAGAATAATTTTAATTAAGGTAATTAAAAATTTATTTGCATTTGAATTTTAAGTAGGTCTTAATTGGGAGCTGCTGCGAGGAGCCCTCCGGCAGCAGCAGCACCACGAGGAGCAGCAGAGGGGTGGGAGAGGAGGGGCAGCAGTGCGGGGTGAAGGAGGGACAGCAGTGCCTCTGTTACACAAGACAGCCCAGCGTGGCCACGGCCAAAGTGTTGCCTGGTGGTGCTTGAGCAGGACGTGCCCATCGATGCAGCAGTGACATGGACTCAGTGAGGCCTCATAGCCGCTGCATGTGGGCTCCTCACCCCACCCAGTTATTGCTGGGAGGCTCTAACTGAGCCCCCTGGTCTGCCAGGCAATGGGAGATGGACTTATCAGTGGGACAAAGGTTGTGCCCAGTGCTTCTCGCTCATCCCCCCAACACACAGCCAGCTTGAGGTTGGTGTGATGGGAGGCGTAACACATCCAGATAATGGCCCTGCTGAAAACACCCGCTAATCAGTTAAGTGGTGCCCAGCACCACTTAATTCTGCAGCTCTGCCATCACCATCTATCTGTAATAAGAGTTTTTCCTCGGTCACAGTATTAATTGTAATGGATTTATTAAGAACATAAGGGGGAAAGGACATTCCCTCCCCCAGGAGCACGGTTTGGCACCAGCTCTCCTTACTGTGCAGATTTTTACTGTTACAACTCTGTCACACAATCAGAGGTTCCTCTGATGCTGACACCCAAGAGAACAGTGCCATAGACCCCCATTTTCCCCAGAACCCTTCTCCTCCAAGCAGGCTTCTGGGCACACCACTCCACATTGGCAGCATGCCTCCCTCTCTGTGTTTGACATGCTCTGGTTCTAATTCGTTGAGCATGAGTTGCAGCCTGAGTAATTAGATTTGTCTTAATTAGTATGGATTGCCACACACCGCCATGCTGAAGACTTCCCTGTGGCCAACGCCGTGCGGTCCCACCGGCTGCTGGCCTTAGAAAGAACAGATGAGAGCCCACCTGAACTACTGAAAGGTGTGGGGCTATTGGAGCGGGGCTGGAGGGAGGCATAGGGATGCTCCCAGGGCTGAGCACTTCTCCTATGGAGACAGGCTGAGGGAGCAGGGGGTGTTCAGCCTGGAGAAAGGAAGGTTTGGATATATGGAAGATACTTTTTACTCAGAGGGCAGTGTGGCATTGGCACTGCTGCCAGAGCTGTGGGTGCCCCATCCCTGGAGGTGCCTGAGGCCATGGAGGGGCCCTGGGCAGCCTGAGCTGGGGGATGTGCCCCTGCCCATGGATAGGGTTGGACGATCATTAAGGTCCCTCCCATCCCAACCATTCTGTGCTAAATAACACTGCGCCTCATTGGGGCAGGACAGAGGTGGATCAAAAGACTCTCTCCATGGAGCCAAATCCATGTCATGCCACAAAAAGGAGCACGATTTGACTCACACCAGCTTGCTCCCAGCTTCAGAGCCGCTCTCTGAGTTTCAGACTTCCCAGGCAGCTGCACTCCGGGGCTGAGCTCAGGAGTGCTGCCATTAAAAATGAGCTGCCATGCCCTGCCAACAAGTCCCTGACATTATGAAGCCATTAAGCAGTCGATCTGATCAGTTTTCCGCTGTCACCCCGCTGCCATTCAAACTCCCATCCATCACCTCCAGCTCAGCACATCCATCTCTGTGCCCAAGCGCTGATCCCTGGGTGGTGACAGAGCCACCAATGTGGCCAACGTGAAACCCAGCTGCCTCATTGCATGAGAACCCCTCTTTTGAATGGAGGTGGATGAGGGCAAGGTGCAAGAGGCTGATGGACAATGCCCCCATCCTGCTGCAGGCCTGTGCTGGGATGTGAGGTGGCAGTGGGTGACACCATGGTGACCGCCCTGAGCGAGAAGGACCCTCTGCATCCCTGCCCAAGGCAAGGGGTTGGAACTGGATGATCTTTAAAGTCCCTCTTAACCAAATCATTCTGTTTTCATTTTTGCTTGGAGCTTTGCTGAGGCACTCAGTGGCCCAGTGTTCCTTGCAGCAGAGCTGGGTTTTCCCATCCAAGTACTGGGATTTTACCTCCAGGACCCAAGTTTTAGCCCAGCTCTACTCACTGGGGCACAGAGCAACGCCCCAGAAGGACACAGCAGATCATGGCACACCTGGTACCCAAGGGACAGCTGACACAGTCTGAACACTGACTGGTGATGACCACTGTCGAACAAGACACCAGCTCAGCACAAGCACTATGCATGCACCCAGAGCTAGCTTGTGGATAAGCAGCAACAAGTGGAAACCTTCTTGTCTCACCCTAAGCCTCGGGCTCAAGCACAGGACATGAGCCTGGAGCCAGCTTTGCTCGTGAGTGACGCCTGCAGGGGGTCTGTAAGCTGCCACTCATCCCCTTCGAATTTAAATTCATGCTCCTCTCTCAGCTCCCAGCGGGGATATTGAGGTGGCACCAAGTGTGCTGCAAGCAAAACAGAGTTCTCTGCAACAGCACCAGCGGGATTATGAGAGCTTTGTCAATATTTGGCCAGAATGGAGGTGAAACTGAACCAAGTGAGGCTAAGAAATAATGTCAGATATTGGATTGTGAAGTGTAGTTGATCGCCCACAGTGGCAGCTATTGAGGCAGTACCAGCTGCTAAGCTGAAAAGCCCTTTTTTTTCCCCCTTTTCCTCCCTTCCTTTGTATTTTAACTTCAAGTAAATTGATCACAAATTACATATTGTGCAGCCACAGAGCTGGCTGGAACAGAAAACCAGCAACCTGGAATGCTCCGCAGGGAGAGCTAATCCACAGCTTGTTCCATGCTAATAAGGGAAGAGCAGAGTCCTTCCACGGAGCTGCCCAGGGACCAGCAGTGTTCTCCCCCAGTGGAGGGACTGAAACAGGCCAGGTCCTTCCCAGGGAGAGATGCTCCCATGGAGGGACCAGGCTTTGCTGACATTGTGGTGCCCACACCCAAGGGAACAGGGTGGGAGACAACAGCAGTGGAGCGTGGCCACAGGGGTCCCAAGGAGATGACTTTCCATAGCAGGTGTCCCCACCATGAGAACCATTAGGAGCAGCACCTTGCTATGGTACACCTTGCTGGTCCCCTCTGCCATGGAAAGCATAGGATGCTCAGTCCTCTCCATCTCCATGACTCCAATGCCAACAGCTGTTTGTAGCCTTTTCAATCACCACTGCTTTGAAACAGCAGATGTTTCATCTCAGAAACATGGACATGGTCAGAACTGTGACATTTCAATCAGAGCAGCCCCTTGTGCTCAAATTCAGGCCAGGCTTTAGGCTGCAGTGGTGGCAGCCCTGGGATGGTCCCAGCCCCTTCCTCCCATGCCACACACCCTGCACACCCATGAGGAACGGGGTACTCATGGGTCCCCCTTCTCCTCGCACACCACACCTGGGTGGTGCTGGCATGGGAGTCCTCAGAGCTGGAAAGACAGGATTTGTCCCCATGCTGAATCTTTCAACCCTTCCCCCAACCAAGCTGCACCCTGAACAGATCCTGGCATCTGCAACCTGCCATCCACCCTCCCATCAATCCATCCATCACCAACCTCAACCCTGCACCCCAGCGTGCTGTCCGTGGGGACACAGGATCCCTTCACTCTCAAAGCCCAGCTCCATCCATCCCCAAGTGCTCTGGGCCCCCAGGCAGTTCCTGGGGCAGACAGCAAGACACAAGGCTGCTTCACCACCAGGCCGCCACTGCACACAGACTTCCCACCCAGCAGCTGTGTAAAATGACAAGAAGCCCAAACGTTTTTCTAAAGAATTAGAAAAAAAAAAAAAAAAACAACGATGCAAAAGTCAGATTTCATTGTCACACCAAATCCAGTGTTAGTTCAAAAGCAGCGACAGATGGCTCTGCATCCCATATCCCTCAGCCACCACCAGGGGTTGGAGGACACGTGTCCCAGCATGGAGCAGCACCACCATCAGCAGTGCCACCGCACAGCACTGCTGCATGCCTGAGCACCAGGAGCTCAGTGCAAGATCTGGGCATTCCCTGCACAGCAAGCAGTACTCTGTCCCCCAGGACAGACTGTGTTTCAAGGACACGGGTCTCCATCCCTTCCCTCCTGCACTGGGGCACACAGGTCCTGTCCCCCCCCTCCCGCACAGCCCAAGAAGAGCATGGAGGCAGCAGTGATTTTTCAACCGGTCATTGTAGATCTCCAGCTCAAAAATCTCAGCAAGATGCAGAGCTGTGGGCTCAGTGCCTGAGCCATCTGCTGCAAGCACAGCCTGAGCATCCCCGCTCCCTCCCCATGCTGCTCCCACCACCACGTCTGGGAAGGTGAAGGAACACTGAGAGCACCTGAGAGGGCTGCAATCCCACCACACAATGCCCCACGGACCACGAGTCCCACTCTGCCCTGCCATGCCTCTAAATGCTCCCTTAGGGGCAGAGGGGACCTCCACCCACCTGGCTGCTCCCTGAGGCCAGAGACCCCCTGGTGCTGCAGCACCGTTGGTACTTCAGGATAAGAAAGGGAAAGCGAAAGATGAAAACAAAAAAAAAAGAAAAAAGCAAGGAAGAAATTATTTTCATTAACGGTTGGCAGCCGACCCCCCTCCTTGCTGAGGTGGCTCGGGAGCAGGGCTCTGGCCCACGGGCACCAATGCCTCAGAGTGGAGAGCCACAACGCCTGGCTCACAGCGAGCCCCGAGCACAGAGAGCAGCCCGAGCTGTTCGGTGCGGCCACGTCTGTCTAGAGATGCAGCTTTGCCTCCCAGTGTTCATACCCGATATTGCACTCTGATGGGATCCGCCGAGCTAACCTCGGACAGCACTTTCAGCTGTACCTCTGGCTGATGCCCAGCCCAGCCCTGCTGTTGCCTGTGACACTCTCAGGCTGGGATGCTGTCAGAACCCCAGAGAAGGCTCAGTTCTAAACCTCAAACCCTGTTCTCTCATGCCAATACCTGAGCTCCAGGAGTTGGCCATTCCTGTCCCTGTTGCTGCCTGCAGAGAGCGGAGCTCAGTGCTGCCCTTCTGCCTGGCCCCGCTGGGTCCCTCCTGCTGCTGACCAAGAAAAGCTCAATTGTACATGGAGGTGGTCATGAAGAAGGATGGTGGACATCACAGCAGGTAGCAAGAACAGAAGCACAAGTGCAAGCACATAGCAAAGTACAGGAGAAGCCTAAAAACAGCAGAGTGGTATGATCCAGATCAGCTGGAAGCAGCCATCCCCCCATCCTTCTCACCCACGGGGTGGTCAACAAGGGATGCTCTTGGCTGCAGCTCTGTGATAACATGTGGAAGGACATTTTGGGGTTCCCACAGGCAAGAGAAGGAGAAACCTCCAAAGACATTCCAAAATGTGGGCTGAAAGTCCTGTTGTGGCTAGCCAGCCCTGGGCTCAGGAGATGTCAATCAGAGCTGAAACACCCAGAGAGAGAGATGGAGGCTTGGATGGGCTGCTGAGAGCCACGGGATCTGGAAAGCATTACTTTTATTTAATGGACCTTTGTGTTTGAAAATTAAATCAAGAGAACTCTTGTATTTGCCACAGGGCTGAGCATAAGCTGAACACGCAGGATTTAGAGGCGGAAGAGCTTTCCAGATGAGCAGAGTGCAATTTTGTCATAAGAACCAAAATAATGATAAAAATAACTAGCATAGGAGAAAGGGAGCTGTGAGTGCAGCATACAAATGTCAAACTTCAGATCCTCTCAGCAGAACCACAATAAAAGGGCTTAACCTATTATATCAATTAGTGGTATTACATCTCTAGACTGAGAAGAAACTCATTCTCACAGGCAGGCTAATTTCATACATGCTCTGCATTCAGGGGCTTTGGCAGTGTGGTGAATTTTAACTCGTAAATAAAAGATCTAAGGCTACCAAGGACTGATTCCATTCATACAAAGCAGCACTGGACAGAGCAATGGATTTTCATTGCTCTTGGGAGGAGAGACCCCCCCCACGTACCAACTCAAGCGGTCTCCAGCCCGGGGGAGGACATGTGCTGAGCTTTATGGTGAGAACTACTAAGAGCAAGGCCTTCTCTGCTACTCCCTTGCAGCTTCTGCAACTGCTCTCTGCATTGCTCACCCGACTTTCAAAGTAGAAAGATGGTAATTGGTGTGATGAACTCCTGAGCCTTTAAGGAGCCATCACACAGCAATTTCTTTCCTGACTCCCCCAACCCAAACACACAACATAATGACAAACACTTCCCTGCCACTGCTGATGGAAGCACCCTATGTCCCCAGGGTCAAAGTACAAATGCAATGTCCTGCCTTCTCTTCCTCTATAACAAAGGTAACAATTGCCTCCTCTGCAAAAGGTTGAAAACATTGTAAGGACAAAGTCGTGATGAGGCCCATCAATTTGGACTACATTTCCCCCTTAAGTTCCAGAACCATACAAAATCCAACAGCAATAAAGCTTTTCCAACTTTGCTGGGAAAAAAAAAAAGAAAAAAAGATTAACTGAAAACCTGAATCTGGATTCCAGTTTTCTGCGTGCCTCCTTTAACAACAAATTAACAACAGATCTACAGAAGAACACTGATACACCACAGAGGAGCCCAACGAGGGCAAGTTACCTGCCAGTGGATTGCTATCAGGGACTGCTTCCCCAAGAAGGGAGAAACCCCAGGCACTGCGGGCAGGCTGAGGTACCAGGTGGTGCTTCTATCACTTACCATTTCTGAGCTTCTACTTCAGAATCTTTAACAGCATGAGCAGTGCTGTGAGATTTCTTGTCTTCCAGCTAACCTCAGCGTTCCTGCTCAGACACCTTGCTGCATTTGAGATGGTCAGCTGTAACTCCTATAAAATACTAGGGCTTTACAACACATTTTGTTAGCACATAGCACAATGGATGTCATTTCTATGACAAAAAGTGATAAAGCCAAGGCTCTGATCTTGTCTGTCCTTAAACCTGTTGCTTCTGTTATGAACCCAGCTTTCACTTCTCCTTAGCGTGGATTTTGATGATGTCTCCCAGGAGATTATTGGAATGAATGAACAGAAACAGGAGTCCTTTGGCTACTTTGCCCAGCTAAGACTTAAGTTTTATGCAAGCAAATTAAAGCCAGATCACCAACATTCAACTAGCTCTGAAGATTGCTTAAACATCATAAGGAACTGATGACAGTAGTCACAGATGAAAATTAATCAAGATATTTAATACAGTGCAATCCATAGTAGTTTCTTAATTAAAATAATTGTGTGCATGTATCTGAATGGGTTATCAATTATCACAAAAAGCAATAAACATTGTAGTGCTATGTAGAAAAATGTACAACTGAAATTTAAATCTTCCCTACTTCCAAGATAGCATTTGTCAATTGCAGATCATTATCACCAATTAAAATGGGAATAGAGACTACGTTGTTGCAGTGACAGACACAAGGCTGGCCACACATCAGTCAAGGGATATAAATATAACTTGCAAAGAACTAAAAACCTAAAGTATTCCTGCACCTAAACACAATAAGAAGCCGATGGTGGCTTTACCACTTTTCCTTTTTTTTTTTTTTAAATGCCTTACAAGACTTCTAAACACACTTAAACTGACTTAAAATTACAGAGTGCTTTTCAGCTCATTTCAATTCAATACGCCCAAACGTTTGAAGATGAAGATCCAGCAGTGGCATTAGCACAGTCCAAAAAGCTGAATGTTTAATTTTGCAAATACCTTTTTACAGAAATTCAATCGTACAAACTGCAGGCAATTCCCTCTGCTCCCCTCTCTTTCCTTTGTGCAGACCACGCTATGCAGAAAACAGCAACGCAGTTCCCACTGCTTCAGGTTAAAATTAAAGATAAAGACATTTTACTTATGCTTTCTCCTCAACACAATATATTTGCACCCAGAACAGGTAATCAAAGTCTTTTTCCAGCCAATTACTGCTGTGGTTACATGTTTCCTGCCCAAGCTTCCAGCTCTTTCATGTCATCATCCTCTTCTTCCTCTTTCTTCTTGGCTGCAAAATATTAAAAGATCAATGAGTTACAAATGGGAATCTTGGCAGAACCCTGCAACCACTCAAGGAGAGCAGCCTCCATGCCATCAACCTAACCAGTAAGGGAGACACCAAATGCTAGTTGAGGATGTGTGAAATGTTACACCAGGCCTTCTTCAACTGAACCAAAGGTACCTTCTGAAAATCCATCATGGACTAAACTTTCTGAAGACACCACTTAAAATGAGGAAAATTAATAGGAAAAATGCAAACACAAATGAAGGTACACCAGTGGTATCTGCTGTTTGCCATAAGCACCACACCATACAGCAGGACACCCTGAGCCTTCAGTGTGAGTCCCTCCCTGCAGGATACAGTTTCTTACAGCAGCTTTTCTCCAGTATCACAGTCTCACAAATAAATTCCTTACTGCATCAGTAAGTCCTCAAACTGCAAGAATACACAGAGGGTTTTGGTACAGCTGAGTACAGAACTTGGAGACTTCCAACTCTTGTGTTGTTATGCTCTTTCAGGTGCTGAGGAGCTAACAAGCCAGGTGCTGCATCCCCTCTCTTGCCATGATCACATGTGCAGATGTGAAGCAGCAGCCTGCACATGTTGCCCTGCAGTTTGCTCCAGGGGAGCAAACAAGGCTGTTTGTTCTAATACAGTTAAGTCCAATTTCTGGAAGGAAGACCATTAACTAAGCAAAACATTTTAACCCAGAAATTGCTACAGCAACTTCTTTGGAAAAAAAAAAGGGGAAGGGAAAGGGGAAAAGTTCTTCCTCAGACAGTATTCTAGCTTCAAAATTGTCCTGTTTCTAAAAGGGAAAAAAAGAGTCGAATAATTCATGCTCCGAACAGCTTGTGTCATTTTAATGACACATTCATGTAAAAGGGAATGGAGTTAGCTTTAAGTCAAACTCAAAACCTACTGCTTGTACAAGTTTGGAATTCCTTTTTCTAAATTAAGCTTATCCAGTCTCAGCTAAACAGAAACAGCTTTTGCCTGAATTCCTCCAGACATCAGTACAGCTGGCAGGCAACAAAAACCCTTCTCATTTAGACTGATTACTTCAAAATCCAGGCAGCTCCTGAGAACTGAAAAGGCAAGAAAGTTCATGATCACTTCCCACCCAATGAATAAAAAGGAGGTAATGGAGTCATGCACCTGAGCTGTCAGGTAAAGCAGTCCCACTGAAATCTGCCCAGTAACAACTCGAAGTACTTTTAATCCTAATACAATGCAAAAGGTATCTTTAGTTTCAGGTTGGTACGTTAACAAACTTCATGAAAACAGCTACACAGTAAAAAGACAATGCCCAGATTTATCTAAAAACTATTTCTCCTGCTGTTGAATCTGAATTTGGATTAAGGCACTGATTCAAGATACTTTCAAGCAACTCGCTGCTCTCTCATCAACACTTGTTAGCCACTCTGCCTTGCAAAACAGAACCAATGCAATATCAGTTACATCTAAAAAACAAACAGCACACAAGAAGAAAACTTCACAACAAGCCACCTGAAGCAGAACCTTGTTGTTTGGCATCGTATGTTGCTTCCCAGGCCTTCAATTATTCCAGAAGCAAGATAATTACAGATACACTGACAAGCAGTTGGGAATATTCTCACCCTCTAGCTGTTTGGACCTCTTTTTCCTCTAAGAAAGCACACAAAACAGAGCTACAAAGTCTACAACTTCCTTGGAATACCTTATGGCAAATTTAGCAAAACAGATAGCAAAACTTCACATCCTGTTAATGCATGTCAAAAGTATTCCAAATCAACTATATTTCATGAGGTATCACTTCTAGTTCACAGAAGCAATTAGTGCTGCTTGAAAAGCAGCTCTAAACTGTCTGTGTAAATGCTAACACTTCTTGGCCACTCTTCATGTTACATCACTATACTAGTTTTTGCTAGATACAGGTGCTGTAAAACTGGCATGACTACAAGTCTGCTACTGCCTGGCTTGAGTACGTACAAACCACAGGCAAAGAAGAAAAGAGTGGACTCCAAACAAGACTGAGTATAAACAGATTAGGTCCTTCTAAGAGCCAGAAGAACTGGTATCAAATTTAAATAAAGCATTACCAAGGAAGTATGGTTCAGTGTGGGTATCTAAACCAGCCTGGAACTAATTCCAAGAGCTAACGAGCTCCCAGCTCAACTCCCTGTCTTTTATACCCATTGGCTGCTGGTCAGGATTACTTCCCTGCTGCATCAGCAGCAACCAGTGGAGGTTGCTGCTAACTTCTTTCTTCCACACCTCCACTCTACCTTGAGCATCATTCCCACCAAAGTTAAACTGTAAGTGCTACAACAGACAATAATTGTTCCTGTGATAGTTATTAGCTTTCACAGTTCTTATCAAAGGCAGGTTACTTCCTTGGATAAATGGCACTAGATATAACTTAGAACTCATGAGGCCATTTCATGTGACATGTCTGCGCTGCCTGCAGCTAGGATTCTCTAATCAGGGGAACTGGAAGTTAATTGAGGGTGCACTGTAAGAACCCCAGGTGTTTCTGATCAACACTTACCTGGCTTTGATGGTATTGATATTGAGGGCACATTTGGTAGTGGTACTGTTTCGGGACCACTTATTTCCAGCAAGTTTTTGTCTAATTCTTCTTGTTCTAGTTCCTCTAGTTCTGCCATGAGTTCATCCTAGTTTTATAAAGGGATAAGAAAAAATAAGAACAAACTTTTAGATCACATTTACTATCAAGCAGATTTAGCCAGCCATATTATTGCAGAATAGCCTAAATGCAAAGGATCAGTGCAAACTGAGGAGATAAAGAGCCTGAATCTTCATGTGAATTCCCATATTCCTCTCTTGGAGGAGACTGCAAAGATATGTAAGTCCAAATATTACCAGATCAGGTCATCCAGACCATCCTCAGCATAAAGTCAGGTTCACAGTTGTTGTATGCACTGGCAGAAATAGCAAGCTACAAATTCCAGGAGAGATTTACTATCTTACTGCTATTCCTAGAAACACGTAACACATAGATCTTAAAAGAAATATTTTTATTTAAACAGATGAAAAATTCAAAGCATACCTCATCAAACTCTTCCCCAAATCCTACTGGCTTCGAGATGGCTGTTGAGATCTCATCTGCCAGCTCTTGCTGTTCCGCAATGTCCTGCATTAATTCATCAACTTTATCAATATCCCTATAAAACAAAGGAAAGAGGAGGTCAATCAGGCACTTTCCCAAGCAGAGCTTAAGACTGTATTTTCTTTCTTTCTTTCCTTTTTTTTTTCTTTTTTAATAATGCCACACTATGGTGACATTTTACAAGGTTATTTCTAAAAAACCTACTTTGTATGCACATCTAAGTTTTATCCCTCTGTACCTCAATCCCTAGTCTCAATAAAGTTATGCATAATTTCTTGTTTCACTTCCCAAAAGCTTAGCTCACAGCAGTTACACACAGAGAGCTCATCTGGAAAGGTTCTGGTTTGTATTTTTGATATTAATAATCATTTGCTCTGTTCCCTGTTCCAGCATTATTACATTACGCCTACAATATTTGCTTTTGGAAGAAGTACAACATTCCCATAATGCTTTAATTATTGCTACATACACAAACTCCACAGCAAAGAAAGAATTTTAACCCTCCCCTTGAGGCTGGAAACTTGCTGTTTGCAGGCAGATCCATATGTGGTATGCCCTCCTATCTGCTTTAGACCCCACTGGTGGCAACCTTCTGCTGGGCAAAGACTGTCTGTGTGCCATGAGTGGCTTCACATTGTGTGAAACAATGCCAAATTGAGGAAGCATTCATCCTTCATATCTTGGCAAATATCCACATATACCTCATGTTTTATTTGTATTTAAGCTATAGACTTTTGAAAAGAAGATTTTACTACACTGGCTCTATTACTTGTTATAAAATATGTGATATTTAGCTTATCAAACAAACATCAAACTAAGGGTCCTACGGAAAGAGACAGAGGGGAACAACTTACATGTTGTCATGAGCAGCTTTCATAGCTTTAGCAGCAAAGCCCATATTCTTAAGCACTTCAGTGTTGGTGTTGGCATTCTCCAGGGCTTCCCTCTGAAATTCAATTGTGGACAACGTGCCATCTATCTGTGCAAGCTGCTTCTCATACCTCTTCTTACGCTTTAGGGCCTGAAGAGCAGCTGAGCAAAGGAAAGAAAAGTAGGATTTGTGAGATTTGTGATGAAGCCAGCCACTGTTTTTTAATCAAATGCCACTCAGTACACAGCAATATTCAGCACACTGCATTGTTTGTCTTATGGTTGCCTACTTGCTTAAAGGTGGCCAAGTAAGCACTGACCATCTGCAGCTGGCAGCTCAGCCAGCTGTAACAAGCCACAGCACAGAGACCTGGCTGCTGCAAACAGCACACTTCAATACACAAGCTGATGCACTCAGAAACATTTTTGTTCCCCCCAATACATCCCAGTATGGTTGCTGGTGCAGTGACTGTCAGTTGAGGTTATGGTGCTGCCGTGCAGCTGCTGGCAGCAGAAACTAAGTCAAACAGGAAGCGAGAAAAGCTCTTTGTTTTGCTGCTGGATGCTGTCATGTATGCATATGTAAACAAACACTGTGCACGTTTCATGTTACTCTTGCTACAGGATACTGCCCACACTGCAGCCTGGTGCACGCTCCCTTCTGAAACATAGTGCACGCAAGCTGGATTTACCAGTAATCCCGCCTGTAAGTAGGGAAAGGTTCAGTAGGAGCAGCACTGTATGGGCAAAGCGTTACCAAGCATGAAGCATCACTGTCTGATGAGCAACAACCAAGTGCAACATTAAGTGAAGCATACAACTACAACTTCCTCCACGGCACTTCTGCTTCTGACACAGACAGACTTCTTGTCCACTGTGTGATGGACTTAGCCACATAATATGTTCATCTTGTTTAAATGCTCAACTTACAGGCACGGAATCACAGAGTTGGATGGGACCCACAGGGATCACTAAGTTCCAACTTCCAGATCCACACAGCAGCACCCCAACCCAAACCCTCTGGCTGAGGTTGGTGTCCCAGCACTCCCCAAGCTCCAGCAGCTCAGGCTGTGCCCGCTGCCCTGCAGCCTGTGCCATGCCCACCGCCCTCTGGGCACAGCCTTTCCCTGACACAACTCCATGCCCTCAGGCCCTGTCGCTGTCACAAAGAGCTTCACAGAGAAATGGAGCTGCTGAGCACCATTTCCCCGGGTCTCCACACAGACCAGTGCCATGCACAAGGAGTGGTGAAGCTTCATATCTTCACAGTGCCCTTCCAAATCCCTCCCTGTTGTGATTCCCTAGCAGATTTTGGAGGACTGGGGCAGCAAGGAGGAGGAAATCCTGCCAGCAGACAGCTCCCCTGTATCCTCTTCTATAGCAACAACAGCTGTGACACAGTGAGCATCTCTCTGCAACAGCAGCAAAATACCTCAGCTCCTGAAAGAGGATTAAGTCTGCAGACAAAGCTGACAGACACCTCATGTATTGTCAGATGCCATCTTGAGAAGCCCTCAAGATAACACCCCAGAGTCATGAAGAAGAACACATCCCTCCAGTCCTCTAAGCAGCCATGAATACGCTCTGATTAATTTCTAATTCCTCCAATGTACTGGAATAGCAACACTGAACAGAGCCACTTTGTGCAGCCATGGCTGAAGTTGCCAAGCATCCTGCGAGGCCCAAGGGCTGATTTAGCAGATGTGACCAGAAGGACAAACAAAGGTCCCCCAACTTCTCCAGCACAAGCCCAATGCCAAACCTAAGACACTTCAGTGCCCCCCACCTCAATGGAGTAAATCCCCCTCTATTCTGGGGCCAACCTCACAGCCCCAGCAGCTTTCATTTGGCACAAGCAGGAACAGGACTTAATTTTCATGTCACACAAAGGCCAGCATTTGTTCTCCAGAATGAGACACAACACAGATATCATGTGGAACATTCCAGCTTGATGCCAAGCACAGAAAGAAAAGCAGTGATGAATTTCTGGTACATTTGGTCTGGTTAGCTTAGCACTCATTGTTTAATTAATGATAGGTAAAGTTATCTTATAAAGAAAAAGCTGTCAGTATCGTTTATATACTGGCAGATGCTGAGAAGCACCAAACAGAATTCACAGAATCGCTCAGGTTGGAAAAGACTTTGGAGATCATCGAGTCCAACCACAACCTAACCATACTAGTGATGAAACATTCTTTATTGAGCATTTTATGCATCATGGAGAATTACAGCAGAATCAGAGACCTTACAACCATTACACAAACCCAAGTACAATTTCTGTACAGCTCCCCACTGTAACTTTTTCTAAAAACAGGGAAACATCTACATTTCCTTCTTGTGTACTTTTAGAGCAAGCAGCCCTGGTAACAGTGCAAGCATCACTGTGTAAGAGCATGTGTGATCAGGAGTGGCCAAGAAGTGTCAGCAGACACTTCTGCTTCCCTTTCTGCTGTCAGGGCAATGCAAGGATAAAGCTTCCAGGACCGGGGTGCCCACCTGCACCCAGCTGAGCACGAGATGAGGGCATGCACAATGCTTCTGTGCCTGGGCACGTTGGGATGGATATCCAGGGCAGAGCAATGAGCATCAAAGTAATACATGGGCTTCTGCAATGAAGAAAACCTTTCAGAACAGACTGATGTTTCCTGCAACTAAAAAGCACCAAAACAGACAACAAAGCACTTAGTGGCTCAATTGAGACTATCACAATTCCCTGCAATCTATTGCCATCTGTGTCCCCTTGCTTTATCATCTCAATGTAAAGTTTGTATCTGAAGCAAGAAGATCTTATTAAGCTGATTATTATTATTTTTAAAGTTAACTTAAATCACATTTGTTTCCAAGCTTGTCACAGTTCAGTTGGTTCCCAATTCCCTCCTAGGGCTGATTTCTCCATTCTCAGGTTTCAGGAAGAACACATCACTCCCAACACCACCAGCACAGAGTTCTGAAGCAAATTCCAGAGCAAGGGCACCCCTGGGGCCAGCAGGAGAGCTGTACAGCCTTACAAAACAGACCATGCACGGGGGACAACCTCCAAACTCTACTGGAAACACACCAGGAACAGCCTTCACCACTGCAAACATACTCATTGCTGTCACACTTCACAGGGCAGTGGTACCTGGTGGGAGTGCAGATCTCAGGGCACAGTTCTGAGCTAGAACTGCTTCCCCTCTGCTCTTCTATTTAAGCTTTGATTTCTGAAGACAGATGAGTGGTTCTGCTGCCTTCACCTTGCAAAGCAGTCTTTACCATCTGCATAAATACCCACTGAATTCCTTCATACTGTCCAAGTTACACATTTTTATTACATTTTCAATGAAGTCAAAGCAATGAAAGCTTATTCTGAAAGAAACTGCATTAAATCTTTTCTATCTACAAAATCAATTTCCAGAACTTGAAATAAATCTGAAGGAGAGGCAGTTGGCCACTGATGCATCTTCCAGCATTGTAGTATTTCACACACTGGCAAGGAACCGGTGTGCCTCTGAAGTCCAAGTGTAATACAGCCCATCTCTGTTCTTCCTGAGGACAGCTATTGTGTTTAGCAGTCATGGAACAGGATGGCTCTGGGCTGGCACCTTTAATTAAACCTTTACTACTTCCAAGGTAGCAGTGACATCAGCAGGCGCTGTAATTTCACACCCATAATGGCCATGGAACTGCTTCTGCAGGACCCACCACCATTTATTCTGCTCTGAGCATTGCCCCCAGGCAGACTCATTGCACTCCCACCCTCAGCCTGCTGCCAGACACCTTGGCAGGAGCTGACCTGCATTTGCCATGCATGCCAATTTCCTTACCTTAGAATAAAACAAAACAAACAAAAAAGCTGTGTAAGGTTACAGGATCACTGGAGCAGCATCTTACAGCAGTTTCTGTGAAGTGCCTGATACATTCAGAAAGAAATAAGGACCAAAAGTCATTCCCCTCACTTTGTGTGCTGTGTATTTCTTAGGAGAATACATGCCTTTGCACCGAGTAAGGGTTAGCACTGCTAACCTAAAAACAGCAAGGCTTTGGGTGCGTTAACTTGTTCTTGAATTATTCCTCTTTGTATAGAAAAACAGCAGTACTTCTTCAGCTGCTCTAGAAGGGGAGAGATTTTGCTCGTCTTTTTATTCTCTTTAACTCAAACCTCTTGCAGGTTGTACATGAGGAAGAGACAGCAACTGCTGACCCACAACCAACAGATCACCCTCTCCACCTGCTAAATAGATGAGCTGAGCTGATGAGAGAAGCAAAGCCAGGCAGTAGACTTTGAATTCACTGTTTAAAAAAAACAGAAGATCAATGCTTAAGATAATCTTCACTTAATGAATCAAAGCAAGCCCCAGCATAGCAAAAATATTCAATCATCCCATGAAAGGTAGCTGTGGATGGGACATCAGACCCAACCTGCACCGATGAGGATCGAAGTGATCAGAGTACTATCCAGCCAGACTGGCTGCTTGCATTACTTCAACCTAGAAACATGTCCAAAAGTAAGTTTAATATTACAGCCTTCTTAGAAACTCAGACTTCTTGACATATTAAAAGGCATTTCTCCCTTCATTTTTACAGCCCTAGAATATTAGTTTGTGTACAGCTGATAAGCAGGAACCAGTGTCACAATGTTCAGCCACATCTCCCCCTGAGTAATGAATGTTCTCAAGTGAGAAGGGGAAATGCCCATGTTCCAGCTGCCTCACCCAGACTTACTGCCTGACAAAACACCACAGTCTGCCAAATAGTTTCGCTTTCTTTTCTAAAATTGCAGTCAGTCTGGAAGACTTTTATGCAATTGTTAAAGATATTTCAACCTGGACATAAACAACTGTTAACAGAGCTGTCATAAGTCTAAAATCTGTCCCAAAATATATATGTATGCAGCACTTTAGTGCAAGAAAACGCCCATAGTGACCAGAAGGTAGCAAGAGAATAAAGATACAATTTCTGCCACGTTGTACTGCATTCAGTGAGAAACATCTGACTGAATGTGTCAGTGATTTCATTAAACACCACCAGCCCTGCTGCAAGTTAGTACTGCTGGTTCATGCATTGGACAAGCAGTCAAAAGGATATTTATGCCCTTGGCAATCCTATTGAACTAATGCTTTTAAATAGCAAGAGTAGGAAAGCATAGATTGATATATAGAAAAAACAAAGAACTCAAGACACTTTTCCACCTACTTGCAACCACAGGCTGTGCTAGGAAAAACAAGCCTGTGTTTGGGGAAGGCAGGCAGACTGGTTCCTCCAGCAGGGGGAAAGCATTTGGGAGCTGTGCTGAAATTAAGCCATGCTTTCACAGAGGCAGCTGTGAGCCCAGGAACACCTCTCACACATGGGTCACCATCCCACACATTGCACTGCACACCTGACTGGGAACAAGAGATACATCATTAATTTTGCTGCTTCTGAAAATGTGATTCCACCTTCCTGGCACCTGCCTCAGCAGAAAACCTAATCACCACCCTTGCTGTCCTTGAAATTGGATAAACTAGAGGCACCGCTAAGCATAAGAAGCAATTTGTTCCTTGCTTGCCATAGCTTTGCAGCTGTTGAGAACAAGCAGACTGCCTGCAGTATCCCCAGAGAACTCCAAGAAGCAAAACCCCCAGTGCTACAGACAGAAAGGCAGGTATAAATCCAATAGAGACAGATCCTGCCAAAGTCTTACAGTTCTTCCCTACCTGCAAGTTTAACCTTGAATAAATACACCTGTGCTGAAGTTTGCTAGCCCAGAAAGCTACTGCCTAGCTGAATGCTCTTGTTGGTTCAAATCTAACCCAGCAGCATGGCACCAGATGCACCTGAGTCTGCAAACCTTCTGCATGTACCCAGGGAGGGCTCAGACCAGCCTGGCTGACAGAGTCAGAAGCCTCCAGCTTAGAATCCTCTGAGCAGGGACCAGAGGTCAGATCTTTCCCAAACATTTCCAAAACCTTTTGGGGTATTTCCAGAACTGCTGCTCCAGGTGTTACAGCTGGAATGCATCCTCACCTTGCACACTTCTGCCTGGGGATTGTGTCTTGGTGCTTTCCTAAGCTCCACAGGGTTTGCTCAGTATCCAGTAAGATTTCTCTACAAGAGAAGAAACATGAAGGCTTTGGGCAATGCTGCCAAGCAGACATTGCACAAGGGACTGCAGAGGAAGAAACAAGCACGCCCAGTGAGCCAGTACACAAGGCTATTGCTAAGTGGCTGCCCATTCATTCCTGAGCTGCCTTCTTAGCTGAGGTGACTACACAGCACCAAGGGTCAGAGCTCCAAGAAGACAGCCAGGACTTTAAGCTCTGTGGTGAGATAGTGGTTGGGAGAAGGAAGCAGTGAAGCGTGGATAAATATAAATTCATACTGCGTCCATGGCTAACAGAGGGCAAAGCAGCATGATTGCTTTTCCTCTGAAGGCCACCCCCTGAGACCTGTGATGTCTGGCAGATATACCCAGGCCTAAAAGTCACTTTATACTGGAAGTCTGTAGCCATTATCACATATTAGTCCCTGGTAATGGGGTAAACATCTCCCACAGAGTTCACAGAGCTGCCAGCAGCCTCCATCCCTCTTTTTGCAGGAGCATTTTACCCAAGCAGCACCAGGAGCTCAGCCTTTTCTCCCCACTCATCCTTCTGTGCCTGTCTGCTAAGCATTTAACAGAGCTCCCAAACCCTCTCCTCAAAAGGCAGGCAGCTTTTTTCAGCTTTTTCCAGCTCAGAGATTAAGCGCCTGTTTAAAACTACTTGAATAAAGTATCTAAATCCAGGCAGAGAATGAAAGGTTTCCGTCCTCTCTGTATTTAAAACAACAAGATTACAACCTCCTTCTGAAGAAAATACTGCAAGAACATTCAGTCCACTCTGCTGGAGATTAAACCAAACGATAAGGACTCCTGCTTTACAAATCTACAACTAAGCAAGGGGGGGAAAAAAAAACAACAAAGGAAAAAGCATCTGTGTGTAACAGCAATGCATGCTCTGAGCTGTGTGATTCCCACACAACGCAGCCATCAGCACTGCTCTGTGCCACCAGCAGTGCTCACAGCCCTCTGCCATCAGCACACACCTGGCTGCATGGCACTGCTGTCCCCATGTCCCAGCAGCTCCACACCGTGCCGGACCTCCACCACACTTCCTTATTGCCTGTGAGTCACCAGTGTTGAGAGTGCATTTCCAAAGGTCAGAACCCACGATTGCAGTGTCACATGTTCCTGAGACAGTGCCTAACATGCTCAGGTTTGGCATTACAAACATACAGACCACACTCTGGAGCCCAGACCTGGCAGCGAGTTGCCTCCTCCTCTCTGCAGCAAACAAAACTGCCTTGCTCCTTGAATGCTACGACAACACTCCTCTGGTCAACAACCCACACTAAGATAAGCTCCAGGACAGTTATGTCTTCTTTCCCCCTAATGCCTCTGGAGTAAGTTATTCTCCCCCACTCTTTCAACCTGCCCCACAAATGCTGCTGTTAATAACCTGCATCTTTTTCACGTCCCAATTTGATATTTATACACACTCAAAGAAGAGATTATTCAAAGTTCAACAAACATCGAAGGCTTTGGGATGAAATAAAGCACGCTTTCTGAAGGGCCCTTTGGGATTCTCACAGCCTACCAACATCTCCATAGCTTTTCTTTTTCATTCTGCACTTGCTGAAGGATGCTTTTTAGAAGGAATTCCAGGGAGAAACCCATTCTCCTCCTCGGAATCCCTCTGCCAAAAAATGCATCAGGGAGAGGAGTAGTTTTACCTTTTTCAGCTCATCAGGGTAATGGAGCACTGCAGCAGGCTGCCCAGAGAGGCTGGGGAGTCTCTGTCCATGGAGATATTCAAGACCCTGTGAGACCTGTTGTAGGGGAACTGCTTTAGCAGGGGTTGGACTCGATGCTCTCTTGAGGTCCCTTCCAACCCATGTGGTTCTGTGACTCCGTGAACAGAAGCTCTTCTTGAGCATCTCAGAACCTCCTTAACATCTAGGAATGATCTTCTCTGACAGGAAAAAAATAATCTCTATGTTTAAACAATATTTCTGCAAATGAGACACAAAACTCAGGAGATGCTGTCCCTAAGCAGCCCACTTTGAGACCTGCTCTTCCTGGAAAATGAAGCATGTTACCAACTGGGCAATCTCATTCATTTCCCAGCTTTGTGCAGTTGTTATTACAGTGCTGCCAGATTTTACTGAGCCTGTCATAATATGTGGCATTCCTGTTAGCATCTCATCTGGTGAAGTTATGCTGTTTTGAAATGTGAAAACTTTCTTTTTTTCCCCCCATGAGAAATCAGATTCCATTCCAGCTAATATGGCTGAAAGAGGATAAAGTTAAAAACTACAAGCCTTTGGAAACCCCAAAACTATAAAGTAAGCAAGCTGAACCATACTTTCTACAATGCCCTGTACTTCTTGACTCAGCCTGTAAACATTTAACTGGCAGTATTGCAGTACACCTCTGGAGGCCACAACTTAATTACATTCTGAAGACAAAGCAGTGATCAGCTCCAGAAGCCAGGGTTAGCAACACAGATTGTTACTGCAGCCCTCCCAGCTCATGGAGTCACAGGACAGACTGAGTTGCAGGGACCTTTAAGCACACCCAGTCCAACAGGTGAGGCTGCCCAAAGCTCCCATCCAACCTGGCCTTGGGCACCTCCGTGGACGGGGCACCTCCAGCATCACAGAACTGTGTGAGAAGGGTGCACTCAATCCCACTGTCAATTAGAGCACTGGGCCCAGGACCGACCCCTCAGGGACTCTACTTGTCACTGATCTCCGTGCAGACATGAAGCCATTGACCACCACTCTCTGGCTACAACCAGTTCCTTATCCATCTAACAGCGCACCCATCAAATCCAGGTATTTCCAACATGGAAAGAAGGATGTTGTATGGTATTGTGTCAAAGGCCTTACTGAAATCCGAACAGATGACTTCAAATCCAAACAGATGGCCCTCATCCACTGACACAGTTATGCCATCATAAAAAGCAATAAGACTGGTCAGGCAGGACTATGGCTGCAGCCATGCTCCTTCACTCCCATGTACATTAACACAGCTTCCAGGAGGGTCTGCTCCATGATCCTCCCCAGCACAGAGCTGAGGCTGACAGGTCACTGAGTTCCCTGGGTAAACCTTTTTACCCTTCTTAAAAATGGGTACAACATCACCTTTTTTTCCCCGATCACTGGGGACTTCACCTGACTGCCAGGACTTTTCAAATATCATCAAGAGTGGCTTTGGCTACATCAGCCAATTCCCTCATGACTCTGGGATGCATCTCATCAGAACACAGACTTATGGATGATCAGGTTCCTCAGGCAGTCACAAACCCAATCTTCACTTACAGTGGGAGAGGCACTGCTTCCTCAGCTCCTACCTTCCAAGCCACCCACCTGAGGGCTGTGGGTAGAGCAGTCTCTAGTAAAGACTGAGGCAAAAAAAAAATGTTTAAGTACCCCAGCCTTCTCCTTGTCCATTGTTAGTAGCCTGCCTGTACTGCTCACTGGAGGTAGGAGGGTACATCCTCCTGGACTTTCCTGTTCTGATTGTGTACCTACAGAAGCCTTTCTCACACTTCTTTGCACCCCTTGCTAAGTCCAGTTCCAGCTGGACCTTGGCTTTCTTGACCCCATCCCTACACAACCAGCAGCATCCCCATACTTCTCCAGGTTATCTGTTTCTACTTCCACTGCCTGTTGATTTTTCTCTTGCTCTCCACCTCAACCAGCAGGTCCCAGTTCAGCCATGCCAGTCTCTCGCCTTCTTTCCTGACTTCCTACACCCGGGGATGGAGAGCTCTTGTGCTTCCCTAGAAATCTGCCAGCTCTGCTCTGCTCCCACATCCTTGAGGACAGATTCCCAGGGGATTTTGATGACTAAATCCCTCAGGAGTTGGAAGTTGGTTTTCCCAAATTATATGCCAGCAGTTTTTCCACATGCATAATGAAGAATTTCCTCCTTACAGCTAATCTAAATCTCCCCACCCTTAGTTCAAAGCCATTACTCCTTGTCCAATCCCTACATCCCCTGATAAAGGACCCTCTCCACCTTTCCTATGGCCCCTTTAGGTACTGAAAGGCCACTTTAAGGCCTTCCCAGGGCTTCTCTTCTAAACTGTGGCAATGGAGCACAGACCAGCGCAAAAACTCTCAGCATAAAGGCAGCAGCAGCAGCTGTGAAATCAGGTTCTGAGTTCAGCCCTTGTTTGCTGCACACGAGGATAAGTACATAAGTTCCAGCATGAGCAACCCTGCTTATTTGGACAACACCAATCCAAAATGCCACAGCTGACTGCCAACCAGCTGAGAGTTAAAAGGCAACAACTGTCAGTATAATTAGGCCATAGTTATGTAAGCCCCTATATAATGAGTACTGGAAAGGCTTCATTTAAATGATGAACATGCAGGAAGCCACAGCAAACTCCTCCCAACTGGATTTCCAAGTACAAGGGTGTTATGGGCAGAACTGTCATTCCCTCTGTCCCAGCCAGGCACAGAGCTCCACCAATGGTCACCTCCACCTGCCTGCTGCATTTCCCAGTGGGAGGTTAATGTGGATGCTTCACTTCCCAATAGGAAGGTCACAACGTCCCAGGTTCCTCATGTGGGATGCAGCCACATTGCTGTGAGCAGCTATGCACTCCTGAGTCGAGGCTTTACCTATCTGTAAAGCAATGCTCTGCCAGGATAGTCTGCAACAGCACTACCTTCTCACCTGCTTTCTGCTGCCCAGGGCAGCTCTCCTGCATGGGGCACCACTCAATTCTGCAGGACACGCAGCACAGTGCACACAAACCCTATAAAAGCTCATTGGGGCTGGAACTCTTCTTAATCAGGTCTAGCATGAGTGGCAAAGAGAACTACAGAACAATCTAGGCAAGCAAAAACCCTTCTCCTAACCAGCACTGGGACTACAGACTTCTGACGTGAGGCTGCCCCTCCCTTCTGTATTTTAAGTTCATGTCCTGCTCACCAATGAAGCACAGCCGTGTCCTTCACTATTACTTTATGACTGAAAGGACTGTAATTTCTCTAGAAGATGCAGTGATCCCTTTTACTTACAAGGTCCTGCTAAAGTCAAGAACACCACAGAGCCCTGTATGCTGGGAAGCATCACAGACATACCACGTGTCTTCTTATAGAGGGCTGCTGTACTCACGTCAGAGCAAGCTCCACATCCTGCAATCCAGTGCAAAACTCAGCTATCATTCCAGCAGCAGGGAGATTCCCCTGACCAGCAAGGGCTGCTGGAGGGGAACCAGCTGGAGAAGGACACACAGGCAGCTGAAGGGCTGGGAGGGCTTGGAAAGGAGACCTGAAGGAAACAAGCGTGAAGCTCAGGAACACAGCTCTGTATGCATTCTGCCAGCCAGAAACAAGCAGGCAGTCTGCTGAACAGTCTGAGGATCTAAAGGAGGTTTAAACGAAATCAGCACTTTGCACGAGCTGAGGCTACTTTTGCAACTAGGGCTGAGGCTTCATTGGGTACTGGAGTCCACCATCTAATGCAATGGGATAGAAAAAGCAATTAAAACAAGGTAGGTGGCTGCAGACATACCAGGTGCTCTCGCTGACAGAGCATGAAGCAGAAAAGGAACACAGGACGGATGTATTGCAGCCAAACACAGTTACCAAAACACACCTGGCAGAACTACAGGCTTTTCGCTTGTACTACGGCAACCTGACTCAAAAAGCCTCTGTTCAGTGAGGGTAGGTAGAATTGTGAACTAAAAGCTTCCTCTTGCTTCTAAACATCTATTTAAAAAGAGTAATTAGCACCATTTTCCAGAGCCAGGTGTTTTAGCATTCAACTCATTAATCTCAGAGCAAGACAAAGGACTCTGCCTGCACTTGGCTTCCATCAGTGCTCACCCTGGCACTGGGGCTGCAGGTAAGCACCTGGAAGGGGAGGATGCATTTTAATGCAGCCTGTGACTGAATGCAGGGGACAGTAGGCTGCAGTGTGACAAGGGCAGGATAGGATTTGCTACAGGGCTGCTGCTACCTTTATGTCAGCATCTTATGATTTCTGAAAACAAAACCAGGTTTGCATTAACTGGTTCTGGATGCAGATGTCACTAATCTTGATGAATCTTAAAAAAATCTATCTGCAAACAAGGTTTAAGTCAGGACCTTACAGACAGGATCATGAGGCTCTCCAGTCTCCGCCCATACCCAGGTCTGAGGGCACAGCTTTCTTTTCCTTGAATTCCAGACAACCACAGTATTTCAAATCACTTAAACATCTCCATAAAGGTGTCCATGCCATTATGCAGCCGTGCTTCCATTTTTTAATTCACAACCAGTTGGCCCATGGTGGGAGACCCCACAGACTGCAGTACAACACCTGCTGGCCACCAGCAGGCAGCACCATCCTCCTCCTGCCAGCCCCAGCTCCAGCACTGCTGTGGGCAAGAGCAGAAAACTAGTTTTATTTCTCTTTTAAGGATTAGTTTTTGGCTGAAGCAGCACCCAACCCAACCCACGTAGTACCCAACTAATGCCAAGATCAGCACACAGGAGCCCCAGCCCCTAGGGGCAGCCTCTGGGGACAGCACATGGAGGAAGGTGGCAAAGAGTTTGTGTTCCTGCTAATCAGGCAGCTGGGCTGCTCTACCTGGCAGCACCAAGACCTGCCAAAAGACAGAGGTGGGCAGAAAACCTGGACTTCAGCTTACACCCAGCTTGTGTATTTGCTTTACTATTTCTGGTGTGGAATGGAAAACAGGAGTGTCCTCTTTCCAGGAAAAGCCTGAATTATACAGCAGGAATTTAACTGTGCTCTTGAATCCATTTTGCACTCAGTCACCAGTGCCAAAAAAAAAAAAAAAAACTCAACAAAACAGTAATTTTTTCTTTTACTGTGATGGAAAAAAAACTTTCACATGAGTAAAAGAAAACACTGCTTAACAGAAATCAGAGCAGATAGGAAATCCATAAAACATCCATCTCCTGCATGTTAGCCTGGTATTTGCTTTCTGCTCATTCCACTGTTTCTGATAGGAACATAACAGCACTGAGTTACTCTACACCCAAGTGGGTTGAGCACAGGTTTCCCATCCTGCTGGAATGCTCACACTGAAATGTAACTAGAAGAGACAACTGATTCTGAAGCGTTACACCAAAGAGATCAGAGATCCAGACCTAACCCATTGCTTTCACTTATAGGTGCTGTTTCCCTGGCAACCCAGCTTCATGAGCTAGCCCCGTAGGTGCCAGCCACAAGGAAAGGAGTGAAACTGGAAAAGCAGTGATTAAGATAACCCTGAGCTATCCTCAAACCAATCAGAGTGCCAGAACTTCACATCCCTCAGACAGAGTCAGCAGTTTGCTTTGTTCTGGGAAGCCAGATTGCCTGACCTGACCACTGTGCTCACAGCTGTGCTTCCTGTGTTCATGCAGGACTTACTTCCAGCACAGATTTATATCTTGTAAGATACCCAAACCAAGCCGTACTACTGCTAATTCAATTCACTGCGTGAATTATGTCCTTCAGCAACAGCAAAAGTGCTGAAAAGTATCTGAAGAAAATAAGGTAAACACCCAAACTCACACAATTTCCAAAAGAACAGATTAACTGTTTACAGGAGATAAAGTACAAGCATGGCCCAACTTTCTCCCAGACAGCACAGCATTCACTACTGCCATCCCCTCGGCCCACAGAGATGAGTTGAGCACACTGGAGCTAAGCTCTGCTCTCCACAGCTTGCTGTGGAAGGGCCGAGCTGCCCAGCACTGCCTTCTCCACCTCCCAGGAGCTGCTGGATACTGTGGCCTAATGACAATTAGCAAGAGTGAAGGCAAAAACAGAGCGAAGGTTAAAACACCAATCCTGAAGCCCTTAAGGACTGGTCAGCGAGTGCTGAACTGCCACAACTATGCAGCCAGATAAAAACATTCCAATACGAAGTGAGAGCCCACCGTACCAAGGGACAGGGCAGACTGAGGGTACTCACACCAGTTAGTTACTCATTTGAGCTTCAGAATTTCCTAAGCAGCTGTCTGGCCGCACAGCCTGCATATCATAAATGCAGATGACGAGTACACACAGCAGTTCAGAAGTTGTTAAAACCTACCATGTGCTTGGTGCATGCCCAAGAACCAGAAGTAAGAGAACTTAAGAAGTTTCAGAACTGCATTTCCTAAAAGTTGACCCAATGAATTCATTAGTAAGTTAGCTTCCAATTGGTTTTGCTTAGTATATTTCAACTATATCAAAATATCTCCATTAAAAAGACAGATTTCACACACAAAACTGGCTTAACAACAAAATGACATAATTTCTGTCAGAGAGGGACAAACCTACGTAACTAAATTAAAAAAAACACAGCATCATAACTTGTCCTATTCTGTTGATGGACAACACCCTGAGCAGAACATGCTGCCCCAGCAGATACCAGCTGCCCTTCCCAGCAGCCCAAGCATGAAGTTGCCCAGAAAGCCTGTGGAAAAATAAAAAGAAGGAAAAAAATAAAGTAGAATTTACTTTCCACCAGACCACCATCCCCAGCCCTTCTCAATTTCACAGCTCCTTAATTACTCATCAGGATCCTGTTCCACTCGAGACCTCGATTCACCTGATCCAGAATCCTGCAGTCAATGGGCAGCTTGTCCTTCCCGTACCTCCAGCACAGACCAGGGCACGAGCAGAGCTGTGGGGACAGGTGACCTACAGTGCTACAGAGTGAGGATCTCGGCAAGCAATGGGACATACAGAACAACACGAGTTACATGGAATCGCTGAAAGAGGATACAGAAACTGTACATGACTACAAACAATGCATGTTTTAGTTCTTCTTTCCAGCTTGCTGCCAAACTAACACCACAAGAAACTCTGTCTTATTGCATCTGTTGCAATAAATTACAACCGAATGGAGAAACTGGCAGTGAAGTTCACAGAACTCCTCAAAAGGACCAACCCTGGGAGCAGAGGGGCTGAAGCCAGCCCTGCTCCACTGTGTCACCACCGAGAAGCCCTGGAGCTGCAGAGGAGGCCCAGCTGCCCGGCAGAACAACAGGAAGGAGCTCCAGGAAGAACCTGTTGGGTGGCCCGGCTGGAGGTTCAGCCCCGCACTGAGCCAGTCCTGCTGCATCACATCGCTGCTGCCTTCCGTCCTCCTGCTCTGACACCGCCCAGCGCCAACACCGCAACCCCAGCCAGCCTCCCGGAACGCGGTGCGTTCACCACGGCCGTGCAACAGGCGAGCAGCAGTGCGGGCAAACACACAGTGATTCAGACTCACAGAACAGAACCATTAAGGCTGGAAAAGGATCCCCAAGCCCAACCCCTCCGAACCCACCGACCCTCGCTGCCAAATCCCCACGGTTCTCAACACCTCGAGGGACGGTGGCTGCCCCACCCCGGGCAGCCGTGCCGCTGCACCACCGCCCCTTCCGATAAGTTCCCCTCACACCCAGCACGGCCGTCCCTTGCCTCAATGCAGGACGAGGCGAGGCCTCAGCACGGCTCCGCCTGGAGCCCCGCACCCCGCGCTCACCGCGCTTGTTCTTGGTGCCGTGTTTGCGTGCCGCCGCCAGCTCCTGCTCGATCTTCTTCTCCAGGAACTCCTGCTTCTTGCTCAGCATCTCCTCCGTATCCCGCAGCCGCTGGATGGCCTCCTGAGGAGACGGGCCCTTTCCTGCGCCCTTCCCGCCGGCGCCGGCCCCGAACAGCTTCCCCAGGAGCCCCGACATGGCTGCGCCGTGCCGGGCCGCGCTACGAAGCGATGGCGGCTGCGGAGCGCTTGCGGCGCTCCCCTCACTTCGTTCCCGTCGCTGCGTGCCCCTCGGGCAGCCCGGCCCTCTGTCCGCCCGCCGCTCCGAAAAGCCCCGCAACGCCCGGACCGCTCCGCCGCCACCGGCCGCTCGCTCGGGCCCGCACCCCGCCCCGGCTCTCCGCCCCACCGCGGCCGACCCCGTGACGCATACAGCTCCCGGCGCACCCCGCGGCTCAGCGCCGCTCCGCCAAGCAGCGGCCGCGCGAGAGGCACGCTGGGAAACGTAGTGCGGGGCGCGGAGCACGACGGGAAAGGCGGGGAGCGGCGGGCAGCCGGGCGGAACCCGGAAGTGGCGTCATGTGGCGAGTGACGTTGGCGCGCGGTGACGTCAGCGGATGGGCGGTCGCCATGGCGACCGGGAAGGAGCGGGAGGAGGAGCGGGCGCAGGCCGTGGGCGGCTGCCCCGTACTGGGAGTGATGGAACCGGGCGTAACCGCGGCTGAGGGCCGAGGCAGGACCCGGCAGCCTTAGAAACACAGAATAGAACCATAGAATCATTTCAGGCGGGTACTTTAAGACACCCTGGTGCAACCCCCCTCCACTCAACGGGGACACCGACAGCTCCATCGGTGCTCAGAACCCCCAGCCTGACCCTGGGTGTCTGCAGGGATGGGGCACCAGCACCCCTCTGGGCAGCCTGTGCCAGTGCCTCACTGCACTCCTAAAAACTTCCCCATATTCCCTCTTCTAGTTTGAAGCCATTTCCTCTTCTCCCATCACGACAGACCCCGCTCAAGAGCTCGTTCCCTTCTTTCTCACAGCCCCTTTAGACACTGACAGGCCACTCTCAGCTCTCCCTGGAGCCTTCTCTAACCTGCACAGCCCCAGCTCTCTCAGCCTGTCCTCATATGGTTGGTGCTCCATTCCTCAGATCATTTTTGTGCCCCCCCTCTCCGGTTTGCACCCCAGCAGGTTTAGGGGCTGGATGACACAGCTAACTGCCATGCACTGAGCACAGCACTGCCTTCTGCAGGACAGCAGCAGCTCAGTGAGAAAATCCATCTGCAGGAGTTCACCAACAATGCCTGCTGGCAAACCCTGCTTCACTCCAGCTTGTTAGCTTTGTCATGGCAAACATGGAAGAAAGATAAAGAAATATAGAGAAGAAAAATCCAAGGGTTACAGAAATCACTCCCAGGGTAGGAAGCCCCTCAGAGGGAGATATCAGAATCTCAGAGTGCAGACACAGCCTTCTACCTGCCTTTATGACTCTATGATCTGCTGCCAGAGGTGGATGCTGAGCACCTGAGCCACTTGTTCTGATTCAGCATCAGCTCCAGATTTCCAGAGCAGGCCTGCCTGGAAACCTCCAGAAAATGCCAGGAGGCTTCTGGCAGCAGATTTGTGGCCTCAACAGAGCCAACCCTGTGGTGAGGTATCCGGCTGTCAGTGCTCAGAGCACACAGACATACAGCCCAGCAGCTCTGCTCCTCCTCAGCACATGCTGCAGAAGCAGAGATGCAGTTCCTGGGTGAAATTCTTCCAGTTTGACCCACAAGAAATAGAACAGCTTGTGCACATCCTAACTGACCCAAGGTTTCAGAGAAGCTCATAGAGATGGACAGAACAGCAAGAAACAGGGTTTCCGGAGTTCCTGGCATGCTGTCAGGAGCCTCCTTCCTGGCACAACTGTTCTGCACACACAGAACAGCACTGCACATCATTCTCAATGTCTCAATGACAGCATCTTCTTTTTCCTGATTCAGTTCTCTTTCCCACAAGATTTTTCTATGTCAAAATTTAATCTTCTTTTCTTCTTGATGTTCTTTTCAATAACTGCTTCTTTATTTTTTCCACTTTTCAAACAAGGGGCAAAGCCAGCAGCTGGGGCTGCCAGTGCCCCTGTGCCTTCCCTCTGCAAACCCCCCGAATGCTGGAGCATTCATCAGGCATGCATAAGGCTTGCAGCCACAGAGCTTCTGAAGGCAAGATCTATACAGTCACCCAGCCCAGCTTCTCTTCTGATCAGGGTCCTCTGTTACATTATCTTACACAATCACTCTGAGATTTACTCAGAGGATAATTGTTATGTTAAAGATAAAACTTTATGGTAATGTGAAACGCTTACTCTGTGTACCACCACCACACATGCAAACAGGACAGCTCAGCATTTCAGCTCTTGTATCCCACGGTCACAGGTGGAGCTGTATTGTGGTTCTGCTGCTGACCTTTGAATTGCATTCAGTGTAGCGAGTAGAAACCAGCTCAAGCACCTCATTTCAACAGACTGATCTGTGAGCAGAGCTGGAAGAAAGCAGGGCCCGGAAGGGAACGGCCATTCCTCCAGACTGCCCTCCAAGCTGGAGGAGAGCTGCACCACATGTTGTCGTCTCAAAATAGACCTGAGTGCAGCACTGCAGCCAGCACCCGGAGCCACATAATGACACCGTACACTGTGGGTAAAGAGAGCAGCAAAATAGGGACAGCATATTTAGCAATCTGTTTCCTTTCCTGCAAGAACTGTCTTTAAAACATTATGGGCAAATAACCTCTGCCCTTTTCAACAGAAGAGAGATTGCACAGAAGCACTTGCCCTAACTCCTAAGTATGCCCACTCAGAGCAGGATGCTCAGGGCCTTGCTGAGCTTTGAGTACAACCCGGTACCGACACCCCACTGCCTCTCCACAACCTTGTTCCAGTGCCTGACCACCCTCTTGGAAGAAATCCCTCTACACTGAGTCTGAATTTCCAGCACATCTCTACCTTCCTGCCTTGCTGCTGTGCACCCCTGAAGAGTGCGGCTCTATCTCCTCTCCTGCAAACTCCCTATTTTCAGAGTCTCTGCAAGGAGACAGGAGGAGTGCCTGGAGCTCAGGCAGGCAGCAGCCAAGCACCGTGGTGAGACCAGTCAGACCAGTGACACTGGGTTGACTGCTCTGGTGGCCAAAAATCCATTTGGAAGCAGTAGGTGAGGCAGGGACTTCACAGCCAGGCTGTCAGCTCCACTGAATTCATGCTCTGCCCCACATCACCCCCAGGCTGGAAATGCAGTGTTTTCACACCTATAAAGAAGCAGTTAATCACAGAAAATTTACCAAGGGAAGCTCAGCTTACCCATACACAGAGAAAGAAAAAGCAAACAAATGAAAAAAACAACAGTGGAGAGCAGAGTATGGAGACAGTGTGTCCCAGGTAGACCTGGAAGCAGCAGGGATATTATCCAGAGTCCAGCTCCCTTCTCCAACTACCAGGACCACTGGATAGCAGCACAAAAATAAAGACAACGTGGTTTGTGAAGGAAGAGGGAGCCCAACAGGCCAGTGCAGATGGCAGCAGCACACTTAACTTCTCTCCTACCGACTTTGGGCTCCACATCTGCCCACACAGCTCCTCTCCCAACATTACACAATGGTAATTTTCAGTTCCCTCTCATTAGGTGTCCTGGTTTGGTGTTCCCATGTCAGCTTTGAATCTCTTACTTGGGAAATCAGACAGAAGAATCCAAGTGGATGACAGAAAATGCTCTAGTAGCAGGATTTCCTTGCTCCCGGATCATACTGACTTCCCATCTGTCAATGATCAACTGAAATTATTAACTGACCCATAAAACTGAGCTAAGGGCACATACAGACTGGGAACAACAGGAGACGTGCACAGAGGTATCCTGCAGCACTTGGTCCAGAGCAGATGCTAGAAAACTGGGCCATAGATGTATCGTAGGTTTCCTGTGTGACCCTAGGCAGCAGACCTCACCCAGGCCTAAGTTTCTCTCATTGTACATAGGAGGTATCATACTTAACTGTTAAAAGGACTGACTCATTAATACCTCAGGCACTTGGAGATTCTCAGATATGGAGAAAAATGTGAAAAGAACACCATGAAAGGAACATCAAGCAGAAAGGACCTAATACACATGTGCACACCCAGCACCATACACAGTTACTCCCACCCACCGACTCCACACAGTTTACAACACATGACATATAGACAAGGTGTTCTTTTTACTGATAAGAGCAGAGAAAGATACCAGAAAAGTCTATCAGAATATTTCTGAACAGTGTTCCCAAAGGATCTCACAATGAACTTGCTTCCACTAGGAAGGATCATTTGTTTGCTCTTGAAAAGGGCACCCAAATACTGGGCAATATAGCTTTTAGGCCAGAAAAACCACAGATGGGACAGGCTGTGATTTGCAAAGCCACCTGATTTCAGCAGCTCTGTTTGTTGCAAGTTTATATGCTCCTCCTTCTCACCCTGATTCAGGGATCTTAGTCTTTCTTGCCCTTAACTGACCAGTGATGCAGAGGGACAAGAAAAAAACGGAGCCATTCTCTTCAGTGCCTTGTAGCCATCAGTGGCTTCCAAGAAGTCCTTCGCCCATGGATGGGAAGATCAAATGGAAATGAAAGCCATTTTCTCCCATATCCATCTACTTCCCACAAGAGCTTTGGTCTTTTTCACCAGGATAAATTTCAGCACCAAGTCTGACAATCCCAGCAGCAGCCCTGAGCCACACAGTGGCTCTACACATGATCACTCAGTCTGGATGTAAACAGGGACAGCCAGCATGGTGCAGGGGCCATCCGATGCAGCCTGCAGTTCTGCCAAGGACAAATTGGATGCAATACTGCTGGGCTGCCCAGGAACGACAAGGTCTGAGTCAGCAGCTCCTGACCCACCAACCACAATGGACAGAACAGCATCCGACTCCTGGAATGGCTCTTTGTTAGGGACATCTTCCTGGGGGCTTTCCCCAGCAGCACTGTCCTTCAGCTCTCCCAGAGCCAGCTGGTTGGGAAGGGAAAGGCCCGCTTTGCGTCCCCGCACCACCCGTTTCTTCTGGGGCTTCCTGAGCTGCAGGTCTTTGTCCTTGGGTGAGCCCAGCCGGCACTTGTGGTCCTTCATGTACTTGTGGCGAGTGAAGCCTTTGCTGCAGGTGGGGCAGCGGTATTTGTAGTTGCCGGTGTGCGAGCGCTGATGCTCCATCATGTGGGCTCGTCGGCTGAAGGACTTGTTACAGTACTGGCACTTGTGGATCTTCATCCCTGCGCATAGCATGGGAGGAGAGAGCTCTGTTAGAGAGTGCAGGAAAACCTACACTGCAAAGGGGAAGCGTGATAGCTTTACCTCCTCCTCCACGCAGTCTCAAACAGCCACCTTCTCACTCAACAAGCCCCATTCTTTTCAGCTTGCTTATTAAAACAACCAAAGGAGATGTCTAAGAGACATCATTCCATGCAAATTTGCTATCAGAGAAGGATGAACTGTTACACCTCAAACACCACTGTTTGAAATGTTTACAATAATGGTTCTTGCCTCAAGTTAGAGGTTTAAAATATCACTAGGAAAAAAAAAATGTGTCAGGTGATTGTGATGAAAATGCAGAACAGTCTTAAACTCAGATTTTTTTTCTCCTAAATGTAATCTTAAAACGTCATAGACTGCACTGTCAGCACAGTCTCATCTCATCACAATTTGCAGGGCTTTGGATGTGAATGGCACAAGAAAACACTTTCAGTTTTACCTTGACAGAAAACAAAGCAAAAAAAAAACCCAAAACAAGAACAACAAAAAAGGTTTCCTAGGGCACAGTAGTAAATGAATCGACTTTATTAGGAGCTGGAGCATCATTTTTGCACTTACCTGAATGGGACAGTATATGAGCTTTCAGCTTGTCAGGCCTGTTGAACTCTTTATTGCAGCCTGTGTGGCTTCTGTAAGAACAACAAATGCTGGTGAACAGCATGAAGCAGCTGAGGATTGATGCATAAACTGGAGAGAGATCCATAGCCCTTCTTATCAGAAACTGGATGGCTCCCTGAGTATGGTTACAGTTGGAACCCCACTATTTCAGCCTTTCTGGAAGGGGCAAAAAATAAACAGGCTGATATCAGGACACGTGGCTTTTGCTGGGCCACACACTGCCTTTGCATTCTGCTAACAACAGCAGGTTCAAGGTTCCAATGGGAGTCAGAAATATTCTGGAGGGAGACACAGGGTGATTGGAGCAGGGACAAGTCAATCTTGACCATCTCAGAAATGACAAAGATTTTGGGATGCACCTCCTAAATCTAGATTTCTTTGGTTTGTACATTAGTTCCTCTGCTTCTAAGTGCAGCTGGGGAGACCCCAACACTCAAGCAATTCTGTGCTTTGTGCTCAAATTATATTCTTTCTCTTCCCCAGTGCTCTGCGAGTGCAATCTCCCAAGCCTCCCATGTAGCCAGGCATTGTTTTAGAGGACCTGATGAACTGAGATGAAATTATATTGCCCTACAGAAAGTCAAACACAACCAACACTTCTGGGTTCCCAGCATTCTCTCCTCCTCAAGCAGCAGAGAACTGTCAAATGCCACATGTTCCCTAGGACATGTACAAGGGACATTCCTTCCTTTCCAAACCATGCCACAAGCCATCAAGACAAGCTGCAATGCTGGAGATGCTACGTACGAAAAAGGACATTTGTACTTCTTGAAAGGTTCGTGGATCAGCATGTGCCTCTTGAGTTTGTCTTTCCGATTGAAAGCTGCATCACACACCGAGCATTTAAAGGGCTTTTCACCTGGATTAAAAAAAAGAAAAAGAAATGAAGAGACAGGGAAAGCACAGTCACACAGGGCTGCTCTAGTCATTGCAGGATGACTGCAATCATCAGGATTGCCACTGGCTGCAGTGCTGCTCTACTTTATAAGCTCTCCAGGATTCCTTACCCTGCCCTGTGGGTAAATAGATGGATACTATCCTCACTGCTCCAGCTCTCCAGGGCAGCTCCCTTAGCTTCTGCAGCCCTAGGCAATGGGAAAGCTAATTCTGTGTTTCACTTCCAACTGGTACAGTACTGGGCACAAGACTGAATGAAAACCACACATTTCCTAAAAGCCAAGTTACCACAAATAACTCATACACTGCTCCTCTGAATATCAGGGAAATGCCCAGAGCATCACATGGCCTCAGCAAGGACCATGATGTGGAGTCATAGAACACTGCAGTGCCAGCAAAGCCCCATACCTGAATGGATGTGGGCATGCAGCTTGAGGTAGTGCTCCCGGCGAAAGAACTTTTTGCAGATCTGGCACTTGAACTTGCTGCCTCCGCCGTGGGTGGGGATGTGGCGACGCAGGTACCTCTCACAGGGGAACACCTGTCAGCACACAGAAACCAGGCTGAGTCAGGGGACATCACTGAGCTGAACGGGCAAAGGACTTGTAACCTGTATAAAAAGCACGAGCTCACAGTGACTGCTTTTTTGGAAAGGAAGCACTGAGAGGACCTTTAGTTTTGTATAGGGAAAATACACACAGAGCTGATAAAGCATATAACAAAACAAACCCTTATCCTTAAGAAACGTATGAGCTGAAACATTACTGCTAAATTTTCTCACACCAAACTGCTGAGGACCAGCACCCTAGACAGATGCTCAGCTTCCTGCCAGAGCCAGCAGCAGGACCATGACACCTTCCCCTGTCCAACACTTCCTACCTTCCCACTACTGTTGATTTTAGTTTGTGCTCCCTGTTATCTATTATCAAGAGCTCCCACTCATGGTCTTTATGAAGTCAGTATGAATGCTTCCCTTCATGTAATGAGAACATTGGAAACATTCAAGCTGAGTTCCTAATGAGGATTCTACAAGAACACATCCAGGGGGAGCAAATGAGAGCCTAGACTTTTGTTACCCAGTACTCAGTATCCAGAGCTCCAGAAAACAGCAATATTAGCAAAAATACAAATAGAAGTTAAAAACAATGCGGCAGATAATGGGTTTTCAAAGATGCATATGGCATGCAAAGTCCCATTCAGGCTCAGAAGGGTATCTGTCACTTGGGGTGAGGGTGGAGAGAAGGCAGGTAAAGAAAAACAGGTTACTAACCATGCCAAGAGCACGTATTCCCTTCCTGAACTACCTCAGTACAGAATGGTCACTCCTTTGAGATTGTCCCTGCCCCCACTGCAGGATTTTCATTTCCTCTGCTTTAAACAGAGGAACATTTCAGTCTGGATTTCAAAAATTAATTTATTAAAATTCAAACACCACAAAAATTTGCCCATCAAGCCCCTTTCAGGGCCATGCTGAAATGAGCACTTCCAGCCAAAACCTACCCGTGCATCATGCCGGTCCCAGTCACATCATTCTGAAAGGTTTCTCTTTGCCAGGACACAGAGCACTCATCCAAAAGGTGGGACCAAGGGGGAACCCAGAGAGTTCTGTTGCAACAAGAGATGAGGACAGCAACGTAGGTGTCAGAGCTCCCTCGGGACCCACGGGTTTCTATTCACAACTCTTCCAGCCATGGGCAGATAAGCATGGTGGCTCAAAGGCACCACCACTACTCTGAGACTTCCCAAAACCTCATCACTGACACACTTACTTTTAAGAAACAAAGACTGCAGCCTAAAGCATGCAGTTCTGCATTGTCATGGGAATAAGGGGACTCCCCTTACAAGTTCTGTTCATTAGGTCAGCAAACGAGGACTAGGGAGAAAAGCCAACACTGTGGGGAGGAATGCACTCTGCACGAGGTCAGGGATGTAACCACCTCTGCCTCTCTGAAAAGCACCTCATGAGCCTGCCAGTCCGTACTGAGGTAGAAGGCAGATAAAAGGGAGACAAGGGGTCTTGTGCCATCAGAGCCAGGACTGGCTCATACAGCAGTCACCCACTCACCTTCTGGCAGTGAGGGCAGGGGAAGTTGTGCGTTGCTGTCTGCAGATGGTGCTCCAGGGCTTCAGGAGTGGAGTACTTGTTTACACACTTCACACATCTGAATGCAGAAAGGACAGAGCTTATGAACAGGGCTACATCCACATGTAGACCCCACACAGGGCAGCCCAGCCCTTCACCAGCCACCTTCCGCATTGATTTTTGGCAGGGTCAGTTTGGTACAGACATTAACACCATCACCTGGGTGCTCTGAAACCTCAGCAACCCACATGGCCAGATCACACACACAAACTTAACACCCTTCACCAGGAGAAGATGCTGGAAAACTGGGTGAAGAAACCTTTCAATTACTACTGCTCTTCTACACAAACTCCCATGGGAGCACCCAAAGACCAAAGCACATACTCCACATCATCTCTTCATGGAGACAACTAAGATCTCACCTAACATAAAACATCTCCTCCCATCTTCATGCAAGTGAAGGAGCTGAGCATGGAGTCACAGCACAGCAGTATTTCCTGTGGCTGGAGCAGCCACAAGGTGACATGCTTTACTGTGGGCTCCCCAGCATCTAACAGAGCTTCAGCTCACACCAACTCCTCTCCTGCAACACCTGAGCTCACTCCACCTGACCCACCAATTCTCACAAACCCTGGCAGTATTTCTGAGACCTGTGCCAAAGCTGACTGGTAATGCGTGATGGGGACATGCATAATCAGTGAGGAACAAACACACTCACACCATGCATCTGCAGTGAAACTTCTGCTTACTTTAGCAGACTAAAGCCTCCACAAACACAAGCAGAGCTCTGACTTCAAAGATCTCTGCCAATAAGCTTTAGGATGAAGCTCCAGGCACAAGAATGGCTAGAAACTATGGTCTAAGTAGCAGCAGCTATTTATTCCATTAGGGTCCTAAGTGACTTTCAATATCCTCTGGGCTTCCTCCTCTTCCTGTATATCCCTACAGGCATTTCAACATCCCCAGAGAGCTGTGAATTCCCTCACCCTTTCCTCTCTACTTACAGAAAGGCTTCTCCAGGTTGTAGGCCCTTTCACAGCAGAAGAATAGAAGTAATAACTCATTCTACCCAGGCACAGCTTCTGCAGAGCACACTCCCTTTGCTGCAGGTAATTAACGAATCAAGCTGAAAGGGGCTTCCCAGGGTCACCTGCCCAGCCTGGAGCAGGCTCAGCTACGCTCACCTCACTCGTGACTGATGATAAGAGCTCTTGCAGTGGTGGGGTCTTCCTAAATAGCTAATGGCAGTCCTTCTGAAAGGGCCCTTGCATTCAAAATGCTTGGCTCAAATATCCTGGTGGAGAGGCCCCCATCTACCATCTGTGTGTCCAGGAGAATTATGGCTGTTGAGCAAGCAGCCTCCTCATCTTTATGTTCCCCCTGCTCTCAACCAGACACACACTGCACACACCCACTCCTACAAGCCTTGTGAGCACTGTATGCTACTGTACTTGTACACGGCCACGTCCTTCTTGGGGCTGTGCTGGGGCAGCAGGCTGTGCGAGTACTGGTGGACGCCCAGCTCATACAGGGAGGGGAAGTCCTTGCTGCAGAGGTGGCAGCGATAACTCAGCTCCTCCTGGTGGCTCTTGATGTGGTCGAGGAAAGATTCCAGCTTCTGGAAGGTCTGAGCGCAGCTTTTCACCACACACTTGTACACCTGGGTGAAGAAGTGAAAGAGAAAGTGGAGAGGCACGCCATGGAAACATTCAGGGCAAGTCCTCTGGTAACAGGCAGAGAAATCTCCCTTTTTGGAAATCACAGCAGCTGGGTACTTCGTAGAACACAACCACTGCCTTAAGAGGAACTAAGGTTTCCTGCACTAGGTTGCACCAGGATTCCCAGAGCACAGACCATGCCCACACACTGCCCATGAGGCCAAGAGCACTCAGTCAGGGCATAGCAAGGAAACCCTGCCCTGCAGGAGCACAACATGGTGATAAACCAAACAAAACAAAACACTTCCCTACTGGGAATAACAGTGCAGGGCAGCTCAGCATCAAAACGTAGCTGACAACTGTAGGTGAAGACAATGGCAGAACCTGCTGGGAATTAAACAGGAACGAAAATTACACTCCTGCAGCACAACAGCTACTGAACTGATATCCAAAGATCACCCAGCTCAAGGAAGGTCCCCACCACACACAGTTGGCCCCACATAACCCTTCCCTGACCCTCAGAGCCACTTCAGCTGCTGGCCAACAGCTGCAGTTCACAGGCAGATCCTGCTCTCTTTCCATCTCTATCCCTGGGGTAAGATCAGCTACAAAAGATGAACCCTTCTAGCCCTCAGCTCTCTCACTTCTTAAGGGCTGGGCTAAACCTATTCAACTTCCACATGATATTTGCTCTGCCCACACAAATTGCCAAGGCACTCCCCTAAGAAAACAAGCAAGAAAGTAAGATGGGAGAAGGAGATGTTTCTGTGAGCACGTGAAACCACCTGAGGGAGTGAGACCACAGTGCCCCAGCAGTGACCGTCCTACAATGCAAGAGCTGCCACCTACTTGGAAAACTTTGGATTTTGCCTTTTTTCTTTTTCTCTAGTCACTCAAACCTGCTTGACCTATTTTTCACCAGTGGCTCAGCAGGACAGGGGCAGCAGAGCTTTTCAAAGCCACCCAGATCACACAGCTGCAACCCAGACATGCAAAGAGCTAAGCTGAATGGCAAGAATTTACTAAGTAGGCAGTATGCTTTAGACCCTGTGAGCCTGTCTCAATCTCACCACAGACACAGGGCACCCTCTGTCCCTACCTGTTCATTCTTGTGCTGTGTCATGTGCGATTTGAGCTGGAAATAGGTGTTGAATTTGCTGGGACAAAACTGGCACTGGTAAGAGCTGTCGATCAAGACAACCTGTTTGGCTTCCAGTTTGCCAGCATCACTCTCCTCCATGGGGCTCATGTCTTGGAGAGGTTGTGCAGGGTTCCTAGAGGGTTGAGTCAAACCTGGAGAAAAAGGAGAGAGAAAGTCACAGGTTGCCACAAGATAGCTCTGAAAGCTGCTCTGCAAACTTAGTGCTGGTTTGGTTACCCAGGTTTGGTCTGATACCCAGGTTTGATACCCAGGTTTGGTCTGAATCCAGGCTCTTCCTTTCAAAGGCAGATTTTTAGATCAGAAACTCACTTTCTAATGGCATAGTTATAAGTTTGTCTACAGGTGACCTAAAGCTCTGACTACTCCATCTTCCCCTCCTTGACCCATTCTCTTTACCATTGTGCTTCCAGGAACATAACTGTGCTCTGTGAGTACGGCAGGCTGCCAAGGGGGAACCAGTGCCAAATTTATTCAAATGTCCAGCAGGAGACAGGTGGTCAGATCCAGCCAGTAGCAGCCCTGCTGTCTGCAGAGACCAGCTCCAGCTGAACCTTGTCCTAAGTATGACATTGCCACAGTACTGTTTCTTCATTTCTACCCATGACCAAGGTCATCAGCAGAAAGGGCAGACACCATCTACGAGCAAGGAGCTCTCCTTTGCATCAAGTATTTTCAGTTGGCCACAGGGACCAGACCAGTCCAGGCAATTTGCATATTGCCAGCAGGTGAGAGTACCAGGCTGTGCTAAATCACCAGCCTAGACCAGAGCTACCAAGTGTGGTTCAGGTACTATCCAAGGTGCACCTGTCAGGGAGTGAGAAAGGGAAAGATATCTCTCCCCGTTCCTATACACGTCCTGACACAGAGGCACTGTTTTCACCAGCACCTGAATCAGAGGCTGGGAGTACCAGTGGATGAAGCTGTCAGCAAGAGTGGAACAAACACAACTCAAGCATCCACTGCATTTCCCCATTGTATGCCATTAAGTCCCACAGCAGGACAGCAAGAGGAACGCTTAGCCCCCATCTTCCCCATTTCTCTGTGGAGGATCAGGAGATGCAGAAATGTGCAGAGCCCTCCCAACACTGCTCTGCCCCTAGCACACACCATCCCCAGGCAGCAAACCTGCGTTCTCCTCATCCTCTGCCTGGTTGGGGTTCAAGGCCATGACCTGCACAGTGATGGAGTTGCGGGAGATGGTGCATCCTAGTCCTGGAGGCCACACTTTATGGGTCTGCATGTGTTTCTTCACATTGGACTTCTGGGCGAAGGCTCGGCCGCACACAATGCACTGGAAGGGCTTCTCACCTGTGTGACTGAATGCAGAAGGCACTGTAGCTGTAGCTAGTGAAAAGAGGAGGCAGTTCCCAGGCCTGGGCTGCACTACACCATCTCTGCTTGGCAGATCAGCCTCCAGACCAGCCAAACAAGTGTTTTCAGACCCTAACAGTACAGGAATGGTAAAAGGCCTGAGGAAACTAGCCCAGCACACAAACTCTGAAAGTCTGGGAATAACAAGGGATCAAATGAAGTGAGAGAGGTAAAGAGCTCCTCAGCAACATCAGGTCATTCACTGTTAGAGTTTCTGCATGGACTTCTGAGACCCCACTGTTCTTCTCACAAGTAAAGATAAATAAAGATTCTCTGTCACTTACCCCCCCTGCATACATGTGGCTTCTACCTTGCAGTACCCTGATCTCCCCAAACCTGCTCTCCCCTGTCCACAGCAGAAATGCCCTTCTACTTTGCTCCTTTGCTACCAGAGGAAAAAGCTGGCTTTGGCACATGGAGTATGTAAGATAAAGAGCCCAGGATGGGAAGGCGAGCAAATCACCATTTGCTCCTCATCTGTCCTGAGCTGAGCATACCCTACTGGAGAAAATGCTGAAGATCTCAACTGCCTCCTGCTAAACCTCTGGCTTTCATAAAAGCTCCCTGTGTAGACATAAGCTTAGCTTATGGTTTGCTGATTCCAGCCTTCCTGCAAACATGCAAGCTGCAGCTTACTGAGGAGGCAGAAAAAGAGTTGAGGGAAGCAGTGGAGACAACACTGCTCCAGAAAACAGGCGGCTTTCAGGGTCTCATCAGTTAGGAAAGGTCTCCAGTCTCAGCCCATTAGCAGAAAGAAGATTGTATCTTTGGTGCAGCCTTCACTTCAGCCACTAAACTGCGCTCCTGTACAGAAGCCCTAGAGGGTGAGGGATGAAGCTCAAGGTCATTAGAGCATGGATTCTGGGAGATATGACAAACATGAGGTTTACTGGGCTATGCAGACTCCCTCAGCAGGGCTGTGCCCAGACCCACTCCAGCCACCCGACTTTGCCCAGGCTAACATCACCCTTACCTTCTGATGTGCTGTTGCAGGTCAAAGTTCTTGGTAAAGGCCTTGTCACAGTAAGTGCATTTCAGCTTTGGGGACTTGGGTTTCCCTGAAAGAGTAAGAGTGTGCACAAGAATGATGTGATTTGACACAACCTCATTGTCACCCTCCACTGCAGGGCCTTCAACCAAAGACATTTCAGAACCAGAACAAAGAACTGCCTGAACAGACTGGGTAGAGGTGAAGGAACAAGCACCTATTAAATGTAGCCTGAGCTAGCTCAATAAGTGCTGAGGAGAGCAGAAGTTGGGAGGCAGGGAATTCCCTTTGGGCATTAACCACTCTAGGGAACCTTCCAGCTACACTACAAATGGAAAACAGCAGAACCATGGGCTGCTCTAGGAAACTCTGGACTGAGAGCTGCTTGATCATTCACACCTCTGCAAATAACATTTTAACTCTGTGGGTCCAATCTTGGCCACGTGGCTTTCCTCCATCTCATGCCTGGGACCTCTCTGGTCGCTTGCTGAGCACACATCCACCACACCATTAGCAAGCAGGCTCAGCCAGCAGAGGATCTAGTGCTCCTCTGTCCTGTGGCTGGGTGTGCCACTGTCCTGTGTCATTCACAGCACTGAAATACACACAGGGTTGGCTCTGCTGCACCCTTGATATTACAGCCTTTGAAATCAAGCCTCTCTCATCTGGCCCACAGGAACTGCAGCTGGGCATTATTGCTTCAGGTTACACAGACCAAGCTCTAACACCTTATTTTGCAGGATCTCCCCATTTTTAAGAGCGATCCAATCAGCAATGAAGCTGCAGAGATTTAGCACAAGTTTGCCCATGCAGCAGCACAGCGACTGTCCTTTCATGTGTACACAGAGGGGACAGACAAGAAGCCCACGCTTTCACCTGCTCTTGATAGCCTTGTGCAGGGGGTGGTGCTCCTCCCAGGGAGCTGCAGCACAGTCAGTGCCACCCCACAGGACCCTGAGAGCCAGTGGCACAAGGTAAGCATGGTGGCCTGCAGGTTAGCACAGGGTATCTGCCATAAGGACACTTACCTTCCTGCAGCCCACTCTCACTTTTGGAACGTCTACTTTTGACAGCTGAGGTGGAATCAAAACCAACCACGTTGCCTCCTCCTGCACTGGTCAAAGGTGTGGGAACGCTGGCACTCTTGGGCTTGAACCCCTGCTTCCCAGGGCTGTACACAGGGGGAGAGGGGTACACAGGACTTTCCACACACTGGCTTGGTACCTGCAAGAGTTCCATTACCAGTGGAAAGAGGTTTGCTACACAGCACAATACTGTGCTAAGCACAGTTCCTACTATCCTCCATCTCCAGCAACACTTGCCACATCAGGTTATTAGGCTGGCTGAGTTTTCTACTTCCTGCCACACAATAAATTTCTGACAACAATGTCAATTCATTGTTGAATTGATTCACCAATTCAACAGTGTTTCTCTAAAACTAACACTATGCACACTCTGGCTGAACATCACAAAGCATGCAAGAAAAGAATATCAAAGAAAAACTGAAGGAGACCTCTAGTACCCTGCCTATGCCTAGTGCATGGAATAGTTCCTCATTCCTCCAGGGCAGGTGACCAGCACCATCACCACTGAGCCTGCAGGCTCACAGCACCCTGAAGGCTGTGACCTCCAAGCCCTGCCCCAGCAGGACTGCAGATGGGAAAGAAAACACAAGAAAACTTCAGGTGGCAAAACACAGCTGTTTACATCAGCACATCAAAAATGGATGTTTAGAGAAAAGGACAGAGACCAACAAAGAGTGATATGGCTTAAGGGCATTCCTATTTCCCACCCTGATAAATTAGCGTAGTATCCAAGTATCTGACATGCCCATCCATTTCTGAACACTGTCACTTGCAGATCAGCAGCCAGTTACAAAGGTAAGGCTGGCAAACCTCTATCACACCCAGTAAATTCCACTGCGAATGTCAGTGCAATCATGGAGGCTGTGCACAGTTGAACCACCATTAAACCCACTCCTGCCTGTGCCTCTCTTTAGAAGAAGCTGCCTTTGTCAAGCTCACTGAGATTCAGATTGACTTCTTCTCTCCACATAAGCCTGCAGTGCACAGTGCAGTGCACCCCTCAGACAACTCCTTCACCTCAGCCCTTCTTGCAACACCCACAGGAAGCCTGCATCTGCCCTGCAGCTTTCTTTATAGCTTGTTCATAGAATCACAGAATGGCTTGGGTTGGAAGTGACCTTAAAGATCATTTAGTTCCAATCCACTCTGTTGTGAATAAGTTTGCCAGCCACTAAATCAGGCACTAGATCAGGCTGCCCAGGGCCTCGCCAAGCCTGGCATTGAGCCCCTCCAGGGATGGGACATACGCAACTGTTTGGGCAGTCTGTGCCAGAGCCTCACCACCCTTTTGAGTTCTCAGAATCCCCTTCATCTTACTGACATCTTTCTGATCAGTACTTTTTCCCCAGAGGAAATAATCCCTCAGATAACCTAACATAACCTCCCAGTCTCTAATTCGGCATTTCTAGCCCAAGCAACACTGCTGTCTGGCTTGCAAGAAGAGACCCAGGAGTACAGAGAGCCTGGGGCCATCCTTACCTCCATGGCTGGGTATGGCTGCATCCCCAGCGCCTGGATCTCCACTGAGCTGTTTGCTGCCATGGCTGCAGGAGCACTGTACACTTCAACCACGCCGCTGCCGGTGTTGGGCTGCCCCGGAGCCCCCAGGCTTGGAGGGGGGGGTGGTGGAGGTTGTGGAGGAGGTGGTGGAGGGGGAGGTGGAGGCGGAGGGGGCTGTGAGAGGTAACCAGCCCCAGCATGCATACTTAAGCTGCTCTAAAAACAGAAGAAGGAAAGACAGACAAGATGTTGAGAACACAGCACTGCTCTAGCAGCAAAAAGCTGGAGGCGTTGCTTCTTGACACATGCTCCCATGTCCCAAACCAAAAGGGCACCTGCAATAGTGATGGTGCCTTAATACAAAGCAGCACTGCCCAAACATCAGGTGCACAGAGGGTTGATTTGGACTGGCAGTAGACACCGTCTCCTCCAGAACCCAAACATTCAGACCCCACTGCTTTTTTGCTTTGTTTTTAAACCCTATGGTTATAGAGGATATTTTCAGGGCAAGGGGAGCGTATCCAGCATGTGCAGCCTTAGGGAAAGCCCAGAACAACCATGCCAGGAAAAGAGGGATGCATGAGGCAAACTGATAAGGGCTCTGGAAACCAACCACTACACAGGAGTGCAGCAGAAAGCTGGGGATATCTCATTGCAAAGATCTGAGCATCCAGCAACAAGGACACCAGCAGAAAGCAGGCCCTGAGTTACCCTGTCATTTATCCAATGCCCCTTCCCAAGCCTGGCTGTCCCCTGAGGAAGATGCCCATCACTCTGCATCAAAGCAGATCTCTAGGCTCTGATCAACCACCTGCATTCTCCTGCCACACAGCCAACAGTCCCAGGAAGTGAAAGCCCTTCAGCCCACACATGTCCCTTACCTGTACTGGGGGCTGCACCGCTGGCATGGGTTGGTCCAAGGATGTAAAAGCAGACATGGCTGACATCAGCACCTCATCACTAACCAAGATGTTCCCCTGCACCAAGGTCTGAATCAAAGGCGACGGAGGAACGGTGATGTATGTAGAAATTTGCTAAAAGAAAATAAATAAACAAGGCATTGTTGACCAGCAACAAGACAATACAATAAACTCAGAAACATGATGACAAGGCTTACTGCTGAGCCTCTGAGCCTCTACTATATGCTGACCAGAGGATGTGAGAAGCCAAAGTAATTACCCACAGCTTCCTGTTGAGTTCGAGGCAGTTTCTAGCTGTAACAATAAAGCAGTGCCAGAAATGTTCTCCAGAAAATGGTATAAAAGATGACAGCGGCTCAAGGAAGAGGTCACTGGCTGCAGTTCAAATCAGTGGTTATTAGCCAGTTCTACAGGACAAACTAGTCACAGACAAGATCGTGTCTTTACTGAATATTTCCTGCCAGCCAGGGAAGTTGGAGGAAGACAGAGGCTGCTCTGGCTGCAGATGGTGAAGAGGAGGGGAGGGTGGATGTCCTTAATTTATGGATGAAAACAAACAGCATTTGCTGTTTGAGAGCTCCCATTTTGCTTCTGGGAAGCACCATCCACTGGCACTGAGTAAACTGAAAAAATAACAGTTGGTTTGAAGAACTTCAGAAACCACCATGGCTGCAAGCACAGCATGTGTCATGCACAAGGGACTCGCTCCTGGTAAGTCTGTTGGGAAGGAGAGCTACTGAGGCAAGGATATTCCCTTACTGCACAACACACCACATGATATGGGGTTAACTGCAGGAGATGAAAGAAGGAGCACAGGGGTGAGGCTGCCACAGACACCTGGCTTCCTCTTCTGACCATGAGCCAGTGAGAGACTCTCCCACTGAGCCTTGCATGGTGACTGCCCAAGCACACTGCAAATCAGGTGGTCCTGAGCAGAACCTCTTCCAGCCTGAAAAAGGCGTATCAGACACTCATTCTGAAGGACACCTTGCTGCGAGTACCAGGCAAATGTAATGGGAGGTCAAAAGCTAAGAAGAGACCACAGCTGAGAGAGGTGAATTATGAGGCATCGTTGGACCTAAAAGCATCACCTAGGGGTCTCTCCACTCCCACAACCACGGTGGCAGAGCCTGCTGGTTCACAGCATGGTACCTGTCGGCTCGTGCTCGGAGCCTGCTGCACCGACGTGATGGAAGGGGTGTACACACTGTTGGTGGACAGTGAGACTGTGGAGAGGGAAGGGGTGTTTCCCTGGCACTGCTCTCTCTTGTGGGTCATGAAGGCAGGCAAGGAGTTGAACTGCTTCTTGCACTTCCCACACAGGAACACATCTTCATCATCTGCAATTAGAGAAAACAGGTCACTGCTGCAGGCCTTGCCCAGTGCTACACTCCAGCTACAGCCAGTAAAGGCAAGAAAACAGACACTTAATGTATCCTGGCATCTCATGGATATCATCAGGAGATAACAGGTGCAACTGTCCTTCCCTAATCCTAACCTCTCCCTAAATCCAACTAATGTGAACGAGACCTGTCTCAGTTGTGCTTCCAAACACAAAACATGCTGTCTCCTTGAGATGAACTGAATCCCATCATCAGTCTTCTCATCCCAATGGCACGATTAATCAATCCAGCCTCACTCCTGTAACACCTTCTGTTTTTAGTCTACATAGCTTCTTCCAAAGCTTTATCCCAGATGAGACAGACTTTATTACGCAGGTTGCACAAAGGATGAGAAGTAAGGTGCATCAAATCACACAGTCAACTGCAACTTCTGCCTGAATCCCATCCCCAGGAGCACTGCTGGTCTTTGGTGCCTCTGCTTGATGTTAGAGGCAGAAGACGAGAACCCAGTCATCACTGGTCTATATGAAATTTGCAGCACTGGTAAATCACATAAGCACATGGCAGTTTTCACTTGAGCCAGTTGCACTCAAACCTCTGGAAAAAAAAAATATCCTGAAGCTCACAGAGTTGTATCTCCCATCTGTTTTGGGGATGCAGACCAGAACCTCTCCAGGGGCACAACTCAGATCCTGGCCACCACAAAAGGCTTTCTCTCTCTCTCTCCCAGGGCAATGCGGTAATTCACTGTCTAATTTGATCTTATTGGATGACCCACGCAAGGGGAAAAAGAGCTGAAGGAATAAACACTCTCACAGGGAAAGACTCACACATCATTCCTGGCTGCTGGGTCTGCTGCCAGCCAAATTGTCAGCAAGCAGCATGTGTGGAACCCAGCACCTAACTCAGTACCTAACTCACAGCACCCTTGGTTGAACGCTGTGGGTTTCTGCATGCACAGGAACCACCCATTCCCATGTCCATTCACACAGATGAGGTACCCAGTGATTGAATACATCCCCAGAGGAAAAGAAATGGCTCATTAAATAAAAAAATATGAATACAGGTAGTGGCAAGGAGCAGCTGTTCTCTTCCTCCCCACCTTTATCCAGAACACAGAGGCCACTCTTGCCACAAACCACCCAAAAGCTCTCTGCTCACTTCGGCACTCACCCTTCCTCCTGCTCTGCCCAGTCCTGCTGAAGGATTCCAACACTCACAGCAGCACCCAACATGGCCAGGCTGGCTGTTCTAACAGCCATGAGAGCACACTGGGGCAGACCTGCAGCCCGTGGCCCCCTCGCCTCACTTCTGCTCCCCAGAACTCACCCATGGGCTGGATGGGGGCAGCTGCATTGACATTTTGAGCAGATGGATCTGTTACACCTCCTTGACCATCCAGCAAGGACTGCACAGCCAGGACCGTCTGATTATCCATTCCTGGAAGAAGACACAAGCACAGGTGGTAAATCAAGCATGGCCTGAACACAGATGGAGCACCTGGGGGCCAGGAGCTCACTCAAAGTAAGTCATGGAGGGAAGTTCTCTGCTGCACAGCCACCCTCACCTTCTCACCATGCTCCACAGCATTAAGATTCACACTAAAGCAGCACTCCTATGTGTGTCTGTATACAGCTTTGGTACAAGCAGAGGAAAAGGAAGTAGTGCAAGGAAAGCTGAAAGAGGGCTTGGTTCCAGATGCCCACTGCAACAAGGAAGGATGCTTAGATAGCTACAAGGCAGACGCTTGGAAGTCATGGGCTGCCCAGTACAGAAGCCTGGGTGGCTCTCTCTGGGGACACAGCAGGATACTGCAAAGACAAGCCACCAAGCTTGCTGAAGACAAAATGCCTGGTGTGCAGCATCCTACTCTCAGCCCACACCTGAGCTTCTTTGAGATGTTTTCTTAAAACACCTCCCTGTTTTCAAGATCAGCCTTCCCGTGTCTGACCTGGCAAAAGCCTGCAAACTACAGGAGGATTTAGATACAGCAGGAAGTATTAAGCAGGAGCTCTGGGGAGCACTGGCTGAGACTCAGTGCTGGGACACACAGCAAGCAGGACCACAGCTCTCTCAGCTCTGCACCTCTCCATGAGTGCCTCTCCCTCACAGGCTGACAGTCACACACTCTTATTTCCATCTGCTGTGGGGCTCCAGGAGTGCATGCACACCCAGATTGTTGCAAGAACCAGCTCACTTGGCCTGGAACAAATATTTTTCATTACAACCAAAAGGCTCTAAAACGTTCCCACTAAATACAGGAAATGGGGACTGCTCACATACAGAGGGAACGTGGCCAGAGACACACAGCTGCTGCATCGAGCCCAGCACTCACATTTTCTCCAAGATCTTTGCCAAATTAAGCTCTTACCTAGTTGGACCTTGGCATTATGTGCTGCACTAAAGAGAAAATTCATCAGTCCAATCATTTTCCAACAGTGCAGGTGAGCAGAGTCCCCACTGAGAGGTCACACGTTTTAAAGACATTCTAAATACCCATTTCTCCCACAACTCCAGCGCGAAGCCAACAACAGTGAGACTCCACGAGCACCATTTCCATCAATCACCCTGCACCAAGGAGAGGTCACAACGCTGCACGTGCCCTTGGCAGACAGCACAGCACTGTTCTGCAGCTGCCAGGGGGCGGAGGGCAGTAGCAGCTACTGGAAAGCAGCAGATCTCGCTGCCTCACGCCCTGCCGCACCAATGGGAGCCCTGTCACATAAATCACAGCCAGGCACAGCAGAGCTGCAGGGCCAGTTTTGCAAGCCTTCACTCTGCAGAGTGCTGCATCCCATCCTCTGCAGGCACCACGCCGCTGGATCCTCTCACACTGGCTTTAAAACACACCTCCTGCTCTGCACAGCATCTCCTGGGCAACTGCAAAGGCAAACTGCAGGCACTGCTTGACAAATCTAAAGCAGAGAGGGGAACAGAGCAGCCTTTTTGCAGAGGGAGTAAGCTAGCAGGATACAAAAGAAAACTGGGGATCAAATGCTCAGTTTTAGCATATTTGGGGAATAAGCAAAAAGAGTGGAAATGAAGAATTATTCCCATTGCACCAAGAATGGTGCACTTGGCATGCCCAGCCCTGGGCTTTCTTTCTGGCTCACTGACAGATCTTCAGAGAGAAAAAGCTGCACGGTGGCCTCAATCCTGCTTGCAGGATCAGCAGCACACGCAGCCAGAGCAAAGCAGCCCAAGACAACAGAAATAACTGCTCTCCGTTCTTTTGTCAATTTGCACTGATGCACAGGGTGTCCCTGCATCTCACAAGTTAAACGCACAATGACAGACTTAATACAGAGGGAAACATGTAAGGTTTAGTAACCAATAAAGCCAGGCAGGCACAGCTGCTTGGTTATTGCTGCTGCAGCTCCATGAGACAGCCATGGAGCAGTTCTGCACTGGTAACAGCCTGCAGGATGCTCTTCAGCCATGAAACCTTAAAAATAAATAAATAAATAAATGAAAGCCATCTGTGCCTTCCCAGCAGCAGCACGCCTTCCCAAAACCTGAGAGAAACGCACAGATTTGGGGAAGCCAGGATAAAAATCCAAGATTGCTGATTTGGGCTTTCATTTCCCTCTCCTATCAAATCTCTCTCAGTTTAGACAGCAGAACAAATCTGCCCACCTCACCCAGGTTCTCCTATCACCTCAAGCCCCGAATTTCACATAGTAAACCCTTTGGTTTGCTCCTGTCAACACAGCTCCAAGGGCTGCAGTGGCAGCGCAGAGGATTCTCTGCCCCATGGCATTCATTGGGGACACGACTGCCTCGAGCACCACGCAGACACCGAGTCACAGTCAGCTTGTAATCAATCCAGTCAGCAAAACAAAGCAAATAGGTCCAGCTATCAAGAGCCGTCATTTATTGGGAAAAAAGAAAGAAAAACAAACACAATTCGCAAAGATGCTTTGGCCTCCCGAACTCTGCAACGAAACCCGCGCGGCATGGAGCTGATAGCAGAGAGGAAACGGTGCACCTGGTCACACACAAAGTGCTGGCAAACGCACCAAGAGCTGAGCAAACTGAGGGAAATATTTGTTCTCGCTCATCCTCCTGCTGCTGCGGCCGCAGGTGCTGTTTGCACAGCAGTGTTACGATGCTGACACAAGGCCTGTGTGACAACGGTGTCCCCTCGTGTCAAAGGGAAAGACGGAATCCTATTTGGGAAGAAGACGCCTGGTAAAACAGCTTTTCCGCAGCAGGCTGACCACAAGCACGGAGCCCCGTGTAGCCAGGGCTACAGAGCCCTGCACGGACCAATATACACACGTAGGGGCGGGCAGCTGTCGGGCAGCAGGCTGGAGGCAGGAGGGGAGAACGAACGGCAGCGGGGCCGGATCCCGCAGCCTTGGGGATGGGGGAGCATCCAGAGTGCTGGCAGCAGGGCGCTGACGGTGCCCCAGCCGGGCGATGCGGCGCCCCGGGGCTCGGCGTGTCTATCGTGCATCGGCGTCCCAGCGGGCAGAGGACAGCGAGGTGACGGCGAGGCCCCAAAGCACGGGGACACGGATGGGAGGGGACACGGTGTGCGGGGACAGGAGCGCCCGCCCGAAGCGGCGAGCCGGCAGGGCGGTGCGGAAGGCAGGGGGCGAAGGGAGGGCCGTGAAGGAAAGGGCGCGGGGAGGGGAGCGGCGGGCCGCCCCGAGGACCGACGGGCACCGCGATGCCGCCCGGAGGCGCGGAGGGGCCCGGCTGCGCTCCCGCCCCTGCAGCCGCCGCCGCACGGGGCCGCTCGCACCGCCCGTCCGCGGGGATGGGGGGGGAGGGAGGCGGCCTCGAGCCGCGGGACCCCGGGGCCGGGCCGGACGGGAGCGGCGCCGCCGTTACCTTCCAGCGCCTCGAAGATCGCCTGCGCCATCTTGGAGCCGGGGCGGCCGCGACCCGACAGCCGGAGCGGGCATGGAGGGAGGAGGGAGGGGAGGCGGAGGGAGGGGCGGCACCACCCGCCGCCAGGGGGCGGCCTCCGCACGCCGCGTGAGCTCGGGCCGGGAGCGGGGCGCGCGGCGGGGCAGGGCCGGGCGCCGAGCCGCTCTCCCCGGCAGGGCACGGCAGGGGGCGGCCGGGGGGCAAACGGCGCCGCTCGCGGAGCGCCCGGCGGAGCTTTAGCATGGCACCGCGGAAGGCGCCGACGGCATCCCGGCGGCCGGCGCCGCGCTGAGGGTCGGGAGCGCCTCGGGACCCCCCTCGGGGCCGGCCGTGCCGAGCGCGGTCTCGACCTCTCCCCGGGGGCAGCGGCGCCTCCGGTTGGCCGCCGGCACGAACGGGCGAGTGGGACGTCGCCGCCTATTGGCCGGGAGCGTTGACGGACAGCCCGGGCAGCCCGTGCGCGCAGCGGGCGCGGCCCCGCCTCCCGGAAGCGTGCGCGCTGAGCGCTGCGGAGTGCCGGGCGGCACCATGGCGGGCGGCGCCGCTCCGCCGGCTGCGCTGCTCCGCGCCATCAACGCGCTGCTCCTGCAGCGCCGCTACCGCGCTGCGCTCGCCGTCCTCAAGGGCTTCCGCAACGGGGCCGTGTGAGTGCTGGGCGGCGGGGAGCGCTGCGAGGTCCGGGCCCGCACGTGGGGGCTGGGGAGGAAAGGCTCCGGGGTCGTGCCGCGCCGTGCCGCCGGGGCCGAGCGGCTTCTTCGTGCCCGCTGCTGTGTGCCGGCATCGCTCGGCGCTGTGCTGCTGCCGGGCCGCCCGAAAAGCACGGCCGGCACGCTCCTGTAGCACTGCGGGCTGTTGGTAGGATGGATGGTAGGATGGTCGTTTGATGGCGCGGTGTTAAAAACATCTCGCTTCTCGCTTTTGCAGGTATGGAGCAAAGATTCGTGCTCCGCATGCCCTGGTGATGACTTTCCTGTTCAAGAGTGGAAGGTACCGCCCTGCTTCTAAGTTTCTGCACTGCTCCCTGGGATGCTTCCATCCAGGCGTTAGTTATGCCTTGCTCCCATAGAGCCCACGTTTAAAAAGCAGAAAATAAGTTGGACGCATTCAGTGCACGCTGTTGTGTTAAGCAGGGTAACCTGTGTGTGCACACAGATGGATGTGCTGCTGGGAGTCAGTCACAGAATGGCCAGGGTTGGAAGGGACCTCAAGGATCATGAAGCTCCAACCCCCTGCCACACGCAGGGCCACCAACCTCCACATTCAGTGCTAGACCAGGCTGCTCAGGGCCCCATCCAACCTGGCCCTGAACACCTCAGGGATGGACGGGGCATCCACAGCCTCTCTGGGCAGCTGTTCCAGCACCTCACTGCTCTCTGTAAAGAACTTAATCACTCATGCAGTGGTTGCTGAGGAGCAATGGACAGGTGAGAAATGAGCAGATGCAAACAGCAGCGGTCTGCTCTCCTCCGTGCTTTCATACAGGGGGCTGAGCTGCACCAGTGCCCATTGTGGCTCTTCCCAGTTAGCCAGAAATTTGAACTTAGATAAGAAAAGAAAAAAAAAGCTGGTTGGCTCTTTGTAGAATTGGACAAATGCAGAGTGTGAGGAGAGCTGGTGAGTGACCCAGAGTCAGTGATCCCTCCTCCCTCACAAAGCAGGAGATGTTTTTTGGGGGTATCAGAGCTGTTGATGTGGGTGGGCAGGCTGGAGGCATGTAAGATCCGGGCTGGTCACTGGCAATGCTGCCTTTTTGCTCTCCTAATTTTCTGTTTCTTTTGTTCAGTTTAAGAGAGAAATTGAAAGCGATTGCTCAGGCCACGTACACTCATTCCCGGAACTTGGCGTATTTTGTGTTCACCTACAAGGGGCTGATGGCGTTGCAGTCCCGACTACAGGGGAAAAAAATTCCATTTCATTCTTTCTTTGCAGCCTGCATTGGGGGTTGGTTAGTGTTCGGTGAGAACAATCCCATCAACAGCCAGGTAAATGTCTTTGCTGAATGTTTGGTTGACAGAAAGACTAACAGATGGGTGGGTTGTGTGCCAGGAAGTGGTTGGTATAGCCTGGCCCATTTCTCCCTGTGCAGCATTACTTTTATAGTACAGCTCGTTGTACAAAGTTCTGTTTTTGACTGTTCTGTGCTCAGACACTGGAGGTGGTTGTGTGCCCCCATGGTGATGTTTGTAGTTTGAGAGCTAAACATCCTGGTGAACCTCCAGAGCTGCACTTGTATCTAGGAGGACAGGTTGGCAACCCAAAGCTGTGGGGTTACCCCACCCATCCTCTGCCCTGTGGTAACTGTGCTCAATCTGCCTGCTTGCAGAGCTAAACCCACAAGCTTGAGCTTTGTTGTGTGCAGAGAACGGTTGGTTGCAGAGCTGCACTTGACTAAATTGGGTAAACTGACAAAAGCTGCTCAGGGAAAGCTTGGTTTGAAGCTGCTTGTTACCAGCTTTCATTTGGGTCAATAAAACAAGTAGGCACAGGTGAATCACAAGTGTTCTACTTGCACAAGCCCCTGCTCTAAGACCATACCTTCAGTCGGGTTTTAGGTGGTGCCCAGAGTTCTGGGTTTGTATCTTGGCAGGCTAACAAGGCTGCTCTGTGGATATCAGCAGCAGCATCTGAGGTAGCTTTGATGAAAGTTGTGCAACTGATCTGCAACTGCAGAGATTTATTGCAACAGGTGTAATTTCTTGCTTACTAAACTAGAGCACTTACATGGCAGTAGGACTTGAAGAAGGTAGGCAAGGCACAGACATCTCCAGTTTGAGATGGCTTGATGTGTGAACCTACAGACTGTTTGCTGTTACACAGGATGAACTGTTTCTGCCTCTGTTGCACAGCTTATCACAGCTGCATCGCTCGCTCTGATCAGATTTACCAGCCAGGCTCTTTTCCTGACGTTCTCTGGGTTTTCTCTCCATGCAGATCATTATGTACCTGCTGTCTCGAATCCTGTTTGGCTTGTCTCGGCTGGCCGTGGAGAAGGGCTACATCCCACAGCCCAGGCAGGATCCCTTCCCACTTGTCGCTGCTCTGGTGTGGGGAACGGTTCTCTGGCTCTTTGAATACCACCGGCAGACCCTGCAGCCTTCTCTGCAGGCCTCCATGACCTACCTGTATGATGACAGCAATGTGTGGCACGACATTTCTGACTTCCTCATTTATAACAAAAAGCCTGAGAGCAAATAGTCGGCTCGTTGTACAACGGATGGTGCCTTCCAGCAGCTGAGGGGAAAGGTGGTTCTCTTGCTCTTGACTGATGAATGTGTTTAAATTAACACCTATCAAGGAGAGTTGCCTCTTGTGTCCTCATCAAAATATTCTTATTAATCTTCTGTTAGCTCTGTTTAGAGCTAGTAAATACCCCATGGAAACTTATTACAGTGCCTCAGGGAGAGTGAAATGCCTTGGGAACCTTCAGTAAAATCAGTCTTTTTTTAAAGAGACCTTATTTTTCTTTGGTTTTGTTTGCTTATTGCATTTCTTAAAAAGGAAAAAAAAAAAAAGCACTTTTAATAATGACAACTTGACAGTAAGTGGGGAATAGATCTAATCATGGAAGCAATGTTCTGGGCATTATCTGAATGTTTGCAAGGTGGAAGGGTTTTTCTGTGCTGCTGCACTCACTGTAGTGGTGAGATGGGATTTGGGGACCTGCTTGGTTCTGAAAGCAGGGATGTTTTTTCTTGATTTCTATGGAAGACAGGAAATCCAATACAAACCATTGCAGGGATAGTTGTGTTCTCCCTAGGAGAGTTCCTCTACAGTTTTCTCTCAGGGGGACTGAATCAAACCATGAAGTCTCTCTGATACAAGCCCTGTAAATATTTTTGCTCAATTCTTCTCATGCACTTGGGATAAATCTCTCCCTCTACAGAGCACACTAATTAATACCCTGCAATTATTTAAAACTTTTTGCTCAAGCTTTTAAAAGCTGATTGAACTAAATACCAAAACCCCCTGTGCTACTTAAGGCTCCTTTGCAAACAGGCTGAGGCACATTGCCTGCCCTCAGATGGAGCTTTGGGTACTTTGTATGTAGCAGTGAGCGACACTTCTTAACAAGCACTTCCAGTTTGGTGGAAGATCACCTGGGTTACTCTTATTCATCAGAATTCCCCCCACCACAGCTGTGGGGTGCATTAATTGTGAGCAGACTTGGATGTCCCTGTTGTTACTGCAGTCTTGTTGCTGCACCATGGAGCGTGGAGGAACCAATGGGTCTCCCTTTTAAAACTGCACTGCTGAGTGCCAGGAGCAGCACACAGTGGATTTTCACAAGGGCTGACCAGGCAGCTGAGAAGTGCTCCATTTCATCAAAAACAGCAGCTGTTTTAAAGTTTATACCATCAAACTGTTAACACTATGAATTACTGATACTGCTGTATGACCATTCACATAATGATGTGCATTAAAATAATTCCTGACACGCTGGTTTTATGTGGTGATATCGTAAGAATCATTAAGCAGCTTACTCTAATTTTGCCCTTTTGTCTCAGGCAGGACTGCTTTGTTTCCTCCTCTCTTACCTCCTGTTTTAGCTCTCCATTTACACATCCACTTTTCAGTCCCACTGGTGCTCATTTTCATCTCCTGCAGTCTCTCCTTTGCCCTCCAAGCTCCAGCAGTTTGTTGTATTCAATAGTGTGACTGGAGTGGTACATTTGTTGTGGTACCTTCCATCTTAAGATATTTTTCCTTCACATCTAAAGCTCTTTTCGTACTACTATGTATTTCTCAGTGCTGCTTTGGCCTTTTCATGTTCTTTGTCAACAAGGGGAGAGTGAAATGTTCCCTTCCTTGGTGTAAATGAACTTAAAGATTGAAGTACAGAAATGATGGAACTGTAGCTCAGTTCTGATTTCTTTATAAGTATCACACCTGGGCTCCACAGGAGGAGGTCTGAAGCAGCACTGCATCCGATCTTTATGTTGGATTAAATAAGATGGGATCCTTTGATGGGATTTGAGAAGATCATTCTAGAACCCAAGGGCCATAGCTTGAAAGTTTCTTCCTGGAACCATCAGACTAACAAATCTTTGACTGTGTGTAATTGAAGCACAGCACCCTGCAGGCTGCTCCTGTGAGCTGTTGTCTGTTAAAGGTTTTCAACCTTTTGACCTTACTGCTGCCATTCCTTTCTGGAGAGAGGCTTCTGATTCTCTTAAATGTGGACTGCTGTGCTTCTGCTGGTAGTTGTGTTATGGCTGCAGTCACACAGTGCTTGTGCAGCACTTCTCTGGCTCTGCAAAAGGTCAAGATCTGCTGTGCCCCTTCAATCACAGAATCACAGGATGGCCAGGGTTGGAAGGGACCTCAAGGATCATGAAGCTCCAACCCCCTGCCACACGCAGGGCCACCAACCTCCACATTCAATACCAGCCCAGGCTGCCCAGGGCCCCATCCAACTGGCCTTGAACACCTCCAGGGATGGACGGGGCATCCACAGCCTCTCTGGGCAGCTGTTCCAGCACCTCACCGCTCTCTCTGTAAAGAACTTCCCCCTGACATCCAACCTCAATCTTCCCTCCCTCAACTTGAAACCATTTCCCCTTGTCCTGCTGTTCTCTACCCTTTCCAAGAGTTGATTCCCCTCCTGTTTGTAGGCTCCCTTCAGGCACTGAAGGCTGCAATGATTCACCCCGCAGCCTTCTTTTCTCCATGCTGAACAAGCCCAGCTCCCTCAGCCTGTCCTCATAGGGGAGGTGCTCCAGTCCCCTGATCATCTCTGTGGCTCCTCTGGACCCTCTCCAACAGCTCTCTGTCTTTCTTGTTTTTGGAGCCCCAGACCTGCACACAGCACTCCAGATGCAGCCTAACGAGGTCAGAGTACAGAGGGACAATTACCTCCTGTCCCTGCTGGCCACCCCAACCCCACCGCAGTACCTCCATGCTCTCTAGATGGCAGAACGAAGCCAATAGCAGCGCTCTAGGATCAACCTGACAACAGCAGCCATGGGTCGTCCTTGCTTCTGATGCCCTTTTCCTCCTGCAAATCTCTTCCCAACGTCACTTTCAAAGCAAATTGCTCCTGAGGCTCCAACCATCTGTACTTGTGACCCAGGACCCAGCTGCTGTCCCTGGAAAACAAACCACAGCTCATCCCAGAGCAGGGGCTGTGCAGCAGCAGTCATCAGCTGCGCTTTGGGACGGTTTGTGTTCCCGCTGCGTGCGGGCAGGACGTTAAGCTGCAAGTCACTTCTTTCCCCAGGGAAGTAATTGGAACGGTTCTTTAACGGCATCGGTCCGCATCGCTGTTCCTGTGACCAGATAGCTGGGGATGGAGCCCTTCTGCTGCCGATGTGTTGGAACAAAGCCGGCGTGTAGTAAAGAAGTGAACTAGAAGTAATTTGTCTGAGTCAGACTTTTGGATACAGAAGTGACACTCCCTGCCCTCCCCCAGCGCATTGTGTGAGGAGCTGAGCCCCCGTTTGTGTTCCTTTTTTTTTTTTTTTTTTATTAGCATTAAAACCAAAAGGAATAAAGAGGCAGTTGGGAAGCCACCTGCAAATCGGCCACACGCTCACAGATGACAAAGGGAGTGCAATTTTTCCCCCCAACCCCAATGGTTTTGAATGTTAAGATGAACGTGTTTTTGTCTACATCAGCCTTATTTTGCCCCGTTATTTTTTCCCAGGCACCTGACTCTGAGATGCTGAGTGCTTTAAAGAGGGACACAGCATCTCAGTTTTCAGCTCAGCCTGTCGAAAACAGAGTTGTGGATAAAAGTAGAGTGTTGGTTTTGAAACCGTGCTCCTCCTTCACATTTCAAGTCTCTTTTGCAGAGGTAATTTTAAAGGTTAATGAATGGAACTGATCAAAAGTTTTCACCCAGCATCCAATACCAGGCTGACTATCCTGAGCTATTTATCATTTATGAGCGAACAAAGCAAGCTCGGGGTTATTTACAGCACTGCGTGCTGCCCTGGTGTACATGCTGTGCTTCACTTCACTTTGGAAAACAGCTCCTGCATTACTGCTCTTCTTCAGGGTTACTGAAAAACCATCCCCAGGACAGCTTCAGTATTTAACAAAGGTGAAAGCTCAGTGGGTGTGTAATATTTGGTTTGGCTGAGGTACTGCATCTGATCCTTTCAGTTTAGGAGAGGGGAATTCTGAAAGGAAAACTGCAGAAGTTTGGTGTCAGTGCTGCAAGGCTTCCTTGCCCTGGTAGGGAGGTTTAAGCTCTAAATCGAGCTGGGTGGGAGCAGAAGAGAGGGGATGGTCTTTGCCTCCCAGAGCAGACTGAGAGCAGCACCCTGCGTGCCATTGGGAGCTGCCTGGTGCCAGTAGGGTGCTGGTAACCACTACAGATACCCTCTCTGGGAAGAAGCTGGTATGACGAAGCCCATTTTCACTGCATCAGCACAAATCTGACCTTTGGATACCATCCCAAGCTGTGAGCTGTTTCCTATTTGCCAGGCGGTGTTTGTCTGGATCACGCCAACCTGAGCAGACTGGCTTCCATTTTCTGTTGCTGGTTTTGCAATCCAGCAGATAAGGAGAGAAAACCAGGCGCAATGCCATGCAGTGTAATGTCTGTCTGCTGCTGTTAATATTTTGGGGGTGCTAATCTTGAGTTTTCAACCTGTATGTTCACACCAGATTGCTGGAGGAGGTCACTTTTTTTTCCTTACTTTAAATTTTCAACTCTCTCCTTTCCTTGTGAGGCTGGCAATAAGGAGGGGAATAATGAGTGCTTTGTAACACGGGGGTTGTTGCCTTTGCTTTTGGTCTCACTGTGTCTATTTCAGGTCCATAATTGCTGTGTGACCGAGGAACTGCATCTCAGCTGCTCAAACTGGGGCTGGGATGGACAACTGGCAACGTGTGCAAACTGGATGCACTCAGGGAGAGCAGGAATGAACACAGCTGGCTCTTGCATTGCAGCCTGAGAAGTCAGTATGGGCTGATGTGGTTAGAGGGCAAACTGCTCCCCGGTGCCTTGCAGCCTATCACTGACACGTGCAGGTGCTCTCAGAGAGCGTGCAACCGTTCAAAAAGACACGAGCCTGAGTGTGCCTCTCCCATTAGCTAAGGAACAGAAGTACACATGCAAATGATTCGGGTGCTGCTTCAAAGCCGAGCGCCACAGAGGAGATATGTGGTAGAGGTGAGAGCTGTGGCAGTGGAGGTAAAGGCAGCCCTGAGCAAGGAGCTCCACGTGGCACAGGGAGCTCCAGGAGCCCCTCGGGGAGGGGAGCACTGAGCAGCTCCATCAACCCTGAAGAAGCCAGACCAACACCTGGGAGCTGATTTCAGCCTTATCTTCAGATGTTTGTTTTTCCCTTCATATTGTACCAAGCCATATTTCCTTCCCAGGTGAAGCTCTGAGCTGGTGCCTCGCCCACCCTCTGGCTTTGCAGTGCCAATGGCTGCGCTGTGCACCTGCTGGGAAGTGAGCTTGGGCTGGGCGAAGTCACAGAGTCCAAACACACTGCTGTGCGAAGCTTAGAGCACAGAAGGAGAAGAGGTTTTTCCCCAGACGTGCTCCCAGATGGCTCTGCAGAAGACATCCTGGCCTATTCTTCCCTTGTAAGCCAGTGCCCTGGGCTGAAGGCAGCCAGAGAGCCTGGTGGGATGGAGCAGCTTTCAGCAGCTCACTTGGGAGGCAGGCAATGACTTATTCTGGCTTACAGGGACTGGACAGGGCTGTCTTGGTTTGGTGGGTGAGCAGCATCCACACCCCTGCTGCCCTCACCCTGGGACTGCAGGTTGATACTGAGTTTCAATATTGGATACCACTGGAAGAGAGAAGGAAGTAAAGCAGCCAAATTTGCTCTGTCCAGCATCCAAGGCAATAGCTGCTGTCCTGGGGGCAAAATTGCTGCTGTAGTGCTCTGTGTAATAATACAATGAAAGGAACAATTCCTAACTCTTGGGAAGCAGGATCTAGTTGTGCCATCTTCCGTGTGGATGTGGCCGTGCTGGAGCAGCAGCTCAGCACAGTCTGTATGGTGAACTGCTGGAAGCCAGACCGAGCTGCAGGTGACAAGGACAATAAACGTGCTTCGGGCACAGCTACATGCTAACAGCACAGGGACATGCAGGACCTGTATCTTCATTCAGCTGCACACATGAGGGATGTGTAAGCTTTGTGAGCGCTTCCCATGCCTGAACAGCCCCTCTGGCCTCCCCCCCAGCATGTGGTCTGACTCACACAAGGCTCTCCCAACCAAAAATGGTTCGCCTTTAGGAGCAATGAATGAGAAGATCCCTAAACCTGAAACATTGTTCCCACAGGAAAGAAGCCCTGAGGTCAGGGCAGTGATGGTTGGAATCCAGCCCTGTGCTCTGAGCGGATTTGTATCCTCCCAGCTCCCCTGTGTGCTCCCACCACCACGAGGTGACCGTGTGTGACCTCAGAGACCCACAGACAGCCCATAAACATGACCACAGTGAGATAACTTTGGCCAAGTCTGCAGCTTGCAGAACCCTCTGACCCCCCCAGCCCAGGAGGAGCTGCGGTGCAGTGTTGGCAGCTATCAGGGTTCAGCACAACGTGGCAACTTATGGCAGCCCGCAGCTGTGCCAGGTGGGATTCATCCGCGTGCAGGAAAAACCCTCGTTTCCCCCAGCATTTGTTGCAGTGACAGTTTTGCCTTTCATTTGTCTTTGCATCTGCCCTTTTCCAGTGCCACAAGAGCTGAAAGCCTCGGAGAATTGGCATGAGGGGAGTGGGGGGGGGGGGCCAGCCTGCTCCCCCTGCATAAACTACCGCGTGAATGAGGGAGGGGGGAATAAAACAAACCCCGGGCTGCAGACCGCGTGCCCCCAGCTGCCCCGGCCTTTGTGAGCGCGGTGGGAGCAGCTGGTGCAGCAGCTGCAGCCCGCAGCCCGCGGCCCCGGAACGGCCCCGCAGCCGGTGCGGGTGGGCTCTGGGTGGGGAGACACCAACGAGCCCGCATCTGGCGTGTAACTGCTGCTTCTGCTGCTCGGTAACGGGGATATTGCCGCGACCGGTGTGTGGGTTATCACAAGGGCCAAGCGTTAATTAACTGTGCTCATCTCCGCCAAGCGGAACGGTGCTGCCGTTTGCTCTTGGCTTGCGGAGGAACGAGGCGCTGGGGCAGCAGGGTTCGGCCGCGGTCTCAGCGCTGCCCCGCGGCAGCCACAGGCGGAACGAGCAGCAAAACATCCCTCAAAGTTCGCAACATCCCTTAAAGCAGAGGCACCTCCCGCTGAGCCCAGCGGCCCCGGCGCGGCCGCAGCGCTTCCTCCAGGCCCCCGGTACCGGGGCATTTGGGCGGGGGGGAAGGGAGATATTTACGTCCCTTTGGGCTTGTCTAGGTTTTCCCTTATGGTTCCGTCTCCTCACGCACGGAGGTTATCAGCGCCCCGCATGCGGGGATGCCGACGGCGGGAGCCGCCCACGCCACGTCCCGCGGGGGGGGTATCGGCTGCCCTGCCCTGCCGCGCCCTGCCCTGCACCGCCGGCACCGCCACGGACGCGTAGCTCAGCCACGCCGCCCACCCAGCTTCGCGGTCGACTCTAGGTCAGGAGCGCAGGAAGCGCCCAGCACTGCAGACCCCGTCTCAGAGCGGCCCCACGCGGGGCAGCTCCGTGCTCCCTCGGCCCCTTTAAGGCCCCGCCGCGCTCCTCACCCACGCGGCGCCACGGCCGCGTCCCCGAGCCGCCTCCTGATTGGCCTCTGCCTCGGCGCGACGGTTCTGATTGGTCGCCTGTCAGCGCGTCCGCCGCCGCCGCCCTTGACCAATGGGCGGCAGGCACCGCCCCTCCCTCCGGCGATCTCGACCAATCAGACGGAGCCCCCGCACCCCCGCCCCGGCACTCGGCGGAGGGCGCAGCCAATGGGAGGGCGCGGGGAGGTTGGCGCCGCTTTCGCGGCAAAAAGGATTTGGCGCGCAAAGGCGCGCGGGGCCGGAGCGCGGGACAGCCCGGCGGCGGCGCGGCGCGGAACGGCCCCGCGCCCGGCATGGGCCGCGCCCCCGCCCCGGCCGCGGCCCCGCGCCCCGCGCCGCCCGTCACCTGAGCCATGGCTACGGCGGGCGGCGCGGCGGGGCTGGCGGCGCTGCTGGGCGGCGCCTCCCCGCACCTCCTCATCGTCTCGGCCTCCGAGGAGCCCGCGGGCGGCTGCCGCCCCGACGCCGACCTCCTGCTCTTCGCCACGCCGCAGCCCTCCCGCCCCGGCCCCGCGCCGCGCCGCCCCGCGCTGGGCCGCCCGCCGGTAACCCGCGGGACGGGGGAGGGAGCGGGGGGCGGCGGGGCCTCCCGGGGTGGCGCGAGCCGCCGGGCGGGGCCGGGCCCCGCGGTGCCCACGCGAGACGGCCGGCGGGAGCGGCCCCCCGTCAGGGCCCGGCCCCGCGTTAGGGCCCGGCCCCGCGGGGCACCGCCGCTCCGGAAGCCGCCGCCGAGGCCGCCTTCCGCCCGCTCGCGCCGCTGCGCGGGGCTGCCCCCGCAGGCCGGGGCCGGGCCTGCCGCCGCGGTGCGTTCCGCTTCCCCGCGCTGAGGAGGCCCTGTCCCGCAGGTGAAGCGGAAGCTGAACTTGGAGACGGATCACCAGTACATAGCCGAGAGCCTGCCCGCGGCCCGCGGCAGGGCCCGGATCCCCGGCAGAGGTACGGCGCGGCCCTCCCCGCTGTGCTGCCAGCCTGGAGCTGCGGGCGCGGCTGTCGGTGAGCGGCCGTCTCGGCCGGCTGCGGGCGCCGTGCGGGCTCGGTCCCTTCGTTCAGGATGGGCCGCGTCCCCCCCCGCTTCACCTCTGCCATCTGCCGTCCCCGTGGGAGCAGCGGGCCCTGCCTGGCTGCTCGCTGTCAGATCTCAGTTGCGGGGCCCTGCAGCGCCCATCCCCCGAGCTTCCCGCCCAGACAGCAGATGTCGGGGTGCTGCTCACCTGCAGGGTGTGGCAGTGTTGGTGCTGGGGCTGTCCTGGGCCCGTGGCTGAATCCTGCACCTGTCCCCAACAGGGACAAAGTCTCCTGGGGAGAAATCCCGCTATGAAACCTCTCTGAACCTCACCACCAAGCGCTTTCTTGAGCTGCTCAGCCAATCCCCCGATGGTGTGGTGGACCTCAACTGGGCGGCCGAGGTGCTGAAGGTGCAGAAGAGGCGCATCTACGACATCACCAATGTCCTGGAGGGCATCCAGCTCATCACCAAGAAGTCCAAGAACAACATCCAATGGCTGTATGTCCCCAGGGTGGGGGGAAACACGGGAGCCACTGGGGTTGGGTGGAGGGTGGAGGAAGGAGGGCAAAGCTCAGAGCAGTGCTGGTGGCCGGGTCTCACCCCGAGGTCAGGCGGTGATGGCAGCAGTGGGATGTTTGTGCTGGGGGTGACAGCTCTGTGTATCCCAGGGGCAGCCAGGTGGCTGTGGGGGCCTCCAGCCGACAGCGGCTGCTGGAGAAGGAGCTGCGGGATCTGCAGGCGGCCGAGCGGCAGCTGGACGATCTCATCCAGACGTGCACGGTGCAGCTGCGGCTGCTCACCGAGGATCCCTCCAACCAGCAATATCCTTCGGTGCGGGGCTGGGATGGGGCTGGCTGGGCTGGAGAGGTGCGGGGAATGGTGCCCCCCCCCCCGGCACCTACGGTCACTGTTTGGGGTTTTGTGTGTGAATGTGTCCCCGTGTCTGCTCCTTGACCCACCACACCGCAGCCTACGTCACCTGCCAGGACCTCCGGAGCATTGTGGACCCCTCTGAGCAAATGGTGATGGTTATCAAGGCACCTCCAGAGACCCAGCTGCAAGTCTCGGACCCGGCAGAGGTGAGTGACCCAGTCCCCCCCGTGGGTCTGCACAGCCCTTGGTACAACTCCGCCTTGGTATTCCGTGTCCCACCTGTCCCCCATGTCCCCAGGCTTTCCAGGTCTCTGTGAAAAGCACTCAGGGCCCCATCGACGTGTTCCTCTGCCCCGAGGACAGCTCGGGGGTCTGCAGCCCTGTCAAGAGCCCCTTCAAAGCACCTGCTGAAGAGTTGTCCCCTGGCTCATCGCAGCAGAGAGCCTCCCCGCTCCTGCATCCTGCCCAGGATGTGAACATGCTGCTGCCTGGTGAGCAAGATGGGGATGAGAATGGGTTGGGAGCAATGCCTAGGCTGTGGCGTAGGGACACTGTCATCACTGTTGTTCCAGTCCCAGGAGCATGAGGGCAAAGGGCTGCATGCAGCACAGGGCTGAGATCTTGGCTGTGTGTTAGGGGCGGCCCAGCCTCCATGCTCACATCATGCAGTGCCAAGTAGTTGGACTCAATGATCTTTATGAGTGAGTCCCTTCCAAACTGGGATATTTTGTGATCCACCCAGCTGTGGGCTTTGCTCCTACCCAAGCTTGGCAGAGGCAGCCCTGGAGCTTTCTGCTTAAGAAAGGACACTGTCCCTTCTTCGTCCCACCACCCAACAAGTGGTCTGGGTCATGCTGGCCTGGATGTTTCTGAGCTCTCCCAGCGCTTTGTGTGCAATCTGCATGGCCTCAGTGGTTCAGAGCACAGCAATCCTGTTGTTCTGGTGTGTGCTGTGGGGCTGACAGCCATGCTCTGTCCCCACAGAAGCACTGCTGCCAGGCACAGCGCTGCCCTCTAAGTGCCCCACAGAGGACGTGAGCTTGTCGCCGCTGGCCTCCATGGACACACTCCTGGAGCAGGGCAAGGACGATTTCTCGGGCTTCCTGGCAGATGAGTTCATTGCACTGTCGCCACCACAGCCACAGGATTACCACTTCGGCCTGGAGGAGGGTGAGGGCATCAGTGAGCTCTTCGACTGTGACTTTGGGGACTTCACGCACTTGGACTTCTGAGGCTCTGTCCTGATTTCTGAAGCTGCCCCACTGCCAAGGGAATGCGGGCAGGGCTGAAGACAGCCACATGGTGCCCTGTGCCTTGGCGTGGCTCCGGTGCCTTCCTGGGGTCCCTGTGCTGCAGCAGCCCTGGGGCCCCCTCCATCCGTCCCCTCTGCAATATTTTCTTCTTCCCTTCCGGCATCTCTGCGCCGCGATGGGACAGAGCCCAGCTTGGTGCTTGAGCCCTCACTGGGGGCTGCTCCTGTCCCAGGAGGAGGATGCTGGGGAGCAAGGGGTCCCCATTGGGTGCCCCCCACTGCGGGCCAGCCGCAGGGTGCCCATGGCAGAGCTTTAAGCAGTCCTGTGTATAGATCGGATTAATTTATTATTGTTCCCTGGGGACAGCGTTTAGTTTCCCGGGAGGGGTCGGGGGGGTATGTGGTGGTGTGGGGGTGCCGGGAGGTTTCCTTGTGCTGGGAAGGGCCAGCTCTGCAGGGTGGCACCGTGCCGGCAGAGTGCGGGGTATTTATTTATTATTTATGCCATGAGGGGCTCTCCCGGGATGGCGGGAATGGGTGCAGGGGGAGATGGTGCAGGAGGAGGGTCCCGGCAGGGTGTGCTGGCCCCAGAGCTACATGCATCAGATGGCTGCAGGAAGAGCGATGGGGCGGGCTGGGGGTGTCCCAGGATGTGTGAGGATGGGGAGTATGTGCACCCCCAAGCCCCAATGAGGACCAAATGTTGTCTCCAGGCTTTCTCTCTAATTTCCTGTGCAGCCCTTCAGGCTGAGTGCATTTTGGGTTTGTTTCCTCCTCCCTGGCTCCAAGGGGCTGTGGGGAGGATGGAGGGGCCCCGGGGCCAGGCTGGAGCCGCACTTTCACTTAATGCCTTTAACAAGCTTGTGTTCCGCTGAGCTTCGTGTTTAATAAAGGTTTCTACTGACTGTGGCCTTCACTTTGGGACTGGGCTGTGAGCGGTGGGGAGCTGAGATACTGCCTGCACCCAAACAAATAAGGCCTTTGAGGTTAACTTTTTTAACTTGAAACGCAGCAGTGGTGCTTTCAGAGCCTGCAGGAAGCACTTTGGTGCTCATCTCCCAGGGTGGTGACACAGCCTCAGCCCCAGGCAGGTATTCCACCCAGCGTGGGTGCTGGGAGATAACAGGGTGTCCCTGTAGGGCTGGGGACAGTGGCATGTGGTAGGAACAGTGGGGACAGCCCTGGAGTGGGGCTGAGTGCCCCATCCTGTTGGTGGGAAGGGATGAGCCACTTCCTTCCCCTCTTTGTCCGTCACTCCTTTCTTTCTGCCTGGCTTCCTGCGTGTTACTTATTTAAACTCTGATAAATATTTCACTCCAGCCTGCATTGCATAACCCCTCTGTTTCTGCTCAGGCTTTAGAGCAGTCTGGAGCCCAGTTTGGGGCTGTGCCACATGTGGCCCCACTGAGATAGGCACAGTGTCCTTGTGGCTCATGGGGCTGAGCTGTAAGCTGGGTGTGGGCTGGAGGGGTGTTTTACCTCTGGGGGTGTGCTGGTCCCTTCCTGCCCTGTGGAGGTGGTTCTGAAGAAGCTGGTGGCCACGGAGCATCTTCAGCTACCTCCTCTCCCACTTGCAGAAAGGGCAGCCGCTGGGGGCTGGCTGAGCCCTGGGAAGGTGGCAGGTTGCACAGATAGGAATCTGTTGTGAAGGTTCAGGGATGTTTGCTGACAAACCAACCCCAGCTGGGAGCACCTGGCTGCCAAGCCCAGCCTGGGTGGACATAACAAGTGTAGAGTGAGTATTTATCCTCTTCTGGTGTTGGCTCCCTGCTTTACTTAAGGCAGGGATCCCGCCTGCCTTCCTGCTGGCTGCAGTGTGTGGGGGCAGCACTGCTTTTCCCTGCAACAGCTGACCCACAGCAACAGCACAGTTCCTCCATTACCCAGAACAAGAGTACCAAACCACCACCAGCATGGAGCTGAGCCCTTGCAGAGCAGGGACGGATCATGTCCCCGTGTGCCATGCAGCCCATCTCCAGAGCACTGCATCGGCTGCGCCGTGCTGCAAAAATAACTGCTGTGTCCCGGGGATGAGTCACGGTGCAGCTGAAGGGCTTCCCCGCTTCTATTTTGGATTGCTGGGGAAGGAGCTGAGAGCTCGTGTAGGAGTTCTCATTTCTGACAAGCACAGGGGATGCAGTGAGCGTGGCTCCTCAGCCCTGCAGGGTGGGAGGGAGCAGGGTGGGAGGCAGAGCGACTGCCCCAATATGGGACAGCCGAGGAGCTGTGCATTCTGCGTCATGCCAGGATCCTGTACTTCACCTTCTGAAGTCCATTTGCATTTCTGCAGAAAGCAAACAACGTGGGGAGGTGAAGCACGGCATCATTTATGCATGAGGCACCACGAGGCGCTCCATTGACTCGTGCCCAGCTGTGTTGTTGTGCCCTGCTGTGCCTAGGCAGCGCAGCTGAGGGGACCCACACCCAGGGCAGGGTCCACAAGGGACCCCACACCCAGGGGAGGCATTGTGGGGTCCTCTGCTGAACTCCTACAGCCTTTCTCAGAGCTCCCACCTCCTCCTGGCTGTGCACAGTCTGTGGCCATGGCGCCCAGAGCTGCTGTGGGGCAACTGGGGCTGCACTGGGACTTCACTGGGACCAAAGTGGGGCCGTACTGAGCCAACCGGGGCTGCATTATGGGCTCACTGGGACCACAGTGGGGCTGCATTGGGGCTTCACTGGGACCGCTCTGAGGTTATACTGAACCGACTGTGGCCGCCCTAGGGTGACGGGCTGCCCTGAGCCCTCACTGTGACACTGGGGCCACACGGAGCCAACTGAGGCTGCACTAGGGACACACGGAGCCAATCGAGGCCTGACTGGGCCAGCTGGAACTGCACTTCGACCGCGCCGAACCGGCCGGACCCGCGCCGTGCTGACTGAGGCCGAGCCGCAACACCGCGGCCACCCACGGCCGCTGACACTGAGACGACCGCCGCCTCCGCGCTCCCCACAGCACCACCCCGTCCCGCCTCTTTCCTCTCTGCCAATCACAGGCGCGATTCTGAGATGCCAATCACCGAGCGCGACCAATCGAAGCGCCGCGGGGGGCGGGCTTTGCGCCGAGGCAAAGTTGCCGGGCGGCTGCGGGACCGCTGGCTGAGGGCGCCGCTCTTGCGGTACTGTGGTGCCGGCACCGCGCCGGGAGGGCAGCGCACCCCGCGGGCGGGCGGGCAGGCAGCGGGCCGGCCATGATGGCGTGCGCCGAGCTGCTGGCCGTGTGCCTGCTGCCAGCCAAGCCCGGCCCCGAGCCCCGCCGCGAGCCGCTGCCCATCTTCCACGACGTGAGTGCCGCGCGGGGCCCGGCGCCGGGGGCGGGGGAGCGTCGGGTGGGCGCCGGCGGGACCGGAGCCGGGCGGGGGGAGCGAGCCGCGGCCTTGGGAGCAGAGCGGTGTGAGCGAGAGCTGCGTGCCGGGCTCCGGGAGCGGCACCGGGCTGGATGTGGCCCTGCTGCTCCCCGTGGGCGCGGATCGCGGGTCCCATCTGCCGTGCGGGCGGCTCGCGGGGCTGCGGGTCCCCGTGCTGCCGCAGGGGCTCGGGCCGCGCGGCTCTCCGGCCGGCGTCGTTAACCGCGCTAATGGCTTGGCGGAGGGAACGCGGGCTGTGGTGGTGACAGCTCAGCTCCCCCGGGCGGCCGCTTTGTCCCGGCTCTATCCCTCGGAGTGTCGTTAAGGCAATTAAAATGTGGAGTGTTAACAGAGCTACCAGCGGCTCTCGTGGCACACCAGCCGCTTCCCGGGTTCTCTCGGCTTCCCTCCGGGTTGCTGTGCTCCCGCCTCAACTCTGGAGCTCGCCAGAACGGTTTGAATGCTTCCTAGGCCAGTTCCCAGCTCGGTTCATGGAGCCCAGCTGTGTGCTTCTCTCCTCCCGCAGGCTCTCGGTCAGTCCCACACACCGCAGTGAGACCTGCAGCAATGGGAGCCTGTGAGCACAGCATGAACCCTGGGCATCGCCCCTTTATTGACATCTCCTCTGCCGTGGGCACCTCCAGGTGCTGGAAGGATGTGAGACTGCTTTTTCCCCTAAGGCTGCAGAGATGCTGCTGGGGGACTGTGGCTCTCTGGGCACACCTGGACATGGTGGCACTGCCAGGAAGCTGAGCTGTGGGCTGGCAGTGGGATGGGAGGCTGGGAGCAGTGCTGGTGGATTCCTCTCTGATGTGTGTGATGGAGAGGGCTCCTGAGCAGTCCAGGTGCTTTTACTAATGAGAGATGGAGAGGAAAAGATGATAAGGAAAGGGAGATGAGATGAGAGGGAGAACAGTGGGATCTGTCTGTCTGCCTGTGGCAAGTTGTGCCAGGCTGACTCTGAAGAGCCAGGTCACCTCTCCTGACCTGCATTCACCCCTGTTGGAAGTCACCAATGTTTTGGGAAGGTAAGAATGAGGGCTTTGCCTGCAGTGCTTCAGCACGCGTGCTGTGTGAACTGCAGCACTGCTGTTGCAATTATTACTCTCCATATACATCTCAAGTCCCAGGGGTGCTTGCCCCCCAGACTGGAGCCTAGGGCTCGCTTGCTTTCCATTCTGTATACCAGAGATTCAGAAAAGCTGTTTGCAAAGCCAGCCTTGTGCCTGAGGCATGGCCTTAAGCTGCAATGACTTGTCTGTTAGTTCCCTTGGTGACTGCCCCCATCTCACAACCAGGGTGTCCCCTGCTGAGTGCCTGGGAGCAGAGGTTGCTTCTAGCCCTGCGAGCAGGCAGGGCCTTGTAACATCCTTCTTTTCCAGGGCTCACGAGGCTTAATCCCAAAATAAAAGTAGGCTCAAATCTTCCTTCATTGTTCTGTCTGTCACTGCAGGCACTGAGCAGGGCTGTGGTCCCTTGGGCTTAAGCCTGAGAGCCTGGGTGAAGGGACATGTCTCTCTCAGGCTTGAAGCAGTGTCCCTGTGTTTCTGGAACTGCCCAGCAACGTGAATGCATGTGAGGATGAAGGTAGGGTTCTCCAGTTGACAACCCAGACCTGTTTCTGTTCTCAGGCTGAGGACAGGTGGGATGAGGAACCTTGCTGTCCCCAGCATTGCACAGCCTCAGGGGATGTTGCCTTTCCTTCACAGGGCTCTTGCAGCTCCATTTCCTTGCTAAGATGATCTTTAGACAGTTCTGCTGCATACACAGGCAGAGGTTTTCTAAAATGTTGCTGTAGTGGAGGCTTCTGTATGTGAGTGAAAAGCATCTCCTTGCCATGATTTGCAATGAATCCAGGACAAATACCCCCAGGTTAAGGACCTGCAGTCTTCCCAGCCCTATGGCATCCCCCCCAAAGTTCTGCCCTCACTCCAAGCCTGCAGGCAGACCACAGTGAGCCAGGACAGCCTAGGAGAAGGAAATGTTTGGCCTCTCTTGATTCTGAGTTAAGTAATACCTGGGTGACACTGGCAATGTTTTGGGGTGCAGGTAGGATGAACTAGCTGGCCTTGGTGTTGGAAGGAAGCATAGCCTTGAAAGCCTGAGTGGAAGCAGATACAGAAGCAGACCCTTTTGCCTGGAGAAAGTTCTGCTTTAAAACCCAGAGAAATCCCCAGTGTGTGCAGACTGCAAGTTTCGGTACTTAGTTGGTAGCAAGAAAGCTTAGAAGTCCATCCTGAGAGTCCTAATGGGCACTCAGAGGGCCCTGCCCTATATTCATTTGAGGAAAGCAGGCTGGCGTGACCGGGAATGGCATCTTGCAGGCAGTTACCTAATGCTGGGCAGCTCAGGGCAGTGCTGCAAAGGGAGCAGGTTTTGCTCAGGAGAGCATCCTCCTGTGAGGTGTCCCTGCTTCTGGTTTGGGCCATGGGGATGGAGAAGGGAGCTCCCTATAGGGACCAGCTTTGAGAATGAGATTTCTCCAAGAAACTATTTCAGCTGTCTTTTTGGCTGAGCAAATGTCAGGAACATCTCTGTGGCTGTGCGTGCAGGGCTGGCTATGGGCTGTGTAGCAGAACCTCCAGCAAGCAGTGTGGGACAGAGCTGGGGTTGCAAAGGCAGCTTTATGGATGTATCTCCCAGCAGTGAGGAGCAGAGCTCTAGGGCTGGTTTATCAGTGGTTTCTATTCTGCAGGTGCTTGGAAAAGAGCATAACAAAGCCTGCTTTTCCTTTGCCCTGCCCTTTTTCATTCCTGATCTTTCTTCAGACCTAAAAGACATGGTTAAAAAGAGGAAAGTTGTGACACACACAGCTTGCTGTTGTCAGCTCTGCTAGGATGTGCTGGCCAAAAGCCTGTACTGTTCTGTCTGGCAAGATGTTCTCAGCCTTCAGCAATTGTGAAATTGTGCTGTTCCTCTCCAGAATCAGCCCAAGACCTTCAGACAGTTGTTGGTGAAAAGGGAGAGGGGAGGCAATAAGAAAACCTGGCTTTCTCCTGGTCCCTGTGGTTTGAGACAAGATGCTTAACCAGAGCAGTGCTCAAACTGTGCTCTGGGACAGAATTAGTTACAGATGAATGAATTAATTATTAGTTACATTGCAGGGGTTCACGTGTCTGGGTGTCCTATACAGAAGAATTGTGAAGGGCTGTTACAACATGCAGGGTGAGAGCTGCAGATGGTTGAAATGTTGGTGATGACGTGCAAAGCGCTCACATTATGGAGTGTTTTTTGCTTAATGTTCTTTCATTTAAGGGATTTGAAAAATTAAACACTTTCCATCACAAGGCTGTAGCAAAGCTGCAGTAATGCCTTTTCTACCTTGTCTCCCTCTGCGTTCTCTAAAAGATGCTCTGTGCTAGTGCTGGACTTGCTCGGGCATCAGCGGTTGTGCTGAGAGCTTTGTGCAGCGGAGAGAAATGGTTTTAAGCATTTGCAAAGGGAAATTTCCCACCAAGCAGTCTGTGCATGCTGTCCTTCTGCCCCCGTGGTGTGGGCTGCCCCACAGCTCCTGGAGGGCTGGAGGTTCCTCTATGGTGGCTGGGGAGGGCTGGCAGCTGCTGTGCTCGCTGCTTTCCCTGCCACTGCTCTCAACCTTGTCTTGTTTTCCCTTTCAGATTTTCCGGCGAGCGGACAAGAACGGTGAGTGCTTTGTTCTGCTGCCTCCTCCCCCTCTCAGCCCTGGGTAAAGCGGTAGCCCTTCCTCGCTGAGAGGTTCACTGGAAGAGCGAAGGACAAGGACAGGCAGCTCTCTGCCTGGAAGAAAATTGCTTTTCTGCTTTGCCTGGAGGTGAAGGCACTGGCCAGGGACTGGGAAAGCAGTTTTCCCAAACTCAGCGTGGCCTGTGTGTCACCCAGCACAGGGGCTGTGGGTGCTGGGCTCTCACTCAGCTGAGATGTCACCACCCACACAATGGCAGTGCAATGGGAGGCAGAGCAGGGCTGGCCAGGATCCATCAGGCTTTTTCTCTATCCCTTGCACCACTGACTCTGTCCTCTGTTTGGGTGACTCTGCTCTTTAACCCCACCGGAGCCCCTCATGTCTCAGTGTTAGGCTGGAGTTATATTTGGCACCCTTAAACCAAGATGTTCAATGCCATGAGTGGTTTCTACAAGCCTTCCTCCCACTTTGGCTCTTCTCTTTCACGGTAGATTGCAGGTTCCAGAAGCCACCTTTGTTGCAGATCAAAATGTAGCTCAGGAGCATCAGTTCCCTACAGATTGGAAAGAGAGAGCTCATGAGTCAAAGAAAAGATTTTCTTTCCATAGAAATCTGATACCATCCTCATTGTGACACTTATAATAGGCTCTGTACTGAGGAGAACTGAATGGAAAGCCAGCCTGGAAACTTATTTAAGTGTAGTTTCAATACATTTCTGAAAATGTTACAAAAGGTCTTTTGGAAGGATCAGGGTAGCTGAAATTTCCACCTAGCAGCACTTGCCCTTCTTGCCAACCCTCCTAGGTATCTGATGGGGTTGCTCTGACTGATGGGATGTGCTTTCAATGAGATCTCCACTCTAATTATCATGCACAACACGCCCAGTTATCCCACGCTTCTGTAAAGAGGCTGCTGAGAGGATTGCTGGGGCTTGTATGCTTCTTTCTGCAGATATATAATTATTCTTCCCTTTTGTTTAAATGCAGATGATGGGAAACTGTCATTTGAGGAGTTCAAGAACTATTTTGCTGATGGAATCCTCAGCTCGGAGGAGCTGTGGGAGTTGTTCAGTGGCATTGACAGGCGTCATTCAGAGTAAGTACCATGGTGGTGCAGAGGAGAGGAGATGAAGGAGGATATGAAACTGCTTGGCTGTAGATGGAGGACATTTGGAGGCGGGTGCAATAAATAGTCAGGGTGAGATAAAGCTAACTCTTGTGACACGCAGATGTTAAAATCCATTAAACACCGACTATGAGCACTGGTGATGAGAGAAACCAGATTTTCTGAGATCAGGCACTATCAGATTTACTTTAGTGCCGTAAGAGCAAGCATCCATTTAAAATTACATTATGTTGGTTTGAAAAATGTCTTCCAGAAATACACAGCTTTACAGAGCAGGTTGAGTATCTGCAGGAGGAGCATGTGGTGATGTGAGGACGATGAACAGTTATCTTTGTGACTGCTGACACAGGGAGCTGATTTTTCACTTATGTAAGGTCTTTCCACCAGAAATGGGCCTTATGAGTGTCAGTATAACTGTGAATTTAGGTCAGCACTTAACTCTGGGCTCCTGTAGGTTGGAGCTACCTAGGAAGATCAGCTGGGCTTTGCTGGGTTTGTCATGCCACTGACTGCAAATTCTGAGCAGTCCCTGCCTGCAAGTCCCTGAGCTATCCACCCTGAGTTGGGTGAGTGGAGTGATTGATTCTGACCAAGCATTGGGTTGGTGGGTTAGGTGATGCTCTTGATGTAGTGATGGGGCCAAGAAGTGTGCTGGTGCCTCTGCAGCCCCCTGTGCCTCTTTCTGTGATATGTATCAATCTGGACAACTGCTGAGAAGGTGTTGTACCATTTGTGTGAGGGCTAGATGGCATCTTCCTCCAGTGACTGCTTGCTGCTGTGTGTACAGTTAAGTGAGCTTGCTGGATGAGGGCAGCAGGGATGTAGCAGGCGGCTGTTGCCTTTCTCTGTTCCTTCCACTGAGCCTCAGTTTGGGGTGATGTTGGAGTCATCACCAATGCAATACCACTGGAAAACAGATTACAGCAGAACAGAGGGCTTTATCTGACTGGCAGTGATTTCTTGGTTTACCATTGCTTTCAGGATGGGTTTCCTGATGTCCCTGGGCAGCAGCTCCACCAAACCTCAGACCTTCCAGCTATGGAAGAGGAAGGATGCTGTGCTGGACCTCTCCAAAACTGCCCGGTGGCCCCCTAACTCTGCAGGCCCCATGCCCCAGGGCAGCATGCCTGCTCTGAGAGTCATGTGTGGTCTTGGCTACTGCAGTGCTCTCTGGAAATCGTCACCTGTAATGACAGTGTAGTAGCTATGACAACGTGGTGTTTGCAGCACTGAGCTGGTGACATCTATTAGCAGGGCGTGACCATTGTGTGTTTGATCTCTTTCTGCCATGAAGACCAGAAGGGACCTTGCAAACAAAGTTAGTTTCCAAATTTTTGCATTCACTAACTTCAAGGAAGCACAGGAAACCCCTTGTCCTACAAGGATGCCCTCAGTTCTCCATAGGAAAAAGGGAACAGATGGGAAGGCCCAGCCCTGAGGATGTTTCAGGAACACTCCCTGTTTCTGTCCCTGGCTGGATGTGAGCCATGTGCACATGCACAGGGTTAGTTCTGGGACAGTGAGCACGTGGGAGAGGGATGGATTTGGGATTGTGGCAGCAAGGGAACTGTACTTAATCTCTCCAACCTGATCATTAACTGGTGAAGGAGCAGGTGGCATCTCCAGGAGCAGGAGACTGGTGCTCAGCTAATTGCCTGGTAGGAGGCAACCAGTCCTTTGCAAACAGTGTGTTTGTCAGAGTGCCCTGATCCTGGCCTGGAGCTCTGTGCCTGCTGGGCTGAGGGCTTTCCAGGCAGCCTTATCCCCAGGGAGAAATTACCAGGGACTGCCACCTCCTCTGGGATGAGGCCTCTCCCTGGGGCCAGCTCCACTGTTGCTGGCTTTGTGCACAGCCTTCCACGAGGCAGTGTCAGCTTTCACTTGGTGCCACTCCAGGCTGGATTTGGCCTGGCAGTGAACCGTGGTGTTTGCTGTCATACAAGTGACACAGAAACCCTGTCCAGGGCAGGCAAGCAGGCCTGGCTCTGGGCAGCTTCAGGATGCATTAGATAGTTTATCGCTTCATTGACCTTGCCAGAGACTTCAATTCAGAGATGTAACAGGGTTTGCTCTTTGCATAAAATGGAATTGATAAATATCCATTGGGCTCTGCACAGACCTACTTACCTGCTGCACATTACAGGTGATGGAGAAATCAGTCGATATTCGGTGTGCTGGACCAAGAAAAGCTTCCCATTGCTCTGCATCTGAAGTCAGGCTTTCTGCCATTTGTTCTTGGAGCATTCAGGAAGGCTCCCACTTTGTGGAACTTCTGGTGCCTCGTCAGGGCTGTGCTTGTAGCCATGCTGTCTCCTGGAGAAGAGCCAGGCTGGACCAGACCAGGGCTCTGTCTTTTCCAGTATCTTTCTGCCACTGGTGTTGACAGAAGGGGCTTAACAAGACTATAGAGGAAGCACCTTTACCCTTCCAGCAATCACTAGTTCAGGACCTTCTTGATAACATCACCAGCTCCTGTTGTCCTCCACAAATCTGACTTTGTTTTGAAACAGACTTTCAGCTTCAGCCATGTGGGCTGAAAGTTAGTTCTACAGTTGAGCTGTGTAGCATAATGCTTCTTTCTCCAGCTTTTTTGATTTCTGATATCTGCCAACTTTGTGTGATATTCCACAGGTTATCATGAGAGGTATTGTGAGGCTGTCAGTGAAGCCTTCTCCCTGCAGATGCTGTGATTGCTTTGAGCTTCACAAAGGAAACATAAGCTTTTATACTGAGCAGAGTGTGTTCAGAGGTAGATGTTCAGCACCATCTGCTTGTGCCTGAAATCAAAGGTGGGCAGAGGCCTTCAGAGGTCAACCTGCTGCTGTGTGCTTCTTGCATGTGAATTCAGCATAAGCATGGTCAGCTCTGCAAGCACACCTGGCTTTCTCCTCTCATGTTCTATAGCTTTTCTGACAGTGGGAAAGTTTCATTCTTAATCCAGTTGGTGAATTTGGTCACAAGGAAGCTGTGTTCATCAGGTCTGTGTTGAAAAGATTATTTCATTGTCAGTGACAGCCTGACCCAAGGAAACACAGCAACAGATTTTTTTTATACCCAGACATTATCTGTGTCTGGGTAATGGAGTGCTGCCCAGACACATACTGACTCTCTTTCATCACTGCCAGCCTGCATCTGCTCCCCTGGCTCACAAAGCTGACATCTGGGAAGATTAATATTTTAGAGGTCTCATGCATTATTTGTTCTCCTTCCAGAGAGCCCACAGCATCACAGTCTCCTTTCCTCCCTTCCTCTCTTCTTGTTCTTCCTGTCTGCTTGTGCTCCACCTCCGGTGTCACCCAGTGCTCAGGCAGGACGCTGGTGGTGTTTGTTAGAGCTGCCTCTAAGTTCCAGTTCAGTTCTGAGCAGGTGGAATAAGGGCTGAGGGGTAATCCAACATGTGTTTGCTGACTTGGATGGAGGGATCGGATCAGAATACGTCTGCGATAAAATTCTAATCCAACGTGTTTGTTTGAGTGATTGTTTGAAGGTTTTCTGTTTCCCTGTGAGACATCTTTAGTCTGCGTTTCTCATAGATACTTCATTTTGGTTTTAAAATATCTCCTCATTCTAATTTTTCAGCGTTTAGAAAATGTTCTGTAGTGAAACTGCATGCAACTTTTGGCAATATCTCAGTCCAACAGGGAGGTTCACTGCTGCGTTTCACTTGTCAGAGAGTGCAGCACCAGAGCTGGCACTGGAGCAGAAGAGACCATGTCTCCCTGCGTGCATTTTCATCCACCAAAACTTCTGATAGAAAAAAGCCAAACGTTTTTGGGAGCAGTGGAAAAGCTCTGTTGCTGCAGAAGTGTCTTGGGAGGAACAGCATGCAGGTTGCTGTCAGAGCAGCCCTGTGTCTGTGCTCAGCCCAGACAGGTGGGTAGCAAGGGGTCCTGAAATCCCTTCAGAGGTCCCCACCCCTACAATTGTCCCCTCCTGAGCATGTCTATATGGGATTGTCCTGCACAAGTGGGCTGAGAGCCAGCTTGGGAGGTGTTTGGACAGAGCACTGAGGTGTGTGTGCTGTGTGAGCTCACTGCTCTGTGCATGGGCTGATGCAGTGTGTCCCAGAAAGTGTCAGGAAGATCTCTCATACCTTTCTGTTCTGCATCAGTTGGGAAAATCTAGGGGGGAAAAAAGAGATCCAGCACATCCTCCTTTGTGTGGGAGGTAGCTGTCAAATCAGGCTGACAGCAGCTTGGATGCAGTCTGTTGAGAGTTCAGATCTTGAGCCACGAGTGAAGGATTTGGGATCTCTGAAGGTCTGCTGACCTTTTAGTTTTTAAGATCTCCCGGGAAATTCCCTCAAGCCTCCGGTGCTGTGAAAGAACTGGTTGTGTCACATTGCCTCCTGTCTTTGCTCTGATGCTCAGTGTCACAGCATCAGCCAGTCTTTCAACTCTGCAGAGTGACTGCAACTCTAAAGAGCGCAGCTAAGGGTTTGGAACCAGATCTGTGATCACAGATCTGAGGTTTCCAATGTGAACGTTAAATGGTAAAAAAAAAAAAAAAAAAAAACCACAAAATTCCCATCTGCTTTGCTGAAGCTGATTGATGTTTTCTTGCATCAGTTCCAGGCGCATTCTGACAAAATCCTGAAAACATAATGATGACAAGATCCTCCATCATCAGTTCAAGCTTAATTACCGTTAATCAGAGGTTTGAATGTAGTCAAAATACAGCTATGTGGAAATGTGGAGAGCCTCAGAATAAGTGCTTTGGAGACAGAGGATGCCTGTCCTGCAGTGATAAGAGGAGGTGTCAGAGGGAGGAGCTACTGGTACTGCACTCTGTCTTTTTTACCCTTATTGCACTCTGTCTCTTCTCACCATGCAGTGCTGTGCTCTGGCAGCTGGTGTTTCAGTGCTGACATGGGAAGAACCAAGTGTGATTTGGCACTTTTGCAAGGCAGGGGCAGTGCAGGTGCAGGACCTGGGAAGCAGTGGCCATACAGAGTTTGCCCACTTGGTTTTGCTAACTTGGTCCACATCTCCTCTTTTATGTTACTCATCTCTTGGATGGGAACCAGTGGCTGCAGTTATTCCTCTGGAGCACAGGTTACACAAGCTGTGCCATGGATGCTGCAGTGCCCAATCTCTGTGTCAGTGCAGCAGCAAGGGACTTCCTGAAGCTTTGCAGGTTCCAGACTGCTTTCAGAAACTTGTAGAAAAAAATAGTAGGAGGAAGATGTTTTTTGCAATTTAAATTTTTGCTTCAAACCCTAGTCAGCTTGGCAGAGCTGTGGGGGGATGTATGGAGCTTCTTAGGGGTGGGATCAGTAAAGTTTGACAGAGAGGAGTTGGCAGGTGAAGGGGTATTGGTTCTGTTGATTATCTGTACTGTATCTCAGGGGAAACACTATTTTTATCAACTTTAAAAACTACCTGCAGTGCCTGGACTGTGGTCCAGAGCTCTGCTTTAATCAGCTCCTGCAGTGGTGTAATGTGGATGAACCAAATCACATCCCAGCACTGCCAAAGTAATACCTGATGCAAGTAACTAAATGCAGGGGCTGCAGTCCCACTGCCAGGGGCTTCTTACTCCCAAAGAGGTTTGGGTTTGGTTATGCAATTTCCATTTCATGACCCCAGTACTTGTCCTCCCAGTGTTCCTGCACTCTGAAATTGGCTTCTCCAGCAAACCCCAAGTGCAGGAGCATCCTGCTGAGTCCATCCTCCCTGGCACACTCACCTGCCACACTCCCAGTGTTCCCCTGCCCATCTCTGTCTGCTGGGGCTGTGCAGGTTCTTGGGTCACAGGGGCCAGGTGACAGCCCAGGGCAGCCAGGGTCATGGGACTTTGCCAACCAACTGCCCCACGTCTGAGCTGCAGCCTGCTCTCTGCATGGGGCTGCCCTTGAGCTCTTGGCTGTGAAACAGTGACGTGCTGCAGTCTGCTGAGCTTTGCAGGTGTTGCTGGTCCAGGTGGGTTGATCTGCTTACAGCAGGAGCACTGACAAGGTGCTATGTTTTCCACGTAAACTGGGGAAATGTAAAATTGACATCTGTCAGCTCAAAAATGAGAGGGTTGGACATTGCTATTCCCACTGGGGTTTGCGTATTTTCATAATTGGAAGCACTGTGTTATTAAAGATCATGGAATCTTGACAGAAAAAGAGATGCAGAAACCAGCAGCAGTGCTGCATCCACTTTTATGCTGGGAGCCCAGCAAGCTCCAGATATCACCAGTTCCTCCGCATGTGACAGTACTTAAGCATTTAAAATAATTTTTAATACTGTCTTCCACTTTTCCAATCAGGTGTAGGAAAAAAAAAAAAGGCTGCAGACACTTGGGAGATTTTGAGACAGCAGAATTTCTTGAGGAGGCTGATTTGAATAAATGACATCTTGGGGCATTTTCCCTGGGAGCCGTGCAGGTGATGTGAGGCATCACAAGCAGAGCTGCTTTGCAGCTTTGGCTGCCTGAGTGTATCTGCCAGTTCTGGGCAGCGTCCAGATCTGCCCCAAAACTGCTAGGTATTTCTGGCTGTGTCCTCCTTCCTCTCCATCCCAGCAGTGCCTTTATTAGCAGGAAGAGGGAAGTTTGCCCTTCGTTTGCAGTGCTTGAGAGTGCTGTGACCAGGGGGCAGGGGCTGGATGTGCAGAGCTGCACTGTAGGGTGACAGCTCTGGGTTTAAGGCTTGGGGCTGTTTTGCCACACTCCTGTTTGCAGTGGTGGGACCGTGTTCCTGCCTACCTGGGCATGTGATGGTTTTCCCACAGGACTCCTGCCTTGTCTGGCACCTGGTGGCAAGAAGATTCAGGGAACTAACAAGCTTTTCAGTCTGTTGGTTTTTTTTGTTTGTTTTTTGTTTTCCTTTATCATCTATTTGCTGTCTGCAGGTACCTTGTGTCTGTGAGCCTTACAGGAGCTGCTCCAGGGGCATGTGTGGGCAGAGAGGACAGGAAGGGGACTGGTGTCACATGAGAAGAACTTGAGCAGAGGCAATGCTCTTCACACCTTCCTGCTGCTGCAGGTGCTGAGCACAGCTTCTGAGCTTGTGTGGCTTTTTTATCTTTCAATACAGCCTTTAAAATGCACTGGAGGAGCATAAATTCACTGGGGGCTCCAGACAAGCCTTCAAGACCCCACTCACCACAACTGTTTCTCCCAAACCAGCCTCACCATCTAACAAAACTGTTTTTCTTGCAGCAATGTGGACACAGAGAAGCTGTGTGGTAAGTAGGCTGATCTTCTGTTCCGGAGGGGCTTTGTCTCTTGAGATCTGCAGGGGGTTTGTGCATCTGGGCTGGGCAGGCTGGGTGGCACTGATGAGTCCCTGTGTGTGGGTCCAAGCTGTCTGAGGGAGGGTCACAGAGGGTATCTGTGCTTTCCTCCAGGATGCGGCAGTTGTCCCTGGGGCAGAAATGGGCTGTCCATCTGGTGCCAGGAAGGAGGTGTGATTGCTGGGTGGGAATGGGAATGCCCCATGCAGTGCTGGAAGCAGCTGGCACAGGGAAGGTGAGGAAGGAGACGTTTTGGGAGCTTACTGTGTCTTCTGTCCCACTTCAGATTATTTCTCAGCGTATCTTGGAGAGTACAGGAACGTGCTTTCTGCACTGGAAACGCTCAACTCTGCTGTCCTGGCAGCCATGGACAAAACCAAGCTGGTAAGGATGAGGCAGGAGGGTGGGTAACAGAAGTGGTGTTCTCATCTTGTTCAGCATTAAATGTGGGTTTCACAGGCTGCAGATGAGGTACTTCCCAGGTGTTACAGATTATCTGCTGCAAAGAGGTTTGATGTGGATGGGTTACTTGAGGGTGGATCCTGCACCAGGCAGCTCAAGCTTGAGCTTCAGTGAATATGAGTTTCTGCTCATGGAGAGGGGACAGGAGTTGCTGTAGGGAAAGGGCCACTTCAGGAAGCTGCCAAATGTTCAGAAGGAAACGAATGGTGAAATCCATTGACTCCTAGCTGAGTTCACCCCTGCTGCGAATGCCTTCCCTCTTCCTGCAGCTTATACTGAGGGGAAGCAGATCTGAGGCTGTTAATGAGGCCAAGCAGTATCCTGCTTTGTCTGCCTTCCTGCCTGCATGTTGAAGGACAGGGGTCTGCAGCATGCAGCACTGCAGCTGAACTGCAGCTGCAAGAGAGCAGTAGCAAATGCTGGAAGGGACCCTTCTGGGTATCAGCATCTTGTCTGCATCTGAGGAGTAAGTGATGGTTTAGTTTTATACCTGGGCCATCACCAGGAAGGTAAGTAGGGAAAAAGAGGCAGTTCCCTACTGGTCAGAGAAGCAAACGGTCCTGCTGCCAGCTCCCCTGAGCAGCTCTCTGGGGTGTTTGTGTCTCTGTAAACTCACTCATGATCTTGCCCTCTGTGCCGCCTTCTGGACAGATCCACCCTCAGTAGTGTCTCCCTGTGCAATCTTATTAAATGCAAATCCAGAGGGAGAGAATGATTCATCTGGAGAGAGCTGTGCTTTATTTGACTTCTTTTCTTATTTATTTATTTTAATAATGAATTCATTGTGTATTCATGTATTTCTCCCAAGTACAGCACAATTACTGTCTGCTTCACAGCGTTGGCATGATGTATTCATTCATTTAATAGTTTCTGGTGTAAACATCCCAGAGAGTTCCATTATAATTACATGTCGCTGTGCAGCCCTGTTCAGCACACACCTTAAACCACTCATTTTCTTAAATTAACTTCTCATTTTCCTTATCTCTTGCCCTTTTTCACCGGGCTCAAAGAAATAAAAAGCAACCTGTGCTGGCTTTGTTGTTGAAATTCTAGGGCCTTGGATGCAGCCTCTAAGAAATAGAGCTTAGTGGGGGTTTCTAGTGTCACAGGTTTTCCCTGGAAAAGGGAGGCAGGTTTCTGCTATTGAAACAGGTTTGTGTGTTTGTTTGTTTTTGCACCTGTGATGGCTCTGAGCAGAGCTGGCAGGAAGGCAGGACATGCTGGTTGTGCAGCACCTGGTCAAGGTGCAAGTGCTGATGCTGCTGGGTGCTGCTCCATGCTCAGCCCTGGGTGACCCAGGGAGAAACCAGGGCTCATGTTGGAGCTGTGGGAAATGTACCATTGCTAGAGGCTGGCAGAGATGTTAAACACTGCTTTCTTAATCTGCTGTGACCTGAATGCCTTCCCATGTTTGTATTTCCAGATGGGCTATTCTGGGAGCAATGGGTCTATTAGGGTTGGGAAGATTTTGGCCAGACCTCACACCTGTCTGAGCCTGGGCAATAGGCAGAGAATGGAGATTTCCCATGTGATGTCTGCCTGTTGTTTTTGTTGACTCAATCATCCTCTGTGCCCCTGGCTGGGGACTGGGAGTTCTGCTTTGTCAGAGGAACATCCCTGAGCTGAGTGAAACTTGTTCCTGTGGGTTTTGCTGGAGGTGCAGCAGTGCTGGGTGCTGAGCAGGCTGAAAGGTCCTGGCCTGCTCAAGTGGCCCTCACTGTGAAACTGCCTCCAGAGCAGGGCTGTGGGGTCACCTTGGTGGAGGATTTTCAATAGCTGCCTGGTTTTCCCCTGGCTTTATGTAAGAGAGCTTCATGTGATGCTCATGGAGACAGTGATACTCAGATGTATGGGAACTGTTGAGTCCCAGCCTAACCCACTGATTGAGCACCTGGGGAAAGGAGCTGGTCAGCCCTGAGAGCACAGGTGAAGGCAATTCAGCTGCAGAACCAGAAGGGGTGAGCCTGACTGCACCTCTCTTAAACCTCATTTGAGGGCTGACTGCCAGTGGGGAAGGATCTCTTTCTGGAGTTTTCCCTGTGAGCTGAGAGAGATGAGCAGTCCTTTTTCCTTCCCTCATAACACCTTTCTGTTGCATTAGTCCCTCTGTCATTGCACCCCTTGTATCACCATTCCATTGTGTTGACCTTTCTGATTGTTATACCTGGACCAGCTAAAGGAAGAAGGGCATCTCTAATTTGGCCTGGGTCTCACCAGTGGAATCACAGCATCCCTTGGTTGTGAGTGTGATCTGACTCCAGTAGCTCCTTCTTTCTTCTTTCTGAGGATTGCTACCCCTGTATCCTCCAGGCACTTGTTCCACAGCTGCAGGAGGCCTCAGGTAAATAAATATGAGCCCACTTCTCAAGATGGAAAACAGAGCATGGGATGCTTCGTTAACACAACAAAAACATGCGTCATGGGAGACAGGCTGGGCTTGCTCAGACAGTGTTGGGCAGCAAGCTGCAGGGAGGGAAATACAGAAATCAAAGCTCAGAGGGAATGTGGTGCGGCTGTGCTGGAAGCTGTGGTTTGAAGTGGTGCCACTGAAAGCTTTCTTGGTGCTTTGGCTCCCACTTCTGCATGCAGGACGGCTGGCACAGATGTGCAGTGTGTCTCCTGGCTGTGCCCTTGGGCGCTCAGTGCCAGCAGTCACCTTGTAGGCTGCTGCAAAATGCTGCAGGAGTGTGGGAAATGGAAGCCAGGTTGGTCCTCGCTGTTGCTGTGACAGCAGTGACTGTAGGAAATAGCATTTGTGTGGGCAGCAAACCTGCACCAGCTCGTTCTGTTTCGTCCTCAGTTGGCAGGAAAAGAAATGTCGGGGTTCATGCATTCCTATCCTTCCTCTTTGGTAGAAACATGGTAAAGAATATCACCTGTTCAAGAAAAGAGTGGGTTTTCTTGTTTGGTTGTTTCCTAATATAATAATTATATATTTTTAAAGTATAACTACTGGTAGCTGTGCTACAATATATTAAATATGCCTTATTCTATGGCTGAACTTTGCATTTGCAGTCTAATAGTGTCAGAGTAGGATGCAAACAGTCTGATATCTCTAACAGGGATCTTGTGTGCTAGAATCTTCTCACTCTCTAGCCTGCAAACACTGCAAACCAAGGTACAAATAGCCCTCCAAATCAGATGCTTTGATGTCTCCGTTGGCAGGAACCGTGTGTTCACCTATTCCTCCGTGTCCCAAGTTTAACCACCATCATAAGAAACAAACAAAACCTCTCAAAGCACAATTGCTGCAGTTCGTGGCAGCTTTGGGATTTTTGCTTGGGTCAGCGGAGCTGAATACCACTCTGCAACCACAGTTCTTGTCTTGTGCTTGCTGAGTTATTTCCTTTGCTGTGAGCAAAAGCTGCTGTGTGCTCAGTGAGATGTGTTTTATTGAGGTTCTATTGACAGTGGGGTTTGAAGTGCTTATTGCAATACCCAACGAGAGGGTTTTTATTTTTATTTTTTGTTCCCTAAAGTGAGCTGTGCAGCTGAATCAAAGTGAAAGTGTATTTTCAATCAATTCCTTCCCTGATATGAGATCTTCCAAGGTGATGCAGAGGGGTGAGCTAGCATTTAATGTCTGCTGAAATGCCTCCTTTGAGCCCAGGCATGAGATGCCCATCACTTGATGTGGGGCAGAGGGAACATTTTTCATTATGAAACCCTAAGGGGCTTTAGTGATGCAATGCTGCCTGGCAGTTCCTCACTGTGCCTGCAATGTGCCCTGAGGCTTGGAGACTCCTCTGCTTTCTGCTGGATTCCTGAGAGCTCCATAGGGCTCCCTTCTCTCTGTGTGCTCCCAGGGGCATGCTGTGTTTGAGCAAGACAGGAGGGAACTGGCTTGTTTGTGCACAGGGCACATCTGAAATGCTTGCAGTTGTACTGGGACCCTGCTTTGTCCATTCAGGGTGGTTGGAGGTACACAGTAAGAGATGGGCATTGGAGCAAGTGAAAGTGTATGTTGGAGCCAGGTGGGCTCATCTCAGCTGCTGTGTGTAGAGCAGATTGGAGCCTCCAGAAATGTCTGGCAGGAGTCTGAGCTCTCCTCTGAGAGAGCGTAGTTGGGGGGTGAGCTGGGAAGGGAAACCCGAGCCTGTCTCAGCACTGTGCACCTAGCATGGACATCCCCAGGTGTGTCCCAGAGGTGCCCTAGCTCCCATTGCTGCTCTGGGCAGGCGGAATCACTTCCTCTGACACAGACCTTGCAGTGAGACAGGGGGATCTGTTTTGTGCAGCTCCCTCTGAATGGGCATGGCTGAGGGTATGTGAGCTGCTCACTGCAGGCAGCGCAGGGGGATGGAGCTGGGGCTCTGCTTCCTGAAGGCACACCACCTTCAGCTGCTTCTCTGCCACCCTCTCACTCTGGCAGGAAAGAGATTCATTTTGAGAGATGGATAAAAATCCATTCACAGTGGAGCTGCTGTGGTGAGAGCTGTCTGCTTGGACAGAGAGCAGCTGCGGCTGTCTGTGCCTGCTCTGCAGATGAGCATCCTCTCCACTTTCAAGGCCAGGAGCTGGCATTGCATAGAACTGCAGCCCTGTGAGTGACAGCTGCAGGCAGAGCCGTTTCCAGCATCAGGGTGAGTGTGTCTGTTTGTGTAATTACATTAACGACTTTGTTTCTGCTATGTGGGACTGTTGGCTCTGTGCCTCCCCCTGCTCCTGGTGAGAGGCCTGGTGTGGCCCTGGGATGGGGTCTGTGCCTTGCACTGTTTCTGACAGCAGCATTGGAAGGGTTACATCCAAGTGTTTTTATGCAGAGCTTTTGGAATTTGGGATCCTCAGTTCTTCTGTGTGTTGGAGAGAAACAGAATAGGAATTGGAAATATTTGACCTCAATAATGCAACCACATCACTGGAATCTGTTTTGAAGAGGAGGGTTTGAGCTCAGTGCCCAAAGTGGGACTCACTCAGCTCCCTGAAGCACCAAATTACCTTTATACCAAAATCACAGAGTGAGTTCAGTTTTCTGATTTTCCCCACCTGTACTTCATACTCAGTGCTGGGCTGCTCTGTTGTTGTGGTCAGAGATCACCTCTTGCAGTAATGTTGCTGCAGTACTAGCACTCTGTAGCCCTTCTCAGCTCATTCCTTCCATGGATGTGGCTCCTTATGCAGACCTGTGTGGCCCTGCTGTGCTGGCAGGGAATTCAGGAAGGCTCACTCTGCTGTGGTGCTCTGGGTGTGCATAACCTCCTGCCTGAAGCCTTGGGGCCTGGCCGTAGAGCAGCTGGAGGAGGCGATCTGAGTTCCCCTGAATTCACAGTGGGCGTATTGCAGTGATGTTGAATGGGCCCAGGAACAGCTTGGAGCCACCAGGGGAAAGCAGTTCAGTTCTTTTGGAGCATTCAGGTTTACTTTGGGCTCCTGCAGCAGGGCAGGAGCTGGGCCTTGATCACCTTCCTGCAGCAGTGATGGCTTCTGTGCCTGCCTGCTGGAGTGTTCCATGTGCATAGTGGGGCCTTGTTGCTGGTACTTCTCCTTTCCAATCCACATGTGCTGGGAAGACATGAGTGATCCTGCTATCGAGCCTTCAACCCTTGCTGCCCTGCTTCTGTCTGGAGCAGCCAGGAACTTCAGCAGGCAGCCTGTGTTGGGGCAAGGTTTGCAGCTCTGAGCATGTCTTCTTGGGAAAGCCAGGAAACATGGAGGAGTCCCCTGTCTGCATGGTGTTAACCCTCTGTGTCCCTCTTGGTGTACTTGGGTACTTTCTAGAGACTCTGTAAGGCCAACGGGTGGAGCCCAGGGGAGCTTTGGTAGAGCAGCCTGAGCTTATTTAAGGGTCGTCCCCTTCCAGATATGTCTGTGCTTCCTCACGCAGAGCTGTGGCATCTGACTATTTCTCTCCTTTTCCCTACAGAGCTACGAGACCTCCTCCAAGATGGAGCAATTCCTGACCCGCTTCCTGCTGCGGGAGACCATGCACCAGCTGCAGTCCCTGCAGGGCTCACTCGAGTGTGCTGTGGACACCATGGAGGAGCAGGCAGGACGGGAGAGGTACTGGGTGCTTGCTGGGATGTGCTGTACCCTGGCACCACCGTGGGGTCACAGGGTGTTGGGACTTGGGGTGCTTCTGGGAGGGATCTGGTGGAGCTGCCCTTTGTGACCCCAGCCCTGGGAAGGACTGACCCCAACTCCTCCTTTGCATTTTATTCTTTCAGAAAGGACATAAAGATATCAGAGACTTTGGTTGGCTTGAGGTCAGGACGGCGATGTGGGCGCAGAGGACAGAAGAACATCTGTCTGTCTCCAACAGACCCCTACTCTGGAATGCTGACCACAGGTACTGTAGCTCAGCCATCCTGGGGCATATCAATGGATAAAGCCCCCACCCTGCTACTGCCTGGACTGAGTGTGAGAGCAGTCTGCAGCAGGGTCTGGACTACTGTACTCAAATTACAACCCAGACCATTGTGAGATGTTGTATCTCTTGAGCAGCGGGAAGGGTTTCAGTACAAAAATCAGTTTCTTGGTTTATATCAGAGGGTTTAGAAACTTCTGTGGTTTTCTGAGTCCTCAGCAAGCTTTTGTGGTGACATCTCTCTGCCTTCACCTCTGCAGGTGTTTGTGTGGAAGCTGACAGCCAGTGGATGGCAGAGATCTCCAGGCTCCAGCAGCTCATTGAGAAATTGGAGTGCAAGGTGCGGGGGGCTGGGGGCTGCCCCACATCTCAGTGCCAGAGCAGCGCCGGGACCTCTCCTTGTGCCAGTAGCTGTGGTATTCAGCCCTGGCTTCATTACAGAGCTGCACCAATTCACCAGACTCTGACCTGTGAGTCAGTCTGGACCCACAGAGCCCCACAGATGTGTGTGTGTCACATCCCCTCATCCCCAGGTATCTGAACACCTCTGAGGTGGTGCTCATCTCACACCGAGCTGGGCTGGATTGTGGGTGGCTGCTCATTTTGCTTTATTACAAAATTCTCAGCTAACAATGATTCTGTGAAATGCAGAGCCCACGCCTGGAGCCTCTGAAGGAGGAAGCAACGTGCAAAGGAAGAGATGAAGTAAGTGCCTGTCCTGTTGTTTGTCTCTTGCAGTAATGCTGATGCATGTACAGATTTTTCTCTTGTGCACCTCTGTGCACTGAGATAGTCACTGGCTTTGGTCCAGAGCTGTGCTTGTTGCCCAGGGCACATGCAGCTTCTGGGTGTGTGTGTGCCTGTGATCAGCCCGAGGAGGGCAGTGCTCTGCTTGTGAGCACCCAAACCTCTCAGCTTTGTTCCAGGCCCTGTGGTTGGGGTGTCCCTTTCAGCTGGAGCAAGCACAGAGGGAAACACAGCAGTCGTGGTGCCAGCCTGGCTCCTCTGCTGCCCTGTGCTTGCTGTCACTGCACCATCCTGCTGCATGGAGGGAGGGCAAGCGAGGGGGTGTCTCTATTTGCGCTGCTGCTGACTGCCTGTCCACCCTGCAGAGCATCCTGGTGGCCAAGAGACAAATATCAGTGGCCAAAGGTGGCATTGAGGAGTTTCGCCAGGCACTCAGGTCCTACATGGAGGTCACCACGGCGCAGAGCAGCTGCCTGCAGTAAGTGTGGTGGGGAAAGGAGCAGGGCAGCCCTCGGTCCTGTGTCAGTCAGCACAGCACAGGGCCGTGCTGGGAGGTGAGAGGGGGTTATGCCAACCTGAATGATGGTGCCATACACCTGTAAGAAAGTGCAGCATTGAGAGACTTGAGAGGAAGGGAGAAAAGTGAGGGTAGAACTTCACATGAAGCATGTGTGGTGCTGGTGGGAAGCATCCTGACCTTCTAAAGCTGGCCCATGACTTAAGATCAAGACTGTGCCCCAGCACTGCACCAGAGCTAAGGATGGAGCCCTGGGCCAGATGGAGGCACAGCTCAGTCACTGTGTCCCTGCAGACTGCAGCTGCTGCTGGAGAGTCTCCCTTTTCCCAGGGGAGGCTTCAGGCTGCTTCCAGAGGAAAACGTTTGTGCTGTACCCATTTAAAGTGCCATTTTTCAGCTCTTCAGTTTCAACAGTAGAAAACTGCATTTCAGTGCAAGCAAAAGGAAGAAACTTGTTTTGACGTGTGGCAGTGAGAATGATGTGTATTTTTTTTTTTTTTTAGACTTGATGGGCTTTTCCCTCGTAAGAACTCATAAGAAATTGGTGATAGGTGGATGGTTGGACTGGATGATATTGAAGATCTTTTCCAACCTTGGTGATTCTGTGATTCTGTGAACTGTTAGTGTGACATGGGAGCAGCACTAGGGGCTCTCCATGTGAGTGGGAAGCAGATGTGGAGTCTGAGAAGACCCTGCTCAGTGCTCCAGCACAGGGAACAGCAGAGTGCAGTGCAGCCCTTGTGCATGGCACAGCTCTGAGCTGCAGCCTGGGCATCCTTGGGTGTCCTTTGGCTTTACTGCCCTAGCTTCCTTCCTGCAGCTGCCACAGTCCAATGCAGATTGTCCTGTGGCTCTGCATTCCACTCCCTGAGAAATAATTAAACATCTCCATGCTGCTCCTGGGCTGCTGCGAGGGTCACCCCAATGGCATTTCACTCCTGGCTGTTGAATTGATGTAGTGGGGGTTCCCCTTGGCAGCTCCAGGTTGTGGCTGTGCCCTAGCATTGCTGCTGCTCTCTGACAGCTGGGTGGGTGCATGTGGGCAAAGCTGTGCCTGTTTTTCCCAAGTGGCCCCAGCTCAGGTTGTTCCTGTCCCCGCAGTGTGTCTGCCTGCAAGCTGACAGACGAGGCCTGCTTCATCCTCTATGAGTTCTGGCAGGACGCAGCTTCATGGAGAAGGTTAGGGACTTTCCTTGTGTGTGGTGGGGGGCTAGGAACTGGATGTGGGGGGTGGAAAGGGATTCTTCTGGGACTCCAGGGGGCCCTCACCAACCTGTCCTGCTCCCTTGCCCCCTTGTGTTCCAGGACTGATGGCAGCAAAGGGGGGCTGAGCACTTAGCTTGAGGGGTGGGAATGGGGTGGGAGCAGGGTGGGAGCAGCAGTGCTCTGGGCAGTGTCAGTGCAAACCTGGCCCCTCCCTGGCCCAGAGCCCTCCTGCAGCCCTGGGGCAGGAGCAGGACAGGCTCTTGGCCCTGACCTGCACACTGCCCAACAGCCACCTCCAGTCCAGCCACAGCAAGATGTTCCAGCGGGCCACCATCAGCTTGCTGGAGTCCCCAGAGCTGCTGACCACGATGCTCTTCCCAGGTGAGTGGGGGCTTTGATGAAGCTGTGCTGTGGGTAGCAGCCTCCTACATCATGTTTCCAAATGTGCTGTGCAGCCTGAATTGCTGAGCAGCTGAGAGCAGTTCCTGGTGGAAGACACACACAGACCTGCTGCTGCCAGCCTGGGCCCCAGCTGGAGGTCACACTGACTGCCCACTGTGCTTCCCCCCCATCCCAGAAAGCTGGCTGTAGAGTATGTGCCTTCCTGGTCCAGTCCCAGGGGCTGTGTCTGAGCTTCATTTTTAAGGGTGCAGTCAGAAACCTACAGAGGGGGGGGTTTGGAGGCAGCTCTGAGACCAAATTGCTCTCCATTTCACTATTTACTGTGCAGGTGGTGCTGGTGCCTCAGCTCTCTCTGAGCAGGGCCGCATTCCTGCTCTGTCCCCGCTATCCTGCCCTCAACACCACATCCTGCCCTCCCTGCCTACTTCCCCTGAGCCTTTCTTTTTCTCTCCCCAGCCTCGTGGTGGATCATGAACAACAACTGACCTGAGCAGCCGATGCTGGTGGCACGCAGGATGTGAAGCCCCTGCACTGCCACTGCCTGTGCTCACGTTTGTCACCTCTGCTCCCCTTCCTGCAGCCCCGGGGCCGCCTGCCTGCTGGCCCCAGCGTTGTTCATCATTTTGCTCTTTTTGTGTGATTAATTTATTAATTTATTTACTCCTATTGGAGCGGGTGAATGTGGCGGTGCCACCCCTTCCTCCCCCCCCCCTCCCGAGTGCAGCTCATGGCTCTATGCTGCTGCTGAGTGAACATAAACAGAACTGGCACCAGCAGAGTGTTGGCATGGAGAGTGTGTGGTTGTCACTGCATGCTGTGGGTTGGGAATGGCACTGTGAGGAGCCAGGACAGTACAGTGCCTGTAACAGCACAGTGATGGCTGTGTCCTCATGCTGCAGAGCCAGCAGAAACCGAGCTGCTGGGAGCAGTGTGAAGTGAGAGCCAGCATGGGCACGTGCCACGGCCCTGCAGGGGAAGGGAGAATAGCACAGGTCCTCTTCTGCCATGCACCTGTCCTGCAGCAGCAGCGTGGTGCTCAGCCCCACATCTCCCCTGCCCCTCACCTCTTTTCCCTGCTGGCTTTCACCAGAGATACTAATTTGAATGGTTCAGCTCCATTCCCCAGTTGTAGTCATTAAAATGCCATCAGCCTGTGCAGGGCCATGAGGCACAGAGGGGCAGGGGTTGGGATGCAGGAGAGGGCTCTGCTCACCCCAGCCATGGAGGTGGGGGATGGCACCCATGAGAGGACAAAATGCTGGGGGCTGCAGCTTGGCCACAGCTGCTGAGCAGTGGTGGGGGGCAGCTGGGGGTGACCTGCAGCCAGCAGCTCCCTGGGCAGCTGCAAACATTTCCCCACCCCCAAGCAGTGCCTGACCTCCAGCCCTCCATGGTCACAGCCCCTAAACCCTGGATTTTATCCCCATGTTTCTGCCCCCAGCGGCAGAGAGGGGAAGGCGCTGTGTGATGAGTAGAGTCTTTTTATTGACTACTTCTGAGTAGAACAAACTAAATACATCTGTAACAGTTTGGGTTCCTTTATACAGTACATTAAATAAGTTATGCACAGGAATGAAGTAACAAATCCCTATTACAGAATTAAATGTCAAAAAAAAAAAAAAGGAAAACTAGAAAACTCAGTCCCACAAGTCTGCCCATGTCCAAAGTTCACATGTATCATTATGTGTTTAAAAAAAATAATAATTCTAATCATGACTGTTAGTATTGTATTCATTTACACTGGGGTTAATTTTAATACACAGCCACCAAAGTTGCATGAGGATGATGGAAGACGATCTATGTACACACGCAGGCAGCACTCGGCCCTCACACTGCAGGCCATGGGTTGACCCCCACTGCTCCATGAGAACCAGGAGACTTTGGGGCTTTATTTTGTAAGATAAAACCCTGCAGAGGCAGGGCTGAGCTGCAGAGCAGCTCCCACAGCAGCGTTCCCTCCAGGCTGTGGTTGCTGCTCCTCCCCAGCACACCGCCCGCTGCACCGCTGCAAGCTCTGGGATCACTCCTTGCATCTCCATTATTCGCCTCCAATGGAAAAAGTGATCAAAAATAATTTGGGAATTACTTGCCTCATTGGGCTCCAACCCAGCGAGCACACAAAACCAGTCATGGAAACGCAGCTTTACTGAACAGATGCTTTCTTCAATCCCATTTGTGCGCAGCACAGCATGAGCTCAGTGCTGGTGCACTCTGCATCCTCCAGTTCCTGCACTGCTGACAGCACAGCCCTGCATCCCCCCAGCCCTGAGCAGCCTCTCCCCAGGCAGTGCTGGCTGCTGGGAGCTGAGAAGGGCAGCGTGGGGGTGCTGGGCCCCACAGCTTCAGGTAGGGCTCTGGGGCAGGAGTTGTGTGGGAAGAGCAGGCTGTGACACCACCCAGCACCCACCCTGCAACCTCTGTGGTTGAAAGCAGTAGTAACTCCCAAACCAACAACTTCCACGCAGCAAAAAAAAACCACTTCCTGCATAGCAAATATCTGCACCCAGATGGAAAGGGCAATAATCACCTGTGAGGGATTCAGATTTGGTCTGCAGGCATTCAAAGCTGCCTGGCATGGCACAGAGGGACTCAGTGCAGCCCCTGGAGCGGAGCTGTGTCCCCATTGCTGCCTCCACCACCAGGGTGATCTGTCCTTATCACTGCAGAGCAGGATGGGATGCTCCTGCTGGGACAGATGCTCCGGTGAGGCAGAGCATCACGCAGCCAGCAGCACACACTGGGAGCAGGGTAACAACAGACAGATGCACCTGGGGCCGAATACAGAGGGCTTTGGACAGCCCAAGGAAGGAGCTCACGTGTCTGAGCTAATGAACAGGGCTCTGCGTGCTCAGCACTCCTGCCTGCAGCCCCCACTCCTTCACAGAGATGGTGAGGAGATGCTGGGGGTGCTTGGGCTGCAGCTCTGTGTGCACTGAGCGAGGCAGGAGGGGCGGCAAAGCTTCCAACAGAGGTGGCCTGGATTTGTCCAACGTGTCAACTGATCCGAGTTCCTGTGGGTTTTATTTTCCAACTTCAAAAACCAAAACACCACCAGGACAATGAATGAAACGGGCTGAACCCAAACTTCCCCTTTAGAGTCCGTTCGTGTCTATCGCTGTCACAGACGCGGGCGTGGAGGAGCGGGAGGTGGCTGCCGAGCTCTTCTCCATGCTGGGGCTGGGCACGCCGTCCATGCCCTTGGCCGAGCGCCCTGCAGGCAGTGCCAGCCCCTTGCTGTGGCCATGCAGGCTCTGCCCGCAGATGCGGTGGTGCCGCTCCCAGTCCTTGTGCTGGCAGAAGGAGCCGCAGTAGCGCGCGATGTTGCAGCCGCTGCACGTCTCGCTGGCCTTGCGGCCGCAGTTCCAGCAGCTCTGGAAGGAAACAGACATTGTGCTTTGAAACGGGTCTCGCAAACAAAGCTGTAGGAATGTAACAGAGCTGCTGCCCCAACAGCGCTGGAGGGAGCTGCTCACCCCCGCCGGCCCCCATCTGTTCACACTGAAATGGGTCCTGCCCTCGCACAGACCTCTGCCAAGCCCAGAGCAGCCGGACTGCCCCACTCCCACTCTGCCCAGATCCACCCAAACGCATGCAGCAAGCAGCAGGCAGGACTGGAGGACTGACACACACACACTGCTGTCTGGTTTTTCTATTTCCTGCTGTAAGCAGCTCTGTTCTGGTCTCAATCCCAGCCCAGTGCTCACCGCGGGGATCCCAGCGTGCTGCACCGCTACCAACTGCTCTGCCCCTGGGTGGAAGCACAGTTGTGAGTGGGACAAGGAGCACAGCAAAGCCCCTGGCCTGCAGCCCACAGCCAGCTCAGTGAGAGCACGGGGCCAATGCTGGAGCTGCAGCCACAGCTGCTTCAAGGGAGTGGGGGAACAGCTGAGCTGCAGCTGGGCTCGTGTGATGGTGAACACCCACCCAGAGGGTGAGTGCAGCTGCCACCAACACTCAGTGCTGTGGGCAGGAGTAGGAGGCTGCAGGGTGGGCAGGCAGCACATGGGGCTGCACTGGGACAACCTGCAGGCTGCTAGCAGCCCACAGCAGCTCTAGGAAAGCTGTGTCACTGCTTTAAGCTGCTTACATTTCAACCACTGCTGTTAAATCATGCTCCCGAGGTCACACTGTGCGCCAGGATGCACGCCAGCTTGTAAAGCCCCCAGAGAAGAAGTCCCTGGTGCTGGAGGATCAATCAGGGATGCTATCAGCTCCCAAGGCCCTGCTCTGCTCCCACTGCTCTGTGCAGCAGTGTGGGGCAAAGGATGGAGGCAGAGGAGGGGATACACCCCAAAAATTCCCCTACAGAGAACGACTGCTCACCTCATTCCTCCTCAAGCAATTCCACCCGCTCCCATTGTCTGTTTACTGGTTGCTGCATTGGTTCATCCTTCAATGATTTCATGGGAAAGCACCAGAGCACACACACATCTATAGCAACACCCCATGTCCACACAGCTGCTGCCGTGTGCGGGGATCAGAGCTTTCCAGAGCATCCCAAGGGAGGACAGAACTATACTGGCTGCCCACACGGCCTGGGGTGACACAATTCCTCACTCACTTCTCAGTTCTGCTGAGCTGAATCAGGCAAAGCCTGAAGCATTTGAGCAGAGAAGCGACAACACTGAGCCAGCCACAAGTGGCTGTGACGTCGCAGAGCAGGAATTACCCAAGCAGCTCCTGCTCAGCCCCTCTGAGACCTCCAAACCAAATGGAATGCATTCCCAGCCAAAGAGCAGTGAGGGTATCTAATGGCTGAGGAATCAGAATAGCTCTGACACTCACTCCCTGCATTCTGCTGTGACAAACCTGGAGGCACCCACTCTTTTCTGAGCTGCCATAACCCCACTGGGTGTCCTCAGACTCTGCAGTATGGGGACAGCCATCCTATGCACACTTCCCCTGAAGCCTATGGGGTCAGAGGAGCAAGAGCTGTGCAGAGCCAGATCCCAGAGGGCAGCCAGGCACACACCTGTGCAGCATGAGCCTGCAGAGCAAAGTCCCAGACAACACACACCCGGTGCTGCTCAGCAGCACCACAGGCACATTGCAGCCACCAAACAGTGGCAATTCTGAGCAGGATGTAAAGCTGTCCCACCAACACTCTTTTCTCTCTGCAGAAACCCCTGCAGCCGCCCCACACTCCGCTGACGGTGCCCTCACACCACTGCTGTGCTCCCAGGGCTTTTAAAAGGGATGAAAGCAAGGCAGGGGACACCCAGGCACTGCAGGGCAGGACCCAGGGCTTGGGACTCGTGGGCCTGCCCAGCTCCATACCTCTGTGGACTCCTCCTGCTCATTGATCACCAGGAAAGCATCCTCGGTGGCCTGGCGCTTGGCATCGGCGATGGTTTGCTCCATGCGCGCCCTCTCGGAGGCGATCATCTCAAACGCCTTCTGCTCTGCCTCTGCCACAGCCTTCTGCACCTCCGACATGGCCTGGCGCTTCACCTCGTTCACGGCTTCTTCTGGAAGGGAAGCTCAGCCTCACCAGCCTGCCCAGACTCTGCGGCCGCGTGTCCCCACTCAACACAGGGAGGGCTGCCCTGGGCGCACCGCCGGCAGAGCCTGTGCCAAGGCCATGTGGGGCACAGACAGCAGCGTGCAGCCTGGGCTGTGCTGCAGGAAGGCTGCTCCAGTCAGTGCACTGCAGCACCAGAGCTCACCCTGGGCAGCCCCACAACCGGTGCTCACCTGCTTTCTTCCATATCTCCTCGGTGACGTAGCCCGGCCCCGACCTGCTGCTGAACTCCCGCAGTGAATCTGTTGGAAGAAGAGCGAGGCAGGGAGGGTTAACAGGGCACAACTCACAGCAGAGGGTTCCTCCAGTTGGGGCCGTTCATCAGACACTTGGATGATAAATCACAGCCCTTAATTAGTGCCCTGCATAATTTGTGATGCAGTATAACCCATCCCCATCTCCCAGCACTCTGCAACAACTGGAGATACAGGCACGTCACCAAACGCTGTGTGCTGACCCCAACACCAACCCTCAGCAGCTCACAGCCAGCACAGCATCCATGGGGACACCCACATGGGGATCCATGCCCACGCCACACAACCCTCGTGCTGTCTTCCATCCCTGCCCTTTTTTAGTGCTTTGAAATCTCATCTATCTCCCTTCAGTGAAACTTTAAAAGCCACTGATCCCTTCAGCTTTGCAATTCAGATCTGCATGGGGTTCCCACCGCAGGGCAAGGGCTGAGCTACAGCACAAGGACCTCTGACTTCAATCTGTTCTCCCTTCCACTTCCACACTCTCTCCCACCCTGGGTTCAACACACACCACCCCAACTATTGCTTCTGTGCAGAAATCAAACTGAGGTAAAGCCCTCAGGATAAATTAGGTTTTAAGGCTGCAAACTGCAAATGCTCAATAACAAATTCTACTTTAGTTCCTGTTGCATGGGTACATGCTGTTGTTTCACAAGAAATGCTCATTTTTGCTGTCTGAGAACTCCCAAAACTCATCCAAACACAGCTAAACCTGACCCAGACCCTAATTTGGGTACCTTTCTGACATCCAGGAGGATTCACTTTATGTATTAATCCAAACAAGTTGAATATTTATCATTGAATTGTAAGAGTTGGGGGGGGACTTTTAAAGGCCATCTGGTCCACCCCCTGCAGTGAGCAGGGATGCGGACATCAGGTTGGTCAAACTGGGATTCTGAGCTTTAAGAATTGCATGCATTGAAGTCCTCAAGGTCAGAAATGATTTGGGTTTCAGTGAGAACTACGTGCTCTCAAACTGGGGGGGTGAAGACAGCTTTCCACCTGTAAGTTAATGCTTAGAACTGCCACAATGACAGATGAATTGTCATCCAAAGCAACTAACAGCTTTCTCCCCATGATTTCATTAAGTGAAGTCAAGCTCATCTTTCCAGTATGTTCTATTTAATGACTCATTATCAGTCTGAAGAGTTTCAGAGCCAGCAGTCAGCCACTGTGCTGGAAGAAGAAATCATTGCCCACCACAGGTATGAAAGAAACGCCAGAACAGGGCACAGAGGTGGAGCTCATCTAGAACCAAGGAAGCTTAACTTTCCTCATATAAAGGGGCTTAGAAAAGAGATGGAGAAAGACTCTAAATCAGGGCCTGGGATATCAAGACTAAGGGGCAATGGTTTGAAACCAAACAAGAGCAGATTTAAATTGGACAAAAGGAAGACACTGATGACAGTGAGGACGGTGAGGCACTGGCACTGCTGCCTGGAGAGCTGTGGGTGCCCCATCCCTGGAGGTGCTCAGTGCTGGGATGGAGGGGACTCTGGGCAGCCTGATCTGGGGGGCAATCCAGCCCATGGCAGAGAACTACGTAAATGTCCTTTAAGGTCCCTTCCAACCCAAACCACACTGTGATCCACTTCAGTTGTACCCCTTATGCTTTGCTATAAACCTACTATTTAAAGACCCATTTTCAGATAAAAAACCCTTTTTCTCGTGCAGCCTCCAACCCAGCACCGCTCACCGCTGCCGATGGAATCGGAGCTGCCAGGGCTGTGCCTGGCTGTGCCCAGCTCTCCCCCAGCCTTGCGTGGCTCAGCCTCACTGCACCGCCTCTTCCAGTAGTTGAGCTCCTCACGGTCAGCCTCCTGGCAGCGCCGCAGCACAGCCATGGAGCGCCGGGTCTTCTCCACCATCTCCATGATGCAGTTCAGCGCCTGGAGGGAGGGAGGCTGTCAGTTCTTCTGCCACTGCTCAACCAAGCTGGCTCTTGAGTTTCCCACTGGAGGTGCCCCAGGGACTTTCCCAGTAAGGGAAACCCAAAGTTATTTCAAAGCAAAAAGATGTGAGCATGGTATCTCAACAGTATTCAAACAGATACCACTGGGTCTCGTGGCCATCCGTGCAGTGATGCTGTGGATGTTAGCACCTCCCGGGAGCTCAGGCTGTGTCTGAGCTCAGCATCTGGTTTGGTCACCAGCAGATGTGGCCATGCTGCTAAAGGTGGAGCGAGAATAAACTGCTCTCCCATGGGAGCACAGTGCCCATGCTGTTGGCTGTGCCCCCACAGCAGTGGGGATGTGTCTTTATGATTTATGACATCTCTCTCTCCAACCTAGAGAAATTTGTCTTGGTACCAGCACTCCATAGGTACATCCCAACTTAAAATATTCACCTATGGGGCCTTCTGCTCCATATCCAACCACATGAAGCATCAGCTTTAGGGCTTAAGTAAGCATAAGAGCCCCTCTACATTTCTGATCAAAGCTGAATTTCAATTCCATCTCTCCAGGGGAAGCATTCCAGAGAAGTGCTTGGGTCAGCAGCCTTGTTCAGCACAGAAAAACAGGCTCTGCAGAAAGTCTGCCAGAAGTACCAAGTCTGCCCATACCCAACCATGGGTATGGGTAACCATACGGGCTGGCAATCCAGGAGAAAAAGCCTTCAACCAACCCCAGTATTGTTTTGGTTTTTTTTTAATCTGTAAGCTCCATACATGTGCTGCACACAACACATCTGCATGCTTGTTGGCACAGTGCTGGCCTGGGCAGCTGCTGGAAGACCTGTGCAGGTTACTCTGACCTGTGCAGGATGTTCTGACAGCCAGCAGGAGCAGCTCTCCAGCACCAAACACTTGGTCCAAACTGCTTTTGGCTTCCACTGCGCACAGGCAGAGGAAAAATACCAGGAAACTGCTCCTGCTCCTATCTGCCCCTGTTGACCTACTTGTGGCAGCCTGTCCAACTGCTTTTAAAGCCTGGATAAGGTATCATATCAACAAGAAGGAAATCACTAATTGGAGCAGGTGAGCAGTGGGTCGCTGTGTCCCACAGAGCTCCCCACACCTCCCACCTCCTTACATGATCGAGGTGCTTCCACTCGTCAGCCCACTCCCTCTCAGTCAGGCGGTGGTCCACCAACTCGTCCTGGTAACCTCCATTCAAACCTGCAACAAACCACAGTGATCAGATGGAGCAAATGCTTTCAGTGCTGCAGAGGGAACTCAGCCCCAAAGCCACAACAGAGCAGGATTTCTAACCAGGTAGAGCTGTAGTTTTAAAACACATCTCCAAGACATGGCTTATGGGGCTAATTGCATACGGCTGCTCTGATCCTTGCTTGTGTCATTGCCTCAGAAGTGCTATGATCCCCTCACAGGCCTGGACCTGGCTTGCTCTACAGGCAGCTCCCTATTTGTAAAGCCAAAGGGCTCTGAGCTGTGACTCAGGTTGCCCTGCTGGAAACAGGGCAATTGCTTCCACACACCACTACCAGCACCAGGAGAGAGGAGAGGTCACACACTGCTTTCCTCACACACCACAGATGTCCTACATCAGTCATCTCTGAAAGGCTAATTTCTATTTATTTCCACAGCCTTCATCTCTGCATCCACAGTCAGCACCAACACCAGGTCCTGCTCGCTCCTCACCCCTGGTGGCTGCAGTCTTATACACACAGAGGGAAACTGCAGCTCTGCCTCTCCCTCTGTCTTCCTGCTTTTAACTTTTCACTATTTGACGTTCTGACTTCTCTGCAAAACCCCTCAACTTTCTTATGGGACACACCTAGAATTACAACCCAAAGCCCCGCAGAGCTGCTCACCGAGCCCGCCGTGCCTGTCCCGGATCTCCCTGTGCTCCAGCATCTTGCCAGGGTCTCTGTACAGATGGGAGGTGGCGATGTCTTCCAAGGTGTAGTGCTGGAGGGGTGGTGGGGTGGGGTGGAACTGCCCACCAGGGTTCAGCATTGGGATGCTGAGTGCTGGGCTGTGCCGGGGCGCGGGGCTGATGGTGCACACACGCTTGGCAGGCGGCTCCGTCGGCAGCGGCTCTCTCTCAAAGCTGTTGTCATCCCTTCTGTAACCAACCAAGAGACACAGGGATTTGTTAGTGCTGCATAAACAGGCACGGGAAGGGAAAGATGAAGAAATTGAAACAGCAGAATTTGGGCAGTGCTGATTTACCAGAGGGGTAGAAGGAGGGAGCTGAAACAAACATGACCGACTTGTGAACAAATCCACGGAATGACCTTGCTAAAAGGAGTTCAAAATGCCCAAGTGTTGTGATTCATCTTTCTGAGCACAACCAAATTAAGATTTCACAGTTTCTATAAATTTGAAGTGTGCTCCACATAATTACATAACGACTTTTCCTTGGAATAAAGGCAGCAAAAACAAAACCATGTCCTTTCCTGTGCTGAAAGTGCCTCCAACCTGCTGCCTTCCTGGCTCAGGCACTTGGGTGACCTGCTCCCAAAAAAATCCCCATGGGCAGGATCTGCCCGAGAGCCCTTGGAGAGGATCTGCAGCCAAATTATCAGTGCTATAAGCAGGAGCTACAGCCATAGACAGCAGCATCTCACCAACAGCTGTAAGGAGTGGCCCAGAACACAGTTTAAAGTTTTAATTCATCTTCACTGCTGTCCAAAAACATGACTTTGGGAACAGAATGGCAACGGCTCCTTTACCTGTCAGGGCTGTGCCTCTTGCTGTTCCCATTGACCTCGATGAGCAGCTCTGAAGAGTCGGCTGGGGAGGAGGTGGTGTTGAGAAGGATGTGCTCATGCTGCGCCAGGTACTGGGATGGTGTCTGCTTGGCAGCCCGGGCGCAGTGCAGCAGCTCTCTCTGGAGCAGAGGGAGGTTGGCCTGGAAAACATGCACGGCTCTGCTTCACGCAGCCTGCATGGACACGAGCAGGTTTGCTCAGAGAGCATGAACAGCTCAAGCCTGGGGTCCCGCTCAGCATTTCCCAGCTTGTCATGTCTGCACTGGGCAGACCTACCTGTGTTTTCTCAGGGGCTGGGGATGGCCTGGGGCTGGTACACACAAAAGCACTGTGGGAAGCACTCTGTGCTTCCAGCATCTCGCTGCCCCAGACAGAATAAGCCAACACTTCAAACACTCTAGATCCCAACATTTTCAAACTGCAGAATGGAGATTGGTTTGTCTCATTTACCCCTAACACACAAGCAGATATACGTGGCTCTCATTACAAAGTCAGCTTTCTGACAGCAGCACGTGGCAATGGCCACGGTCTGTGCAGTCTGTCTTGGATAGAATAGTTCTGGTGCTTGTTATGAGAGCTTCCCCAGCAGGGACACGCTGCCAAGCAGCACAGCCCTGAACAGCACTGTCAGCCAGCCCCACCAGCTCCTGTTACCTTCAGGAAGGGGATCACAAAGGGCCGCAGGGGGAAGTTGGTCGCCTCTTGCAACTTGCAGTGAAATTCCTCAATCGTCACTGTTGAGTTCTGAGAAAAGAATTAAGAAATGAAATGACCGTTTGTTCTTACTTTTAGATGCTTGGAAAACAGCTCAAAACAAACAGAACTAGTAAGGAGACTGCATCTGCCACAACAGCACTGACAGTGCTCACATCAGATCCTGCCTCACACAGCCAAACAGACTCAGGCCAACGGAGCAGAACGACTGCAACGGGCATGGGGGGCTGTGGGCACTGCCAGAACCAGAGCAGGGGGCACCTCCTGCAGCCCAGCCAGGTGGCCAAGGGCAGGCTGGGGACGGGCAGCAGCTCCAGTTGCTTCTTCCCTCCCTTCCAGCTCAGCTCACCCAACTTATCTGCCATCCACAAGGTCACCAGCAGCCTGCTGCTCCTACACTGATGTTCCCAGGTTGGGTGCTACCTGGAACAAGCTGCACACACAAAGTTCATCCCTGCAGCAATAATTGCCATCGGGGGGACATGAGGGATGAGCAGAGGAACTTGAACAGTTTGTCATTTCCTTTGCTGGTGGGTAAACTAATGTGCTGCCTCACACCCATGGAAATACAAACAAGTGCCCGCCTGCTTCAGCAGCAGCACTTGGTGCCCGCTGCTCAAGTCCAGTGAAGAACCCCAAGGCTGCAGACTTGTGTATGCTCTGCCCGTGCCAACCTGGGGAGCAGCAATACTTCAGGCTTCCCGTGGTCCAGCTGCGTTTGCTGCGTGCTCAGCCTCTAAGCAAGGATGCTGAGAAGCACAGATCAGCTCAGAGCTGTGCTGGGCCATGCAGCAGGTGGCAGCTGGGCAGGTGGCACAAGGCTGTGCTCCAGGACCTTGGCTGGGCGTGCACAGGGCTGTGCAGCATTCCTACCAGTCAACTTGTACCACTGCAAGTACTGGATCCAGTCCTGCAAGGCCTGCTCATTTCTTTACTGAAGGATGTTTTCAGCTCTCCTTAGATGCAGAGGGGGAGGAGGTCGTATGTGCACTGTGTGCACCAGCAGCAGCAAGCCCAAGCACAAAAGATGTAAAAAGTGTCATTTACCAATCCCCTTCCTGCTACTGCACTGTCAGACTGCCATAAAAATGAATTCAGTTAGTGACAGTTTGCCCAGCCATGCGCTTCTTGTAGATGCAAGCAAAGCACTGAGGCCTCCTGCTGCAGTGCCAGGCTTTCAATGTTCCCCAGGCCTCTGCAGTGCTAGTGGGGCTGCACTGCACTTTGCAGGAGGCAAAAAGCCCACTAAATGCCCCCCGTGCTCAGCACTGCGTATCACAAATGAGGTACAGAGACATCCTCTACCTATTCAAGGCTTAGAAATTGATTTCTTTCAAAAAGCAGCAGGCACAGAGAGCACCCCCACAGTCCAGCATCACCCCCTCTCCACCCAGCAAGTTGTGCATGCAGCACCTGCAGCAAACAGGATGGTGGCCCAGCATGCAAGGCCCACCAGCTCCCTGTAAGATGCTCTCTCCAAAACAGCACCCAAAGCCACCGGTCCGTATTTGCAAATGGAAGCACCATCACCTCCCCAGAAATCACACATCCCTTCTGCTCTGGGCTTAGGGATGCAAAGAAGAGAACACTTCCCTGACAGAAAAGCACAGGCTCCTGGGAGTTGCTGGGAGCTGCATTACAGGAGCAGAACAGGAAGCACAGCACTGCTCATGGCTCCTAGTGAGGAAGGCAAAGAACACCAGGCATGCAGCTTCTACAACAAAGCGTAGTCCCAAGCCCTCTGGGTTTCCATAAGCCCAGCTGCACCTGGGCCCATGTCAGTGCAATGGAACAGATTGCTTTTGAAATCCACCGAAGAAAAAAATAAAAAATAAAAAGCCAGCGAGTTTACCAGAAAGCACAAACAATACAAGCTGTGCTCAGCCAACAGCTCTGCTTGCAAAGGCCCACGATATTGTGCAACGGGGGCACGTGTTGGCTGCTGGGATCCCATCACTACAACGCTTTTGCAAAAAGAAATGTCCCCTGGGCTTCCCAGGGAGCTGCTTACCACCAGGGCCAGGACCAGGGTCCGCACCTTCTCCCCGATCTCCGGAGAGATGTCATTGCCAAACTGCTGCAGGGTGGTGAGGAAACGTTTCAGCTTGCTGAGCTGCCGTGCACCGCACGTGGCCGGGAGCTGCTGGTTGGTCAGTGAGGAAGAGGAGGAGGAGGCCGGGCCGTTGCCAAAGCGCTGAGGTGGGGATGGTGCCCCATTGAGCGTCGGTGGGGAATGGTTCATCCCATTGGGCACTGCAGAATGGAGACAAAAGTGTTATGGCATGAGATGGGCTTGGCCCTGAAGGCTGCGTCCTGCCTGCAGCGCGTGACCGTACTCCCCATGGAGCTGAAGGGAGTTTGGCAGACACGGCTGTTTGTCCAAACCAGTCCCATCTGTGACCGGGTCTCCTTTAAGCAGAAAGCGTGATGAAACTGACTGCAGCTCGGGAAGTCCGCATGGGATTAGAATAAATTGTTGACATCCCCTCAGTGCTGTTGTGCAATCTGAAGTCGTGTCTGGGAAATGGTGAAAGCAGCTGTGCATGGGGGGCCCAAACTTCAGATAAACCCAGAATGTTAGAGGTGAAAAATACACCACGGTAAATACAGCTGTGGCTGATGCACAGGGTTGGCCTTAAAAGCCCAGAGCTGAACGATGCACCTCTCCAATGAGACAGGCTGAGGGAGCCAGGGCTGCTGGCCTGGAAAAGACATGGCCCCAGGGAGACCTCAGTGCAGCCTTCCTGTACCTGAAGGGAGTTCACAGAAAGGAAGGGAGCAACTTTCTACATAAGCAAATAGCGACAGAACAAGGGGGAACGGCTTTAAACTAAAAGCAGGGAGATTTAGGTCAGATGTTAGGAAAAAATTTGTTACCCACAGGGGTGTGGTGCTGGCAATGCTGCCCAGAGCTGTGGGCGCCCATTCCTGCAGGTGCCAGAGGCCATGGACAGGCCCTGGGCAGCATAAGCTGAGGGCAGCCAGCCCACAGTGGGAGGGGGAGAGGGGAGAAGCTCCCAAAGAGCTGCTACAGGCATGGGAAGGCATGTGCTGGCCGCAAAGGAACGCAGCCTGCCAAAGATGCCAGCATTCCCACTGCAGCTTCCCCAGGATTGCTCCTTGGGTCTTCCAAAGAATCACACCTGGGAGGGTTTTTCAGAGAAAAGTACTGAGGCATTGGAGCAGTTAAACCACCCCCGGGGCACAGCAAGGCTCCACACACCTGGAGCTGTGGGGTGAGCACGGAAAGAGGAAACACAGTCAGTTGAGATCCAAAGGAAAGATAAGGGCAAAGAGACCAACCAGGGCAAAAGGCTTTTCTGGGGCATAACAAAGACACACTCCTTTGTGCAGAGAGCGATGATGAAATGAAAGTAAAGGCTGAAGACAGAGCTGTGAAGGCAAAACGGGCTGGTGCCTTCTGTTCTGGGTCAGTGCAACCAAAGAAACTCATGGCCACACTTTCCCAGGCCAGGAAAGGAACAGAGATGACCTGCAGAGATCAGCAATACCTGCCATAGCAGCAAATACTGAGCTCACTTGAAAGGCAATGGCAAGTACTCACAACAGGCATTGCTTCTGCAGTAAACGTGTAATAAAGGTGGGTAAAGCCACTCCAAGCAGAGCACAGCCTTGTGCACAGCCTTGTGCTCTCCAGAGCTGCAGCCAAGGAGCTCTGCCCCATTCCCTGTTTCTTTCCTCCTGCTCTTAGCAAGGGAAGGAGGAGAGTGCAGGTTGCTGCGTGTGGGCAGGAAGGAGCAGGGACTGCAGGGGAGTACAGGAATATGAAAGTCATCCTTGAGGGCTACACCACTAAATTCTGCAACAGGTACCAAAACCATCTCTCCTTGTCTTTACATCCCTTCACAGAGCAGGGTGTGCAAAGGGTGGCTCTGACCACTGCCTATGTGCACAGCCAAGAAGTGAAAAGCATGAGTAAACTTCATCACAGCTCGTCGTGCTCACTCTACTGAAAAGAGGCAGTGAAGTCATCAGGTCCCAGCAGATTCAGGTGACTTGGCCCTTAACAGTGTGCCAAGCAGCCTTATTGGAAAAATTAATTTCTATCACTTTGCTAATGGTCTTTTTCTGCCTTAGCAAAAGGAGAGCCATTAAAAAACCCTCCGTGTATAAAGCCAGGGACAACGTGTCTGGCGGGATAACCCAGCGATTTGCACTGCTGCCAGCATCTCTCAGTGCATTAGCTGGTGTCCTGAAAGAGGCTGAATGGTAGCGCTGTGAAATCCCCTGCCAAGATGAAATGGAGATGCCCCAGACACTGCTGTGGGTAGCAGAGCAATAACACAGCCAGGGGACCTCAGTATGGAATAAAGGTGAGGAGAGAATGAAATGTCTGCATGCCATGAGTGGGGTAAGGTAATTCCATGCTTGAGTGTGAAGTAAAACAGCTGTGCTCTGGAATAATGCTTTTAGATGATGAGATTTTAAGATGATGGCTTAAATGTTTCCTAAAAGGAAAAAGCATGAGCCTGTGTTCTTCCTGTGAGGTGGGGCTGAACACCCATCCCACCTGGTGAGCTGCCTCTGAGCAGCGCCCTTAATGGGAGAGGTTATGGAGCAAAGATGGAGAACAGAGAACTTGGACAGACAGTGAGAAATGTCTGAGGCTGTGAAATTAAAAGAGGAAAACTTTCTAATCTCAGCTGCAGAAATGCTGTCTGCAAAGCGAGATACAGCAGAGTGGGAATTAACTCTGCCAGATACAGCACAAGGCTCAGCTCCTGGCTTCTTTGAAGCCAACCTGATAAAAGCCTTCCATTTCTTAAGGAGGTTATTGCAGAAATCACATCTGCACCTTCACGGAGAGGGACTTGGAGAGACTGTGACAACACTGGGACAAGCAGGAGTGGGCAGGGTTGTACTACAGACCCCCTGGTATGTCCTACATAAGTAGAAGGAAAGGCCCAGCCCTCGTTCCCAGCTGTGCAGCTCTGTGCTGGCCAGCAGCCTGGCAAACGGGGAGCCCTGCCAGATGCTGGCACAAGCAAAGCTCCTCCTCACTGGGCCAGTCCCTTGGCAAAATGATTTACTGGGGGCTTACGTGCAGCTGGGGTGAAGGAGACGGGCCGAGGGCCGCCAGGGTTGACGGGGGGCAGTGGTGGCATATTGGGAGGAGAGGACCTGGTCTGTATCTTCACTTCCACGGGCGAGCCGGGCATCACTGGCACCCTCTTCTCACCAGCAACTGTATGAAGAGAACATGGACACATTACCAACAGTCCTCACAGGGATTTCCCTGCCGAGCACGAGAAGCAGAACTGCAAAGGCTTTCCTTCCATTTTAACTGCAGAGGGATACCGAAACCTCAACAAGCTGCTATTATTTTAACTATGATAAAATAACAATACTAATATAACACTGCTAAACACTACTCACGCACACTTGGCCATGCTTTCACACCACGTGCCTCTCACTGGCACACTGCTGCACAACCACAGCGCTCACACTGCAGAAGGAGCAGCACTGCTTTGTGCACAGGAGCTGCCCTGGCTTGGTGCAAAGCCCTGGTACCCCCTTGTCCTCACCCCCCAGCCACAAGCTTTGGACACCAGAACATGGCCACAGGTCCACCTTGGTTCCTCTTCTTCCCCTCTTCCACTGCGTACATACACAACTGGATTTTGCCATGAAGAAAAACTGAGCCTGAAACAAATCTTAAAGGCTTTTTTTATTCTGTTCTCCTAAAGCATTCCTAGGGTATGCCACGCACAGCATGGAAGCACCAGCAAAAAAAGCAGGACTAACCTGGTTAAACTGCAGAGGGGGAAAAAGAGCCACAGATTTGATTCCCTAGAATACAACCAGCTAGCACTGTGCTACCAAATGAGAAAGAAGTTACCCACAGGGAGGGTGGTGAGGCACTGGGACAGGGTGCCCTGGGAGGTGGTGGGTGCCCTGTCCTGGTGACACCAAGGTCAGCTGGACCGGGCTCTGAGCACCTGATGGAGCTGTGGGTGTCTCTGTTCACTGCAGGGGGATGGGACTAAGTTTAAAGATCCCTTCCAACTCAAACTATTCTACAGTTCTATGAAAGCCAAGTCTAGAGGAGCCAGCACCTCACCTTCGGATGCACTCCAACAGACAGCACAGACCAGGCAGGGCTGATAAAGCAAAGCTTTCTGCTAAAGGCCTGGGACCTCTAAAATCCAGATAAAACCCATCCTTCTCAAACTCAGTTTTAGCCTAACCACATCCATTTCTTGAGAACCATGCCTGCAAAACAGGCTGTGAGCGAGGACGTGAGCCAGCCCCTGGCTGACTGGGACTGAAAACCAGACAGCCTTTGTCCCATGGAGACACTGCCTTCCCCACCTCCTCCTTGCACATTTCACTATTTAGAAATATTTACCAGCTCACCAATGGCAACACAGCAGTGCTGCCTCCAGAGGCACAGAAGACACTGCAGGTCCCAGCACAGCTGCAATCATGGCTGAGAGCTGAACACCAGCTCAGCTCTCTGGCTCACGTTGCACCAAGGGCCATCCTTGCTGATGGCTGAATGCCCCAAGCGTCAAGCAGGACACCTGCCTGCCCTGGGACACTGATGGGTTTTCCATCAGCAAGGCTTGTTCCAGCCCAGGTGCTGAGTGCTCCCATGCAGCTCTTCTCAAAACGCTTATAAATGTTGTGTCTGTTTTTCCAGCAGCGCCCGCAGCACACGGACTGAGCACATTCATGGCCCAATGCTTTTACCACTGCTGCCAACTGACCCAACCTGGTGATGACGCAGGGACTTTGCACCCAGGAACAGCAATCTGAACCACGGAGGGGGCTGCAGCACTGCGGTCCCATGGGAGGGCTCCAATGGGAGCAGTGGGACATCACACAACAGGATGATTCACCAGGAGCAGAGAGAAACCTGAGCATGGAGACACTGTTCCAATCCCAGCTCGGTGCAGGAATGCCACATCCTCAGGAAGCTGATGGGGCAGATTCTGCAGTGTGTGGAGTCACGGCTTTCAGATGCTGCAGAGCTCCTGCCTGGAGTGGGACAGCCATGGCACAGAGCCTGTGCAGTGTGCCCCACGTGGGGCAGGCACCTGCCCCAACACACCACGCTCAGTGATTCCCCTTACAGAAGCCTTCTGACTACTGTGTTTAGTGCACAGATAGTGTTGCTATGATAGGTAACCTCAGAAGAATGGCTAACATTTGCTTGCACCGTAAACTGTATATAGAAGCTGCTTTAGTAATCTCTCCCTGCTTGTGGATTCAAGAAAAGGCACGGGTGAAAAGTGCTACAAGTCAGGGAGCATCTCAACCCCTCTGGAACTGACGTTAATAATACTAACACACCTTTGGTAATCAGAGAACAAAGTAACAAAAAGGAAGAAAAATACTGCATGGTGAGAAAAGGGCACTGCTTCCCTGTACAGCCAAGGCAAGGGCTGTGGGGCAGCTCGGGGGCAGGCACTGCCCCACACCTCTCCCCACTGCATTTTTGCTGCGCAGATCCACACGAAGCCAAAGCCCTGAGCTGGCTGCGATGCTGAGCCACGAGGCTGCAGGGAGCAAAGAGCACAGGGAGAGAGCAAGAGCACTGATACAGCACACAGCATGTGGATGCTTCATACACATTTCTGTGATAATATTTATATGTGCACAACTTAACACCATACCACAAGCCCTACGCACCAGCACAGGCAGTATCTGTAGGCTGTTAAGCCCTGCTGTCAGCTGCAGACAGCAAAACCTTTCCTGCTTCTTGATGGGAAGCAGATCTGAGCCTGTGGCTGAGGACACACAGCATGGATGGGGGCAGACCCAGGTGCTGTTGATGCAGGTGTGGGATGCCCTTGGCTAGGGTTCAGGATGAAGGAGGAACCCGCTGCACCCAGGCTGACAACAGCTGCACAGAGCCCTACTGCTTCCTCACAGCCCTGTTCACTGGGCTCAGGCACTCCAGCTCAGCAGGCTGTAGCTTTCTGAGAAGTCAAAACAGGGAACACGTTGGAAGGAGCGAGGGAAAAGCATGCTGAGCATGGCACAGCTGGCTGTAATGCACGCATCAGGATCTGCTTTTTGCTTTTGCAGATGGCAGGGTGGAGAGAGTAAAGTCACAAGACTGCATCACCAAGGCTTTGGCCACTCAAGGTTAGAGGTGAGGTCTGTGAGTTTAGCCAGTTGGTGCCTTTTGAACAACAGTTCAGAATCAGAAAAGTAGGTGACAGTTTCAGACAGAGAGGTTTAATTGGAGCAAGCGCCTTTAACTTCCACGTAGTACACATGGAAGTGTACACAAATACATCACAGAGCACACAAGATGTGCCTCAACTGAAGCAGCCACTCCTCAAGGCTCAGAGCCCCAACAAGCTCCCACACCAGCAGCATGCTGGGCAGATGGGCACAGATCACAGTGCACGACATGGCTCACCCCAGGGTGCCCAGCAGTGCCAGGAGACAAACCACGCTCTGGAGGCACCGCTGCTTCCTCTGACCTGAACCTCATATATAACACGATCACCAGCAGCTCAGCCAAAGCCTTCCCAGCAGCAGAGGCTCAGCGACCCCACTGGGGTCCAAATCACAGCTTTAGGATAAAGCAAAGCCTGTCTGGGTGCCAAAAGAGACCATCTGAAAGAGCAAAGCAAAGGACTCCAGTGCCACGGGCCAGCAGGACCCCGTCCATGGCCTAGGAGAGCTGCTTCAACACAACCCCATACATTACCCTGGAGAAAAGGCCCCAGAGCTCAGTCCTGCTCCAGGCACCACGCTCACACCGTGCTGCAGCTGGCTCTGCAGCTCCTGACAGGCAATCTGCATGCAAAGAGAAGCAGCACCCGTGTAACCTGACCTGCTCGAGTAAATAGGCTGAAGTGAAATATGGCTCGCCACCTCCCAGCTTTGCTGAATGTTTATTTTGAATAACATGCTTATCTGCTCCAACTGCTCACCATCTGTTTCCAGTCTCCACCAAGCTAATATTTTTCACATTTAGGCACCGAGAAATGGGAAGAATTACATTTAAATTTTATTAACATCTTTCCTCCTCTCCGAGGTCGCCATTCCCTCCCCTCGCCAGCTCTGAGCCATCTGCAGAGCACCTCTGCAACTCCAAGGCTTACACAGGGCTGCCTGCATGCAGCTTCCAGCAGCTTGCTGCCGCTCCAGCACCGCTTCCAGGCAGTTCCCAACCCTCAGAACTAAACCGAGGAAGGACCCAGCAGCACTGTCGCATCACCAAGCGATGGAGGAGGAAGGCAGGAAGGCTCTGGAATGGGGCAGCTGGCAGCAGCCCAAGGAAACACGGGGCTGGGGTACTGAATCCTCCTTAGGGAGTGACAGAGAGCTCTGAAGTCAGTTTTCACCCCGTTGCTGCTGGGTGCATGGCACAGCCACGCCGTGACCTGCAGGCTGCAGTGGGAGGGAAGGACGGCACCTCGTGCAGAGCCCCACGGCACTGCGAGCTGCTGAGCCTGGGACCGGAGCTTCGTACATCAAAAATAAACGCGTGCATCTCCTCTGCCATCTCCTCCTCTCCCACACACAGCTGCTTCGCTTTAAATCGCAATTCGGCGCAGCGCTCAGATAGAGGAACTTGAAAGAGCAAAGTATGTTATCATTTGCAACCAGTCCAGAAAGCAGTTAATAAGGGAAATAAGATTAATAATTGATTCCTGACAGCAGACTGCAGATCGCTATCTGCCCTGCCCTTCGGGGCTCTCCGTAACACCCTACCAGTGCTCCCACCACGCTGGGCTCTGCATGGTTCCCCTCCTCTTGCCCCCACCCAGCACCCGACTCACTGAAACAACCCAAAATGCCTCCGTGCAGAGATCTGCTTTCAGAACCCATTCCACAGCTGCTGCTTTCAGCAGGGGTGCCCTCTGGAAAGGCACCAGCCTGTGGGACAGGGTGACAACAGCACTGCGTGCACATACCCTGCAGAGTGCTGCTAGGAGCCCAGCTGGGAAAAAGAGCTCTCTGAATGGACCAGACTGCCTTCAAAGCAGGGTTTAAAAACAAAGTTCTGCTACGATCTGCTAAGGTTTAGAGCAGAAAAAGCCTGTTATGAAAAATCCCATATGTTACATAGAACAACTCAGCACTGCAGTTTTGGGAGTGGGAATCTTTTTTTCTTCCTGCTGCAAAGCAGACAAAGGTGTGACTTCCATACCTGGAAACGCTGACCCAAAAGGCAAAAACAAGCTGCAGCAACCTCTAACTTCTGTTAGTGTTTTCTACTTTCACGGAGGCTTTAAGACTCCCCTTTACGCACAGCTTGGCCTGCTCCACAGCTCCTGCCCTCCAGATGGAACACATCAGCCCAGCCCCATCTCGGTGCCCTCCTCTGCCATGGGAAAATGCCAGCACAGCCCAAGGAGCTGTGTTTAACTGGCACCCTCTTATTGCTAATTAGCTGCGAGGGGCTCTCCGCAGCTCCTAACGGTCAACAGAAGCGCACCAACTGATTTAAAGGGGCTTTGAAGCAGAGAACGATGAGATGCTGCTGCTGAGCACCCACAGCCCGTGTGTCCCACAGGCAGCTTTCTGCCCGGCCCCGCAGCCTCTGCACAGCCGTCTGTTTGTTGCTGGCAGCAGAAATAAACCCCAACCGGTCTGTCCTGAGCTCGCAGGCTGCCGACCCCTCCTCTCCCCTACCTGGTGTTCAGTTCCCCAGCTCCTGGTTTGGGAAGAAAAAAATCAAGTTGTGGAAGAGGAGGCGATTTTCCACCAGCCAGTTCTGCACAGAACGCAGCAGATGTTGACAAAGCCGCTGTTTCTAGGTCAGTGCAGCCCGCTGCCTTACGGCTCCTCACCAGCCCTGTCCTCACCAGCTGAGGAGCAGCCACACGGGGGGCTCCCTTGGAGGAGAGCCTCAAGCAGAGCCCGCTGCTCTTCCTGGTGTGTTTTAACCTCCAACACCTGCAGACGTGCTGCTTCGTGTGAACCAGATCAGGGCCAAAGCACCACGACACGTGTCCCCATCGCAAGGGATGGAGCAAAGCAGCAGCTGGCCCATGTGTCAGCACAACACAAGCTGCTTGGGGTGCTGTGCCTGTGTAGGAAATCCCCGTGCCCAGCCTGCTGCTCCTGGTTGTAAACTGCTAGGGAAAGCCCCTCTGACTTCCAGCATGCCACAAGACCTCGCTCACGGCCAGCAGGGCTTTAGAAATCAAAGCTGGAGGTTCACAGCTGCCCTTCCAAGTGCAGACTGAACAAGGAGGGGAACCCAGGACCCCCGCAGCCCCAGCCCCACACTGCAGGGGCTGCAAAGGGCAGGGCTGCGGGGTCTGTGTTCCTGAGATCCCAGTGAGGGAAGGGCAAGAGGCAAACACGAGTCCTGATCAGGAGGAACACCCCTCCCCAGCCTCACGTTTTACCCGAGCATCCCTGAGATCAGATGGCACCTTCACAACAGCACAATTTTCCATCACCATCTTTTCCATATGCGCCTCTTCCGTACGCCGTGGAGTTCTCAGCCCTGTTCTCCTCCGCCTGAACAAAGAGGCACGTACAGACACCTACAGAAATGTACACCCCCATATGGCAGGGTCAGCTTGGAGCACCTGGGAAGTGAATCCAACAGAAGGTAAAGGGGAACAGCCTGAAAGGGATTAGAGGAGGAAAAATTCTCATTTCAAATAAAGAAGATAGATTCAAACCCATCACAAACTTAAAGTCATCCAGTAAGCAAAGATTTAAGGATTTTCTGCCTTATTATTAAAGGTGTACAAGAGGACAGCTTAAGTTAGGAGCTTCAAAATCATGGTTTAGGATTGCATCCCTCTTCCCTTTCTCCCTCTCCCTAGCCCTGCTGCTCAGTGACCTGGTTCCCATCATCACAAAGCAATCTAGACAACAGCCAGCACGGAGCAGACCTGGGCTCCCTGCATCGCAGTGCTGCTGGTTAGATGAGAAGCACGGCCACCAGCACTGCAGGCTGGGACTGAGCGGCTCCTCCTCACAAACCAACAAGCAAAAACCCTCCAGCAAATCCCCACGTTCATTTTAAACTGCTGTTTTCCTTCCTTCCTCAGCCACAGGGAAGGCTGTGACACAGAGCCTATAAATGTCCTCTAACGATACAGCAGGCAGAGCCCCATCTGTGCCTGGGCACAGGTGAGACTTCTCACCACGTGTAAGTGCACCTGCCTTCCAATTACACTCACCAGCCCATTAGGCAAATGAGATTCACATCTGAGGGGATACCTGGAAAGTCAAGAAACAGGCCCTGAAGGAAGACATGCTTTATAACCCGTGTGAGCTGAGCTGGGCCTTGGAACGCAGGCCATACTGGGCTGTGCTTGGTGTTCTCTGGGTTCCTGCTGCAGTGCTCAGTGCTGGCGGAGTTCTGAGCATGCAGAGCTCAAGCCAAGGATATCTGTGTGCCCTGCATGCTCGCTCCTGAAAAATACAGCCACTTCTGCAGGGCCCTCATCATTGCCAGGTTCTGCCTTGCAGCGGGAGAACAGATTATTTCCACCTATCCAAAACAGACCACAGTCTCACTGGCCCAAAACAATTTAGACTGCTGCTGGGTTTCTCCCTGCATCTGGGGGACCACCACTGAGCTCCAGGACTGTGCCAGCACCCAGGGACACACAGCAGCAGGCTGGGCTCACAGCAGTGCGTGGTGTCACTGAGGGCACAGGGAACAAACCGCCCTGCTCAGGTGATTTGAGGAATCCATCTGCCTGCACAGACTTTTTTTTTTCCCCTCCTGTGAGTTTATGCAGAACAGAGACAACCTAGCTCAGCTCCCAGCATCCAGATGGCACTTGCAAACCTTGTCTGTGTATCAAATGTTGTTTTTTAGATCAAGTGTCCCTGGTTGACAACACAGAACTTGGAGATGCTATCTTTAGAGAGGCTCTTCTGCAAAAGAAGCACCCTTGGAGCACATGTTGCAGGGATATGCTAACATGGCAGCTCTCAGCAGGCACACACGGCTCTGTTTGGGGGGCTCAGGTACCCAGAGCATGGCTGAAGCTGAAGGATAATCCAGCCCCAGCTAACAACAAGCCTGCAGGAGCGATCCATCAGTAAGACTGCAGAGAAAGGTTAACATCCAGCACAGCAGGATGTGCTCATGGCAAAGTCTACTTGCACGCAGGAATGATGCTTACCAAATCCCTACTAATGGAGCAGCTGAACACAGGCAGCAAGCTCTGAGATTTCATTCCTTCTTCCCCCTGGAGGTTTGGAGACTCCTACCCTGCTCTGCTCCTCACCTGAACACAAAGGTCCAATAACAGACTAACAACAGCAGACTGACTTCCTCCCAGTCTTTATTTCCTCCTCCAGTTTTCACAAATAAAAGCATCACAAGCAAAGACACCACTTTTAAATACCCCATTAACAAAGAGCAGAACTCCAAAACTTCCAGTTTTATTTATTTCTGAGACAGCAACGGTAGCCTCAGTAAGTAGCTGTAATCCTTGCTAGAGCAATATCAGCCTCCCCCTAACCTCGAGTTGCTTTCCACTCTCCTCAGCTCCAAGATTATTAAAGCAATTGTCACCTGCATGGGAAAATGCACAAAACCCAGCACATCCTGCACACTGCCATGAGCAGCATGGACATGGGGAGAACACAAAGGGGTCTGCAGGAGCAAGGAAGGTCCTGGCTCAGCTCAACTCCTGCTCCAAAGGTGACACTGACAGTGCAGAGGGCTGAAGTGACCCCTCCTGCCTGCTGCTGAAAAGAACATTTCAGAGCAGCGACATCAGGTAAAGCAGCAGCTTCTGAAAAAGAAAGTGATCCAGGAGGCAGCTCCTTCCATATTGCAGGCGCTCACAGTAAACACCATATGGCCTGCTAATTTAATTAGGGAGAAGAAACCCCCGAAGTCTGAGATTTGACTTTGAAGGGTTTAAAACAAGTCTGAGGAGAATTGCTCAGCATACCGCATGAGGATGCTGCCCTGCTCCAGCTGTCCTGCCAAGCCCTCACCTGCAGGCAGGAGCTACAGAAGTGCCCAACCTACAGCCTTGCCCCTCATTGCTGGGTTAGCAGAACTAAAAGGATTTCTCTGTTCTTAGCACATCTTCCAGCGAGCAGATGAGGGAAATGAGCTTTCCCTTCTCTGACATGGGACAGAAAGCAAGTCTGAGGCATGAGCATCGCAAGCATCCCAACAGCATTCTGCCACTTCTAAGGACTGGTGTAATCTGGGAAGAAAAAAAAAAAAAGTGGAGAAGTAAAATAGGACGTCCTTTTTGCTCCAATTTGGACAATTCACAGCTCTCAGCATCCAGGGATTTTTTAGAACCAAGGCTGGTACAGACTCCTGCTGGGCACAAACCTATGGGAATACATCATCGCTTCAATGAGCTGCTGGTCCAGCAGCCCCCAGCACAAACCCCATCCATTGCAGCTCTGCAAACTCCTGGGAGGCCAGAAACGCATCCTATGGGAAATCCATTAGCACTTGTGTGCACTCCATACAAGTGCACAGCCCAGCCTCCCTCCAGAGTCACTAGACTGGGCCACCTGTGTCATTAGGGCAGAAGAGCAGGAGGGATGCTGTACCTGATGGCTCCAACACCACAGATCCAGCTGTGCTCACCCATCCCTGCCTGTCCCATAGCAGCTCAGGGTTCATGGGCTGCTTCTTGGGATGAGCTCCCACCCTGCCCCTTGCAGCAGTTGCTCCACAGGAGCAGATCTGTCCCTGAATTGGAAGATGGCAGTGAGAGAGACAGCCCCACAGTGCTCTGTGCTGCTCTGCTGGTGACAAACCCAGGAGAGAGTTGGGGTTTGGCTGCAGCCTGCTGCCCTCTTATGAACCATGCTGGGAGAAGGCCACCCAGTTCCCAGCACTCTGCAACTTCTATTTGCACAGTTTTCCTCCAGCTCCTCTCCAGAAATGAATTAACCACCAACCTGTTTCTTTTTTGTGTTCTTTTTCCCCCACAACCCATCCTGCTCTGCTTGTCTGCTTAACAGCAGTGGCACAACAGTGTGCCAGAAAGACGACTTTCCCAATTTTCGGGTTAACAATAAAAACCCCAACAAACATCCAAAGAGCAGCACACTCCTTCCTGCGAGCAAGGAACCTCCTCTCAGGACACCGCAAAGATTTAATTTACTGCCAACTGCCCTCTGGCTATTTTACATTTATGGGGTGGGGGTGAGGAAAGGAAGGAGGCAGGAGAGGGCGTAATTAGCTCTGCTTGTAAAATGGTCATCGTGGCGGTGATGGTGGCTGGGATGCAGAGCCCATTGGGGACTTAATAGATTTCAGGGCATTGTTCTTTGGGAGTGCTGAAGTGTGCGTGTGGGGTGGGGGGAATAAAAAATAAAAAAAAAGGAAAAAAAAAAATCAATGAGTGGATCCTACTTCTTGCCACAACCCCATATGGAAGTAATCAAGCACGAGGGTGGCAGCTGGGGCCAATAACAGTCACCTGCAGTTGAGGGACATGGGGGTTTCGGATGGGTTTTTAATGCTAATTTCCATGGGAAACAATGCGGGAGCGCGCGGGGCGCAGCCGCCGAGAGCAGTGAATGGCCCCGATGGGAACAATGGCTGCACCTGGTGCTGCAGCACGGCCGGCACGCGGCACCGCACATCTGTTCCGCCCCGCGCACACAGCGTGCAGCAACAGGTCGGGCTGCCAGCCTGCAGCCAGCACTGCACACCTCGTCCTGCCCCTCTGGGGAGAGCTGGACCGATACGGCGGCGTTGGTTTGGTTTTCCAGGTCCCTTGGAAGGGGTGGCTGCGGGTGCTGCAAGGGGGGCTCGCTCCTCGCCAGCTCCGTTATAAAATGCCACTGAACAAAGCCAATCAAAGCCACGATATTATACTTTAAAATGCTTTTGAGACCTCTGAAATCGCCACTGTCCTCGTGCATGACTGTGGCCGACACACTGGGAAGCCAAAGTCTGGTGACAGAAAGACACATCAGGCTCAGGGGCTGAGCTCAAGCCTCCATCCTGCACCGCAGCAGTGAGAGCAGCACCTCCTGCTCCCAAACCAAGGTCTGTGCTGCCCCCATCTCCAGCTGTTCCCAGGATGCCACCTGAATTAAGGCTCCACGGCAGAAAAGTTTCAGGGCTCCTAGAAAGCTGCAGTGCTGCTGCCCCAGGGACCACGCTGCACCCAGGCCCATCTCACAGTGAGCTGCTAACAGCAGCCCTGCACAGAAGGACTCAGTGCCATAAGGGGAAGCTTGCAACATCACGGTACTGGTAAGTCAGCTCTTTTATTATGGGGAACAAACCCAAGCAGCAACAGATTATGACCAGCTCAAGTTCAGATGTAAGACACCAGCCAATGCTGCCTTAAACCTCTTACACACACAAGTCCTCAAATGACTCCATCCAGCTACCCAGATATCCTATAAATATTGTACACACACAGATCTTGCTTCTTTTTTCTCCAAACCCTGAAAAATTAGAGCTGAACAAGCAGAGGCCCCCAGCTGCCCCATCCCAAAGAGGCTTTGGCTGTTAGCTTCATGAATTCCTGCCCACCCAGACAGGGCAGCCTGCAGAGATCACGGGGTGCAGGACCCCACACAACAGCACCACCATGGCCTTTTCACTACTGGATGAGTTTCTGCTCTTTTCCTTGGGGCAGTCTCTGCGTAACACACTTCTCAGATTAAAAATTTATTCTCCTTGCTTCTAGCAACCCTCCTGCCCCCACAACCCTTTAGATCCTCTGCTCACTGCACTCTCCTGTGGTCATTCCTTGTCCAACCTGACTCTGTTTTGTCCTCGTCACCTGGCTTCCCACCCAGGGTCCCTGGGCTGCAGGGTTTGCTGGTTGCTGGAATCGGGGCAGCTCTGGGCACCTGGCAGGGGACCTACAACTGTTCTGATGAAGCCTCAGTAGTCCCCAAAGTCAGAACACCATTTCCATATAAAACTGAAACCACAGCCTAGAGCACAGCTCTGAAAACATCTGCACTCAGACACGCCACACAGGTACTGTAACCAGCCACCAAGCTCCAAGCCGTCTCCATCCCAACCACCATGCTCAGCTCCTCACACACCCCAAATCCTTCCCTTCATTTTTCCTTCTACAGAACCCACAAAGGAAAAGTTTTCCCCAGGACTTGAGCAAGAACCTGGGGTTTTAGGTTGCTCAATGGCCCAACTGCACCACCCTGATGCTAGCAAAACTTCCGCCTGCTCCCGAGTCCCTGGAGCAGCTGCTCCTGCAGCCAGCAGTGTGCTCACATGCTGGACAAACCCCCAGGCTGGCAGGGCTGCTGGCCTGGAGCACAGGGTGCTGCCCCTGGGCACTGCATAGCCTTGTCAGAGCTCTTCTGCTCCTATTTCCTCCTTTGTGCTGCTGTGCTGTGAGGTGCCCAGCTCGCGTAGCTGCTGTCTGCAGGCTCTCCTGGGGACACCGAGCAGACTAAGAATCGTATTTAAAAAACCAACAGCAAAACTATATCCAAGCCCTTTGCAAACTCCAAGAGAATGCAAACCTTGGGGTGGGAATGCAGCGTGTCCTGGAAGGGTGCTCCCACCCGGCTGCTGCACAGGAGCATCTGCAACTGCCAAGCTTCCCCAAAACCAAGGGGAAAGGGCAGGTTTGGAAGAGGAGGTATATCAAATTGCAGTGGAGTAAAGCAGGAGCTGAGATGCAGCAGCTGCAGCCCGGCAGTGGAAGCGTCAGGGCAGGGAGGTGCGCTCCTGTGCCACATCGATCCACAGATTTACATGCTGGGAGCATCGGCTGCTGCGCGAGGAGCACGGAGACAAAAAGGAGCATTCTGACACAATGCAGAGAAAGGCGAAAACGCAGGGAAGTGAGGAGGGCTGGGGGCTGACGGAACAAATCTGCCTCTGCAGATTTCCCCCAGCTTCAATATTTGCATGCACAAACGAGAGCAAGACGAGGCACAGCAGAAAAACGCGTTTTGCTAAAGCACACAAAAACCTCCCTGGCTCCGCGTTTCCCCAGAAAGCACCAATCCCAGCCCTCTGCTCAGGAAAAATAAAAGGGGAAAAAAAAATAAATCAAACTGAAACCATTCCACGGCAACACAGAGCGAACCCCCCCCTCCCGCAGCTCTCCACTGGCTCCATGTTATTTCAGCTGCAGGATCCCTGCGCCCATGCAAGTTTCTCCCCCTCCCGCCGCCAGCACACGGGCTCAGGGTGCCACACAGCCTCCCCAGCACCCCAAGTCCCCCAGCACGGCACCACGAGCCCCCCAGGCTCCTTCCAAATCAGCCGGCTTACCCTACGTGGCGAGGTTAGCGCAATCCAGCTGCTGTTGAATACACCTCGTTTCGTTGCAATATAAATAAAAAGGCTCTTCCTCCACCGCTCTTAATCTGGGAGCGCAGGCTGAGCCCAGCCTTCCTTCTCCTTTCATTAGCTGGACATGTGTCAGGTCCCTCACATCTGCGATTTCTCACTGCCTGGAGCCGCCTGTCCGGTTCCAGGGAAACACAGATGGCTCCCAGATGGGGAGGTCCCGCCGAGCCGCCCGGCTCCCACCTCGCAGCGCCCGCTCCTGCCCGCACCGCGCTGCCGGGCGCCTCGCCAGCTGCCAGCACCACCCCGCACGGGACGTGGCGCGGGTCTGTGGCACCGCGCAGGGACACACGCTGCTCCGTATGCAATGCTGAGCCCCCGGCATCGGCCCCGCGAGCTGGGAAGCAAGTCGCTTGTAAATCATGGCCGGGAGGAGCCTTCGCCTTTTTCAGACCGGGGTGAGCTGGTGGATAAAGTCGCCAATCGGTTTCCTGATGGCTCGTTCCCCCGCGCGCAGCGAGCTCTCATGTGCGCTCCCCTGCGAGACCCCGCCATGGAGTCTGCGAGGCGGCATGTGGGAGCAATTAGGGGCAGCAGTGAGATAACAAGAGACCGATGTTGCGAGGGTACCAAATGAGGGCTGGAAAATTCAAAGGAAGAGCAATTAAATGCGTAACATACTAGCTGGGATCGAAGAGGAAGTGTTAAAGCAAAATGTAAATCCTAAATGTTTTATAGGAGGAGTGAAGCCCACGAGGGCTGCAGGCGTGTGAGGGAAAGCTGCTGGGCATCCCTCTGCAGGACCGTGCTGTGCCCTAACGCAGCGCCAGTGGCTCTGCAACCCACTCACAGCCCCTTCCCCACGAACAGCAGCAGCAGCACACTGACAGCAGCACAGCTGCCCTAAGGAGCAGAAGCGAGGTTGGAATTTTGCTTGCAGAAATATCCCGCTCTGCAGTCTGGGCACTGGAGCACACAGGTGGATGCAAAGTGCTCGGGAGGAACTCACCGCAGCAGGCTGTGTTTTGCAGGCTCAGGTTGTGATGTCATCCTTGCGAAGTGTTTGCAGGCAGTTTTAGCTCTCCCTCCACCAGCCAGACTCCTACGTACCTTGCCAGGGCAGCACTGAACCAAGAGCTGCCACTGCCCAACCCAAGGGATTCTCATTTCTCAACACCAGAAATGACACAAGTTGAACCCTGCACTCTGTTGGTGCAGGGGTGGCGGGTATTTACTTGCTCACAAGCACAAGAACACCTCTTGTTAGAGTCTTTCCACATCCCCGCACTGCTGCCATCCTCCCGGACCCCTGCACTCGGTGGCCCTGCAGAGCTACAACCCAGGACACCACCAAAGCTCAGCATTCTGGCTTGCCGGGGCTTTGACACTTGCAATGAAGGTTGTGCAAAATACCAAAACTCTCAGTATTTCATATGCCAAGATGGAAAAACCAACTCTGAGTTAGACAATGAAGCAAGACAAAAAGCAAGCACCTCCACAAGCACTGGGATCCATAAAGCTGATCTCCACGGTCCCACACCCAACAACTTGGTGCCTTGCAGCATCACTGTGGGGCTCCACAAGGCACGAGGTCACACAGCAGCTTCACCCAGCAGGACTGGCTCCAGGCAGAGGGAAGCAGCCCCATGTTGATGGCACTGAGCATCAGGCACTGCTGCTCCTGCCCTGCCCTGCTGCACAGGTCCTACTCAGGAATTCCAAGACTGCTGCAGGAGCACAGGGGAGGAGGAGGATGCTGCGACCAAACTGCAGTGATGCAGGTGGGGGGCTGCTGGGTCTCTGGGTCAACACCATCAGAGAAAGCCCTCTTCGAAAGCAGGCAGTGTTCTGGGGCCCAAAGGGGCTAATTGAGGCAGGTTAACTGACACCTCCAACCCCATTCTTTAATCTTATTTTAATGCAAGGACCACAATAGACTTGATGTCTAGGTAGGAACTGCTGCTTGCAACCACATCTGCACCAGCCTCAAATCACATTAACTAGAGATGGGGGAACCTGGGTGCCACAGCAAGCCCTCACTGTGCTGAGCCTGCTGCCAGCACTCCTCCCAACACAAACAAGGGAAGATGAGCACTGTTGAGAGGCCCTGAGCCACAGCACCTACTGCCCTCGAGCAGCTCACCTGTGTAACCCACAGGCAGCCTGCCCTCTGAATGCGTATCACACCAGCTTTCCAAAGCCCAGATCCCTCTGCCCATGGACAGCACAATGGAAAGAGCGAGGCCAGCCAGCAGCAGCATGGAAATTGCTTTCCCCGACTCACCACGTCTATCTGCTGCTGCTTTCTTCTCACGGCAATGTTCCATGGAAAGAACGATGCAAACAAAGTTTGAACAGTAGGAGCTATTGATACCTGCTGCTCAGTGTGGTTTCTGAGGAAAGTGGGGAAATCTGAAGAATTTTTCCAGTTTGCAGTGGAATTTGCATGCCTATCACAGCCCATTCCCACAGAGCACAGGGGACCTGGACTTCTTGATCTCCCTTCAGTGCCACTGTATTTCAGAACCACTGATGCTTTACTTTCTGCCCACTGTGCTCTTACCTTGGAAAGAAGCTCAGCATGCACTCATGGCAGCCTGGGAAACCTCTGCAATTCTGGGCTGATCACTTTCCATTGCACAGAAAATAAATCCAAGCACACCAAGGTGGCCAAAGCTATCTATCAAGCTAAATGGAAACTGTAAATTCATGCTAACTGGAAACTGATGGAAACCAATTGGGAACCTCCTCCTCCCCCAGGCCTGGGTTTGGCAGCGAGTCTGATGTCTCATCACCTCCTTTCTGCCTCCCTCAGAAGCTGCACCCCTCCCAGATTTATCACATTTAACAGATATCTTCTTTTTAATACCTCCATCAAGCTAGCACACAGCAGATCATGTTAACAAGCTTAATTAGTCAAGTAAAGCTAATCAAATTGCCTCATACACGTGTAGGATTCAGCATTTATACCATTTCAATATTACCCAGCATTGAAGGCTGGCCTTAACTGAATGAGCTGAATTTACACCCAGAACAACTATGATGACACACTAAGGAAAAAGCAGTGGGAGCAAAGGTTCACCAACTAAGCACAACCTCACCGAGTTCCTGCAGCCTCACTCATGGCTGAGGACTGATGGCAGGGGAAGGAAGGGAAAAGGACTCTGGCAAAGGCAGCCTTGCTCCTCTGACCACATACATGAAGGGGGCGATGTCCCATCCAAAATAATGGGGGAGACTGGTTCCTAAACCAAACACCCGTGCTACGATTAGAAATCCCAGTCCGTAGTTGTCATGGGTATTAAAACCAAACGTGGAAATATGGAAAAAATGAGTAAGCCCATTTGAATAGAGTAGAACCCAGCCTGCAGAGGATTAAGTCTAGTTCAACAGCTCTGCAGCTTGACAATATTTTCCAAAGAGCAAGGTCAAAAGGTACGAAATCAATAGCAGCCCTGTTGGATGGCTGAGGTTTGTCACAAGGCACACAGCACCCCTCCAAGGGCAGCTCTGGTGACAGTGGCTGCTGGGCAGCCACGCAGGGACCAGCAGGAGGGCCTGCAAGCCAAGCAAGCACATGGGAACACATCTCAAAGCAACACAACGCGTGCCTTTGCTCTCATCCCAGGAAGGGCAGCATTTACAATCAAATCCCAACACATTGTGCAGACCCCAAGCCCTTCCCCATGGTTGGACAGTTAAGCAGCGGCTCGCTTCCTGCCCTCCTACCAGTTTTCCCCTTCCAGGACAATGTTCTCACCCTGGGATCTCCTTTTCTTTCATCTCACACCACTTTCACAGAACCTTTCCTCCTTCACCACGCATTTCCCTCCTCTGTGCCCCGTGGTCAGCACAGCTGCAGGCACTTTGCACGGCAGCTGCACATGGCACATGCACTCCTTGTGCTACCACACGTCCCGTAAGACGGCACCTCCATGCCATGCTGCTGCCCACGAGCCTTACAAAAAAATCCTCTGTTCTCTTTTGCTCCTTTTTTTCCCAGCAAAGCCCCTGGCTGAGAGCTTGAGGCCGGACTTTCCAGCTGCTGCCAGAGTTCTGCTGGTTTGCAGGGTTAGTGCTGAGCAGAGCTCCCTCCCTTCCCCCCCACCAAACAACCCAAACCACATGGTTTAAACGGCGACTTCCCTTCTGGTTTTGTCGATTTTTTTTTTTTTTTTTTCAACATTTTCCTTCCCAACGCCTATACTTGTCAGCTCCTCTTCAGCTGTCAGCCGGCCCACGAGGGTGGATTGAGGGGGAAACACAAAAGCCAGCCCCAGCTCAGCACTCCGCGCCTGGCCAGCATCCTGAGCTTCCTCTGCTGGCTCCACATAAGCTGATGTGGGCACTGCTGGGAGCCATCCGTGCAGGACAGTGCTGTGCTCCCCTCCTGCCTGCTGCTGAGTGCTGCCCATGGGAAGGCTGTGCAGGGCCTCAGCAGGGAGCTGCAGCCAGGGAAGGCAGGAGGAGAGCGGCTGGATCGTGGCTATGGCCAGTGCTGCAACGTGAAGAAATGTTAATTAACAGGAGGCTCGTTAAGAGAGCTCAGCTTGCATCCAGATCCTCCTCCTCACCTTTCATCCCGCCGGATGCTCTTTGCTCCCATTCCTTCTATTCACATTTTGGTGCCCTGTAGCCATTCCTCCTTCTTTTCCAGATCCTCTTCCCCTTCCCACTCCATGCTTTCAATCTCCTTTTTGGCCTTATTTCTGCTCCACACCCTGCCTTCACCATCTCCCTGGCACCCACACACCCCCTGGACAGCCCCAGCAGTGCCACACAACGCCTGTGCCCAACCACAGCTGCCAGCTGCAGCAGCCCAGCAACGCGCCAACCAAAAACCAAGAGGCACGTGGAGCTGAGACAATGTCTGCCTGCACTGCTATTTGTCTTGGCACCGAGAGATGCAGAAGAGCAAGATGTTAAGTGCAGAAGGTGAAAACCACCAGCTGAAGTGCTTTATGGCACCCAGCAGATCTCCCCTTGCAGGCAGGAACAAAAGCAGGGCTAAGTGACACTGGTGGCAACATGCAAAGCTGAACAGCTGCCAGTTAGGCTCGTGCATCACCCAAAAACATCCCCTTTGGATGTGGGAGGGTTAACTCCCTGCCACCAAAGATCAGCTCTGTGGTAGGAGAAATGAAACAAGAAAACAAGTGAGAAAACACCATTCTGGAGTCATTAAGGTTTTGAGACTCTCCAACTGGCTTCTATTAGGATTGCATCCATATTTGGGCGCCTGCAGGAAGGGAAAATAAAACAAGAGCGATTTGCAGAGGCACAGAGCCACCCACGGGATCCCTGATTTGCCTTTGCTGCCTGCAGGAGGTTGGTGCACAGCCCTAGGAGGTCCAGGAAGGGTGAATGAGGACCTGAAGTTTTATTCCCTTCATTTTTGTAACAAGCAAAGCCTACTTGCAGACTCACAGTTCACAGCAGCAGGAAGTTCATGTTTACAAGTTTCCAGGAAAAAAAAAAAAAGCCAGCATTCCTGTCCTCTGTAATCCAGTGGTGAGAGCTCAGCTCGTGTGGGAGCCCCCAGCCCAGCGCTGCATAGAGCTCTGCCTGTCTGAAATACCCAGCCCCAGAGATACAGCTATGGAATAGCCAAGGCCACAAGGAAAACAGTAATTCAGCAGCTCAGTGGAAAATACACACTGAGGTACTGTAACCACGCCTGGGAAAAAGCTTTTTAGCATCATGGGTTCACACTTTGAAGAATCTTAAGAGGGTGAAAATCTATATTCAGGTATGAGCACAAAGCTTTCTCCTCCTGCCCCCTGTTATGTCCTCCCTTACGGATGCTAAAAGACCACAATCCTCTCGCAGAAGTAAGGCACAAAGCAGGGAGACCCCAGGCAGCCTGCATTCCACCAGGATGCCAAAGAGCCACATTCACATCGCTGCGTGTTTATTTAGGCCATGTTGTACAGTTTAGTAAATACTACAGAGCGCCTAGGGGAAATTCTGATTTCCTGCACACATATTGGTCCCAGGGAAAGTTTCAATCTTGACAAATGGCTGCTTTCCAACAGAAAAATGATTCAATCAGAAGATTCTTCACCAGATTTATAAAACAAACTCTTCAACAATATGAGTGCAGATCATTGCAGCAAAACATGGAGCAACAGTCAGAAGGATCAACGAGGTAGAACAGTGATACAGAAGGCATAAAGACAAAGGGACTAGAGTGATAAAAAGGTGTTACAAAGAGGACGTAAAGGTGCTCACCTGCCTCTGAACATCTAATCACAAGGAAAACCACACAAGGGAGGATCTCCAACCAGAAATCTTTCCCTGCTGGCAGTCAGCCCTTCCATGAGGTCTAAGAGAGGAGCAGCCAGGCTCCACCCCTTCTGGTCCCACAGTTGAATTGCCTTCACCTGTGCTCCCAGGGCTGACTGGTTCCTTTCCCCAGGTGCTCAATCAGTGTTTCAGGCCATAACTCAACAGTTACATACACACAGCCAGCTTCTCCCAAAGAAGCAGCAGAAGAACAGGCCAGCAGAGCACACAACTCATCTACCTTGGAAAGAAGCAGGATTCAATGTAATGCTTGCCAAAGAGCAGCACTAAGCATAGCACGTGTGCACCCACAGCCCTACATGGGGCTGCCCATCACAAATGTAGCGTCCACCCCACCTCATCCAGGCAGCCACACTCCCACTGTGCAGCAGCAGCAAGATTCCCAGCCAGATGAGAGGGATGGAGAGGAGATGGGCACACAGAGTTAGCAATGCCTGTGCCTCCATCCCCAGAGCCCTGCTGCCCGCACAATGCCTGCCCCACCAAGCCAGCAATGTGCACAGAAACTCTTCAGACAATTCAAAGAGAGGGGTTTTCAACAGCCTCCCAGGAGCGGTTGAGTGTTACTTTGAGAACCACATGAAAGGAGGCAGAGTGCACAGCACAGGGCTGCAGTCTGTTAATTCACATGGGGAAGAGACCGAGAGTTTCCTTCAGTCCAGAACTGGGACACACTCAATGTGAAACTTGAACAGCTGTCAAAATCTTCATTTTGTACACCACAAGTTAAAAAAAAAAACAACAACAACAACATACGCCTCAGGGAAAAGACACCTCCTAATTCAAGCAACAGCAATAAAACCTTGGAGTAAGAGATGAAAAAGAGACGCTCACCGGCAAAGCTTCTATGAAGCAAGGTTAGATGCAAAGGCATGCATTCTTGAAATAGTTGATTTGGCTGCGGTGCTACCCAGAAAAAACCAACAGTTCAGACATACGCTTACTTCCTCTTGGTTTCATTAATCCACCCAGAGCCCACGCTGTCACCACGCAGTGTGCATTGCCGGCACTTTGCCTCCAGGCTGCTCTGCCCAGGTGAAGCAGCACATCATTCCTCTTTTCTTAACTTTTCCCAGCTGTGTTTTGCTGACTATCCCCAACAACTCCACCTGTTCCTGCAGATGGAGCAGCTGCAGCTAAAGGCAAACACCTGGTCCTGCTGCAGCAGGGGCTCAGGGTTACAGCAGCTCCCACCCAGCTCGTGTCAGTGCTCGGCACAATACGCTGCCCCTACAGAACCAAGGCCACCTGAACCCCTGCGTGCTGATTTTTGCACTGAGCAAGGTTATTAGCATACAGTCAGCTTCTGCAGACTGCTTGTCTATCACAGCCAGTGGGACACAGAGCTGAGCAGCAGAATGGCCCTGCTGCAGTTTGCTGCCACGGGTCTTGGCTGGGACCATGCCTCATGGCTCCACTGCCCAGCCTGCACCCAGCTCCCACCCTTTGGCCAGCCCCAGTCCCATGGTGAACACATCTGGGTTAAGACCAGGAGGTGGGAGTCAGCTTCTGCTCCCAGGTAAGAGTGACAGGACAAGAGGGAATGGCCTCAAGTTGTGCCAAGGGAGGTTCAGGTTGGATATTGGGAAAAATTTATTCTCGGAAGGAGCAGTGATGCAGTGGCACAGCTGCCCGGGGAGGTGGTGCAGTTGCTATTCCTGGAGGTGTTACAAAATGTGGAGATGTGGCACTGAGGACTGTCGTCAGTGGGCATGGTGGAAGGGTTAGGGTTGGACTTGATGACCTGAGAGGTCATTTCCCAACTTAATGTGTCTACGATTCCAAGATGCAACCACAGAGAGTAAAGATAGTGGCACGCTTACAAAACCAAGCAAACCCATTGCCCAGCAGGCTCTGGGTGTGACAGCACAGTAAAAGATGCTACCTGGTCCTTAGCCCTGATCCAGAATCACAGTCCACCTGACTTAATCCAAAATACAATCCACCAGATTTAGTCCATCAAGGAAGAAGGTCCACCAGATTTAATCTATTTTGGAAGAATGGAGATAACTTGAGCAAAAATTAGATTTTGCACAGACAAAGCTGACAGATTCAGGGATTAGTTCAAGAAAGCCCAGGGGTCAACTCAGAGTAAGAAAGATCTTTCAGCAAATTAAACTGTTTTCCTGACTCACCTCCAGACCCCTCAACTCAGCAGCACAGGGACAGGACCTGGGAGCAGCATGGAGTGCTGGGGCTGCCACTCACACCCCCGAGGCTCTCCCATGTCTTCTTGGGCCAAGCCCAACGGGACCAACATCAGTGCAAACCCTTTGCAGGTGCCAGTCCGTGTTGCTGCTCCTCCTCGCCTGTGTCCCAGCACAGCCCCATGGCCAGAAGCTGGCTGTGAAAATGAAGCGCTGCCACTTGCTTGACCCATGCAAAATGGGTAACCCCAGAGGGATAATCCTGCTTTAAGGAGGGAACAATGGGACCTTTGATGAAGCATACAAATTTTATAAACGCCCCGCTAAAACATTCCTTTGTCTCTGGAAATGGACGATGGACCTCTAAAATGAATGTTGCATGTGCCTGCCTTAAGCCGTGTAAGGTAATACAAGGCAGGCAGAGCAGGCTTCTCTTTCTTGTATTGCAAGACACCATAAAATCCGTAACAATGCCGAAGGCAAGTTTCCCATGCCTACAGATATCTGTGTGCTGCCTCTGCCACAATGTGCAGCTCGAAGGAGCTCGAGTACACGGCCATCCCATCAGCCCCACCTCGCAGGGCAAAGCCCCTCTATGTGCCACAAATGGGCCTGGGGACAGAGTGAAACCTGCAGCTGCTTTCATGCTGGGCGGCAGGGACTGGGCTGCAGCACAGCGCGATCTTCGCTCCTGCTCTTAGTCAGCCTCTGTGAAACTGAGAACCAGTGCCAGGATTTGCATTAAAAAAAAAAAAACAACAACAACAACATCTGAAAACAATTCATTACAGTCTAGGTGCTGCTTTATGCTCACCGTACAAAAACCCACTTACTTGTTCTCTGACTTTGTGGTACCTCGGTCCAGCAGCACAGAAGGGACATTTCAGCACTCTGTTTCACCCTTCAGTGTAAACACACACACACGGCGCTGAGGAAAAGCAGCAATGCTGTGACCTGACACAACCACTGTGCTGGGGATCATCCCCACGCCGTATCAGTGACTGGAATTACCAGGGCTTTGCCAGCAGCTCAATGAGATGGAAACTCACGCTCCCGCTGCCAGGATATGTTTGCCGGGATATAAACTATTTGGATGCCTGGAATATTTTGACTCAGTGTTATAAAACAGGTGCAGATAGGTGCATCTCCATTCACAGAGCAGCCGCTCTGGGAAGCACAGCCACACGAAGCACACCATCCATAGCAGAGCTGTGCTTAGCACTGCCCTCACCCTCATTTCCAGCTCCATCCCACACTGGAGGAACAGTCAGCACAGAGTTGGCCACCACACATCTTTGGGGCTCTCTGCAGAACCAGCCCTGTCCTGGCCTTCAGCTCCTTGCAGCGTGCTGCAAACCCCTCTGCCCAGGCTGCCTGCACCCAGCTCTGCAGCCTCAGCTGTCAGCCCGGTGCAGCTGGTGCCCAGGCAATGTCAACAGCATTGGCCAACGGTGGAGGAGAGGCAGGGATGTGACACACACAGCACGCAGGAGCAGCGATGAAGCCCACAAGTCTTGTTTTTGCAAGCATGTTTTACCATAAAAACAGAAGTAATTTTATTCCCATAACTTTATAGCTAACTTAACTCTTTTAATTAGAGGTATGGGGCTCAAGGGAAACTGCTGTAATTACTGAATGGAAAATAAAATCTGATGAAATGGCAGCTGCAGTGGCTGAAGACTTAGCATTGCCTGAGATCAGGCAAATCAAGAACTTGTACAAACTACGTTATGACACGTACCCACTCACACACAAAAAGATGTTTTAGAATAAAGTAGTTGTCTTTTTCCTCTTTCAAAACACCTTTGAAAAAAACGCAGTACTACAAAAGAAAAGAAAAAGGTTGTTCAATAAGATAAGTGCATGCAAGATGAAAAAGGAAGGAGACATGCCTGCGAACGTCTGATTCAAAGAGCACCCAGCACACAACCAGCACAAGGCAATGCAGGTGCTGCTCTATGCAGGGGCAGGGAAGGAACGCAGCGTGTTGTGGCTGCTGCCTCTATGGGCAGGAGCTGAGACATCGAGTCCTCCCCATCCCGCTCCTCTCCTGCTCAAAGAAGACTCCCAGCTTTGTCCTGCATGTAGGTTTTGTCTCTGTCACATGAGCTGCCTTCCTGCTACAGCCCTGAAGGTCCAGGCTGGTCCTTCAATACCAGGAGAACCTGTGAAGGAGAGGGCATTGCGCCTCTTAAGCATTCTCTGCATCTTTTCAGTTCCAGCACTGAGCTGCATCACAACTGTTATCCACTCCCTTAGTGCCTCTACTTCTCATTTTGGCAATGCAGAATCCACAGACGCAAACCAAAGAGCAGAGCTCAATGCTGCGATCACAGCACCGTGCAAACCCCTGTAAAATAAATATTTAAAACGTTTCAATGAGCCCTGGGTGAGCACGGAAAGCCAAGAGATGAAACTGACAGGATTTGTGTCCACCGTTGGACCCTGTCTCACTTTCAGCCAAACTAAGCTGCTGGAAACACAAATGTACCGAGAGTTCCCAGACAGCACCAAAACACAAACAGCATTTCAAGCATGAAGCTGGGAAGACTTTTGCAGGCTTGCGTTCATCCTCAAATAAGTAAGATCAGAAAGGCACAGAGGAAAACTTGAAAAATTTGTCCTTTCAAGCAATGAGAACCACAAACCATGCCCTGCTGCAAGGGAAATGAGTATGTGTTCAGAGCGAGTAGCAGCACCATTAACCTACAGTCTATGCTGCAGCAAAGGGAGTTTTCCAGAGAAGGGGCATCTGCTGCAGCCAAAGTCTTCCTCAGGAGACTCCATCAAGTTAACTTCGAGGTGTCAGGCACACCTAGGTACAGGGGGCTGGCCACACTTTCACAGAAATAAAACAGCCCTTGGGGATAAGGCACCCATCAGAGTATTCTAAAAACTGGTGACTCACGTGGCCGAAGAGCTGTAATCTGGGGTCAGCAGAGAGATTAATGAATAATGGTAAAGGGATGCAGATGGTTCACCAAGAATTCCTTTTTGCACATTGCTGATTTGTGGTCCCGTTACCCAGCAGTCAGGCCCACAACCTGTAAGGACAAGCCACTGCCAGCGTCCCTACACTCTAATCCCTCCTTTCTCAGCACACATTTAGAGGTGAGGACTAGCCTGGCTGAAGAAACGAAGAACAGAGGAAAGAAGGCAAGCGCAGACACATGTATTTCCCTTCTCTGAACGCAGCTGGAGGTGACAGGGCCTTTAAACAGCCAACACACTTGGCATGAAGTGAGAGATCTCTCCTCCACCCCATAGCACGGAGCTGTTTCCTCTTTGCAGTGGTCCTGGCTCTCCCAGATCTGTTAAACAAATCTCCATCATGGTTGCCACCAATCTGCCACATTCTTTTTTTTTCTGGAAACCACTGTCAGGATTGCTGCCTTCCCTCTTTGTCTCTAAGAATCGGTCTGTATGAGCATCCAGCCATGGCAGAAGCACCAAAATATCTTCCAGCAGGTGCCCATGCTCATAGAGGAAGTGGGTATTTAAACTGACACAAGTAATCTCAAATTAGGCATCAGGGTTTTTCAGCACTTCCTGACCTGAGAGCTGGATCGCATCTCTGGAAAAACCTTCCTGCAGGTGCCAGAGTTTCTCAGCCCGATGCCAAGCACAGCTCGTATCATTACTCACCATGGGCAGGTGATCTACTGGCATTTTTAGTGTGAACAGGGAAGCAAGCAGCAGAAGGAGAGCAAAGAACCAGAAAGAATTTCTGGCTAGAATTTGCTGCTTTAAATCATCACATCAACATAGGCTGTGTGCTGGAACCGCCACGCTCGCATCACAGAAGCGAAATGGGCATCAGGCTCCCATCCAGCTTGGGTTTAATGGCAGGGAAGACAGATCTGCTCTTTGAGAAAAATCCCTGTTGTTGATCTCTATTTTGTCTTGCAGCGGAGTACAGTATTCCTCGTTACTTCCTGCCAAAAGTGGAGGAAGTACTATGGCACTTCAAAGTAATTACAGCAGTTCAGCCGAGAAATGGCTGCATTTCAAACTAAGCAGAAGATGAGAAAGTGGGGAGTGGCTCCCTGATAAATGTTTAACCTGCTTTCAGACCTCGGGATGAAAAGACATTCTCCAGAACAAATAACTGCTGTTTGCTTAATACCTGTCCAATTTGTCTCCATAAAGCACTTAGAGAGGCCTTACCCTGCTAGCACCTCGGTGCCAGACCTGGGCAGCACAGCCCCGACACGACAGCTGGTGTCCGAGGAGCAGGTGGTAGCGGGGGATCCCAAAGAGGCTCTGTTTGATCCCGTTTCCTTTTGGTGAGCTGGTATCTCGCTCTTGGAGAAACTGGCAGACGTTTGGCTGTGCCAGCACTGCACCTCTGAAATAGGCAGCCTGGCTTTTGTAGCAAGGCTGGAAATTTTCAGTCTTCTGATTATCAGCAGAACAGCCACAATTATCCAAATAAAACTATTACTATATTGGGCCTTGGAACATAAATAGAACTTAATGGATTTTATTACATCCCAGGAAGCAAGAGTTACAGACGGAGAAGTATTGCTAAGAGTGCACTGCTGCTACCTATCAATTTCTCCTAAACACTCAGCACTTAAGAAACATCCAAAGAAACACACTGCTTCCACAGCATAACTATTTCAAATTCCCCTTTGAGCTCTTCCCTTTTAGCCAACTTGCACGGCACATTTTAGCAGCTGAAAATTAAAGGGTCACAATATTGAGCCTCAGGTATCGAGTGCACAATGGAAACAGCAGCTTACACAGAAAGGGCACTGCTGAGCACCGCAGAACAAGTTTGTTGCCTCAGAGCTGGAAGCCCTCTGCCATGAAGTTTCTTATTCAACTCAGCAAGAAACAAAAGGAAACGTCACAGCCATGAATTTATTCCTTACACAGCCGCTTGCAAATCATGCTACAAAACCAGAGCTAGGAGCAAGAGTCCACAGCTCAGGCTGCAGCATCCTCTTTGATCTGATTTACTCCCATTCAAGTGAGAGGGGTCAGCCTAAAGAAGGACTGCCAGTACTTCAAGCTCTCCTGCTGGAGCCCGGCTTCCAGAAGGCCACATAGGAGCCAAGGACAGGAGATGCTGCAGGTCCAACAGAAGCAGCTCGCAGCAGCAGAGCCGGGCGGCGACGCAGCCACCAGCCCAGCAGGGCTGGAACAAAGGGGGGCCGAAGGAAAGCAGCCAGCTCTGCCGGGCTTCCCCTGGCCCCTCCTTGTGTGGTAGAGGAAAAGCAATCTTGCCACTCCGGGGACTTCCCACCTGGCCCCGCTCAGAGGTGACAGCCCAGGCCTGCTGTTATCTCCAGCACAGATGCGTTTATTCTCCCGAGAGCCCCCCGCATCTTATCTGGCCGGCCGCTTCCAAAGCCTATCGCACAGGCCAGCTAAAACCACTTTAAGCTCTTTTATGCAGCTATTTCTGAGAGCGTGTCGGAGGGGAGAAAGGAAGGAAGAACAAGAAGCTGGGGGGTTGCTGGAGATGTCAGAGCACAGTTGCTCGGTTCCCCCCCCCCTCACCATGCCCTGATTGTCATGGAAAGCAGCCTCCTGCCGTCTGCACCGCTCCCTGCCTCCCCGCCTTGTAAACAGGACCTGGCACATGAATGGAGGCACAGTTTACAAAGATCCCTTGCTTAAAGCAAATTTGCCTCTCAACACATGGCCAAACTCTCACACAATAAATTAACTATTTGGCAGCCCCCGAACTATTACTGGAGCCAAACCAATTAGGGTTTAATGTGATCCCAATTTCCTATTTCTGAGACTGGGGTCGGGATTGAGGGAAGGCAAGGGGGGAGAGGAGGGAATGAGAGCTAAGTAAATCCCCCCTTGGTTTATAAATCCTTGCCAATCATCCCAGATAAACCTGTCACCCACAGCTCTAAATCTGTATCTGCACTCGTACGCTCGAAGGGATGCTATGGGAAAAGGCACACTGCACTCTGCGTGCCCGACTCCCAACATGTGTTTTCCATACTCGGGAAATTCAATCATTTAAAAAATATTTACTAAGCTTTGTCTTTAATTAGAAAAACATGACGACGGATAAGGAGAGTTATTGTTTCTAAGCTGGAAATGTCAGAGATCCTAATGATGTCACAAGATAAACCCAATTACCAACCCACATGTACGCTGCCAGGGAGGCAAACATTTTAAAGAGTTTTTCATCTCCCCTCCAAGTTCAGTGCTCTACAGTCACAATTAATCAGAGGCTTCTTGGCCCCCACCAAACCCACTGAGGGAGGGGGGAGGGCTGTGACTGCAGATCTGTTAGGCAGGCTGTTTTGACGCAAAGGAGCTTGCCCGCAGGGGGAGGAAGATGGGAGCCATTTGATGACTTTGTGTTTTAACATCCTGGCTTCAGTGCCCCCCCTGTGCATGCAATTACCTGCCATCACCTAAACCAGGCAAACCACCCTCAGCTGCACCTGGAAGTGCCACGCAGTGCGCGTTCACATCCTTGAAAAAAGTGCTGGAATAATTTTCTGGAGCAAAAGCCATTGAAAGATTTGCTTCCCACACCACAGCCACAAAACGTTGTCACCTGCAATACTCACACGACTGCAAAGAAAAAGCCTCGAGGAGGGGACAGGCTGCCGAGATCCAAGCTGGCCCTGACGGTGGGTGCAAAGGAGCAGCTGTTGTCCTCCTTGCTTCGTGTGAAGGCAAAGGAAGGTTGAGCATTTCCACCACGCTGCTGCCTATAAGATGCTGCTGGAGCGGCCCCGCAGATGCGCCCTGCACTTCCAGCCCAGCTCGTTCATGCAACTCCAGCCAGATGCAAAGAGACTCCGCAGGCAGGATACACAAGAACTTAGAAGTATAAAGCAAATATTTGTTGGCTAACGCACACAGAAGAGAGCTGGGATGTAATGAGTTATTAGGAGAAGCATTTGTGTGCTCACCACTCCTGATAAGGCATCCAAAGAGTTACTGCTGGCAGGCAGGCAGGCGACAGGGAAGGTCCCAGGCTCAGCTGCTGTCTGCCACCAGCCCAGTCCCTCCACACTGCTCCACCAACCCCACAGCCCCTGGCACAGCACTGCCCTACATACAGCAGCACACACAGCCTCCCTCTTCTCTTCCCTTTGGGATTTGTTACCTCCCCATTTTACTTCTTTTCCTTCTTCCTTGAGTCTTGAGCGACTAAGGGACCTCAGGATGTAGTTTCAAGCTTTCTTATCTCTGCAGATTTTCTCGTGGCTCTCTCTCAGTGGTCTGAGTCAAGGTTACACAGCTGCACCACATCAGAGCCAGGCCACAGATCCTCAGCACAGAGGCAGCCAAACTTTGGGGTGGGATGCTTACAGCAGAGGCTGCGGAGGGACACAGTTCCTCCCAAGCACCCTGATAAGTACCACACACATCTCAAGGTGTGAAAAAAAACAACTCCCATCGCTACTGCCAGTGCAGATCATGCACTGGAATGCTGATGCAAGATGACCAGCCTCTCCCTGCCATGCTACCTGAGGAGCAGGGCAGAGATGAAGAAGGCACGAGGCTGCGGGGTCACGGATCTGCTGAGCAGGAGCGAGCCCTTACACTCTGCTACTTCTGGATTTGGGGGAAATTTAAGATCTACACCTCCTGTATGCCAGAAACGGCTAGACAAAACGCACAGAGAGGCCAGGTGGGATTGCTCCCGGTGGTAACAGTTAGAGGAACTTGCTGCTACAGTGACTAAGTGTACTGTTAGGAAGTGGCTGCCCAACTCCCAGGAGGCCACACGGATTCAGAAAAGCGGATGTTTAGCTCAGGGAGAAGCTGCTATTGATGCTAGCAAACCAGTATATCAGTTACATCTGCTTTGAGAAAGTCAGTTCTGTGATTCTGTGAATGCTTGCAGAAACAATGCTAAGTAGTCCAGTTATTATTTTATGACATCCACAGGGAAAAAAAAGCTACTGCTACCTTTTCCATTCAAAACCATACCTGGTAATGAGAGAATTCTGCAATATTTTGTAAAAGCTTTCAAGTGTCATCTATGGACCCAAAGTTGAGACAGCAACGTGCCATTTATCTTCTGAAAATATCCTTGCAACTCAAGGTTGAGAGCCATCACCAAATAATCTCTCAAATTCCACCATAAATCTACACTGGAGAAAATCCCCGCTTGAACAGTGCAATCCTTTACATTTTACAAGACTGCAAAGACTTTCTTTGAAGAAAACGTGTGTGCAGGATTGAGCCTCATGGCCCAGTCACCAGATAGCAGAAGTTAGTGCTTCACTTGCTAGAAGAGAACGAAATGGAGCAAAAACAATGTTAGTTGAGCCCGAAGGCCAGGCCTGGTTAACTTGGTGTCCACAGACAGAGTAAAGATCACATCCAGTGACACCATCACAGCTGAATCAAACCCATACGTTGGGTGGCACAGAGAGGGTAGGAGGGCAACTGTGACAGAAGTTTTCTGCTTGATGCTGGCTGGACAAGTGCCCTCAGGAAGATGGCTTTCAGTCGGGCAGGGTTCTGGGCAAATCATGCATCTGGGTGAAAGCACCGCCTCTGGGACTTCTTATATCAGAGGATATCTGTTGGTAACAACTCGAGGCAGCTGTGAAGCCTTGGCAGCTCAGGCTGATGGAAACTGAACGCAGCTGACATACCCTGCTGCCGTCCTGCTTTTGTCAGAGTCGAAAACATGAGCTCTACCTGAAGTACGTGCTCTTTTTTTTTATCCTCACAAGTCAGAAGAAAATCTTTGTTTTTTTCTTTAGAAGAGAATTCCTTCCACTCTCCCCAGCACTACTGCAAGGACGGACTAACACCCTAAGCCAGTTAGCTTGCAGCATACAGAAATTGAGACCAACCTCCTCACAGACTGTTTTTAATTTCTGCATATCAGAAAGTCAGCATGTGCCTTAAACTAATATGGAACATCCCAAAGTTTCAAAGCAGATCCACATTTCTCCTTTCTTTCCGGTTCATTTAGTTTCAGAACAAGTACAAAGTATTCCTCCGTAATACATACTCAAAGACATTAAGAATCTTCCCAACAGACACAGCATCTGTACTCATAATACAGTAGAAATCACTGGGCTGATAACAAAGGCAATGAACATAATTTGTGCTTAAACAAATTACAACTCTATCTTAATTATTCACTTCCTAGAGACCAGTGATAAAATCCAGCAGCATTTCTCAGGCAGATGCTAAGCCCAGTGACAAGAACCAGTGATGCCTTATGCTAGCAATCAGCCGGCTCAATTCCTGGCACCAAGTGGCCATTGTTACCTGTTCCCTATCTATAAAGCTGCTAATGACACAACACGTTTTTGTGTTTATCATTATAAAACAGCAGTATGGCTCATTGGTGTTATCCTTAGCACTTCAGGGATAGAAGCTGAGCCACAGGCATACGATGCTTCGGCTGCAGCTGAGTCATCTGAAGCATCTCCTCTTTGTGGCATGCCAGGTATTGGTCACTTTCTCTTGTCAGAGGTTACAGCCTTGTCATACCTGCTGGTGTTTGGTCCTGTGCAGTCACTTCCTGACCCAGATCTGGCAAAAGGATCCAGGTTTAAAGTGTTTCTAGCAGACGTGGTATATAATGCAAAACTGAAAAGATGCACTTATACACACTTCAGCTACAATCCAGAAAAACATTCAAACCACTTGTCCAAGGCTGCAGAAAGCACCACAGCAGAGGCAGGATCTGGTTTCACACATCAAGCACAAGATCACCGTCTTCCTTCAGCCTTTTAGGTTTTTGTTTAAGTTGGATTTTAATGGCCTGACTTTCCTCCCAGTGATCAGTCTAACAGAAATAGGGATGTACAATGTCTAGCTGCACCACAAACAAGATTTGTTTCATCTAACTCAGTTACCACAGTTGGAACCAGTTAGCCCGGACTCCCCTTGCAGTCTGCGAAAAAGCTCAGGCATCTGAACAAACAATTCATCACATCCAAAGAGAGGTGGCGTCCAAGGAAGGAGAGATCAATCATGCTCACAAGTGCCTGCTTCTTCTGCAAAGGGAACTCAGAGAAAAAGGAAAACAGCTATACAAGGGTGATTTGTGGGTTTTGAAGCTAAAGAAGAATGATCTTACTCAAGTTCTGTGGGGTCTTTTTTTCAAGACAAAGAGAAAATCCCTCCCTCACAGCGAGTGGATGAATCAGGTATGAGGTTTCTGCAAACCTGTGCTGATGCCGATGCAGCTTGCTCACTGCAGCTCCTTCCTCCTGCAGCAGCCATCTTCACTGCTGGCTGTTTCCAGCCTGCTTGCTTTGACAGACCACTATTTCTAGCTGCCTTAGGGGCATAACAATCTCACTCAGAACACCCCCACACGCTGCACCAAGCAGTGTGATAAAGCATTCACCCACCTCCTACAGTTTTCATCACTGGGTAATTCCTTCTTCCTAGAGAGAGCATAGCTCAGGGTGTTTTCCATATTAAAGCTGGCATCTATCTTTGCAGAACAACAGAACATCTTGAGTTGGCAGGGACCCCACAAGGATCATGGAGTCCAATGCCTGGATCCACACAGGACCACCCAAAATCCAACCTTGAGCAAGCTGCAGCAGTCCCGAGCTGTGCCCACTGCCCTGAGCAGCCTGTTCCATGGTTGCAGGGTATGGTTGGCCCTTCTGGCTGCCAAGGGCACACTTTGACTTGACTTTATGACAACTGGCCATCAACCAGAACCAGGTCTCCTTCCGTGGGGCTGCTCTCCAGCCCCTCGTGCCCCACTCAGTGCATACAGATGGAGCTACCCCAACCCTGCTGCAGAATCCAGCACTTGCTCTCCTTAAACTTCAGTTGGGGACTGCCCTCTGATTTGTCAAGGTATGTGTGCAAGGCCTTTCTACCTCCAAGAGAGTCAAAGCTCTTCCTTGTTTAGCATCATCCACAAACTTAACGTACCCTCAAGAACTTTATGAACATAACTGAAGAAAATATTGAAGAGAACTGCTTTGAAAATGGAGCCCTGCAGAACCCCACTAGTGACTGGTGGCCAGTCTGATGCAATCCCATTAACTAGAACCCTTTGACTCTGACCTGTCAGCCAATCCTTCAGCCAATGCATTCCGATTTTGTCTTGCTGTATGCTGGACAGTTTGTCCACAAGAATACTGGGAGAAACAGCATTGAAAGCTTTGCTGAAATCCCACAAGATCATGCCTTGCCTTCCCTCGCAAACTTCCCTCGGGTAACCTTGTGATAAAAAGGTTATAAACCTGATAAAAAGTTCATTAAAAAGAACTTTCCCATTGTGAATCCATGCTGGCTACAACCAATGACTGCATTGTCTTTCAGGTGTTTTTCAGTATTTTCCAGAATAACCACCTCCACAATTTTGTCTGGTCTCTTAGGGCCACATCTGCCAGCTTCCAGTTACTGAGACCTCTCCAGATTTCCAGAACCACTGAAAAATAATTGAGAGGGGTCTCACAATGACATTGGTCAGGTCTTTGAGCACCCTGGGATGAATCCCATTGGTCCCCATAGATTTATATGCATCCCGATGGAGCAGCAAATAGCACACAAGTTCAGAGTTGGCCAGGAATTTATTATTAGCACTGTCATAGTCTTCAAATTCAAGCCTCTTGTGGTCCCGGAGCCCATCATTGGTGCTGAAGACAGAAGCAAAGAAGGCATTAAACATTTCTGCATTGCTGGCATCTCTACTTGTGATGTGACCACTCTCACCAAGAAACAGTACAGTGTCATCTCTGCTCCTCCACTTGCTGCTATCGTATTTTAAAAAGGCTTTTTTTTGCTTTTCCCCAAAGTTCTGGTCAGCTTCAACTCTAACTGAGCTCTTGTCACACACATATACTCTCTCTACACTGGCAAACAACATCTCTGTAGTCCTCCCGTGTCACCCAAACTCACTTCCACTGGAATTACACTTTCTTCTTCCACCTATGCTGCACAAGAGCTCTGCTCAGCTAATCTGACCTTCTGTCCTGCCCACCTGCATGGCTTCCAACATTATGGCACTGCTTGCTCCTGGGCACAAGAGAGATAGTACTTAAAAGTGACCAGCACTGATGTTTGGTGTGTTCTGCAACAACATCACTGATGAACCCGTTTTATCCCTCTTCAAAACTAGGGCAACTCTCAGGCTATAGACCCCAGTGAGCAAACACATAAGGGCTTATATTGAGGATTTCAGCCTCAAAACCATGGCAAACACTGAGAAATGCTGCTCACGTTTAGAGAAAAGACTGAATAATACCATGAGGAAATAAGATATTGTCAGCACTGCTCACTGGGGTCAGTCAAAAACTTAAATGCAGCAGAAACAAAAGCAGCACTTGCCATAATATAAACAAAGGAAAAGAGAAAACTAAAGAAATAAGCAATCCAACCCTTTTCCATTTTAATTTGTGTCTGTATCCTGCTGAGGGAACAAGCAGTTTGTAAGTTGTAGTCTGCCATGTAATTCAGTATTAGCTGCAGGCTCATAAATAGGACAGTAAAGCATACGCAAAGACTGATTTATAGGATCCAAAGAGAGAGAGCCTAAGTCCTGCAGCTATTTGCATCCTCCTCACATACAAACGTGCGCTGATGGAAAGTTTCCTGCTGAGAAAGAGAGAGAAGCAAGAGATGCCCGGGAGGGAAATCTCACTTTAAAAAAAAAAAAAAAGAAAGTCTAATGTGTAGAAAGCCAAGAAACTTCATATTATGTTGGTGAGTTTTTTTCCCTCAAATCCACAGGCTAATGATTACACTGGAGGCAGGGCTTGCTGCAATCACACTACTTAACTGCTGCTCAGCAGGTTTCTGCCCCTACCTCTGAAGCCGTCCCTCAAAGTCACAGCAGGGCAGAGGTAATGGGGAGGATGTGAAGTGAGCAAAGTGTCCCAGCACCAGTAAACCAGGGCAACAAGTGGTGGTATTTATCATGGCAGAAGATTAACACATCAGATCAAAGCTGAAAAGTATCACGACAGGTTTTGGGGTTTGTTGGTGATTATTTGAGAACTGCTTTTCCTCACCTGACAGCTACAGTGGGTGCTGGGAAATCATTTGCTCAGAAAAATTCTTCAGCTGAGCAGAGGTGAAGAAGCAGGACTGCAAAATCTCAATGCAAAATTACAACTTTGGATTTTTTCCTACCTCAAATAATCTCAAAGCTGGGTGGGAGCTGACTGCAGAGCGAGCTTTCTTTCCCTAACTCTGAAAAATGCTCCTTAATCTTTTCATTTGGACAGGGCAAATGTAAACATAACCAACACCCAGCTCATCCCTGGAGTTCAGTTCTGCTGGCTTTGAAAGCAAAGCCGTTCAGCTCCATCATTCAGAGGCAAATGCTGTGTGAACTTTAAAACCCCCATTTCCCTCAGTACCTAACAGAGCTGGCTGAAGGGCCTCCATTCAGCACACCTGACTTCGACAGACTTCTGTGAATTCCTGCTTTGAAGATAAAGGGATCTGGAGCTGCTGCAGTGTGAATGTCCTTAGCTCTGAACTCAGCCACTCACAGTGTAGATGGGCTCCATTATTCATTCAAGCAAAACCTGCAAGCTTCTTACCTTAGAATTACAGCTGTGGCTTGTAAGTGCCCAAACCTCCAGAGCTAGCAGAGTACAGAATCACAGAGTCATAGAATCTCCAAGGTTGGGAAAGGCCTCCAAGACCACCCTGTCCAGTCATCCACCTACCAGTGATATTTCCCCACTAAACCACATTCCTTAATACAACACCTAAACATTTCTTGAACACTCCAAACATTTCTTCTACACAAGAGTAGTTTAACAAGTACCCACACATCAGATCAGCTGCAGTGTATGTAGTGCTATGCCAAAAGAAAAAATGGATGGGAAGGCGTGTATTGCACACAGACCTGGAAAAACACAAGTAGTCTGAATATGAATGAAGGAGATCATTTAAGAAAGGCTTCCACCTCAACACAATCAAAGGTGCTTCCAGATGCATCAAGGAAAAAAAGTGCAAAAAAAAAATTGATATAAGGTCTTCTTTAGTGCAGATCATTAGGAACCAATGTATTTAGCTGTTCAGCATCACGGCTTGCACACATTCAATACAACCCAAGAAGGTCAGCTGTGCATCTAGGTGGTTACATGGCACATGGACAACAAGCTTAAAGCAGGGTAAAGTCAGCTAGAGAACTCATTAGCACTAGGGAATTCATTAGCACTTTGCTCAGAACAGGAAACTGTCACTTCCACAGGTCATTTTGAACTCTTTTGTTCAGCTGTGCAGAATAAAATGCAGTACTTTGTGGAAAGCCTACGAGCTGCAGCTGCTGCTCCATTTCTGAATGATCAGTAATCATGCATGTTTACACAGCATGCTGCTTCCCTGTGAGCAACTACACTTCATTAGAGAAATCCCTCATTTCTTTGAGCACTGGGACACGCTCTTCGTGCTTTTCTCAACCACAACGTACAAGCAATTCTGAGAGCACAGTGCAGCCCACGAGCCAGCAGACAGAATCATAGAATCACAGAATGGCCAGGGTTGGAAGGGACCTCAAGGATCACGAAGCTCCAACCCCTGCCCCATGCAGGGCCACCAACCTCCCCATTCAATACCAGCCCAGGCTGCCCAGGGCCCCATCCAACCTGGCCTTGAACACCTCCAGGGATGGACGGGGCATCCACAGCCTCTCTGGGCAGCTGTTCCAGCACCTCACCGCTCTCTCTGTAAAGAATTTCCCCCTGATATCCAACCTCAATCTTCCCTCCCTCAACTTAAAACCATTTCTTCTTGTCCTGCTGTTCTCTACCCTTTCCAAGAGTTGATTCCCCTCCTGTTTGTAGGCTCCCTTCAGGCACTGAAAGGCTGCAATGATTCACCCTGCAGCCTTCTTTTCTCCATGCTGAACAAGCCCAGCTCCCTCAGCCTGTCTTCATAGGGGAGCTGCTCCAGTCCCCTGCTCATCTCTGTGGCTCCTCCGGACCCTCTCCAACAGCTCCCTGTCTCTCTCGCACTGGGGGCTCCAGACCTGCACACAGCACTCCAGACGCGGCCTCACAGGAGCAGAGCAGACAGCATCGCGCACCACGCTCCCTTCTGCCCCGGCCCGATGCGGCTCCGAGCTCAGTGCCACACACGCGGCTCTGCGCACGGAAGCGCAGATGCGGGGCTGGGAAGCAGGATGCCGACCTGCGGCAGGCACGTGCCGCACACCTCCGCCGCTCCTCGGCAGCACGGCTGCGCTTCCCCGCACTCCTGCCAGCCTCACAGCGCGCAACACACCCAGCAACAAACCTCTGTGCTGAGAAATTAACCAAAACAGAGCTGCAGTTATTCACCTTCACTCCTCCCAACATCCCTCCTGCCCCACGGGGGACCTCACACACACACACACATACATACACAGCCCGAAAAGCCGCAGAAAGTTGGCACGTAGCGGGGAGCCGGGCTGAGCCACGACCCGGGGCTGCAAACCCGACCCGGCCCGCCGGGAGGGCGCAGGCACGGCCAGGCGGATCGCTGCCCGGCTGTATGCACGGGGCCAGCAGCGCCCGGCCCAGCTCCCGCCGCCCGCCCCGCCAGGCCGCCCAGCCCTGCTCCGCGGTTCTTACACTGGCAGCCTCCCGAGATCCCCACCATCGCGCGGCTCCCCGCTCCCGGCGCGGCCCAGGCGGCCCGGCCCTGCCCGCCTCTCGGCGTGACGCGGGGGGCGCGGCCAGCCCCAGGGTGGGGGTTGGTCTGCTTCTGGGTAACCCGTTCAAATGAGAATTGGGAACGAGGCGGTGTTGATGCGGCTGAAGCCTTTGCGAGGATGTAGCCGTCAGATTCGTTCTGCTGTAGTCCAAAATGAGCCCACGGCTCCCCTGGCCACGCTGAGCCCCTCGCACCTCTCCGGGGAGGAGAACACAGAGGTGCATCTCAGTGCCCACAGCCCTGGCTCTAAGGATGAATGCTCACATCCTGCAGGAGGTGTTTCAGGAGCTCCGTGGAGCCTGCAGGACAGCTAGGATGAATCACAGAATGGCCAGGGTTGGAAGGGACCTCAAGGATCACAAATCTCCAACCCCTGCCACACGCAGGGCCACCAACCTCCCCATTCAATACCAGCCCAGGCTGCCCGGGGCCCCATCCAACCTGGCCTTGAACACCTCCAGGGATGGACGGGGCATCCACAGCCTCTCTGGGCAGCTGTTCCAGCACCTCACCGCTCTCTCTGTAAAGAACTTCCCCCTGATATCCAACCTCAATCTCCCCTCCCTCAACTTGAAACCATTTCCCCTCATCCTGCTGTTCTCTACCCTTCCCAAGAGTTGATTCCCCTCCTGTTTGTAGGCTCCCTTCAGGCACTGAAGGCTGCAGTGATTCACCCCGCAGCCTTCTTTTCTCCAGGCTGAACAAGCCCAGCTCCCTCAGCCTGTCCTCATAGGGGAGCTGCTCCAGTCCCCTCATCATCTCTGTGGCTCCTCTGGACCCTCTCTAACAGCTCCCTGTCTTTCTTGTACTGGGGGCTCCAGACCTGGGCACAGCACTGCAGATGGGGCCTCACAAGAGCAGAGCAGAGGGGAACAATCACCTCCCTGTCCCTGCTGGCCACCCCTCTTCTGATGGAGCCCAGGATACCATTTGCTTTCTGAGCTGCAAGAGCACACTGTTGGCTCATGTTAAGCTTTTCATCCATCAAGACATCCATGGAGACTCCTCAGTGAGGATGGCTGCAGCTGACTGCCCAGCCCTTCAGTGGGGCTGAGGAGCTCCATCACAAACCTATGTGGTTTGCTGTGGCTCTGTGAGGCAGTTCAGTGTGCCAGCAGCTCTCCTTTAGGCCTGGTCCCCCAGCACCTTGCCTCTGCAAAAATGTCCCTCAGAGCCTGGCTGCAGAGCCAGTTCATTTAGATGTCATTTTTACCTTATGTGGAAAAACCTGATGCTACGGTCCACAACAGACCTCCAGTGTGGCTGTTTTAATTGTGGCAGAGTCCAAAGCTTGGGTTTCCCTCTGGTGGGTACCACTGAGCCCAAAAGTGCTGGGATTGCTGATCCCAAGAGCTTCACCCAGTGTCCAGAAATTGTGCTTGGGCTTTGTCGCAGCTGCATGTGCAGCACCAGCCCAATGCTGACAGCCAGTCAGCAGCTGAAAACAGAGCAAAGGGTGGTCTGTGCTAAGGAATTTGCTGTGATAGGTGCTCCCGAGGGACACTGCGGGTGGGCTGGCTGGGCCAGGAACTTCCCAATAGCCTTAAAGGAAAGTAGCTGTGTATCTGCAAACTGAGTTATAGCTGAGGTTTCTGTTCTCAGCAGTAAAATACTAATGTGCTCCTGAGAGCTGGACAACATCTATCCTGTGCAGAAATCCTTGCCACAGTTGGCAGATCACACTGGTACCAGTGTTCCTGTGGCTCTTTGCTTCCTGTAGCCCAGTAGCTCAGCGTTTGCAGGTTTCATCACACCTCTTAGGACTGGCTGCCCTATGCACCATCAACTCTCTGTCATTATAAACAAGGCAACAAGAGCTGTGAGCCCTGCACAGCACTGGGGAAGGAAGGGCAGCAACACTGCTGTTGTCCCATAGGATCACACTCCCAGCAAACTGGCAGTGAGTCGCTGCAGTTCTGCATGGGTAACTGCTGGTCATGTACCTGTTTGAAGCACAGCTGCAGGTGAGCTGCTGTGCAGTGACTGAGTGCAGCTTTGTTTGAGTTTGATGGCCAGCAGCAGGCATCTCTTGGGTTTAGAAGTCCCACAAACATTTCAAATGTGCTTCATTGTGCCCTTCATCTATGGACATTATATACACAATATATACAGTGGAGCAGACTGAGGGTTATGAATAGCACAGAGACCCTCAAAGTTTGGCGTGTTCTGTCACAATATCACTGGTGAACTGATTTTATCCCTTCTCATCCTTCAAATCATAGACACCCCCCTCCCCCTCCAAAATTAGGGCAAATCTCAGGCCATATGCCCCAGTCTTGCCTAGTGCAGCCATGTTTGGTCATCATGAGACATTCTAAGGGTCACACTGCCTCTCATGTCATGAGCCACCTCCCTGATGACCCTGACAACAGAACACCAGTCATTAACTGACCTGCACCTTGTTGGCAGCTAGCTGGCACAAGGAGGGTTCTGCAGTCTCTTCCCACCTTGTGTTGTCCTTTGTGGAGGAGGATGGATCCTCCACCAAAGCAGCCACAGCTTCAGGGGAGCAGCAGCAAACCTGAGCTGATGGATATCGATCCACCCGAAAGCAGCGTCGAGCCCATGGAGGTGGACATCCCGCTAGAGGAGGAACCAATGGAGGTGGATCCACCTCCATCGCGGCAGGGCAGGCACCTCAACATCGTGTCTGCCTGGAGACACTGCTCCATCCGTCGGCAGCGCACCAGGGGCTCTCGATTTCCATCCTGGTGTTGAAATGTCACCATCCGCCAGAGAGCCCTGTGCCAGTGTTGTCAGTGTTGTCCCTTCTGGAAGGAACAGAAGGCCCACGATGACATCTGCTTTCATTGCTTGTCCCTTCATCCTTACTCAGGGGCTCCCTACCATTTCCTCACCAGCACTGAGCTCCTTGCAGCCCAGCCCCTCCCTCACACCCAGCGCCAGGCAGGCTGGTCACAGGAGGAAATCATTTAGATGGAATTTTTTTCCTTATATGGAAAAAAAAACGCAACAACCCTGAACCTACTTCAGTGGTCTATGCTAGACCTCTGATGTGCATGTTTTAACTGTGTCAGAGTCCAAAGCTTGAGTTTTCCGTGGCCATGCTGGGGTTTCTAGTCATAAGAGCTTGACCAGGTGGAGTTTCCCAAGGCCAGTCCTGGTATCTTGTTTTCAGTGCTTCTCAATGAGGGTTGGCCTTGCACTGAAACAAGCTTCTTGGGGCAAAGAGCCCAATTCTTGCTCATCTCCTAGTTTCTCACTAAGGAAATTCCCTAATTCCTTGCTAAGGAAATGCAGCATTGCCCAGAGTGGTCAATATGCCTGATTGCAGGACGATGGGCTCTTGCAGAGAGAGAACTGCTGAAGGAGATAGGAGAAGGGATGAGATCAGGCAGGAGTGAGAGTACACTGCAGCTATTGAGCCTGAAGAGACAACAATTCTGTGCTAAAATACTTCCAGCAAGGGAAATCTGAAGCCATCAGTTATGGCACAGATCAAATGTGAGCATGTGAACCTGAGAGTGCTCAGCCTGGCTTAGAAACTGTAATCTTGTCCCTGAAGCCATCTCAGATCTTCCTCATTTGTATATTCAAGCTGGTGGGTGCCTGATGCGGAAATAAGGATAGGGAAACCATCTTTAATATCACATTCGTTTTCCAAAGGCTATCTGGCTCCATTTATTTTACAGTTTGAGAAAGCAGTGACTTTGGCAGTGCTGCATTACCCCAAAGTGCCCTGGGTGGTAGGATGAACAACTGGAGGGGTGGAAAAGTGGGAATTGCAGTTGTCAATGCTGAGTGCTGGATGTACATCTCCTCATGAGACCTTCCATATCTTCTCTGAGATGAAGAAGCTCACTGCAGCCATTGAGGATCTCAGGAGACAACAAGCAAGTCCTGCTCCATGTCACCTGCTCCTCTGGGTCCCCATTGGCCAGCCACTCATTTCTGTATCTTGGGATTTTACTCCTCGTCTCCCCACCCGTAGGGACAGCTTTCTGCCCAGCTCCACTGCCCTGCTCAGTGATGTGGCATGGGCAAGCTCAGCACTAGGCAGGATCTGGCCAAGCAGATGCAAAGCAGTGGCAGTTGATGCAAAGCCAGCGATAAGCAGCAAGATCTGAGGACAGCCCAGCCCATATATGGCTTGGATTTCTTATAGGATCACATTTCTGTGATCATTACATCTCTTTGGTCACGATGCTGAGCCCCATGGTTTGGCTTCCATCAGCTGCAAGCTCTACTCTCTTCCTCTTCCATAGACGAGTGCCATGATGCCAAGACCCTGCCAGCAAGTAGAGCTGCCAGGAAAGGCTGCAGAAGGGGGGACACCACCTCTGAGACTGCTGGGGACCACAACTCCTTCCTTATGTCAATGTTTGCAAGGAGATGAACATGGTTGGGTGCTGAGGCTTAGCACTGCAGCATGCATCGTGCCTGCTTACAGCATCCATGCCACCTGGGGAGCTGCAGCATCACTCAAACTTCTAGCAGCGGTCCCCAAACACCCCCTGCTCTCATGGTGAGCCTGTGCCTCACCATGCAGGCTGCCTGCCATCTGGCATGAGTGGGACTGAGTAGAGTTAAATAAATGTTAAATACACACTAATGCCATGTGACAACTAGCAAAAGGCAGTGACTTCAAGCTTGAAGAGTCTGCTTATGTAAACAGCATCCTGAAATTAATATTTACCTTTTAAAGCAAACACATATTTGGGGTATTTCGTCGTCTTTCTGCTTAGCAGATGCTAAGAACAACAGCTTGGTGCTGCAGGGAATTGGCTTGACAGCTCAGGGGATGGTAAACTCCCTGGCAGCCTCCAGACTGTGAGGTCAGAGCTGGTTCCTCTCTTCTCAAGCAGATAAATTCTCACAAACACCAGATTAATCTGTGCTGAGGGGCTCAACCCTTAATGAGGAGCAGGACCCAGGGACTGGGAATTCACGCAGCAGATGGATGAAGACTTTGGGGATGCCCAAAGCAAACTCTTGTCTGGAAGGGTTCCGGGGAAGGCTGTCCTGTGCTCCATTACCAGCAGAACCTGCATCCATGGGGCAAATCTCACAATTTTCCATTTTTGAAAGAATGATCATTTTGTAAATCACATCTTCAGCCCATTTCAGCTCACCACACAGCCCTCAGAGCCCCCCAGCCTGATTTTGCTCCTGTGGGAAGAGCTCCAAGGGCTGTCCCCATGTACACCTACAGACCCGACCTTTTTGGGATTTCACCTGGGTGTTTGTGGTATTTCCCAGCCCATGGGATGGCTGTCTGGTATCTGGGACTGGGAGGTTTTAGGAGCATCCTTCATCTCATCGCTGCTGCCCTCACCCAGGGATTGCCTTTATTTCACTCCTTTGCTCCTATTCTTGCCTCAATCCCCAGCGCTGTACTTTCATCCTCTTCCACCACGCAACATGTGGGGACATCCATGCCACCCAACAGCTGCCTGAGGGAATCAGGCTGGTTTATCTGCATGGGATCATGGTCAAAATGTCCCCATCTCAGTGGGAATAGAGACGCACAGGGCTCCGAGCTGGGGGGCTTAGTGAGTGGGATGGGTCTGGTCCTGCATGTCCCAGATCCAGCCCTCCAGTTTGCACCAGTCCTGTGAGCATCACACCGAGGGGCTGTCACCTGCTCCTATCCCGCTGCACAGCTGCCAGCTTAGGAGGACAAACTGAGAGCTGCTTTTGGAGGCCGGTACTCACAAAGTAAACCCATTAACACAGGAGGTGCATGGGTGGGATCTGGGGCAGGATTGGGCTGGGAGGATGTGGAGAGGCTCGATTGCCCCTGTAAAAAGTAAAACAAACCAATAACAGCGTTCCTAGAACAGCTTGGAAAGAGATGCAGGCACAGTTGCACACATAGGGGAATTTTAGGTCTCATTGTGCTGAGAAATGAGAATATATTGCTGTGGGGGGGGGCAGGAAAATTGTCCAGCAGCATACCAAAAATGTTGCTGAAGCACTGTGAGCATGCACAGCAATGCCTGGGGCAGCTTTGCTTCTTCCTTCTGTCTTGCCCTTTGGCACCAAGCACCCACCCCAGCAAAAAGAGATGCACCACCACCACAGGGAGTTACTTCCATTGGTAACAACAGCAGGATGTACAGGATGCTGGGTGCCTGGGGAAGCACTACACCAACCTGGGGTGCTGAGCATTTCCAGAGCGCTGTGCTGGGAATAAAACAAGTTCATTTGAGTCATTAGGCTGAATACCTCTTTCTTCTTGAAAGTAAACCTCTTCGCTTTTAAAGTGCTGACAGTGTATGTTGAAGTCCAATGTTACCATGATTATGATGGATTTAAAACACTGTACTCATTGCAGCCTTCCAGTACTTGAAGGGAACATATAAACAGGAGGGGAAATGGCTGTTTACAAGGGTGGATAGTGATAGGATAAAAGGGAATGGTTTAAAACTGAGACAGGGGAGGTTTAGGTTGGATATTAGGAGGAAGTTTCTCATTCAGAGGGTGGTGACACTCTGGAACAGGTTGCCCAAGGAGGTTGTGGATGCCCCATGCCTGGAAGTTTTCTTCTTGCATGGCAAATCCAGACTGGAGATGGGAGGATGAGAGCTCAGTCCTTCTTCCTGAGCCAACAGAGATACAGGACAAGGGCTTGGATACTTTCTCCTGCAATGTCCACATGCTGCTGGCTCCTCCTCAGTGCTCCCAGGCACCCAGTGCATGGTTCTGGCTGCACTGGGGGCACTGGGAAGAATTACTCCATTCCCACAACTGGAAAGCTGGGAGCACGGTGTCTTGGGACCTGCTAAAGTGGGAGAAAAAGCATCTCTGGGACTCCTTCCATCTTTGTGCTGGGGCTGCCAAGCTGAAAATAGGACCCGCCAGCCCACCCAGCTATGGGTTTGCAGACATATGTGTGTGTGAGTGGCTTTTTTGGATGAGTTTTGGGAAGAAAAACCTCTCCGGGTGTGTGCTGTGTCCCCCAGCCAGGCTGGCCATGGCTGCCTTGGTGCTGCAGGGATGCATGGCACCGACTGCCTTCTGCTAGGGGAGGTTTTGGCTGGGCATTGCTGTGTGTTAATTTGGATAAAATCTCATTTTAGAAAAGAGAGCAAGCATGTGGCGTTTTCATTCCAAATTCATCTTTGTTCTATACGATAAGCCGTAGAGCTGGAGATCAGGAGTCGAAATAATGAATTTCACTGTTATTCACTTAAAAAAAAAAATCCGTTAAATGGCAAATTTTGAAATGTCACGATTTTTCCATCTGTTCAGTGCAAAAAACCATCTGAAAGTGCCCACAGCTGAGCCCCCATGCCCTCTGCAAGCCCAGGAGCCTCTCACTGCCATCCTGCTGGGCCTTGGGCTGCACCTCTGCTCCTGATCCCTTTGCTTTGGCTCCTCCAGGCCCCATCCCAGTGCTCAGGGCTCTGCACAAGGCCGTCACTCTGCCAGCATCCCTGGTGCCCATGGGCAGCTCTGCTCCAGCAGCGCTGCACACCGGGGCCACATCCTGTGGGGCAGCCAGCTCCAGCAGGGAGCAGTGGTAGCACACAGGCCGTATCAGAGATGATTTCCTGACAAACAGTGCGGCTCATTGTCTGTTCTCATTTATAAACTGCTCCACACCAGCCATCTGATATCCATTATTACAATTACAAACAAGCACAGTAACTCTCCAGCTGGTCAGCCCCAGCCGAACAGCACTGCAGCCATTCAAGGATGCCATATGGTACCGGGGTTTCCAAAGCAGCATTGTCAATCAGCCTTATTAATTTCTGAATTTGTTTCTTTTCCTTTTAGGGATATATGTACATGTATATTTTTATACAAGACAGAGACACTTCTCTGACCTTAATTTGGTACATGCAGCTTGATGGAATAATTGAAACCTTGAAATCTACCCGGCAGCTGGTGGGGACAAGAAGAGCCTGGGCTCGGCGAGCAGCCCCCCGAGTGCTGGTGCTTGTGCAGGAGCTGCACACGCCTCTCACCATACACACCACCATGCATGCCACGAGAATATTAAAAACCCATTAGATCTGGAGTGCTGGGCACGGCCAGTGACCATACTACAGATGAAGAGAGGCTAATAGTCACTTAGAATCAGAATCATAGAATGGCCTGGGTTGAAAAGGAGCACAATGCTCATCCAGTTCCAACACCCTGCTATGTGCAGGTCACCAACCAGCAGACCAGGCTGCCCAGAGCCACATCCAGCCTGGCCTTGAATGCCTGCAGGGATGGGGCATCCACAGCCTCCTTGGGCAACCTGTTCCAGTTCCCTTTGACCTTTTCACCTCCTTTGAGCTCTGTTGAATTTCTCCCAAACATTTTGGAACTTTGAGTGGTATCACTGGGGACAGCTGGAGGTCCTGTTGGGCTGCACTGCTGCAGTAGGGCAGCCTCTCAATTTGGAGTGATTTGGGTTAAGAAGCACAAATGCATCAGCTCATGGCAGCCAGACGTTGTGTCTTCTGCATTCACTGCAGCCAGCGGTAGGGATGGTTGGGGTTTGGTTTGGGACTGGTGGGGTTTGGTTCAGAAGTGATATGCCTCCATGTGCTGGTTGAGGATGGCACTCTCAGTGTACTCACTGAAAGCAGCTTCATCAGGAATAACCCTGTGCTGTTACATGGAAATATTAAAATGGTATCAGAGAAGACAGTGGGTCTGCACTCAGCATATGGATGGAGAAGGCTGGAGCTGGGATTACAGAGAGCTATTTCAGAGCAAAAATGCCTGTTGGGCTCTGGGTGCCCCTGGCAGCATCCCCAGAAGCAGCCAGGAGGAGGAATGAGTGAGGCCATGTGCACTGCACCCTGAGGCTTGGCTCCTGCTCCAGATGAAACCCCATGTCCAGTGATGGATGAGGCACAACAGGGTGTAAAAGGGAGAAAAACCATGTGCCTGCACTTGGAGCAGAGTGCATTATGCATATTGCATCAGATTATGCAAAACCCCTTTGTTAATCTTCCCTGTCCAGTGCAGAGCTCAGTCGGATGCAGGGACGCAGCTGGTGGCACTGTGGTTCTGGGCCCCTCACCTCCCCATCCCAGCACTACTGGATGCTCCAGTGCCATCATTCTGCTTTGTCCCTTCACACCTTTCTGTGCTGTTTATGCTTTTCTTTTTGAATTTCTGGCTTCGTGCCCTTTCCCTTGGACTGGCACCATGCGCTTTTGTTGTTCCCCAGCTTCATGATGGCACTTGGTCAAAGGTACACCTACAGATGTGACATCTGTGGTGTGCTGAGCAGGGCTGGGACACCCCCTGGGGGTGTATTGTGGGTACCTCGTCCTGTGACAAGCAGCACCCTGGAGCCCTGCTTTTCTTGCCTGCCTGCTGCTTGCAGCTTTCCTTTCGTGAGCTGAAGGATGTCCCATTGCTCACACAGCCCTCAGCTCTGGGATCTGCATTGGATCTGCAGCTCTTGCTTGAGGTCTTTTTTTTCCTTTTTTTTTTTTTTTTTTTTTTTTTTGTGGGATTTTGATGCTTTCTCAGCATTCTTGCACTCTGATTTGACGTCTCTCCTAGAGCTGACTCACTGCTGACACCATCTCCTCAGGGTACCCTAGGGAGAGCTGAGACACCATCACTTTCTGCTCCCATTCCTCCCTTTTCCATGTGCAGTTCCTCCTCCTCCGGTGCTCCACAAGAAGCACAGCTCCATCATAGTGCCACGTGGGCTTTCCAAGAAACTTTAGGAGAGGAAAAGTTTTTTTAAAAAATCCATTATTTTTTTTTTCATTTTCAGCTGGAGCAAGGCCAGGTTTTGCAGCAGGATGCTATGTTTTGGTAAAATGGAGTTATTTTTCTCTGGGCAGCTCTTGCTGATGGGCTCCCACCACAACCACCTCCACAGAGGGACAGGGGCCACCAGCTGAGTCACCACGCCGTGCTGTGCTGGGGACTGCTGACCTCGCCGGAGGGCTGCCACTGAGACTTCTCTTTGAAAACTCTCCAGTGCTTTGTTCTCCCTCTGATACAATCCATTTGGAGCAAATGCAGTTTCGAAGCATCTTGCCAAGCCCACAAGCTTTTTGGGAGACTGCTGTGAAGCATTAGTGGCAGATAAGGCCCTCTATGGGGATGGGTGTCTGGCAGAGGAGGCAGTGTGGCGAGGTCCCCTCCTTTTCCCACCCTGCTGGGAGTCCTGGAATGAGCACGGGGAATCTAAGGCCAGCCCCAAGGCAGCTGCATGACTGTGGGGATTCTCACAGCCCTGGGGTCAAATTCCCTCCTGCTTTGCGTCCTGGTGCCTGTTCTGCAGTGCTGAGCAGAAGGCATCACTCCTGAGACCCACTGAAATGAGGTGCAATGTGGCTGCAAGCCCAACGCTCCCTAGCCCCCATCTCTTATGGCTCAGAGACACTGCATTTCTGTCTGCAGAGCCAGTAAGCAGCATGTACGTGCAGCATTCATACCAGACAGTATTACAGCATGCAGCATTCATACCATGCAGCATTCATACCATGCAGCATTCATTCCATGCAACAGTCATACCACGCAGTATTTCTAACATGCAGCATTTCCACGCAGTTTGGCTGCCATGGTGTCAGGAGGGGAGGAAAGGGGATGCGCCCAGCCTGGCCCAGCTCTGTACATGGGCAGCAGCAATGCTTGGCTGAGCTTTGCAATGAACCCATGCCACCAGCAGCCCAATGTCCCCAGGGTCCAGGGACTTGGTGACAGTTGACACAGGTGTGGAAGCAGGGCCAGGAGCAGCTCGGGGGGGTTAATGCCATTGTAAGCCAAGGCAGGGCCCTCCAACAGAAGGACTTGTGGCCAGCTGGGGACCCCGTCTGCTACACTGCCTGCGCCAGGCCACAAAGGAGGATCCCAGTGGCAGCTGGCCCCAGTAGAGGTGACAGAGCCACGTGGCAGGGCAAAGCCTGAGGGTGGCAGAGTCCTTTGTCGGGGTCACTGTGGCTGGTGGGGAGCAGCTGGGATGGGGCCATGGGGCCAGAGGGCAGCAGGCGTCTGGGGGGCACAGCAATGGCTGTGAGACCCACTGAGTGCCGTGCTGTTGCTTGTGCAGATAATGAATCATTCATTCATTCATTTTATCTTCCCCCCATCTTTGTTTTTCCCAGGAAAAACAAAAACAAAACCAACCCAAAAAACAGCCCCAGCCTAGTGCATGCATCCTCTTGCTCTTCATGGCAACCAAATAAGGATGGAGATGAGATGGGATGGAGATAGGATGGGGTGGAAATGGGGATAAGAAGGGATGAAATGGACCCACCCTGCTGCTGTAACCCAGACAGACCCCCAGCAGTAGCTCAGCCCTGGGGTGATGCCAGCAGCCCCACATCCGGCCCAGCCTCCCCCCTCACCAGCGGTGCAGGGCTAATTTCAATTATCTTCTCCAGGCCATGTGAATTCTATTAATATCAAAGTAATGAGGTAATTACTGTGATTTGGAGGAACGGCTGGGGAATTGCTTTGGAGAGGAATTTGCCAGCCAAGAGGGTAAATTAAAACCGCTGTTTGGAAGGGAACAAAAGGCTGCACAGGAGGCAAGCAGGGAGCCGTGGGAGACAGCCCAGGCCAGGGGAAACATCCAGGTGGGGAACATCCAGGTGGGGGACACGTGTGTTGCTGTCCCCTCCCGTACTGTGGGGCCACTGCTGTGATGTTTGCTTTGGGGAGCGATGCTGAGATGTGCAGAGGACAAAAGGATGGGGATGGGGCTGATCCTGCTCTGTGAGGCTCTCATCCAGGATCCTGGACACTGCGTTGACTGTCCCCTCGGCGCTGCTGTCACACAAGGGCTGTATTCCCAACACACGCGGGTGCCAGGGGTCATGCAAGGGATCCGAAACGCCACTGCCTGCTATCAGCACGGCCTGGGGCTGGCGGTGCTGCGGCTGCGGGCGAGGGAGCACTGCGGGACCCCAGCAGCAGGCGACGGTCAGGGGGCTGTGAGAAGACCTCAGAGCACGAACGCTTGGTGTCCGCGCACACCGCGGGTTATGGCTTAGAGTAATTGAGGAGCTGAGGGGGGGGGTCCCACCCACCCGTCCCTGTGGGGGTCCCAGCCGGCTGTCCCCGCCTCCCGGGGTTCCCCACGCGGCCGCTCCCGGGCGCTGCCGGCGGCTCTCTGCTGGCATCTGCTGCCGGCACACGGCAACGCAGCGGCTGCGGCGTGGGGACACGGCTCACGAGTGGTAGGAAAGGGCGGGGGGGCGGGAACATGGGGACATAGGGACACGGGGACACGTGGACATGGAGACGCAGGACACAGCTCTGGGCCAGTCAGGGGTGGGAGCATCCCTCGGGGCTCCTTTTCCTTGGATATTGGGGCCTTTTTGCTTTATGAACTTTATGAACATCACGTCCAGCCATTGCCTAGCACTACAGTGCACTGCTCAGCCGCGTCCCCGTGTCCTCGTGCCTCAAATACCCGCAGCGTGGGGATTCACCACTCCCTGGCAGCCCGTTCCCATGTCCCACCATCTCTCCACGATACCCCACTGGAACCCCCTTGGCACAGCTGGAGGCCATCTCCTCACGTCCATCCCTTTGTCACCTGAGAAAAGACACGACACCTCCTCTCTGCAGCCTCCTGTAGGGTGATGGGTTCTGCCCTCAGCCTCCTCTTCTTCCCATTTCCCTCAGCCCCTCCTCAAGTCCTGCTCTCAGTTGCCTCACCACCTTGTTGCACTCCTCTGCACGCCCACAAGCAACAAAATGTCCTCCTGCCCCTCTGGGCTGGGGACAGCTCAGGCACAGCACTGCAGCCATCCTGCTCTCGTTGGCTGCTCTCCTCCACCAGGATCTCCTCCCGCTCAGGACAACCTTGGCTTTGCCACGTTCACAGCTCATTGGAGACAAGAGGTGACAGTGGCAAGCAGTGACATTTACGGGAGCTCCATTCACCGACTTCAAATAGAAGCTGACGGGAGCCACGAGTGTGGGGACGTTGCCAGCGCCCTGTGTGGGGACAGCTGCCACGTGCCCCTTGTTGTGGCACGAGCCCAGGACTAAGGCAGTACTGGGGCTGTGCTCCGTGCAGAGACAGCACCTGCCCACCTCACTCCTTGCCTCAGTTTCCCCACAAGCACCACGCAGGAGAGGGGCTGCATGGGGACCCTGTGCCGGGCAGGCATGGCATCTTCCTTTGCAGGTTGCACATCATTGTTGGCAGAGCTGTGCCCACCCTGCTGCATCCCCCAGCTCCTGCTTTCCCCCCACTTATCTCAGTACCCAGGTTCTTCTTTTTCCTATTTCTTCAACAGCACTCATCCAGCCTTGATAACCCATCTGCCGTGCAGCAGCAAAGTGTTTTCACAGCACAGAGCTCAGCTGGTGTGGCTGTCTTATGGGGATTCAGAGAGCAGAACCCAGACTGAGAAGAGAGAAACTTGGCCAGGAATGACTGTGTCCCAAAGCAAAGCATCCCAAAATCAACTGGAGGAGTGAGAGACTGCACGGTTTGGGTAGACAACTCCATTTCACTGCATTTCCTGTATACCAGAGGATGAATCACTCGGTTAAGTACATAGTGCACATCTGAACCTTTTTTATTTCCCTGCCCATCCTCTCCAGTGCATTTGCAGCCACTGATTTCGATGGATCCATTTCAGCAAGGCAGGCTGTGCCACCCAGGACTCACCGCTGCCCTGTGCACCCCATGCCCTGCCAGCACCCGAGGTGCTGCTGTCAGGCTTGGGGATGCCACTTCAGACCCAAACACGAGCTTTTATTCTGTTTCAGAAGTGATTCATTTAATTCACCCAGCTAACAGCACTCTATAAATAGACGGGTGGGCTTTGACACAGCTCCTGTGTGTGCCAAGAGCTGAGGCTAATAATAGCAGCTCACCCACCACGTCCGGGAGCGGGGATGTTCTGCAGGGAGGGGATAGGATGGGCTCAGCCGTGTGATAAAATCACTGTGAAAATGTCACCATCCCACGGGCACTGCAGCACCTCTGTGCCATGATGTGGGGTTGCACACCTGGCCCCGTTGCCCAGCAGCATGGTGTGGCACAAGGTTTCCCCCTGCATGGCATTGCTCTGCTTCCCACTGCTGCTTTGTGTCTGTGCCTGAGTGGTGCATCTGTGCTGCCAGGGCTGGGGAATCAAACATATCCCTGGATGGTGCCATTCTGTGGCACTGAGAGCAGTGTCTCTGCTTTCCACCATGACTTACAAGGAGAATACGGCCTTAACCAATCATCTGTGCTGGAAATAACATTGGAAAGAAAAAATTATGTGTTTGCATAGACCCATGCTGATTGCAGCTGGGACGGTGAACACAGTGAGTGGCACAGGGCAAAGTGACGCCAACTGGCAGCAAGAGGACAGAACCCCCTCTGCCATGGGGCACAGCAGCTCAGGGCCTGTGGGACACAGGATGGGGGGGGTGACAGGGGTAGAAGCAGCACTCAGACAAATCCGAAAAGTCACTCCAACCAAACTGCAGAATTTTGATTGAAGAGAAAACCGGAATATTTGAGCTGTGTTTTGCAAGGGAAAAACCTTCATGGTTTCCTCTGCCACAATCTCGAGAAATTCCACAGCTGCCTCTGCTTGTGGGGAGCGCTGCTGCCTCTGTGTGTGGGTGGGGAGGGCTGCAGCCCCCTCCCCCGTACCCCCCACCTTATGGCGAATGTGCCCTTGTGGGCGAATGGGATTCAATTCCTTTAAGGCTGCTTCTGCAGAGCCTGGAGCTTGGGGACCTGCAGCCCCACCCCAGGACTCTGGAGCTGCCCGAAGGGGCACAGGGATGTACCCAGAGGTATTTTTTATCCCTAATTGCTGCCACTCGGTTGCAGGAGGAAATGCAGATCTGCCAAAGGAAACAAACACCGTTCCTGTTTTCCAGAAGCAGAACGGGGTAAGAAAAGAGAAAGGCAAGACTGTTTTGAATGTCTCCAAAAATCCTCCCTACTGCTGTCTGCGCCCATCTTTGGGACATCGACGACGTGGGACGTCTGCGGGAGAGCTCCTGGGGCCGCCCCCTGCCGCCCTTAAAAGCTGCCAACGCTTTTCATCATCGCAATTTTCCGTAAAAAGTCCGGAGTCCGCTTCGAGTGACTTTTGGGTTCGCCTGACAGCGGTGCTCGCTTCCACGAAAGCAGTTACCCGGGTACCCCGCGGCACGCCCAAAGCTCTCGCGGCACCCGGTTCTCGGCACTGAGACCGCTGCGCCCCGACGAGCCCCGCGGGGTCCCCCCGTCACACGGCCGCACCGCGGTGCCCAGAGCCGGGCGGGTTTGAGTGCGGGTGGGCAGACCTCGCCGCGCCCCTCCCGGCTCCTTCCGTCCCTTCCACGGGCGCGGAGCCCCGCAGCGCGGCGCTGCTCCGACGGGGCGGGCGTGGGCCGGGCCGGGGGCGGTGCGCGGGGCGCGGAGCTCCGCCGGGCGGGCGCGGGGCAGCGCGGAGCGGAGGTGCCGGAGCGGCGGGGCCGGGCTCGGCATGCGCGGAAGATGGCGGCGGGCAGGCGCGGGGCGCGCAGCGGGCTGCTGGAGCTGCGCGGACCCGGAGGGCAGTGGCTCCGCGTCCTCCTCACCCTGAGCGATGACACGCTGAGCGTCAACCCCGCCGACGGTCCCGGGCACGGGGAGCCGCCGGCGGCGCAGCTGAACGGAGGGGAGCACAGCTCCGGCGTGCCCGAGGCGCTCGCCAACATCAGGCGTACGGTGCGCGTCGTCAAACAGGACGTGGGGGGGCTCGGCATCAGCATCAAAGGTGAGGGGGGGGCATCGGGAGGGGGCGGCAGGTGGGACCCACGCTGCCTTTCTGCGACCGGGGCGCTCCGCCCGCGTGTCCTTGCGTCCTGCGTGACCTCGGTGCGATGCCCCCTCCGGGCCGCCCCAAACGCAGCGCTCTGCCCCCGTCGGGCGTCCCCGGCCGCCCTCACCCCTCTCCTGGGGACTTTGCGGGAACTTCGGGCCGGGAACTTTTACGAGGTGGGGGCGGGGGGCTGCCGTTTTTCTGACGTGGCCGCGTCGGGCTCAGCCTTCACTGCGCTCCTTGCCGGACGCCGCGGGGTAGGGCGGTCTGTGGGGTGCGGGTCTCCGAGAGGGGTCCGCGGTGGACCTCACTGCTGGTGGGGTTCTGGGTGCTGGAGCTCGGCAGCGCTTTTGGGAAGTGCAACTCCCTCTTGTAACCAACCCTGAGCTGCGAAGCTCTGCCGGCTCCGCGGCTCTCCCAGGAAAGGAGAAACGTTACTTGGTTCAGCTAAACTTTATTTTTGCAGTGACGTAGGTGGAAACCAAGGAGCCGCGATCCAAACGGGGAGCTGCGGGCGTGCGGGCAGCACTGGGCTGCCTTGTGCCTGCTGCTTTGCAGGGGGACGAGCATTTCCCTTTAAACACAGCCCTCAGCTCGTAGCCAAACCCTGCTGTCCTTGCGGGGTTTGGAGGGAACGGTACCCCTTTAACAGCCAGCTCCTGACCATTGCTTGTGGGACAGAACCTAAAGCAGATCCTTCTGGTTGGGGTATTACAGCTGCATCCTAACCCCAGGCACTGCTTTGCTCGGGGTTTCTGGTGCTTCAGCCAGCCCTGCAGGATTTGGGTTAGGATTATTAGGGTTAGGGTTAGCATCCTTCTCCTGCAGGGTCGGTGTACCGCATGGTGCTCCGGGCAGCGGTTCCCTCTCCATGCACACAGCCCAGTATGGGTGGCTGCGAGGCGCTGCTTCCAGTCCGGGCTCGGCAGCCAGCAGCAGCCCCCGCGGGGGCCTCTGACAGCTGATAGCCGGAGGAGCCCTCAGCTCCCGGAGAGGCTCTGCAGAAATCTGAGCGGAGCAATGCCTGCGGCTCAGCGGGCGCAGCACCGGGCGGTGTCACGCTGCCGGTCCCTGCCCGTGGGTGGGGGATGGGGGGGAGTGAGGGGGAGCCCGGCACACGCTGTCCCAGCGCTGAGTGCGGGCAGCGCCAGGCGGAGCTGCTGGCATCTCCTACGGGTTCAAAAGTTAACGTGCAAATTGATCTCTTCGAGCTGCCTGGAGGCCTTGAGAGGTGTCTTGGTGGGCTGAAGAGTGGGGAGCAGCCTGAATGGAGCCAGAGGGGAGTGGGGAGCCGGTAGCCCTGTGGCTGGGCAGCTGCTCTGTGGCTCTTTTGCTTCTCCAGCTCTCGGCTGCTGACCCACTGAGACCCCAGGGTCCTGAGAGTGGGGAGGGCTGCTCAGCAAACACGATTAATAATGCAAATAGTGACACGGTTTCTTGTCAGAAGTGATGGAGAGGATGTCAGGATGTGTGTTTGCTCTGCGAGGAAATCTGCAGCCACTCATATGGCTTTTTGAAGCGCTTGTGTGCATCTGCCATAAAGCCCTGAGGTATTTGGGCACTGCGTGTGCTTGTTATGGGGCTGGGGGCTGCACTCAGCCCCGAGCAGCCTGTGTGCCCTAATTGCTCCGTGTCCCCTAACTGCTCGGTGCCCCTTCTGCCTGCAGGTGGCCGGGAGAACAAGATGCCCATCCTCATCTCCAAGATCTTCAAGGGACTGGCAGCAGATCAGACCGAGGCGCTGTATGTGGGAGATGCCATCCTGTCTGTGAATGGCACCGACCTGTCCGAGGCCACGCATGACGAGGCGGTGCAGGCGCTGAAGAAGACGGGCAAAGAGGTGGTGCTGGAAGGTAGGGGGCAGCGGGGTGCCGTGTTTATGTACACCCTATGGGAACCCTCACATCCTCTGCTCCCGGGCTCTGCTTTTCTCAGAACTTCCATTTAAATCCTCCTCCTTAGCTGGAGTTCTCCTGCGCCTTCCCCCAATTGTGTCATCTCCAGATTTCTGGTTTTCGCTGCGCTCAGCCCTTTTCTGCTCTGGGTTCCTCCTCTCCTGGGAGCCACAGAACCACGCTGCAGCCTGAGGAATGTGCTGCTCTGCACAGCTGCCGGGTGCAGATAGGGGCTGATTTATTTTTTTTCTGACCAAAGAGAAATACAAGAGCCTCTTTCTTTGGGAGTCTGCAAAATTCCTCCCTGCGGCCGCTGCACTCAGACCACCCTCTCTCTGTTATTTTCTTTTCATCCTTTACTTTGGCACGGGCTTCCTTTCTGCTGGAGGTGCTGCAGGAGGTGGTGCTGAGCTGCCCTTCCTTAAGAGAACCACTTCTCCCTCTGACCTTCCTCCTCCTCCTCCTCTGCAGGGAGCTGGATGGGCCCTTTAGGAGGCACCTACATGTGGTTCTGCAGGAGGTGGGCTGCTGCAGGAGTGGAGCTGGGCTTCAGAGGAGAGCCAGGCTGACTCCCACTGTCATGTTCTGGGTTGTGCTGTAGCAATGTAATCACCTTCCTGCAGTCTTATTCCCTGAACAGGGAATGTTCAGGTTGGATATTAGAAAAAATTTCTTCTCCAGAAGAGTGGTGAGGCATTGGAACAAGCTGCCCGGGGTGGAGGTAGAGTAACCATTACTGAGGTGTTTAAGAGCTGTGGAGATGTGGCACTGAGGGATGTTGTCACTGGGCATGGTGGGATAGGTTGGGGTTGGAGTGGATGATCTTACAGGTCTTTTCTAACCTTTGTGCTTCAATGATACGTGCATGGCATCTCCATCTCATCGCCACCTCCACTTCCCATGAGGCAGAGCCTGGGGACATGGCACTGCTTTGCACTGAGCTGGGGACAGCCCTGCTCCAGTCATGTCCTTGGGCTTGCTCCAAGGCTCAGTGACAAGTGACATGATGACTTTAGCATCCAGCAGGTGCCCTCTACTCCTGACCACGCTCCCTCCCAGAGCCCCACGCCTGGACTCCATGCAGGGCTGCCCGTCCCCTGCTGACCTCTGTCCCTGCAGCTCTGGGTCAGCCCTGTGCTGTTCTGTGTGCCTCAGCCTGGCACAGAGCTTGGTTATGTTGTGCTGGCATTGCTGGCAGGGAATGAGGGCAAACCGCAGCCCCTGGGCGCTCCCTGGTTAACTCTGACATCCGTTCTCTTTACCATAAATATCACCATGCAGTCATTTAGCACAGCCAGCATATGTTCACCACCTTTCTCCTCCCCAGCAAAGCTTGTGTTTGGAACTGGAGCTCTTTTAGAGTGGCTCACGAGCGCTGTGCCAGACAGAAACAGAGCCCTGACCGTGCTGTCGCTGAGAAACCATCAGTTTGTACGCTCCTGGCTGGTGGGGGCAGTGAACTGGGGTTCTTCCCCCCATGCTGAGCCCCAGAGCCAAAGCCTGGCCCTGCAATGCTAGCATTCCTGGGTGAAGTGACATGCAGAGGCTCCTGGTGTGCCCTGCCAGCACTGCTCTGTGCCAAGCTGCTCACTGCTATCTGCAGGAGTGTGCCTGTATTTATATTACACTGTTATATGGGGAGAGGCACTCTGCCTGACCTTATTTTTCCCCTACTTTTTTTTTTTTTTTTTTTAAATTTATTTGTGCATCGCTTTGTATCCAGAGTTACAAAGCACTGCTGGGTTCAGCAGACACTGGAGAAAGTAGCACAGGGCTGAAGGGACAGGAGGTCTCAGTTGCTGGTTTTGGGGCTGGGATTTGCATGCTGGTGCAAAGAGGCTCAGCAGTTGGTGTTCCTGTGGCACTGGAAGTGTGGGACTGCCCTCCTGTCTGTGAGCCTGTGGAGCTGTGCAGGGTGAGTCCTGAGCTGTGATCCGAGCATTGGGACGTACCATGGAGATGCTGTGGTCAGACCACAGTGGGACCACCAGATCTGTTAAGTGCACCATGCCCTCCAGAAAGAGGATCAGAGCCTCCTTTCTTGGCAAACTCTGGGCAGAAAACTTGCAGAAAGTGCAAGTTTAGTGACCCAGCTGTGCTGCCTTAGAGATGCTTTGAGATCTCAAGATCCCACCTGGAATTTTTGGGGTGCACCAGGACGTCCTGCACAATGAATGCCGGAGCTGGTGGCCATGTGCCCTTGTTTCATGCAGCACTGGCTCACAGAATCACAGAATGGCTCGGGTTGGAAGGGACCTCAAGGATCACAAATCTCCAACCCTCCTGCCACAGGCAGGGCCACCAACTTCCCCATTTAATACTACACCAGGGCCCCATCCAACCTGGCCTTGAACACCTCCAGGGATGGGGCTCTGTGCTCATATGTGCACTGAGGGGGTCTCCAGCACATCCCACCAACGACACCCCAGGGCAGTGCCTTGCATCCCATCCCCTGCATGGCTCTGGGGATTTCTCCTGGCACAGCAGCCATTGGCCCTTTTCCTACCCCTTCCCCTGCTGCCAGGATGTGCTCCAGCCATTACGCAGCCGATGCTGGTGGTGTCCCACTGCCCCGAGGTGACACTTAGGACAAGTGGTGCAGGAATGCTGCAGTTACTGTGAGTTAGGAGGGGGGGCTGGGGGCATAGCAAGCAGTGTGTCCCCGTGCCCTAGAGCACTGTTCCCTGCAGATGGCCTTTGGCATGGGTTGAGTGCCTGCAGCTGAATGCTGACTTGTGAAATGCAGTGAGCTGCCAGGCACTGGGTAGTGATGGGTCCCCGCTGCTGGGAGTGCTGCCCGGGCAGCACAGCTCGCATGCCTGTGGCAGCACGGCCGCTATTTATACCAGCAGGCACGAGGTGGGTGGCAGGCACATGTCTGTGCCCTGGTCCTTTCCCAAGGGCCACCCAAGGAAAGCCCTTCCCCAGAGCTGCACAGTCCCTGCAGGGCACTGCCCTGCTCAGTCTTGGCTTGTGTGAGCCCCGAGACCCCATTCTGCAGCTGTGCCTGGAAGGCCCCACCAATTCCCCATCACTTTTCCTCTCCCCTTTCCCAAGCCCTGGGGACCACTCTGAGGTTTGCTCCTGACTCGCCAGGTCCTGAGCACTGGTTTCTCACCCCTTCATAGCTCACCAGGCGGGGTGGGTTATGTGAGCTGTGTGCACGCAGCTCCAGGCTTTTCCTGGGGCCAAGCCATGGTATTTGAGAGCTATTACTGCTTTGTTCCCACTTGGCTGTGGGACCAGCTGTACCAGCACAGTTTGGACTGTGTAATTTTGGCCTGGGCCTCCTGCCCGTTCCCCGCCCCTGGCTCCGTGTGCCATCCCAGCCAATGGGGTCAGGGCTGGAATGGGAGCTGTGACCCAAGACACACTAAAAAAAAAAAAAAGAAAAAGAGGGAAAAGGATAATTTTGGCCAGCTCAGCTCTCTGGTGCATGGCAGCGTGCCACAAATCACATGTGGGGTACTGCAGAGATCCCACAGCAGAACTGTGGGCGATGTTGGGGTGATGGGTGCAGGAGGTGTGGGTGCTGCAGGCAGGATGTGGCCATGCCGTGCCATGCCATGCCATGCCATAGCCCGGGCTCTTCTCTTGCAGTGAAGTACATGAAGGAGATCTCACCTTACTTCAAGAACTCGGCGGCGGGGCCGACAGTCAGCTGGGACCCCTCTCCTGCTGCCCCACAGAAGCACTCATCCCCCGTGCTGCCGCCCCGCGAGAGCCGCACGGTGCCGCTGCGGATGTGCTACGTGTCCCGCAAGTGCCTCCCCGCTGACCCCGAGCACAGGTAGGGCTGCTCCGCGCTGCGGGGACGGGGCAGCCGAGTGGGGGGCAGCGGGGATCCAACGGGGCCGTGTCACTGCAGGTACCTGGAGGTGTGCTCGGCAGATGGGCGCGTGGCTCTGTTCCTACGGGCGAAGGACGAGGCCACGGCACAGTCGTGGCTCGGGGCCATCCAGAGCGCCGCGGGCGCGCTGCTGCCACGGGTGAAGGATGAGCTGCGGGCGCAGCTGGCGGGTGCTGGCACAGTGAGCGGCAGGGATGTCAAGCACGTGGGCTGGCTGACCGAGCAGGTACCCACAGCCCCGTTGTCCCCTGCACATTGTCCCCTCCCGCCCTGACCCCTTCCCCTTGCAGCTGCCCGGTGCTGGCACCAGGAACCTGCTGGCGGTGCTGACCGAGAAGGAGCTGCTGCTGTATGGCAGCCTGCCGCAGAGCCGTGATGCGCTGGGCAAACCGGTGCACAGCTACCCACTGATTGCCACCAGGTAGGGCTGCCAGAGGGATGGGTGGTGGTGGTGTCCTGGGGTAGTGGTGGTGGCTGTGGGTGGTGCTGGTGTCCTAATGGGGTAGCAGGGCCTTAGGATGATGGCAGTGGTGTCCTTGGGGTGGTGGCGGTGTCCCAGACGTGGTGGCAGATGTCTAGGAGTGCTGGCAGTGTCCAAGGGTGGTGTTGGTGTCCAAGAGTGGCAGTGGTACCTTAGGGGTGGTGTTGGTGTCCTGGGGGACTGGCAGTGTCTGGGAGTGGTGGCAGTGCTGTGGGGGGCTGTTGGTGTCCTAGGGATGGTGGTGATGTCCAAGGATGGTGGTGGTGTCCAGGGGCGGTGGTGGTGTCCCACTGTGGTGATGGTGTCCTAAACGTGGTGGCAGTGCCTGGGGGTGGTGGTGGTGTCCAGGGTTGACTGCAGGACCCCAGCACTGGTAGCAGAGTCTAGGGGTGGTGGTAGAACTTGGTGGATGATAGCAGTGCCCTTGGGATTTCCTTCCTAGCACTGATGCCAAAGCTTGGGATGGTGGTGGCAGAGCCTCAGGGGTCACTGGCAGCATTCAGGGGTTATTGGCTGTGCTCTGGGGATGGTGGCAGTGCCAAGGGTGGTGGCAGGGTGTGTGGGTTGTGGTAGAGCCCCAAGGGTGGTGGTGGTGTCCCAGAAATGGTGGCGGTGTCCCACGGGTGGTGGTGGTGTCCCAGGGGTGGTGATATTCTGGGGTGCTGGCAGTGTCTGGGACAGGCGGCAGCATCCTGGCTGGTGGTAGTGTGCAGGGACGGTGGTGGTGGGCTGTGATATTGGTATCCTGGAGTGGTGGTGGTGTCCCAGAGGTGGCGGTATCCCGAGCTGGAGGCAGTGCTGCAGGGCGGTGTCGGTGTCCCAGGAGCAGTGGTGATGTCCATGCGGGGTGGTGGAACCCTGGGGGGACAGCGGCGTCCTAGAGCGTTGGCAGTGTCTGCGAGTTGTGTGAGGACCCTGGGGATAGCGGCAGCATCCGTGGGGTGGTGGCAGGTTGCTGGGCACGGTGTCGGTGTCCCGCCGTCCCGGCAGAAGTTAGAACGCAGCGGCAGAGCCACCTCCGGCAGCCGCTCTCAGGGCGCGGGGGCGCGCACGGTGCGCGGGCGCGGCGGGTCCCACGGGCGGTGTTGCGGCGCCCCCTGGCGGCCGCGCGGTGCTGAGCGCCGTGCCGCAGGTTGGTGCACTCGGGGCCCGCCAAGGGTTCGGCGCTGCTGGAAGCGGAGCTGGCGTTCGCGCTGCGGGCCGGAACGCGGCTGGGAGTGCAGAGCCACCTCTTCAGCCTGGAAAGCCCCCGAGAGCTGGCGCTCTGGACCCGCTTGCTGGTGGACGGCACCCACGGAGCCGCCGAGCTCGCACAGGAGGTGTCCGCAGGTACGGGGTTGGGGTGCCGGCGGGGCGATGGGTGGAGCGGTGCGCCCGCATCGCTGTGCTGAGCGCGTCCACGTCCGCAGCGTGCACCTGGAAAGGGCAGGAGTGCATCCTGTCCATCCACATCGACAAAGGCTTCACCATCTCCGCCACGGAGCCGGGGCTCAGCAGGACCGTGCTGCTCCAGCAGCCCTTCGAAAAGCTGCAGATGTCCTCGGACGACGGCACCAAGATGCTCTACCTGGACTTCGGAGGCCCCGAGGGAGAGATCGTGAGTGGGCGTCCCCCCGCGGCCCCGGGGAGGCTGGGGGGGTCTTCTGGGGGGTCCTCACCCCCCACAGCTCCTCCGGATCCCATCCCTCCGCCGGCACAAAGCCGCCCACTCCGCAACAATTCTCATTGCAAACGTCCCTCTGCTCCTCTCTTGCAGCAATTGGACCTTCACTCCTGCCCCAAAACCATTGTGTTCATCATCCACTCCTTCCTTTCGGCCAAGGTGACCCGGCTGGGGCTGCTGGCGTGAATCCAGAGCGGGGTCCTGGCCCCCACCACATCTATGCACCTCCCTTCAGGCCACCTCCAGCCCGAAGCCCCCTGGTTGGGACGCAGCCCCCTGCAGGGTGATGCCATCCCAGTGCCATCCTTGGGGGTGGCAGTGCCCGATGGCTCCGTGCCTCCATCCCTCCCTGCAGCGCTCGGTCAGAGCAGCCCCGTGGACACCACTCGAGTGCCTTGAGATGATATTTTCTGTACAAAGAACCCATTTGTATGGAAGTTTTATATTTATATCACCCCCGGTGCAGATGCTGATGGGGCAGCACTCATCTACCCGAGTCTCCCAGCACAGGGATGGGGGTCTGCCTGCCCCCAACACAGCACAGCACAGCTCTGGGGGCCGGATGGACAGGAGCTGCAGATCAGCACTATTTGCCAAATCGTTCTGTGTCACAGCGTGCAACAGGAGCTGCTTTTCTTTGGGATGGTTGGGCGCTTTGTTTGACTTTGCCAACTCCGCATCGTTTTATTTCTTGGTTCTGGGGGGAGGGCTGCCAGGTGGCTGCTGGGAAACATGTCACAAACCAAAAGTTTCTGCATGGAAATGCCTCTTCTTGTCTGATTTTGGTCAAATAAACTCGCAGCTCACACCCAGCATTGATTTTAGGGGACTTCCACTGAGACAAGTGGGAGGGGGGGATGTTGGCTCCACGTGGGCTGTTGATGTGGGGCAGGATGCAGGTGAGCAGACCCTGCGTTGTATGGCACAGTGCTGTCCCTTGCAAACTGGATTTCCAAAAGAAGAAAAAGGAAACAAAGCCCCCAACTACATCACTGTCAAATCAGTACCATGGTTCAGAAACAGATGGTGTCTGTGCCAGGAAAAAACTATTGCTGCCATTTCCCTTCCCTTCCTGCCCTGCAACCATTGGGTTCACACCGATAAAAGAGGGAATCGCTCCCAGTCCTGAGCAGATCTCCCACAAACTGCCATCCCACTCCATTGCAGTGCTGCAGAACAAGTGTTCTGTTTGGAGATGGACCTCTACTTCCTTGGATTTTTTGTGTTCAGTGCTGGTGATGGGTTGAGGATTTTTCCCAGCCCCTCCTGGCCCTGTCAGCGCGGTGTGGCTGAGGCTGTGTGCCACCACCAGGACTCGAGAAACAGAGGTAAATGGGGTGGTGGAGTGAGTGCCGGGGAAAAGGATGGCAAATGGAAGCAGAGGAGGCTCCCTGCTTCCTCCTGCTCGTGCTCCTCATTAGTCAGCGCTGACCTTTCAGAGCTGTAATCAAACAAGACAGCCTAACGCTTAAATCGGAGCGTTTAGGGCTGACATTTACAATTGGTTCTCACACTGGAGAGCCCAAATGAAAATTTCCTCGCAGACAGCACGCTGCAGGCAGCAGGGATCAAAGAACTCATTTGCCAAAGCACACACATGCTGGCCCCTATCAGCCAGCAGCCAGGCCTATATCCCATCTCATCCCATCCCCATGCCATGCCATGCCATCCCATCCCATCCCATCCCCTCCCCTCCCCTTCCCCACCCCATCCCCTCCCCCTCCCATCCCCGCCCCTCCCCCTCCCCTCCCCTCCCCTCCCCTCGCCTCCCCATCCCATCCCATCCCATCCCATCCCATCCCATCCCATCCCATCCCATCCCATCCCATCCCATCCCATCCCATCCCATCCCTATCCCTATCCCTTCCCCATCCCCTCCCATCCCCTCCCCATCCCCTCCCCATCCCCTCCCCTCCCTTCCACCCCCCTCCCTTCCCCATCCCATACCCTTCCATCCCATCCCATCCCATCCCATCCCATCCCATCCCATCCCATCCCATCCCATCCCATCCCATCCCATCCCATCGCACTGCCTGCTGTTTGTGCTGGAGCTCTTGTGTTTATCAGCCATTCTTGCTGGAGTGCTGAGCACACAGTGTGTGCTGAGCCCCTTTCTACACCCCCCATGCTCCAACCTCCCCCTTATGTCAGGGTTTTCAGTTAAAACAAAGGAAAGCAAATGGGGATTATGCAGCATGTCTGGCCCAGGTGACACAGAAGGAACCAAGCCCACAGGTAACACCTCTGTCCTCCTCACCCCAGAATGAAGCAGCTGGTATGGATGCTGCCATTAAAACAACAGGGGAAAAGTCATCAAAAGGCCAAGGAAATCCAGATGTTTTTATCCCAGCTCTACAACTTATTTATCTATCTATCATCTATCAGTCTATCCATCTATCATCTAAGTATCCACTATCTATCCATCTATCAGTCAATCTATCTTCCTATCGATGTCTATCAAGCAATCTATCTGTCTGTCTATCTCTTTATCCATCTTTCTATGTATCTGTCTGTATACCTATCTATCTTTTCATCTATCTATCCATCTGTCTGTCTATGTCTACCTATCCATCTATGTATCTGTCTATCTAACCATCCATCTGTCCATCCATCTCTCAGTCCATCCATCCATCCATCCGTCTGTCTGTATATCTGTCTATCTCTATTTAATATATGCATTTAACTTCTCTCTATGTGTTCTAGATCAGATCAGGACTCAGGAGGCTGGGGAGCTGAGAACAGTTGAGCTGACAGCCAGAAGGCAGAGGTTTGCTCTTCTGCCAGGAATGGGATTTGATGTGTAATGTGGAGCGATACAGCTGAGATCCTATCAGAGTTTTTGTGTTTTTGTTGTACTGTGTATTATCAATGCTGCAAAATAGATCTCCCCCTACAAAAAAAAAGAAAAAAAAAAAAAAAGTTCCTTTTCACAGCAGAAGCTTATTTCTGAGCCCTTCACCGTGGTGGTGACATATCCATATGCAATATAAATGACCTGTTGTTTCAAATGATGATAATGGGAATAAATACCAAATTAAAAAAGAATCAAACCTCTTAGGTCAGGAGAAATACCAGAATTTCAAACACCCAGAAAGCTCTTGCTCTAGCAAAGGGCACGTAACCATGGCAACGGTAGCCCTCACTGTCACGATAATAAAAAAATATATTATTCTAGGAGAGCTCTTAAAAGGGAAATATACATTTCACTGAGGTGGGTGATGAAATATTGGGTGGTGGATTGAGGAATGAGGTGGAGGAGCCTGGGAAGCTGTCCTGGCTGTTCTTCAGCACGTGGCAGGCAGGGAGGGGTGATGGGGAGCGGAGGGCTGGGGGTGCAAATGGCCCCACTGAGGATGTCCACCCTGGGACAACACAGAGTGGATGGCAAATGCTGGGAATTCTGGAGCAGCAGCAGCATCCTGCAGTGTTGTGATGGGTGACTGTCCCACTGTGTGATATGGGCCGGCTGGCTGTGAGCTGCAGGAGCTCTCTGGAAAATGGGCCCAGACATGGATGGGCAAATTGGAGCAGCCCTGTGCCAGGCTGGAGTGGGAGCTCAGCAATGTCCCCGGGTCTCCAGGCTGATCTCCCTTGTTGCAGGGGACTGGGTGGATGTTGGCAGCCAGACAAGGCTGTTCCTGCTGTTGGTCTTCTTCCCCCATGCTGGTTCCACAGGCAGGGCTCTGCTTGCCTGATCCCACTGGCATGGAGTTCAGTGCTTTATAAGCAGTCAACCCAGGGTCTCCCGAGCCCATACCCTGCCAGCCAGGGCTCCTGCCCTGCCAGCACTGACATTTCACCCCTCTGTCCTTCCTACCACAGCTAAGAGGAGCCCAGGGACAAGCAGGAGGTCTGGGGAGTCCCACTGAGTCCCAGCAGCCAGGGCTCTGTGCAGAGGACCCGTGGGGTAACATCCACAACCACCTCCTGTTGGTGGCTCCGATCCCGGCAAAGCACGGGGAAACCTCTGAACCCCCGCGGGCGCAGAGGGAAGGGAGCTGTGCCTGCGGGTGCTGCCCGCGCTCTGAGCCCCTCTGCGACGGTGCTAATAAGGGGTGAATGAGGGCTGCATCACCGGCAGAACCCTCCGCGGGCATCCATCCTTTCAGAGAGACCATCTGCGCAGAGACCTCGGGGCGCTTCACCTCCCGGCGATCGAACCGAGAGTTGGACAGCAGAGTTCGGCCGTTTCGCCGTCATCCAACCGCGCTTCAGAACCCCGAGAAGGGCAACGTCGGCAGCTCCGTGCCCCGGGAGGTCAGCAGCTCTCGAATCGCGAGGCCGCTCAGTTCGGTCTCTGCAGGGGGAGCTCTCGCAGTGCCGCAGCCGCAGCTCCGTGCGCTCTCAGGCGGCTCCGCCGAGCAGCAGCCGCTCCGCACCGCCCCGCACCGCACCGCGCTCCTCGGCTTCCCAGCGGACGCATTAGGCTGACATCCACCCCATGGTTTCCCACTTCCTTGAATTCGTTCCACCCGCGGTGTTTTCTAGCGATCAGCGGGAGTTCAACTTGAACGGGGATCGATTGCGCCCGTATGGAGAGTGGGGCGGTACGCGGGGTGCTGTGCTGGGAGTGCGGCGAGCAGAACACAGGCACCTCTCAGCCTGTTAGCAGCTCCTGCCATGGAGCAGCGTCGCGGGATGCGGTGCCAGCCGTCCCCGAGAGAACAGAGATGCTCAGAGAGGTGGTGGTGCCCCATCCCTGCAGACAGCCAAGCTCAGGCTGGATGGGGCTCTGAGCACTGATGGAGCTGTGGGTGTCCCTGTGCACTGCAGGGGGGGTTGGACCAGATGGTCTCTAAGGATCCCTTCCAACTCAAATGGTTCTATGGTGATATAATCAACCCCTATTCCAGATTTGGTGCTGGGTGGAACAGAGTGCCTGGCTCCAGGGGCACAAACCTCATGGGCACAGCAGGGTGAAGAGTGTGCAGGCCCTCCCCTCTGGCTCTGGGAGGCACATGGAAAGAAATTAAGGAATTTGCACTTACTTTTCCATCAGAGATGCTTTTTAGTCCTATATCTGTCCCTCCTAGGTGCCATTCTCATATAAATATGAAGACCGTGTGCACTTAGCAACACAGTGCTTGGCTTAGGATGCATAGAAGAAATAAAGGACACTGGATAAATTGGAGGTAATTTAGCTTTTATATACATACAAACATAGATGTACGCATCATTACCGTTTTATTTATGTGTGTGTGTGTTTACACATACAGATCTTATATTTACATATTTATAGGGATGCTAAATGAAATATAGAAATGCCATCGGAGACAGCTCCAGGATGAAAGAAACACTGTGAGCTCATGGAGGTGAAAAAGAAGAAAACAAATATAAAATAATGATAAACCAGCAACCTCACTCTATTCTTCTGTTACAGAAGTAAGTTACATCTCTGAACAAATACATGTTTTACTGCACACTCTGCTGCTGCATCAGAAAGAGCCTTCCTTCTCCTTCAGCTTGCTGCCTTTCCCTATCCTAAAGGGGAAAAAATAAATCCAGGCTTTTTAGCACTGCGGTGAAAATTCACACCTTCTCTGAGATGATATTTCAGGTTCTTCTGCTTTTTTTTTACTTTCTTGCCACCATTCCTGGTGCATTGATCACGAGTTTTAAATGCTGATGTCCCTCTGAGGAACTCTCCCACCCAGCCTGGATCCCCACCCCAACTATTTGGGCTCCTTGGCAAAATAAATGTGGAATTATTGACTCTGTATGAGTGGAGCTCTCTCAGTGTCATTCAGACACCCCTTTTTTTTTTGGAGTGGCTTCTCTTGAGATGGTGTGAGACAGCGTTTGGACACAAAAAGCCCACCAGAAGAGCAGCAGCCAGGTTCTGCTCCCTTTGAATTGCTCTTAGTGCATTACTCAGTTTTCAATTTCCTCCCCTTTGCTATGAACAACCTGAGCTTTATGTTTCCCTTTTAAGCTGATTGAAATAAAGTATTTGAACAAATGTCATGGGCACTTAGAAATCTCTTCTCTGTTTACTCTCCTTTGCTTTCGTTCCATCCATCTCCTGCAGTACCAGCTCTTAGAGCCTTGAGTGCTGTCTGTCTAAATGAATGCATCTTGTAGGCAGGGAGCTGTACAAATTCATTAATTTTTTGTGTATTGGAAATATGACTTGATGAAGGCTCTGTTCGTGTTTCTCCGATGGCTGAATAGGTGAGCTTCTGTATAAACCATCAGTGAAGGTCTCCTTGAGATCCATTAGGTACATACCTCCAGGAGTGCCTTACCCATCCAACGGACATTTATGTTCTGGACAGACAATAAGCACCGAAGGAGAAGCGTTGTGATCTTCCAAGCTTTTTCTGAACCATCTGCCATTGCGTGCATGACTCACTGAGGCCCAGGTGGGCAAACCTACGGGTGCATTTCCATCCATGGTGATGGAACCTGCGTGGTCCTCGTGCACCTCCATCCCCAGGACGAGGTGACGGTGCACAGAACTTAGGCTGAAATGGTTCCTCAGGCAGACAGGAGCAGCTCAATGCACTGCCCTTTTCCCAAGGTGATGGTCAGGGCCCAGAAAGCCCTGATGGCTCTGGTCAGCCTCACCTGGTGCCTCCATCCACACCCCCACCTCAAGGAGCTCCATTTCAGCTTTTGGCCCTTACATCTGAGCTGTGCTAATGGAGTGGTGATCTCATGCCTGTGCCACCTTTTCCTAGGTGTCAACTTAAGGACTGAATTCTTGGCTTTGACCCTGTGTCCCCAATAGAGACCTGTCTGGCAGTTGCTGAGCCTGATCCTCACCTGGGTTTTGACTCCAAGGGTTGGCTCCAGGTCCACCTCATCACCACGGTGCTGCCTCGCATGCTGGGCTTTTGGTTGGACCTGTCAGCCATCCTGTCCTGCTCACATTGCTCCTGTGCTGTGGGATGGGGGAAGCCCCACTGGCTCTGGGCTCTCCATGGCTCCTCACCCTTGGGCAGCAGCCCTACTTGTGATGCTCCGTCATGGTGACATGGTGAGGCTGTGCATGGAGGGCTCTCCAGCTCACCCAGCAGCATGCTCCTAGCAACACTCTCCATGCTGTTTCGTTCTTCTGGGGTGAAATATCTCACCCAAAGGGTAGTTTTAGGGAAATCCCAACCTCTACTATGTGTGCACCTTCTGCCCAGCACCTATTTCCCATCCCCTTATGTCTGCAAGGACTAACCTACCTCTCTGGGCATCATGCTGCTGCTTGAGCTTGCCGCCTAACTCTGTCCATCCCCAGAAAAGCTTAGCAGAAAGACTGTGGGGGTGATGCTGAGGGAGGCACGAGGTGATCTCCAGTTGCTGAATGGTGTGATAGAAAAGGCCATGCAGGATGCTCGGTGACATTTTTAGATGTGCTGATATGGGGTGGCTGTGCTGGTGCCATGCATGCACCATCTGAAGCAGAAGACCAGGCTGCTCACTGCTATGATGTCCTTGGCTCACGCCCAGCTCATGTCCCAGTGTGAGGCCCCAGTCTACAAGTCTTCCTCCAGATGTGGTATTCTGGCAGGTGGGAGGTCCATACCAGCCTGGTCTCCCACTCCCAGGGCTCTGAGCACAGATGTGTTGGTTTAACTGATTGCCATAGGTTCCTTCCAGTGAGAGAAATAGCTTTGTGTGTTACATGAGGCAGTGTAAAAAATCAATTTAGCTGCCATCTGAGTTGCACGGAGAAGTGAATAAACTGAGAATTGTTTTTAAAACAATAATTCTGTTCATTCTCATCGTCAGCTGGCCTTGTTCCTTCTGCTGCAGAAGCTACAGCCCTGGCCAGAAATACCTGTCCCAGCCCAGGAGTTATGATGGGATGTTTATGGGAAGAGCAAAAGGAGGGTGAAGGATGGAAGGGAGTCAGGTAGGAATGAGCATAGGAAGGGGAAAAAAAGGGTGAACATGTAACCTAGTCTCAACAGCCTGTCCTGTTGGGTAGGGAAGAGGTCCAAATGGGACCATGAGATACCAGATGGAGAGGAGTTTTGTGCTGGGATGGCTTTAGGGTGGGCGATCCACTGAGCACATCCACCCTCACCACATCCATCAGCAGCTTGCAAGGAGGAGGGACCTTGATGTGGAGTGAGAGCCAGGAATGGGAGCTGGGAGGGACTGGGGGTGGAGGGGAGCACGTGGCACACCTGCTATGTGGATGGCTGCCTTTTGCTGCCTTCTCCACAGAGGACCTCCTGGCTGCACTCCCAACTTTAGCTGCAGGCCCAAACCTTGCAGCCCTCATTGCTGCTCAGCCCAGTGCCTGCCCCAGCCCCTCCTGGGCTGCTGCTCAGCACGAGAAAGGGCAAGTCCCAGGTGAGCTTTCTGAGAAGCTCAGTGCATACCTGCTCCTGCTTATCTGCACATCTCACTCTGCCCTGCCCATAAAAGGTCCGTGTGTCTGTCCTCTGGCCATGGTGGCGGAGCATCGTGAGGACCACATCCCTTGGTGCTGGTGACCAAAGTGCCCTCCAGCCCCAGCGTTCAGCCGTGGCAGGTGGATGCTGAACGACACCCTGTGTTCAAAACTCATCATTCATGGCACCTGTTGGGTGGATAACTAAAAAAGCTGCAGTTTGTTTGGAGTTTGGCACGGCTGTGCTATGAGGAAGGGGAGACTGCAACACAAACCACAAGCACTGCAGCACTGGGATAACACTGCGAGCAGCAGTTGCTGCTGCTTCACCTATTCCACAGCTTGAAAGCATGGAAATAAGTTGAAAGCAACGTTTCTTGTGCTCTTTATCACTTTGGCATCAGCCGTGCTGCAGGCGTTGCCACCGCCCCAGGTCTATCAGCTTGAGTCCCACAGCTGCAAAATAAGGGCTGAGCAGCACCTGTAGTGCATGCTGATGGAGCTTGGTAGGGTGTGCACAGCTCCTGCAGCTCGATGCGTGCAGTGCACCGGCTCACCTTGCTCTTTGCAGGATGCTCAGTGCTGCTGGGGCTGGGACAGCCCAACACAACCACACCTGGTTGGAATGCCACCGAGCTGTCCTGCTGGCTCTGGTGCATCACGTGTGCTGCAGGATGGGTCACCCCTGTGCACACAGCACAATCCAAGGGCTTGCTCCTGCCCCCAAGATGCTCCTACCCCAGGATGCTCATGCCTTGGGATGCTCCAGCTCCCAGCTTCGCAAGCTCAGGGACAAACCATTAAACAAACATCAGGGAAAGCAAAATCTTCCTAGCAATTACTTCAGAACTGAGATTGCAAGTCTGCTGGTTTTGTTCGTGTTCATCTGAAAGCCTTTGACACATCCGTGCTGTATGTTTCTTTTATGAATATGCAAATCAAAGCAGCAAAATTACGGATAATGATATGTAGTCAAAACTTTTCAGAAGTTAATGCATATTCCTTATTTTGCAGATTTCTATCACATTTGTATTTGCAAAATAGATGAGATAGCACCACTCAAGAGCACAGCTTCCCTGTCACTGTGGCAGCAATACACCTTTCACAGCCATAGGGAGCTGCCAGCGCCTTCCCAGTGTGCCATGTCCCTGTGGGAAGGGGACATCGGTGTCAGGGCCAAGCCACATCCCATATCTCATGTCTCATGGCAGCCTGATGGAGCTGTAGGTGTCCACTGCAGGGGAGTTGGTCCCTTTAATGTCCCTTCCAACTCAAACAGTTCTGTGATTCTATGATCCGATGCTGTTCCTGCTCTACAGTTGGGGCAAACTCCTGCTCAGCCAGTCCTATGTGAGGTTCCCAAGGTTTGGAGATCACTGGCTTTTCACAGAATCACAGAATGGCCAGGGTTGGAAGGGACCTCAAGGATCACGAAGCTCCAACCCCCTGCCACACGCAGGGCCACCAACCTCCCCATTCAATACCAGCCCAGGCTGCCCAGGGCCCCATCCAACCTGGCCTTGAACCCCTCAGGGATGGACGGGGCATCCACAGCCTCTCTGGGCAGCTGTTCCAGCACCTCACGGCTCTCTCTGTAAACAACTTCCCCCTGACATCCAACCTCAATCTTCCACATCCAATCTAAATCTTCCAAATCTTTTACCCCCTGACTGCTCAGTGCGGGGCAGAAATAACTCACTGGGAGTACTTTGCAGGCTGCACTGAAGGTGGATCCCATTGGATCACCCAAGCAGTATCCCAACCTCCTTTTCCTTGTTGTCTTTCCTAATCCCTCACTGCACAAGTTAGACATGCACAACCCAGGCTCATTTCTGTGCTGGTGTGACTCCAATCCCAGCATATCCACTCCTGCTGGAGATGCTTCCAGGGTGTTATGCTGTGATGGCTGCATGGAGATGGGGTGTGATGGGTTGGGTTGGATTAAATGATCTTAGAGGTCTTTTACAACCTTAATGATTCTGTGATTCTACAAAATGTGCTGCTGGTACATGGTTCATTCAAGGCTATCAAAGGGAAAAGAAATTGCTGTAGATAAAGATGTTGTGCCCACTCAGTGGATGGGAGAGGAGTGAATGGCACAGATGGGTGGCTTGGAGGGAAGGTGGGGGTGGAGAAGCTGTTTTAGCAGGTGCTGAGCTTTGGTGGAGGTGCTGCCCAGGGCAGGTCAGGAGCCAGCGAGCTCCATCCCTATGGCCATCAGGTGTTCTGTGGGCTTTGCAGCAGTGTGCACAGCCATGAGGATCTGCAGCACCCTGGGCTCCAAGAAGGACCTTGCCCATGGTCTTCACATGCTGCCGGAGCTTCCTATGCAGGAGTGCTCTCACCCACGGCTGAGAACACTCATGAGTGCCCCTTTGCCCCTCCTAACCCAGCCCTGATGGGAACATGACCCTTTTGTGGCCTATTCTCCCCCAAATTAATTTCATCACCTTTAATAATGCGCGTGGGAGAGCGGTTTCCAGCAAGTAACACCCGCTGCGAAGCCCCCCCCCACCCACCCCGGCAGCGGCCTGCCAGCCCTCCTCCTCCTTCTCTTTCTTCTTGCAAACACCTACATCCTTCCTGTATTGTTTGAAACCACAAGATAATAAACTGAGAAGCAAACGCCGTCAAACGTTGAGTGGAAAGGTCTGCGGTGGGAGGTGGACCTTCACGCCTCGTGGGCTCCACCTCCCGCTGCAAATACCACCGGAAACCTCCGTCCTGCCTGTTGCATAATGAGGAACAAAGCCACGCTGCTCTGCTGGCACTTCCTTGTGGTCATCACCATCTCGGCCAGCCCTGCTGGCTGGATTTGGCAGCCCAGGGTTTGTGACATGTTCTGTTCCAAAGGGGCTCCTTGCCGGGTTCTTACCGGCAGGTATTTGGGCAAAGGGCTTTTTCAGGTGTTTGGTCCCAGCCAGCAGGTTGGCAGCCCGCTGCCCAGCATGGGCACACCATGAGATAGGGATGCACTGGGAGATGTCTGTCTTGCAGACCCTCAAGATATCTGAAACACAAGTCCCCAGGTGAACATCCCTATGACCAACTGCTGCAGAGTGGACAGCTGAGAACTGACTGCTGTGGCACTTCCAAGTCATTGTGGCTTTGGATGGTGGGCACATTTGAGCCCCTAGGAGCAGCTTTGGGGGGCTGGGTGCTGAGCATGGACCCGGGTGCTGGGTGCATCCTGTCCTGTGCAATGTGGCTATGCTACCCTGCATCCTTGCATCACTGCAGGACACTGACCACCACAAGTTCTTTACAGAGAGAGCGGTGAGGTGCTGGAACAGCTGCCCAGAGAGGCTGTGGATACCCCGTCCATCCCTGGAGGTGTTCAAGGCCAGGTTGGATGGGGCCCTGGGCAGCCTGGGCTGGTATTGAATGGGGAGGTTGGTGGCCCTGTGTGTGGCAGGGGGTTGGAGCTTCGTGATGCTTGAGGTCCCTTCCAGCCTTGATTCTGTGACAAGATCAGAACCACTGCAGGTGAGGACCAAGGTTTGTTTTCAGGCATGGCTACCTGGTGGCAGTCTGGGCAATGCAGTAAGCTGTCTTTAAGCACTTGGTGAGCAGAGCAGGACCAGCACTTGCTGACCCAGTGCAAATCATGGTGGCAGACAGTCCCATGCAGCTGAACCTTGGGAAAGATCTGAAGTAGAGAGGAAAGACGAATTGGCAGAAGGCTCCTGTGACACGCCAGGAGCTGCCAGCCAAGCACTGGCACTCCAAGCACACGTGGTGTTGCTCAGCTTCAAGGAAATCCTTCACTCAGGTTTGCTTGTCACTTGCCCTTGCTCTTCTGGGATGGAGGCAATCAGGAAAGTCAAGCCAGTTCCCAGTTAGGCAATATTTAATGGACTTGTTCTTGAGGTACTCTGAGGTTATACCAGAGGAATTTTGATCCACTTCATGCTGTTGTTGGAGTGCTGACCAGTTCTAAATATATGGGGTAAGTTTTATATTCCCCACCCCAACCCTGCGCTTCACTGAACTGAGTGGAGACCCCGAAGTTACAGTGACTTTAGATCAATTTAGACTCGGTCTAAAACCCACCAAAAGCACCACAGGATCCTCTGTTCCCATTCTGAATGAGGGCTGTTTTGTGTTTTGGGGAGAAGCCATGCAGTCAGTGGGGCTGACTGTGGAGTGAGTGTGGCACGAGCCAAGGGTGGACAGATTGGAGGAGGCTGGAAGGAATGCAATAGAGGCTTGTTTTTATCTTCTCATGGAAAACTTCTGGATGAAAGAACAAAAATTAAAGTTTACGTCTCATTCTGTATTCACATTTTCTTTTCATTTTGGGTTTGGGAAAGAAGAAATTATTCATGTCTTCAGTTCCTCCTCTCTCTTATTTCTGTCTTTTTCTCTCTGTGCCAAACTCAAAAACACAAAGGAATGGATGGGTGATGTTCATGGGAAGAAAAGACATTTGCTCCAGGTTTTCCAGTCTTTTCAGCTCTGCGGCATTAAATAATGCTGCAACTGTGTAAAAATTGCAACTTGAAAAGGCAAAAGTGAAGTGCCGAGTTATTCCAGTGCAGAGAAAAGAAAGGAAATCAATCCTTGGATGTTTCTTGCTTTCATGCATTCAGTACTATAGAAGGGCCGAAGGAAAAGCACCAAATAGAAGCACGGAACCTGACCAGCAGTCTTGCATTGCTGAAGGGGTCTGAGAAACCAGATTTTTCTCACCTCTCAAATGGAAAATATGCATTTGTATTGCATCATGAATTCAGATTGCTTTTCAGTTATTCAAAGCGAGATATTCACTATTTCTTCTCATGGTTTATGGAGCCCCAAACCTGATTCAGGCTTTGGTCTGAAGGTGTTTCCAATGCAGTTACTGAGTGCTGAGAGGGGCTCTAAGAGCCCACGGAGCTTTGGCTGAACGTCTCCCAAACTCTGAGGAGGGTTTTTCCCCCACGTGCTTTGAGCCCACAGTTTGGTGCTGGGGGTGGGGATGGGACCATCTCCCCAAAGCCTAAGTGATGGAGCCAGGACTTGCCCACTTGGCTCACAGTGGGGCCCCTGGTGGGATGAAACTCATTTTGCTCACGCTCAGGGTAATCAGTGTGATGTGCTCCGAGTTTTATTAACTCAGCCTTGCTTTCCAGGCTGGCTGTCCCTAGGGAAGGCAGCAAGGCCATGGCCCTTTGTGACCCTCACTCAGTGACTGAGGTGATGCGAGGAACCCCCATGAGATGGCCTTTGGGGATGGAAATGGCCTTCACGTCCATCCTGTCCCACCTTCTTCCTCAGATAACTTTAGAAGCTGGCAGAGCCTCTCCGTGTGACATTTCCAAGCTTTTGGCAGGGCAGCCTGGGGAATGCTCGCGCTCTTTTTTTCCCCTGTATCCCGCAGTGATTCAGGTGAGTGGGAGACTGCACAAGTCCTGTAATGGGTGGTGCTGCCCAACCTCTCTGCCAAAAGACCAGCCACAATTAAAGCAGTTAAATGAGGATCTAATTACAAAAACGCCATGCATAACTACAGAAATATTTTGTGTAAATTGCCGGAGGATAAAAAATTAGTATAAACTGTGCTGCAAGCCAATAAATCTACTTGTAGTGTAGTGCTTCCGGAGACAGCATCTAGCAAATGTCTGCGTTCCAGAAAAAGAAAAAGGTTCAATATGTTCTGAAATGCCTCTATCCTGTTTCTCTGCTAACTTCCCCCAAGCCATGCTGTCTTCTGGAGAAGTCCCAAATCCCTGGGATTTCTTCCAGCCCTCCTCTCATGGCAGGCATTACAGGCTCCTAACCAGGAAACAGATATGAGTGCATGTAACCTGAGTGCCCCAAGGGGATGAAGAGATGTGTTTGGGCACCCAGCATCCTCACCACACACAAAGGGATGCAGCACAGAGTTGTTGGAGCAGGAGGTGGGTCAGAAAGCCCATGCAGCTCCTGCCAGCCCCAACATCACTCCTTCATCACTCCATCACTGTCCCCCTGGGTGCAGATGGTGGCCCTGGGGTTCCCTGTGGGACCATGCAGGGCAGCACGGGGCCCCTCAGCATCGCAGTGATCTACAGTTCTGTAGTCTATTCTATAGTCATAACTGTCTTCTGTGACCAAAATTCATCTGGAAAGCAATGAGATGTATATTGATTATGTACTGAAAAGCAGTAGATGTATTACTCTTTCCTATGGACTTGCAGTGCAAGGTTGCTTGGTTCATAATAAAATTGTAGTGTGATTCCAGCCAGAGGAATTCTATCCTACCAAAGCTGAGTGCTGCCAGGACCCAAAGATGTGCAGGTGACTTTACAAGCAAGGGCCAGCCCTGCAGAGCCTCCTGGACATTGAGGACATTGGGGATGATGGGAACATTGGGGACATTATGGGTAATGAGGGACAATGGGGACACTGGGGGATATGGGGAACAATGGGGACATTGGGGACAATGGGGGAATGGTGGATATTGGGGACACTGGGGACAGGGGGGGATATGGGGACATCGAGGACACTGTGAGCATTGGGGACACTGGGGACACTGGGGAGAATGGGGACAATGGGGATTTTGGGGACATTGGGGTCATGGGGGTCAGTGGGGACATTGGGATCAATGGGGACATTGGGGACAATGGGGGAAATGAGGACACTGGTGACAGTGGGGTCAATGGGGGAATGGAGACAATGGGGAACATTGGGGGACATTGGGAATTTTGGAGGATATTGAGGATTTTGAGGACACTGGGAACAATGGGGACACTGTGGGGATATGGGGACAGAGCAGGGTGAGGGTGGCACCAATGGAGACATGGTGAGGACCGGGGGGACTGACTGCGAGGGGAGGGGGGAAAATAGGGGGGGTGTTGGGGGAATGGGAGTTTGGGGGTAATGGGAGTAATGGGGGTAATGATGCTGAGTGTGGCTCCTGGGAGGTGAGGATGAGGATGTGCCAGGGACATTCAGGATCCTGCCTCTCTCAGGGCTCTCCCATCGAAGGAGGCTCAGAATGATGAGCAGCCTCCCCCAGCCTGATGAGGGGAGAGCTCACAGCCTCCCACTATGTTCCTTTGCTCTTGAAAACCTGGCCATCCCACTCCAGCAAATGAGGGGTGATAGTTGATGCACTGCCATGAGAAGTTATATCTAATCCTGGGCAGAGTCTTGCCATGGGTTCCCAGCCCTTTGTTATCTTGGAGACACAGGGGCATGAGCATGGGCAGAAGGGCAAAGCTTGGCTAGCAGGAGCCCTGGAGCAGCTAAGTAGGAGAGCTGAGCACTCTGAGCACCAAGTCCTTTAGCTGCACTCATACTGCAAACCAGCACCCCAGTATCACCTGCAAAAACACCCACCTCGTACGCTCTGCATTAGTTGACCTTCTGTCCCCACAAATAACGCTGGCACAGCAGCAGAAAGCTCTCTGATGGGCTCACGGAGCAATAAAGTAGCCTCAGTAGGAATAAAGCCTAAAGCAGTTACCGTGCCAGGTATTATGCTGATTGACCACAGTGCAGTTGAAAGTCAAGAAGAGTTGAGGGTACGGTGATAAAACATTTGGTCTAAAATCAGACTCTAAATTGCCCTTCTGGACAGCACAGCATTTCATCCAGGAGAACTGTTATTCCTCTCATCTCTCTGCTGCAAAAAATCATTGTTCAAGGAGGTAATTTTGCACTGCTCGTGTGCTGGGGTGAGGAATGCTGCACTCTGAGCCGTGTGGTGCTCAAACTGAGGTGATGAACCAGGGGGTGCAAATTTCCTTCATACACCTCCGTGTTCCAAAGGATTAACACTGCTGAGATCCCGCTGATGAGACTGGGAGACTCACATTTCACTGTGTTGCTAATTACAGCCTCACAAGCCCAAGTCAATTAGCGAGGTTTCTTCCTGTGTGCCTCTTGGCTTTCGTCTCCATCATTAGGAACTCCTGCCTGGGTCTGGCTTGGATGGGCTGGGGTTGGACTTGGTTATCTCAGTGGTCTTTTCCAACCTCGGTGATAAGGGGTTGCTCCTTGTCTAGGAGCAGCAGCTCTGCAGGCAGTCTGGCACCAGAACGTGAGCAGTGCAGAGCAATTGTACCTGCTCAGGCAGGAGGAGAACAGGGGGAGCTGATATCCTTCTTCAAACATGGAAAAAATTACTGTAACAAGGAAAGCAATGAGTTCTCCGTGATGTTCAAACGTGAGGGATTTGCTTTGTAGGGAGAGAGATTTAGGTTAACTGCCTGGAATTGAAAGGATCTCAGTGGGAGGTTGGATGCACAGGGAGGGCTCAGGCAGGTCTGACCCCAGGGCATACAGGGAGGTCAGGTAACTTTTCAGACCCAGTTACTGTATTTTCTACTAAAGCTAATCGTAAATAAAGGCTGATGTCACTCTGCTCTACTCAAAGGTTGCTGTGCTTGTACCAAAATGGATAACAGCACAAGGAAGAGGCACTTGGTGCTTTCTATGTGCCATTCAGAGAGCAGGAAGGTTGGGGTTAAAACATGTTACAGCTCTAATGAAAGTTGATTCACAGAGTCACATCTTGATTTCACGTCTCACCCTCATGCAGAGAAAGCAAATATTCTCAGCAGAGGGGGCACCGCTCAACCGCTTGGCAATAAGGCTGCGATGGCAATAAGGCTGTGATGGCAATAAGGCTGTGATGGCAATAAGGCTGCGATGGCCTTGGGTGAGTAGGAGAGCACATCCTTCCCGTCAGGCTGACTGCAGGTGTTGGTGTCCCAGGGACTCACCATCCCATGCCATGTTGCCATTGCCTCCATCTCTCCCAGCATCCAGGGTGGGCTGATCCCAAAGCCAGCGTGCCCTGAGCCACCTGCAGATCTTCCTCACCACCCCAGTGAGGGCAGAGGGCAGCTTCTGGGTGGCAAAGAGTGGGATTTTGGGGGCGGCTCTTTTGTAGGGGTGTAGGGGACTCTGCAGCACACATCAACCAGAGGACACAGTAGGATAACCTCCAGCATGAGCTCCTTGCCCTGTGTGATGGACCAGAGCTTGGTACTGTAGATGGACTTCATGCAATAAGCACGGGGCACAGCAGCATTTTGGAAGAGTATATAAAAAGCATTGGGCAATGAAAAATATCATTTAGTCCATAAAAAAAAGCTCGAAGGCTGAGCTCCCTCTGAATTGTTGGAATGGTCTGAAGGCTTAAAAAGTTATTTTAAGTCATTGGAGGATGTAAGTGTTAAAGCCACCTTTGTCATTAACAGATAACAGTGGGAATACTAGGATCTTAACTATGACATTTGGACCTAAACATGACCTGATTCTCCAAACTGCACGAGAAACACAGCCATGCTGCTGCCCCACATTTTTCCATTTAAATGCACACTGGCAGAAATTAGGCCTTATCTAAATGACTGCAACCTGTGTGCTATGAACAGAGCATGGCAAGACTCCTATGGCCAAGGTTGTCTCTGAAAGTGGGCTGAAAATGCTACGTTAATTAATGGTTTTCCTCCAGACAGGCAGCCTGGGGTGTGAAATTTCACATCGTGTTAATTTCCATGCCATTCACGTTTTCCATCCTTTCTATTTGTTCTTGTCCTTCTCACCAGTGTTTCCTAGGAAGAGTTGGAAAGGGCTCTCGTGGGCACCCAGTGGCCCATGGACTGGGGTGTGGGTTACTCCAGGGAGGTGGTGGAGACACCAACCCTGGAGGAGTTCAAGAAATGTTTAGATGTTGTACCGAGGGACATGAGTTAATGGGAAGTATTGATGGTAGGTGGATGGTTGGACTGGATGATCTCGGAGGTCTTTCCCAACCTTGTTGATTCTATGATTGTATGATGTGATTCCATGATTCTACACTTCTGTAGCTAAATGAATTGGGCAGCTGCTCAAAGTACCCTCTGCTGAGTGTAAGGTTGGCGTTTTTCAAGAAAGCAAATGGAAAACACCTGTCTGCTGTGGTGGTCATTGCACAGTGATCCATTTTAATTGCCAGAGGTGGTCGCAGACATTCTGAGTTAAGTCCAGTTGGCCCAAAGCAAGGGGAGAAAACAAGTGAGGATGAAGTGGAAGGGGGGATGGAACAAGGACAAGTCATGGGCACCACAGCTATGTTGGCCAAGGCCAACCCCAGAATAAGGAGACACTTGTTCAGTTCTATTTTTCTTATCTTTTATTATAAAGAAAGGTAAGATAAGCATTGTGAACCGAATGTGCCAGGTGCTGCGAACACAGCACCACCAAACAAAATAGAAAAGTAAAATAAAAATAAAAGAAAAATGCACCTTATGAGAAATCGTAATTATGCTCTCTAATTCTTCATAAATAGACAAAAATCATTGTCAGCAATTTTTTAAATAGATGGACATATGGCAGGAAAAATATAATAATGCCATACAACATGGATATAAATTGTCCATTTCTTGCTGTACAAATAATAGAAACAAGTTTGGCAGGCTTTTTTTTTGTTGTTTTTTTTTTTTATACACATCTCCCTTCTATGTGTAACTAAAAAATGTGCTACAATTAATATAAAATGCTTTTACTATAAAGTAAACTACTAATTTTTTTCACAAAAAAATCTTAAAGATGTCTTTAGCACAGCTCTAAAACACTTAGTAAACTACTTACAACTATCCAACAAATTATATTTTCATGATCTGTTTCACATTTTCCCTCCCATATTTTGCCTTCTCCTCTCACCCCACCTACCTAGGAATAGTTTTTATTTACTTTTTGTATTTTTTTTTTTGCCAGACATCCAAGGCCTTTGCATGTACAATATTCACACAAACTTCACATTTTTCTTGCACAAAGTTTAGTGCTGTTAGCAAGTCAAAAGAGTGCATCCTCCTACTGAGCTGGCCTAATGCTTGAGGACACCAGACCTGGGCTTATGCTGCATCTAAAAGCAGTTCACTAGGAAAGTAGTCTGTAGCTAAGCTGATGGCAAGCAGAAAAAATTGTGTCCTTATTTCATTATTATTAATTTTTTTGTTGGTTTTGTGTTTATTTATTTTTTTATATTATTTTCTTTTTTTTTTGTTGTTCTTTGTGAATAACGAGGTTTCTGGTCTTCCACGGAAAGTAGAGTTTAGAGTTCAAAAGCAATCAGAGAAAACTGCTCTTAGAGCCTAGGGACGAAGCCAGCGACGAGGTGCAGAGGTTGCTCTCTTGGCAGTACGACTTGCTCGGAGCCTCGCCACGTTGTCTGTAAGATAGACCCTCCCAAGTGTCCTTCATCTGAGCCTCCTGGGACAGATGGTGAGCCTTAGGTGAGGTAGAGTGCCTTGTCCCTCGGCAGCATGCTGTAAGGGAAACGAGAGGAGGAGGTGAGACGGGCAGGAGGACAGTCCTTGGGATCAGAAACGAGCACTTGCACAACCATGTGCACACCTGGCTCAGCATTCCCACGCCATAGGATCACAGAACATCCCGAGTTGGAAGGGATGAACGGGGATCATCGAGCCCAACCTCTGGCTCCACACAGCACCACCCAAACCCTAGGCTGAGAGCAGTGTCCAAATGCTCCTCGAGCTCTGGCTGTGGCCCCAGGAGACGAGTGGGTCCCTCTCCCAAATTAAAGCACGATGTGGGTTTTGCTCTGAAGCCCATTTTGTTATTGTTTGCACAGGTCTGAACAAAACACTACCGTCTCCACAAAGACATCTTGGCCTTAAAAGTAGAGAAGAGCACTGCAAAGCTTTGGGAAATTCTGGTGTGTGTGTGATTGTGAGTGGAATAATGGGGAAACAGCAGTCAACAAGCAGTGCTTTTGTTGATAGACCGCAGCACAGACGAGTCTGCATTTTGCTAATCTCCACATTTTATAATCTGCATTTTAAATGCAGAGTGTTCCCTACTGCACTCAGCAAAGATTTAATACCAGTGAACAGCAGAGAGGTATTCTGATACTAAAACTTCATTAATTTTACAAAATAGGCTACAGAACACTTCCCAGTTCATTACAGCATATTGCCATAAATAATTGAACTTGAACTAAGTGCATTTGTGATGTTTTGCCTCTGTCTTTTTATAAAGTTTGCTCACTTAGTGTCTGATTTGGAAATTTCCCCCACTTAAGAGTGAAATGCTTCATAGTTAGCAGGGATTGGTGAGGCTGCCAGCATCTGGATGGAGCAGCTGGCTGTACGTGGACAAGGTTTACCTGAGAGCATCTCCTCCTTAACCCCAAAGTGTGGGAAAAGAGGAGAAAAGGTGCTGAATGTTGATACCCCAAAAGAACCCAATGGGGAGGTGAGGCCTCACTTTGCAATCTGCCTGGATGTAACTGCAGGAGCACCATCACTTCTGCTGAGCTAAAACACTTCTGTGCCACATTGTTGGCTGGCCACAGCCCTCCCACCATGGGTTGGCATCGACCTGGGACAGCCATGCCAAGGAAGAGACAAGCCAGCACACCTCTGCCATGGCACCATGCAATGACACACAGGTACTGGTTTTAATCAGCTCACATAATTTGCAGGCCTAAGCTATGGATGAGGCGAAATTCATTGGAATTTTAGACAATACACAGAATTATGCAGGCTGGAAGGGCCTTGAAACTGCCTGGTTCCCATGCAAAGCAGGGTCAGCACTGAGCAGGTGGCTCAGCATCTCCAGAGTAACGCTGGGCCTTAACAACAACATCTCCTGAAACCTGGAGGATAAAGTTACCTATTACTAATGAGAGGAAGGAGGTAGGAAGATGACTGCCATTCAGTGCTGCCATCACAAATCTAAACAGTAGGAGACAAATGCAAACAAACCCTGAAGACAGCTTTGGTATGGAAAGAGCAGAAAAAAGTGGTGAGGTGCCTGGAGGAATTATGAAAGGTTTGGAAGTATTTGTAAACTGAGCTGCAACCAGGATAGAGGGGAGCATGGAGAAACTCACTGCAAACACAGGTATTCGATGGGTGCCTGGGAATGAGCAAGTGTGAGAGCAAGGCTGTCAGGTGGGGGAGACAGGGGACTGCGTAAGTCTGTGATACAATGGTAAAAAGCAATGAAATTGGATGCTGCAATTGCTTGTGGGAAGTGATAGTCATGCACTAAGCAGAGATGGAGAAAGGAGGCTCGTGTCTTTGCTAGCAGGCTGGGTTAGCTTGGGCTTGAGCCCAGAAAGAGCTAGAAAAATTGGATGGAAGTCAGTGAGCACAAAATCATTTTAAATGGGGAGACGATGGTCTAAGAAACATCTAAAGCTCCCTCTAATATGGCTGATTTATGAATTAAGGAGTGTCTGTTCGAAGGATCCTGGAATCTGAGGTGTGTAAGGGAAGAAGAAAAGTTTAATGGCATTATAATTAGCACCAGTTGGCTGGGAAAAAAAAAAAAAAAAGCTTCAGCAATCCTTCCTAAAGGGATCTGTTAGATGGGGAAGGACAGAGAAAGCCCATCTCGTTAGCTTTTCAGATGTCTGGATGACAAGCACAAAAGGAAATGCAAGACTGGGAGGTTTTACCCCAGCTAAAGCAGTGCCAGCGCATCACAGAAGCTAAAGAAATGCCAAGGGCAGGCATGAAATCAGCATCCTTGTCTGAGAGCCAGGCACACTGCTGGTGTGCTGGAGCAGTCAATGGGATCCTTGCTTTCAGGAACCTGGGGCTCCACAGCTGAGTCACATCACAACAGAAAATAATCCGTTTTCCACCCGGACTATTGCTGATTTTGCTTAAATTACAATGAAGCTGAATGCCATGTGGAGGTTGAAATGGACGATAACACGATCCAGAGGCTTCCCAATGATACCCAAAGCTGTGTTGATGAATCATACCAAACGAGATGTCTGTTCCCTTTGCTGCTCTGCATAAACCCTGATGGCAGCTGTGGCTCATCCTGTGCCCAGCTCAGAGCAAGGCAGCAAGGGGCAGCCCAAAAGCTCTGAGCATCGCTAGCAAATCAGTGCAGAACTGGATAAACAGCAGAGGCAAGAAGATGAAGAGATCTGGATAATCACTTTTCTGGACAACACATTTAAGATACACACGGGCTGCAATTCAGCAGTAAGAAGAGGGTTGTTCCTACTGATGTGTGTGGACACTGCAAGCGGACACTACAGAATCGTAGAATCATGGAATCATTAAGGTTGGAAAGACCACTGAGGTCTCCAGTCCAACCACCACCCCATCCCCACCACAGGCTATACCATGTCCCTCAGTTCCACATCCAACCTTGTCTCAAAAACCTGCAGGGAGGGCCCTTTGGCAGCAAATATTAGGGGCTGGTGGGTGCAGGTGGTGATGGCAGTGTCGTGCACCAGGCTGTACAGTGAGATGAAGGGAAGCTGGTCAGCCTTGATACAGGAGATGGTCTCTTAAAAGAGACGATGACATTTTTTTGGTGCACTATGAGCTCTCTGATCCATATGCATCTGAGTTCATTTCTATAACCCACTCTCGTAATTAGCTGGTAGTCTCTGCATAATCTGTCTGGTTTTAAAATGATTTTTTTTCCAGGAAGCTGTGATAAACCCATGAAATTCGATCTTTCTGCTGTGACAAAGTCATGAAATGCATGAGCTTTGATCATGAATTGCATGGGCCCTGTGCTAACAATACAGCGCTACAGCCGGATGGCAGAGGGCTTGTTTTAGCAACACAAAACCCAATCCTGCCTACAATGTTAGCATTTCCCCCGTGTTTAGGAGTCACCTCTGCTCGGCATCTCCACAAATAACCCTCCAAGTGTTTTGTCCGCAGCATCTAAAATGATTTTTATCATCGAGTGCCAAAGAACTTCCTCTCCTGGGGTTGTCTGCAGTGCCTTTGCTAAGGAGCGTGCCAGATTCCCCAGTAGAGCCCGGAACAATGCCCATAGCTGAGCACCCTCGCAGGCAGATACAGCCCTACTCTAACGACTCAGTGAGTTATTTATTTCCCTGAAAGAAATAAACGTCTGTACAGTCTGTGCCCAGCCCAGCAATTGTAAGTGCACTGCTGGCACAGGCGGGAGCTGTACTCTGAAAAGCCTGGGAGCTTGCTATTATCTCCAGTGAAAGCACTTCAAGCAAATCAAACAATACTCAGAAGCTACCAACCTCCTTCCCTACCTGCTCCAGCAGCAGCCACCGTGCCTGTTTGACAGAGCACAAGAGCAGGCTTGAAGCTGTTAACGCTGAGCCAAGAGAGCTGGATTAGGCTGTGTTTGGAAATGGCTTTTACACCCTCACTCTTGGCCAGCTCTGAGATGATCCTGATGTTTTTATTTATTGGGGAATTCAAGCAGCATTGAAGGGACCTTTGTGCTGGCCCTTTCAGGGGGTAAGTGGGAAGATCTGGACAGAAGTCCACCTGCAAGGTGCAGAGAACTGAAGTATCACAAGCTCTAAGGAGGATGAGGCTTTGTGCCTTTTATGGTTAAACCCTGGGATGGATAGAGACAGCTAGAGGAGACTGTGGCCTTGGTGGTAAGAGTGATCACTTCAGAAGCAGGACATTGCTTATGGACATGGCCAAACACTCTCCAACACCAGTATCCGTTTGGCCTCCAACCCCAGCATCCCCTGGGATTCTGCTTGGGGTACACTACACAGCCACAAACAGTGAAGCTCTTCAGCATGTTCAGTTTAAGCTTCTCAAGCAAGCAGCAAACCCACAAATGCAGCAATAATCATAATCATAGGGCACAGTCACAGAATCATTATGGTTGGAAAAGACCTCTAAGATCTTCTAGTTCAACCATCTACCTCCCAACAATATTGCCCAGCGTGTCCCTAAGTTCCACATCTACACATTGCACTCACAGGACATGGATATTTTTGTTCTTTGGGTGATGGCCATGCTGAACCCAATGCACGTAATGGGCTGGGCTTCCCTGTCTTGCTCTGGAAGGAAATGTCTCAAACCCTTCCATTGCTCATGGGATGGAAAAACTCCAAAAAGAGAAAGCCATTCATGTCCAATAAAAATATTATCTGTGATTTTTAAGCTACCTGCCTCCATAGTGTCATATCAGTGAGCTCACAGAGAAGAGGAAACCTTGAGCACCATTTACCATAATTAGTCTATCAACTTGGTGCCCATTTTGGGGTAGGTTCCCAGCTGTTGCAAGCTGTCAGACTTCCAACCACTTACAAAGACATGATGCACTCTGTGCCTTGTGGTTAAAAAGTGTTGACCCATTTTGCTCACAGGAGGCAGAAAAACCTCTGAAGAAATTGCTCCCAGAACTCAGTGATGGCTAAACTGAGTTTATTGGCGCTTTAAGCAACTCAAGTGACTCAAGCCTAGGACTCAAGCTATGGGAGGAAGCACCACAAGGAAATGCAAATTCTTTGTGCAACATGACATCTTCCTCTCTTTATCACCCATCCCTTTTGGAACAACAACCAACCATACGTTCATAGTTCAGATGAGAGAAAATATGTGAGCAAAGCCCTGCTGTCTACTGGCCTGCAGTGGTTAATGCCACACTCTCTGCCGGGGTAGTCATTGTCCCACTCAGTGCTTCCTGCAGGATTTGATGCACCAGGTGAACGGGGTCCAACGCTGTTTGGAAACTCAGAGGAGATATGTGAGAAGTCCTGTGGGGTGGAGAGAAAAGGAAGGGTTACATGCATGGACAGAGGCAGGAGACATCGAGCATCTAAGAATACTGCATAAACATGACTGCATGCCCCAAAAGCACTGCAGTGCCAGGTAAGAGCTGTTACATGAGGAAAACAGCCCAGGACCCAAAGCTCCATGGTGGGGCTGAGCAGAACATGAGCTGCTGCAAGCATGTATTCATGCAGCTACATCTCCCATCCCTCTGCCCCTCTGTTATTTGGGTCCTCAAGGGAGTGGTTATACCACTGGTTGCAGGAGAAGCACAGCCAGGAAAGCCTTCACATCAATATTTGGGCAATCAAACCCATTTTTCCACTTGAAGTGCAGCTCCCTTCGCAGTAAGGCATTAGCCCATCTCAGAGCATGGTAACAAGGTAAGGAACCACACAAGCAATGCTGTCTCCGTCAGCTGTCGCTGCTGGCAGTTTAACAAGGGCTCTGTGGGGCTGTTTGATCTGAAAGCCAGTCATGATTCCAATTTTGGGGGGCCTCCTTAATTAAGCATTAATTAAGTGTATGAAAAAGCAGAGTTGTGGCAGTTACCTGACCAAGATTATGATTTTATCAGAAACATCCAAATTAGGGAAACGTTTTTCTTCCTTACATTTAAGTTTTTACTAACAAACACGTGGAATGAAGCTTCACAAAATGCTGCCCTCAGCAACTACAAATATCCCAATTAAAGTGATTATGAGGATCCCCTGAAATACCAAAGCTACATTTGCTTATGCAGAGCCAAAGCACTACCAAAATGTGGGAGAAGTTACGTGGGATACCCTGAGCAAGCTGGAAATAAAATTCTGTGCTTGGATTTACTTTCCCAGATGTATCATCTTCTTACAGTGGTCAGGAATGACTGTGCTCCCACGTCCCTGCTCTCCTTTTCCTTTCTTCCACTGCAATAGCTATTCCAAAATGAACAATTTCTGTTTTCTCAAAGCTAGTCCCAAACTGAATGGGTCACATTATGTGAAAGAAAGCTTTGTTCATTGCTAAAGTACTGTGTGAATTTTGTGATATACAGCTAGTAAACATGCGAAACCCAAATTACTCAACCATCTGGGTGAATAATACAGTTAAAAGTATCATCAAGTAAATGGTAGCAGCTGTGAATTCAGAGCATATGTCCTTCACTATGAATAGTTGGTCCAGTTCATATTCCAGATGGAGAAGCTCTGGAAACCACTCATCTCCCTCTCCATATACTGGCATGTTCTCTATGAGAGAGAGGGGTGGTTCTTGCTGCTGCCAGTTTTTCCTCCGGATCCACGTTCTTATCAGGTTTAGAGGAGCAGCAGTGACTCCTCAGCCTGGCTGCTCAGTGCTGCCAGCCACAGGCACGGCTATGGGTGGTTTCCTTCAGTAGGTTTTACACCTGCCTAGCATGGGTCTGTGTGATTGCTGTTGCTGTTATGCTGTTAGCACAAGAATACATGTAAGCATCCTCTTGGCTCCCTGCCACAACAGCAATGTCCTTCAATTGCTAGGCAGTTTTTTGGAAAAATACTTGTGTTATGTCTTTTTTTTTTGTGGCATTCCCTCCATCCTTCTTCTCTTCATCCTGGTGAAACCCAATTCTGCTGTTCTCTGGTGACCTTCCAGCTCTTCTTTTGGCAATGTTCTCACTGCCTATCCAACCCATTGCTTCAGATGATCATCGGTGAGTTCAGGCAAGTCTGGGGCACCACAAGCACAGGGAATTTCTTCTACCAGGGGCAAACCCAACTCCTGCAGCTTTTCCCATGGACAAAGCCTTCACTGCTCCAGTTGCACAACCCTGCCCTGTCTGTGGGGGTACTGGTGCTCCTAGGTATCTCAGTACTTTGGACAACACCACCCCAAAATGCGTGATGGAGGATGTGCAAATTGATAGAGCCAGGAGAGGCTTCCCTGACTGTCACCATTGGGGCTGATCTCCACACTATGGTGACTCACACCAAAATCCTTCCAGAGAGGACAATATTTCCACCCCCAAACCACACAACGACCAACCGACCCAACGCAATGAAGAGGAAACATCCACCTTTTATCGAGCACATCGCTGGTCACGCACTCACCTGCTGCCCGGGAGGCGAGGAGTTCATGGGAGGCTGTACCTGTAGTGCCATGGGGGGGGACAGGAGGGGCTGCTGGGGGACCTGCTGCATGCTGATGGGCTGGCTGAGGAGGGAGCTCTGCGGGTGGTGCAAGGAGAGCTGCTGGTGCAGGGGAGGGCTGATCTGGAAGGCGGGTGGTGGGGAGGCACTGATGCTGGGCAGCATGGGCTTGGAGGGCAGGGTCCTGGGGAGGCTGGGGTGGCCACGGTAGCTCTGCAGGTCCGATGGGGACAGGAAGGAGCCCAGGCCGGGGTAGGGCGATGAAGCCTGCGGTGGCATAGGGTACATGGTCTGCTTGGGTGGGATCATCTTGGAAGGTGGGTTGGCTTGGGCGCTTTTCGTCTCCCCTTGGTCAGCAGAGCTCTGTGGGAAAACAGACTGGAAGTGGGTGAGGGAGGAAGGAAGCACCGTTATCTGTCCGCAGGCACTTGTCCTTCCCAACCACGCAAGAAGAACCAAAGCAGAAGCATGATTTGCACCGAGATCCTCCTGGGGCTTGGACTGATCATGCTGCTGAACTCTACACCTGTCCTATCTAGCACATGCACCTCCAGCCCAGTGGCTGGGCAGAGTACCCAAAGCTAGGAAATTCAAGTCCTAATAGTAATAAGTAATAACTCAACTGTGTGTTGAAAAAGTTTTTCACAATAAGACTGGTGAGGCACTGGCCCAGAGGGATGATGGATGCCCCATCCCTGGAGGGGGTTCAGAGTCAGGTTGGACCAGGCTCTGAGCACCTGATTTGTCTGTAGGTATCCCGGTTCCCTTTCAGAGTGCCTTCAAACTCAAACGATTCTATGACTGAGATTTGGCAGAGCCTGGAGCACAGGAGAGGCACTAATCAGCATGGAGACAAACTGCCTGTCCACTGTTCACTGCTTAGATCCACGTAGGTGGGTGACAAGATCACTTCTGCTTCCATTAGGGCACAAATGGGACTGTAAAAATACTCCTTTCTTAATCTTGAGCATTTCTGCAGCTCTGTGGGGTCTATAATGCACAGCACAGTGGTGGCCTCATTTCTGCAGGAATAAGAGAAGAATAACAGGACATTATCTGGCTCGGACAATGAGGTTTTTGTCCGGCGACGGGCTCTGTAATGATCCTCCAGATCTTTTCTCACCCATCAGTAGGGAACACACAGTGCTGTTTTACTCAAAATAAACTTGTTCTGCAAAAAATTGGTCATTGGAGAAAAATGGATCCATGGAGTGTGGTGACTCTATGCCCTCCATGCTACCTACCCACATCACTGCTATACATGTTCAAGGTAAAACCCTCATAGGTTTCCAGAAGAAGAGCTTTTAAATCCCCAAACAGTTATTTCCATCTCCATTTCAGACATCTGTCCTTGCTGCTGCTCTGTTCACAAGTTAAGACAGTGACATGCTCATGTCTGTGCCAAAGCTTTGAGCCTGCCCAGCCCACATCACAGTCACATGGATCCCACAGACGATGGTGGATCTGGGACATCACGTTATCTCCTGTAGCAGCTAAATATGATTAATAGGTACTGAGGGTGTGGTATTGAACCAAGAACATATAGTACATGCAGCACAGCATATCCAGAGAGCACGAAGTGGACAAAGCATTTTGCTGCTCCAGCCCTGTCCTGCCCCCCAAATGCCCTGAGCATGTCCCAGCACTGGGCCAGGAGCTGTGGGCTTGCTGGAAAGCCCACAAAAGCTTTGTGAGTCTTTGCACTTGTGACTGGCCAAACACAGCAGAGATGGATCAAGGCATGGACCAAGACATGAGATGTTCAGAGAAGGACTAAGGCACCCTAAGACACATGGCAGCAGCTCAGTACCAGTGCAAGGTGCTTGTGGGCAGGAGATGGAGCATCACCCCAGTAGAGGTGGCCTCACCAGTGCAGGTCTAGCTTCCTCCCTTACCCTTCTCAGTGTCGAGATGTGGGCAGCAAGGAGAAGCAGGTTTGTGGGGTGGCAGCTACATGAACTACCATTGTTGGCGCTCTTGGAGCTCATGGTTCAGGAGAGGTGGGGATCCGTCCCCCTGCCTTTTTCTGTGCCCTCCCTCAGTCCTGGCACTGCCAGCATGATCACACAGTATTCCTTACAAACTCAGAAACCCAGGAAGTCCCATGGGTTGCAGTGAATTCATCACTGCCACGTGCAGAGACAGCATGCACCAATGTACCTTGGAGACCAGGCTGGCCCGGTATGCAGCCAGGGCTTTCAGATACTCCTTCTTGGCAGCTTCTGTTTTCCTCTTGTATGCCTGCAAGGACCAAATAATGAAGAATTATGATCAAAGCAGAATGGGGTGTTGCTGGGTTGGTTGGACCCTCTCTGCTCTGCAGAAGCCTGCATGGCCCAAGCAGGGATGGCATTGTGAAACATAGCATGAAAATCTCAGTTCTGCCAAGGGAGGAATTGACTTCAAATCAAGCAAATAAAGCCCTGAAAGGCTTTTATAGGGTGAAATCTCTGTGTTTGCTTTCTGAACAGGAGCTGGAGGAGAGTGAGATCCAGGCTCTTCGTGGAACAACACAAGCCCAAATCCCTGAATTACCTTAAAAAATGGTGACACATTCAGAAATCCTACACTAGTGACTCTCTTTCCAGGCTTTCCTGTTATTAAGCCTAAAGTTCCCACTCTTCAGCTCTTCTCTGCAGCCCTAGCAGCAGGGAGGTCCTTTCCCTGACATATCAAAGCTGAGATTCTGGCCTAATCTCATGACTTTGTGATCTGGGGCTTGCAGAGAACAGCAAGTAAAAGGAGAAAAAGCTTTGTAAGAGTGGATTAGTGTTTATTCTCCTCTCTCCACCTCACAGCTTCACAGGGTTGGTCTCTTTTCTGCCCCAAGTCTGCTTTCCATTGCTTGGAGAAATAATGGTGTTATCCAGGCAGGATGGCTCCCCATGGGGTAAAGCACATCAAACTGAACAAGCAAGAAGAATATTTTAAAGTAGAATAAAAAATATAAGCGAAAGGAAGAAACTCCCTAGAAAAATATCTGTCAGCTCTCTTCTCTGCTGGAAACTCAAAGCCCTCCTCAAGCGGCACAAATGAAGGTAATTTCAATTAGAACAGCTTTGCATATATTTCATTCTGCTTTAAAAACAGCACCAGGCTTGAACAACCAGCACTCTGAAGCCTGGTGGGGAAATTTAGCTAATTTCTGAGGAAGTCTGTTTGCTTGCTGTTGTGCCAGGCCCTGAGCATGGGCACCACTGCTCTGGAATGGTGCTGGGAGGTGATGGAGTTGGGGTGATGCCTGCTGACCTTCAACCAAAAGAGCAGGAAAAGTAAAATTACTGCAGCATAAGAGTCTTTGTGAAATTTCTTTGAGCAAATTAAGCAGAATTTCCTTTTCCATTTGGGAGTTTGACTCAGCATTGCTTTCATGTTGCACTTTTGTAGTTCTTGTACCACCTGCCATGACAGCACCCTTCCCATAGCAAAGAACCTCTGAACAGAGGAACCAGCTCCAGCAGCCACGCCATCCAGATCCTTGAATTTCTGTCTAAAATCACTGCAGATTAGGTATATTAAAAAATGATTGCAAACCTTATTTTCTCTGCTAAATCGGGGAATTCTGCAATAAAACGTTTTGCTTCAACATGCTGCAGGTCTGCAATTTTCTGAAACGGAGCATTTTGCTAAGTTTGTCTTTGGCTTTGTGGTATTCAGGAAGTATTATATTTGCTCCATTCAGAACAAAATTACATTTTGAAATGTCAGCCTGAAGAAGAGTTTGCCCGTGAAAAGCAACTATTTCCTCAAGCTCTACCCTAATAAAAGCTATTACTTCTCCCTACAATTCCTGCCTCCTTTACACCCTTTGCCCATCGTGGTGAAACCCAATGCAGCATTTACTGTAAAACAGAGATGTGGGGTTTTCGGCAGCTCTGCTTCTAACAGATACTCTTAAGGGCAGTGTCTGATGCTGCACAACAGTAACATATGAATTCCTGCATCTCAGGCTGCTACAACGTTGGCCACAGTGGCGCTGATGAATTGAAAATGTTTTTTTTTGTGATCCTCTGTAAGAGCAAAATACCCGGAGTGGAGGAAACCAAAATGTTCACAGCTACACAGGGATAACTCAGTTATTTGGAAGTTGTCTGAAGAAAAGCTGCACTTCATGGCCATGGGCAGGGAGAGGGCTGCTCTGTTACACTTCCTTAACCTAAACGCAAATAAATGGATAACTAACCAATTCAGTGCCTACATTCATCTTGGGCACTTAATCTTTTTGTGCTTGTTTTCCCCACACTCCATCTGTCCCTGTCTTTCCCAGCACATGGCACAGCTGCCCAGGGAGTGGGTGGAATCATCATCCCTGGAGGTGTTCAAGAACCATGGAGATGTGGCAACGAGGGACGAGGTTTTGTGGGATGGTGGTGATGGGCTGATGAATGCACTAGATGATCTTAGTGATCCTTCCAACCTTGATGATTCTACGAATCTACAGGCACTGCACTGTGTGGTATCTTTGCCCATGGCCAAGTCCCAGGTCTATTCCTGTCCCCATGAATGGGGCTCAGGGCAGGGTAAGGGGGGTCAAGCCTATGGTGTGTCTGTGGATGCTCTCCCACACCCAGCTGTGTCCATCTCACGGGTGTTCCCAGGGGTCCCCCTGTTTGGCGGCCGTCCCCATGTGCTTCCTGCTGGGTCATCTGTCCGAGCACACAGCCTTTCCTGCACTCACAGTCTGCTCTATTGAGGACGCTTAACAGCAAAAATGCAGCCTGCCGTGTCACACAGACCTGAGCACAACTTCTCACCAATCCTCTGTGCAAAAGCAGCTCCACTGCAGTATTTATAACCTTTACAATTTTAATTTAAACATTGACAAAACCATGTTACTTTCTAATTAAATCCCATTTTCTCCCAGGGATTTTAATTTCCAAGTAATTTATCAGATTTAAGGATCCTCAAAACATTTTGCATGTTTTCCTCTCTAACCTGCCATGCCTGCTGACTTATTTTTCCTACTTGCTAGCGGGAGGATTCATTAGTCATTAAGCGAGTGGGTGGGGTGGGGGGGGAGCAGAAATGGTTAGTGATTATGAAAACACGAAATCAGAGCTGTAAGAAGCATATGTTGGGATCGTAATCCTGACACCTCTGTGTCTCAGCAAAGCAGCTAGTAATTGTACCGTAATGAAATGTTCTTGTTTGATAACCAGTTAATTAGAGAAGACAATTATTCCGAACCCCGCTGACGCCCACGAGCAGCTCGGTGTCGTGCAGGCACAGAGTGGCAGCGGGAGCTGTTATCAGTAACCTCTGTTCCCAGGCATTTAACAGCAATGCTGCTTTCCAAGCCTGCAGAGGAGCGAGGGGGACACTCTGCCCAGACCCATCCTCGTCCTCCATGCAGGGGTGCCTTGGTTTTACATTATCAGTGTCTGCTGATCCTGGGTGCGCAGCCCCCTGCTGCGATGCCAGGTGGAGTTTGGGGCATTTTGCTTCAAAAAAGAGATAGGGATTGAGGCTGGAGCTCGAAGCTCCTCAAGGTCTTTTCCGAGCTGAACTGCTTTGTGATTCTCTGATAGACCATGAGGAGAGAAAAGCTGACAAGCAGAGTGACCTAACTTATGAAGGACTCCACTGACCGGGAGGAAGCACAGCCTCCAAATGTGACACAGCAAAGAAGAAGGCAGTGACCAATACTCCACAGATAGGAAAAGAGGCAATGAGCTTAAACTGTAACAAGGGAAACATTGGCTAAGCAAGAGCAGAGCATTCCTAGCAGTAAGGATAATTAAGCACTGGAAGAGATTGCCTGGGGAGATGTGTAATCTCCACCACTGAAGGTTTAAGAACAGATTAGGAACACATCCATCAAGAATGGCTTAAGTAGAGCTGATCCTGACTTCAGGCAGCAGTATGGTCTGGCTGACCTCTTAAGACTCTCCTTGCCCTCCTTTCTATGATTCCATGACTCTTTCCCCCCAAACGTATACATTTGGATTTTATTCTGCTTGTAATTCTGGAGACTTTTTTTCTTGTAACTATTATATACTTTCCTTGAAGTTATCTCTTGGGATCATCACAATTTATGGCTTATTTATGTGATGACTTGAAAGTACTTCCTTGCTACACCCCACCACCTATCGGCTTTGCACACAGCCTTCACACCTCCATTGGGAGTGCATGTAACAAATACAGCCACACCATACTCCCATTCCTATCCAGCTCTTCCCCAAGTCACTGCATCCCCCTCAGCATCTGGATTGCTAAAGCCTGATGCCGACAAGCTTGGCCATGGGACGCATCTGTCCATGATGACCATTGTGAGGCTGCCAATTAGGTGTTCTATGTCCCCAGGCTCTGCCAGCTACAATGTCTGACAGCCCTGAGGACACCTTCATGGAAGGCTCTTGCCACGGAACTGTTCTCATGGCTTCAGGAGAGCTCCTTCCTTTTGCTGGTGGAGCAGCGAAGCAGTCCTTAGGAGAATGAATGGATAGGCACATCCCCAAGCAGCAATTACCATAAAGTATCCCAAACAATTCCTGCTATTTTTCCTCTGCCATCGTGTCATCTGGGTGTAAGTCACCTGTTCCTCCAGAAGAGCCCCCAAAATGAAGTGGAGGATGAGGGTGATACAAATCCAACCCCTAACCTCCAAGGAGGAGGAAAACCACACAATACATACCCACCTTCTCCAGCTCTCATTTTGCTCCTCACACTTTTGGAGCTGCTTTCAGAAGCAGTCCTGCCTTTTCACATCTTCCTGATCACTACCCCGTTCTCCACAGATCTCTCCTGACATCACTTGGGATTGGTGCTTTCATTCTTCTCCAGTACACGACTTTTCTTGGCGCTCAAAAGATGCTATAACCGGGCTTCTTCCAGCCCCTCGCTGCCAGGCGCTGGGAAGCAGCCAGCAGCACTCCTGGCTCCTGCTCTGACAGCCCTGGAGCAATGCTGGAAGCGGGCAGTTTGCTGGCCATACTGCATTCAGACCCCACAGGACCTCCACTCTGTGATGGCTCTGCCATAATACAGCCTTCCAGCCGGCCCTGGACTTGTCTGTTCTCTAGATATACGTAGTGTCCTGTCACCAGGTGATGGATCAGGTTCAACGAGCAGATGGAGCTGATTAGATGGGTGATCTATTATTTTGTGCTGAGCAAGTAATTCTTCTGTTGGGTAATTTATCCCTGGAGTCTGCATGCTGTGTTATTCTCAAGGCTGTGCATATGGATGGGAAAATCACGTATGCATTTTGCCACGGAGCAGCTCTGCATGGCTGGGCCAGCATGAGCATCGTGAGCTCACATGTGTTGGAACCCTTGTGCCCTTGGTGGGTCCCCAGACTATTCTCATGCCTCAGGCCCTTTTCAACCTCTTAGGACAATGCTGTCGTATAGAAATAACACAGAGCAGGGGATTCTGGAGACTCGAGCAGGGCCAGGAGCTGCGGGAGGCTTACAATGCCAGGTACCCCACTGGATGATAATGGCTGCATTAGCATTTCTCTCTCCGCCGAAGTCTAAGCTATCTCTACAGGAACAGCTGCTAAACTATTTGTAAAGTTCAAAGAGTACGTATTAATATTTTTTCTTCCCCGAGTCACATTCTTCAGATTCCCATGTAAGCTCCTTAGGAAGGGCCACGCCAGCTGTTGAAGAATGCAGATTACAACGTCCCGCTAATGCAGCACTGCGGATATTTCAGGGCATTGTTATTTGTGGCTGTGAGGCACACTCAGCCATGCTGGAAGGGGTTAAAGTGGGGAAGAAAACCGCCACTTGCTGAACAGGTGTCCTTGAGCAGTACCCAAGGACACGGAGATTGCTAATCCTGTATTCCACAGCATGATCAAATCACCAGGCAACAGATATAAATAAAAAAAGGCAGGAAATAAGGAAATTTAGATACAAGTGTGTCAGAGGGAAAATGAAGATTCATTGTGAAGAGGCTGAGAAGAGGAGAAGAAGAAGGAACAAAATGACAAAGGCACAAATGATAAACCAGTGAGAACGACAGAGAGGAAAAAAAAAGCCCCTCTGTGAAATGCATGGCTGTGACAGCAGCAGCCAAATCAAAGATGCTCCTAGATTATATGGTTTCTTGCATAATGTGCATTCTGATTCCCGCTCAATGTTTGTCTCTCAGCTCGTGCACAAGGAAGAAGAAAAAAAAAACATATCTGAAATGGTACGTGAGCAACCTTTATTTTGCTTGTTTCATCAGGAGGAGAAAGCAAATTTGCTTTGTGGGAGCAGCAGCACCTGCTCAATGGCAAATAAATAGCTACAGCTTTGATATTACAATGCATATAATCATTAGCAGCCCAAATGGCAAGGGATTAACCCTCTCTGTGCTGCCTGTCCTCCCTGGCACATAGTTGGCATCCCAGTTCCTACTGTAGAAATGGTGGGAATTGGGTTTATAGTGTCCTTCCCTGTGCTGTCCCCGACCAGGCAGGAACAAAGCATGCTCTGGGTTGGTGAAACACTGAGCCTGCTGGCAAGCAGAACGAGGTGGGTAAACCTCATCTGAAGCAGAAGCTACAGCAATGAAAGCATCAAGCTATGAGCTGCATGGTGGGGATGAGCTCTGCACATCAGCCTGCCAGAGAAGCAATGCCCCAGCCCAAATATCCTCCTGTGCTTTGGGGTACAAGGGATCCAAGTCCAGGATCCCACTACAGTGCAGTCCCAGATCTCACCCACTAGCCCCAAATCTCACAGCAGGAGCAGGGGAAGCTTCCTTTAACTAAAGCCTTGGTCTGACTTGAGCAAGGACATCCAGACTTAGCGTTGTGCACCTCTTCTGCAGTGACGTTACGAAGGTGAACTAAAAGGTCTCAGATGGATCTGAGCCATCATTGCTGAGCTGTCCTGCTTGGTCACTGTCCCCTCCCCAGAGCACTTGGCTGTCTGCCTTCATCACACGTGCCCATCACGCTTGCAGTCCTTGGGAGAAAGGACATGCTGGACATCCTTGTTTTTACATTTTAAAGACATTTGGCTAATGTGTTTTCTACTTTCTTCCTTTTTGCTTTCCTTCTTTCCATTGTCTTGCCTTACAAATCCAAACAAACCTGACAGAGTTGCTGGCAGGAGAAAGCAAACAGGGACTAAGGGGGCTCTCATCCAGCCAGGCGCTCAACACGCGAACGTGCCCCATTGCACAGAGCAGCACAGAGCAGCACGGCGTCCCTCCAGCCTGGAGGTAGCTGTGCTGGGAGGGGAGCACACAGCTGGAGACAAAGGCAGGAAGTTAATATTTAAGCATCCAGACAAGGAACAAATGACTTAATCAAATCAATTACAGAGGGAGAAATGGAGCCACTTAGAAAGCGCGTGAAAAGAGACAGCGAGGCTGCTGCTGTCTCATGGAGGAGAAGAAGGGAGAGTTAGCGGGGAAGATAAACGGACTGGTTAAATCCCTGCTGTTAATTAAGAGCTGAGCATTTGCACTGTGCTGAGTCAGGGTTGCCACAGTACTTCTACTACATAAACCACACTTGCAGATGAACTCAGCGCCCAACCGACAGAGATATTTCTATCCAGATGGAGTAAGGGAGAGCAGGATGTCAGGAGGGAGGAAGGCAGCAGCAAGAGGAGACAGAGAACATGGGCAAGTTTTCTCCATACTCCTGGACCCCTTGCATCATGGCCCAAAGCCATTCCCTGCATTGCAGAACTTGGGAGACAGCCTCATGCCTCAGAGACAGCCTCACAGCCTGGGGACAGTCTTATAGTCCTGGGGACAGCCCCATGGCCTCAGTCACTGCACCCACAGGCTGAAAAGGAAGCCCAGGTGGCCAAAGGACTTTGGATGGATTTCAGGAAGAAGGTGCATGAGAGGGAAAGGCAGAGTTGTCAAAGCATCAATGCAACACATTGCCCACTCCGGGGACTTCCAGTGGACCAGCAAAATGGCTGTCAGACAGGCAGACTGCCTTGTTTGTAAGGTGTGGGATGGAAAGCAAGACAATTTCCTAACAGCATGACTTCCATTTCAATGATTTTTCCTTGCTGCTGCTCCCACCCTACATGCAACTGCTTTGAGTCCAGGCCATGGGCACCCAACCAGAGTTGGAGCTGGACTGAGAGGAGGGCTCTGTGTAGGGAGGACCATGAACCCCAGTGTGGTTGGGCTCACAGATGCATCACACACAGTGTCAGACCTCACTCTGCCCAACAAAAAGCCACGTGTGCTCTGGAAAGTGTTCCCTGGGGTTTTCTCCGTAGGGACCAATCAATTACAGACTGCTGTAACTGACTCAGTATCAGCAAAGCAGTTGAACCCAGACTTACGTCTCCTGCGAGGATGAATGCTGTCAACAGCTCTGAGATAGGAAGGTTTCCTCTGCAGGGCCACTTTTAAGCCCTAAACATTCAATTTCTGGCCAGTGAGGTAGAGAGCTAACCATTTTTTTCCAGTTTCCAGTCACTCTTTGTAAGCAAATACATTAACATCTTCCATAAAAGAACTCATGCCAGGGAAATACCACTGAGGTTGTTACAAAGCATGTCCTTATCAAGAACAATTAATTGTCAGAAAGATTTGCACTTCCCCATGTAACAACAGAGTTTTTTCTACAAAAAGAGCAGAGGTGAAACAGACACTGTGTATCCTACAGGGCCCCTGACTGTGATCCTGAATATCCTGGGGAGATACTGACCCTTTGCAGTGGAAAAATACATTCACAGCTGAACAAAAAACACTAAAAAGATAACTTACTTGTTTTTGTTCTTCTCCCAAGCCGTCCCACATAGATGCAACAATTTTTGATACGTCTCCAAAGGTAGCATTGGGGTTTTGCCCTTTGATAGCAGCTTGTGTGTCTCTGAAAAACAGGGCATATGCTGACACAGGCTTCTGAGGCTCATTGGGATCCTTCTTTTTCTTCTTCTTTTGGCTTTTGGGCTTTTTGCCCAGGTCTGTTGATGGTCTTTTCTCTCCAGTGACCTGCAAAAACCAAGAGAGTCCCTTGGTGGGCAGCTGTGGGCTGTCTGACACAGGTCTTTTTCCAGCTGGTCAGGAGTGGGATGGGATGGAGCAGGAGAACTGCCAGCACAGTGAGGATGCCCTAGAGGTCTTTTCTGCCCCTCCTTCCAAAGCTGGGCTGTTCTCAACACTGAACTTCAGTCACCTCCCTCCCTGGCATCACCAAATCTCTCTCTCCACCCTCTTCCAGGACCTTTCCAAACACACTGCTTCCCAACTCTTGAATTTCTGCAGACATCCTGCTGACCTCCATCCCCACATCTCCCCTTTGCAAGCTGCTGTTGGCAATCCTCATCCTTGCATGACTAGACCTCCCCATGGCCATGGCAGGGGACACAAGCATCCACCCAGCAGCACACACACTGGCTGCCCAAACATTTTTTCACCCTGCTGATGCTCAAATTCTGCCATCCATACAAATGTACAACAACCAACTCTTTAAACTCTGTGCAGTAAGTGCTTCACAGGCACTGTTCCCTTATTGCAGTCTGTCTGGGTGCTGCCAGACAAAGCTAGGTGCTCAAAGCAAAGGGATCCTAGCGCTGGGAGCCAACCAGCAAGGTGCAAGCAGGGGTGCTTCCAGTGGAGGCAGCACAGAAACAAGATCCCATTGCTCAGCATGTGCCTGGGCAGGCTGTTAGACCTATGGGGCTGTAGGAGCCATGGAATGTAACCTCTGGGCAGTGCTTGACCGCTCATCAGAGGTCCCAAGGCACCTCCTGGCTTAAAAACTAAGATACTACAAGAACTGCACATCCTGTGAGTGCTGGGAGCAAAAGATCTTTGCTCCTGATGGGTTTGCTAATTTGATTGTGAGCACAGAGGGCTTGGATTTCAGAAGCTTCATGTACGTTGGTACAGTCAGCAAGGGGAGAAAGGGCAACCCTGCTTGTGTTCTATGTACAGGAGAGCTCAACTGGTCATTAAGATCAGTATCAGTGCAGTGACATTTGTCAAAGAGACAGTGACCATTAGTGAACGAGCAGAGAGACCGAAAAAATGGCATTTAATTTAAAATTGTCCAATTGGGCTTGAATGGGAGGCACTGAGGTGAAAGGCCACCTTATTAGGAGGAAAGAAATTCATAACGGGGCTTCAGTCCATTAGCAAGCAAGATGGCATCGTAACTAACCAAAGTCCTGCCTGATTAACACAAGTGCCACAGGGGAGGCTGACCTCACAACTGGTGGCCATGGGAAGGAGCTGGGGACATCACAGAATCATAAAATCACAGAATGGCTTAGGTTGGAGAGGGCCTTATAGATCATCTAGTTCCAATCCTCCTGCCATGGGCAAGGTTGTCAACCACTAGATCTGAAGGCAGAACATGGATGACAGCTTTGGGGCAGGAAGGTTTCCTTTCATTGCAATGCAACGGCCGTGACAATGGCTATGGAGTCAGCCCTGCACCAAAGAGCCAATGGCATTGATGGAAAAGCCAAACAGGACATCCTCAGAGGTGCTGGCAGCCCCCATAGATGTCAAACTCTTGAAGAGCTGAACCTTATGGACACCATGATATTTAGAAATATGGATTTTTCTAATCCAGCTGGGATCTGACAGCTGGTTATAACCACATCTCCATCCTTGGAGTGACACAGCAGCTAACCACTCCAGTACAGCTTGGAGACCTCCTACAATTACAGGGTCCCTAGTTCTTAGGACCTGCTGTACCTGAACCACCCTCTGCCATCTGACCCATTTATTTAATGAGCGGATTTCTTGTCCACAAGACTGATTTCTGTTCACTGGACATTGCTTTGATGACCTGTTGTACAAGGACCATTAATGGCTATACAAAAAATGACCGATGGGTCTCTCAGAATGTTTCCAACAGCTGTGTATATAGAGAAAGCAAACAGAAACCTGCAGGGCATACAGCAGCTCTTCTGCTTTCTTTACACTTCTGCTCTCATTCCTCCATCAAATACACCACTCCTGTTTCACCCATCTAGCTGGGCAGTTCACAGGGCAGAAAAATGAGCGGTATACATTTAAGATCACAACAAATCAAACTGCTGCATGTAACTTGGACATCTCTGTATTTTTCCTACCCCAAAATGCATCAGTGGCCCAATGAGATCCAGCCACCAAACCATGTCACTGGGCTGCCAGGAGAAGAGCTGAGCAATGGTGGAAGAGGCAGTGAGAGGACTTGGTGTGTAACTAAGATGAAAACTCATTTTCCACTGCCAGGAAAGATTAGAGCTGTGTGATACAGGTGCTGGGAGACAGCAGCCCATGGTGTCCAGTGGCACATCCCATCCTACAGAATCCCCAGACATGCAGTCAGAGGGTGTGTGAAGTTCTATCTATAATCAATAGTGTACCATATCTTGTCATAATTTTAGTCTACCAGACCTCAGTTTGGCATACTCAAATGCTCTCTGCTTTGAAATGCTCTGATCTAAAGTGAAAGCTGCCAATGGATAAAAAAATTACATTAATTATGAGAATAATTTTGCCTGCATTTCCATGAAAAAGCATTTGCTCTTTTTGCTAATTCCTGCCATTTTCCTGCTTCTTTTCCAGTCCCTTCACTGTTTCTGGCTCTGGTTACACATTAACACCCCATCACAACTAGATATTTTTAGAGGATGAGGCTACAGCATTGGTGCTTCTGGCATCATCCCTGGATCAGCACTTTCAGGAGAAGATTTTCCATGAGAGGCTTTGATTAAAACCCACGGGGATGCAGGGACTGACCTGAAGACATGGAGACCGTAGGGTGAAGACACAGTGACCCTGTGATCACTGCAACTTGTCCACAACAAACAACAGAGAGCAGACTCACAGAGGACAGCAGAAGAGTATGCTTTGCTGGTGCATTTTGATAAGGATGGACAATGACCAAGGTGCCTCAGAAGTCCTACAAAAGGCTTTGTTTTTTTGATTCATTTTAGGCCTACGTGCCTGGAAAGCTGTGGGGAAAAGCCCAGTTCTCCTTGCTAAACTTATTATACCAACACAAAATTATACCAACCAGGTTTACCTCGTCCTGGTTTGGAAGCAGTTTTCCCAACTTTGGGTAAGTATACATATATATTGTGTTTGTGTGTGTACCCATTTATAAGTATCTATATATGTAAAGCTATTTATACAAAAGCAATGGATATAAAGTGCTCTTATTTAGCATAACTGGAAAACATCATCTGATGTCCTCCTACCATCTGATGGAAGAGCTGTGACTGCACGTACCTTATAGTGTGACTCTGTCTCCTCTTCCTGAGTAGAGCTGGAGGGAGATGGTGTAGCAGATTTGCTCCCTGGGGGTGATGGGGAGCCATGGGTGACACCACTGCGCATCCCCATCTGTGAAATGAGCTGTGACTGGCTGAGGGCACCCATGGGCCCAGCCAGCATGGCGGGGCGGTTCAGCAGCGGCACTTGTCGGTTGGACTCGTAGGACGCGGCGTCCGAGTGGACCATCTCCTGGATCTGTGTAAGGAAGAACATCGCTTTGTAATTAAAAATGTATTCAGTTACTAGCTGTCAGATCACTTTATGACACACTCTTATTGGTTGACTCTAAAGGGATGACAAAGTCTTCGTCATGTCCCTTCCAAGCAAGCCAAGTGCAAGAAGTGAATCAAGTGCACCAGGGGCTCTGTGAAGGTGTCACAACCAACATCTCAGAGCTGCTGGGTCACCAGCATTACTGGGATCAAATCTAGAGGCAAAAGTGGAAAACACAGAAACCATCAGGGAAGACTCAGGCCCCCATTTCCACCATGTTGGGCTGCCAAATCGTTGGTGGGAAAAGAGGCTGGCCTTAACCTTGCCAACACCTCCTTTCAGGCAGTTGTAGAGAGTGATGAGGTTCTCCCCTGAGCTGCCTCTTCTTCAGACTGAACCATCGCAGTTCCATCAGCTGCTCCCCATCACATGTGTGCTCCAAACCCCTCCCAGCTTCGCAGCCCCTTTGGACATGCTCCAGGGCCTCGATGCCTTTCTTGTAGTGGGGGGCCTGATGCTGAATACAGCACTCAAGGTGAGGCCTCACCAGTGCCAAGTAAGGAGTACAGTGCTTCCTGAGATGCTTCTCAATTTTAAATACTGGTCCTGATCTCACTCAAAATGAGCACAGCACAATAACATCCAGATAAGGGCAAAGGATATTCCTGGGTCATCATTACTATTTTGCAATGAGAAGAGACCAGAAGTGATGTAGGTGTATGCAAAGAGATCAGAGATGAGAAAGGATGCTTTGTGGCAGAACTGTCCCTGAAATTCCCATAAATCCCTAAATCCCATTTCTCTGTTCCCATAAAAATGAGGAGACAGCCTCATTCAGGACTGAAGTGGCCAATGCCAAGCAGCTGCAGGGACATAGGGACACTGCACTGGCCAATGGCTGCTGGGCCACCAATCTTGGAAGATTTGGAAGAAAAATGTGGGACTGCCCCAGTGCTGAGCCCACAGCCAATTCTTCCCTGCACCTCTCCATCCTTACAGTGCTGAGCTGCCTCCCTGCATCACGAGGTCCAGCCCTGCTGAGCAGTGAGTGGTGGGGGGGAAAGCAAACCCCTTTGGAAACACTGTTTTTTCCCTTTTATATTAATCTGATTAATGTTAACACGAGCTTAAAGACCCAGGCTTTATTTATTAACAACCTTCATTTCCGATAAGCCCGCTGAGGTGCGATCTCTCATTACCAGGGGAGGCTTGCCAGCTCCATTAGCAGTGCACGCAGAAAGAAACCTGGGGAAGACCTACAGGGGCTCGGCAGGCTTCAGAGGAAATAAATCCCAATGCAAAACCAGCTTTAGAGCTGCAGGTCAGGAATCAGGAGCTTTGAACAACACGAGACAGCGTGCTCCACTCTTACTTTCCCATTCTCCATCAGTGGAGAAGCATGCATTAGGGGAGTAGACTTTTCCAGCTTTGCCCCGTCGTTATATGAATTACAAAGTGCAGGGATTTATCACGCCTCGCATTTACACAGCAGCAGGAGTTTGGCTGAGGCTGGCTTGGCAGCCACGCTGCATTGCTGCTTCCAAGGAAATGTGTGTTTGCAAAGGCAGTGAGGCTGGATTTGCTCCGGCACGCAGCCAAGAAAACTCACTTCCCAAACTATGTGAAGTGTTATGCACTCTTCAAGTGGCCTTGTTGCAAAGGTCTGGACACTCCTTGCAAAATACAATGCATAAGAATTCCCAACCAAGAAGACACTAAGCAAGGTGGGGATGAACAACGGGCTTGGGTAGTGTGGGATGTGTCAGGGAGGGGATTTCTGCACTTGCAATAGGATTTGCAGTCATGGTGGGACAGGCAGTGATGGGGAGCCTGCAATGGGGTAGAAGGACTGGCAGCCCCTCAAGCAGTGGTGGTGGAGGAAAAGGTATGCTCAGTTTGGATGCTGTCTGCTTAATGAGGCCTTTGGTGTTCAAGGAGATGTTCTGCTAAGGAAAATAGTGGATTGTTCTTGTTTCAAATTTAAATGAGGGAAGAGTATAGAAGATGGGTGTTTCAGAAGTAGGGATGGCCATGAAACGTGGCTTAAAATTTTTTTTAAATTTAAAATAGCCCATTGCCATTTGTAGCCATGGCAGTCTCTGGGGTAAACACCGTATTAAGACAATCTTTGTGAAACTTTTATTATGTGGCCAATAGACCACAACAGCTCCATTTATCCATTAAATATGTAATCATACACTGTTTCTCTACAGTGCATGTTATTTATGCATCAGAGCAGCACAAATCCAGGAGTGCAATTATGGATCTGGGACACATGCTGCAAATTTTTATGAAAATTCACAGGTAAAAGGGAACCTGAGCCACCTAGAAGCCGACACCATCCCAACCACAGCAGTGTTTTTCCTGGGAACCCTGAAACCTCCTCACAAGCAGCTGTCTATTGCTGTACATCATTAAAAACTGGCATTTTTACCTCCAGTCTACTGAATATTGGTGGTTCTGCCTCCCCAAACTGCAGGCCCTCTGGGCAGTGGGTTCTGCTGAAGGGCAGCAGCTGGATCCAACAATTGCTACTCACTACATTTCTCCCCATTACTCATTTTTTAGTAAAAAGTAAGAGTTTGTAAAGCAAGATGCCAGCTGCCCCCTCTCCGGAGCCCCTACCCATGCCTCCCCGACTCCATTCACTGTGCTGATGATGATCTCAGGACTGGAGAGGACTATTTGTCCTCTCCAAATTGAATGTGTTTAGGGTGAAAACGAAGGTGAGTCATAGGATCATAATGTCATTAAGGTTGGAAAAGACCTCTAAGATCATCTAGTTCAACATCAACCCATCCCACCATGCCCACATCCCTCAGTGCCACATCTACCCTTTCTTGAACACCTTCAGGAACAGTGACTGCACCACCTTCCTGGACAGCTGTGTCACTGCACTGCCACTCTTTCTGAGAAGAAATGTTTCCTCATATCCAACCTGAACCTCCCTGGGCATAACTTAAGGCCATCACCTTTCATCCTGGGAGCAGAGGTAATGATGGCAAAGCAGAGCAACCCATGAAGCCTGCTATAAGCCCAGTGTAATTACCTACAAACGTAATTAACACTGTCACCATGACAAGCTCCCAGGACAGGTTGGATCTCACTGCCTCATGCAATCCCAGTGCCATAGGCTTGCTGGGAGATGCTGCCAGACCCTGGGCATCTCTGCAGCCTCCACAGAAGCTGCTCTGCATCTCATGGGAACAGAAGCGAGATGCGATGCAGCCATAGCTGAAATAATGAAGTGCATCTCACTTAGCAGATTCCCAAAGGCTGTGCTAACTCAAAGACAACTTTTTCCCCGCAATATTTATTTATTTATTTTTAAATGAATATGCAGATCAGCCTCTAAAGGCTCCAGCTAATCCTCCTGAAGGACAGAAAAGGGGCTGACAAACACACAAGCTGCTTCTTGCTGTGGGAGAAGGACAGGGCAGCATGGGCATCGGAGTCTGTGGGTCGGGGCTGTGGCCTGGGAATCTCTGAGTGTGCTCCTGGGAATGAGCCATCACAATCACATCAACCAGGGAGAGAAATGAGTGGCTGAGCAGCTTCAGAGCCAAGTTTTCCCAGCAGGCTTTTTCCCGTATTGAAGTTTAAATGTAAACGCATCACCATAGCTGAAATGCTTAAAGATGATTTACTTAAAAAAGAGAGAGAGCAGGAGAGAGGGAAGCTGATAAGAAAATATATCCCCAATTACCACCCCTCCTCCTCCTGATTTGTAACTGCTCCTAATAAACTTTCATGGTCTATGTAAAATGCTTTAGTGCAGTGACAAATTTCTGCTGGAATTTGAGATGTCTTGTTCAGAGTAATAGCTATCTCACACAGGTGCCCAGCTGCTATTGTAAAATCAGTAAGCATTTAATTGAAACAAATGACTATAATAATAGTACATTATCCCTGCAGGCTCATAGCCATAACAGTTTTAATTATTGAGTTAAGAGTCAAACTAATTTATCCTTTAAAGTAACAGCCACATCTTTGGTTCCACCGATCATCCCATTATGAATACGAAAGCAGAGGATTTACAAAGGGAGCAGTTTGCTTCTGCAGGGGTTGGGGGCACCTCTCACCTGGCTCTGTGCATGTAGGGGGTCCTGCCCATGGCCAAGCCTGCCTGGGTGCAGGGGTTGAGCATCCCCTTGGATCAGGTGCCTGCTGCTGCCAGCTTGTGGGGTTGGGGCACGCACAAGTTTATGGGAACTGTATCAAAATTGCAGTTCTTCTTCATCACTCACAGTGAAGCATGGATGTTCCCATCCCTCCCATTCCTTTCCTGGAGCCACCCAGGTCCCCATCCCCAGATGCTTTTTTATTCCCTCAGGTAGGACAGTGTTGGTTCCCCAGTGCATATTAACTCTTTGTGGTTAGTTTACCAGAATCTGCAAAAACCTCTGCATCTCCATCATTACTTGCCTACTTGCTGCATCACCTACACACTCCACTGGTAATTGTGTAATGCTTTCAATGGTAAAAATACAACAAACTGCAGAATGACAAACTGATCCATCAAACTCGTATCTCATTGATTCCGCATTGTTCGACTTTCTCAACACACTTCGTGCTTCCAAGTCAAATGTCTTGCAGATGCCTAAGTATATTCTATTAACATCGTTACCTTTAGCACCCAAACCTGTAATCTCATCAAAAAAGATATCAAGTTAGTTTGACAAGATTTGTTTTCCATCAGTCCGTGTTGATTGGCATTAAATATATTACCTTCCCTTAATTCTTTATTAATTGAGGCCTGGATCTGCCACTCCGTTATGTTGTTGAGAATTGATGGCAGATTGACAGGGCTGTAATTACCTGGGCTGTTCTGTTTCCCTTTTTAAATATTTGCACATTAGCTCTTTTCTCATCCTCCAGAGCCTCCCCAGTATTCCAGGAATTAATAAATATCAGCATTAGTGGTACTGAGTGCTCCTCACTCTGTTATTTCAAGCCAGACAAGCTAGCTCAGCCTGCTGATTTAAAGAGGATTTGTGCAGATATATTTGAGAAAAGAGAGTTTTACGATCTGCTCTAAATGCTACCTAATTTGAAACCCCGACCTTTCTAATTAATATTGGCAGCTTCAAATATGATGCTCTGCAACACAGAGCTCTGCTGCACAGCCACACAGCCAACCCCAGACCACACTCCTGGAGCTCCTCCTGCTTCAGAGGTCTTTATATCCATCCTTCCCTGAAGGCTTTTTTGCATTTGCTTCTGGTACTGCAAAACTTGCCCCATGTCTCCTCCAGTCTCAATCACCTCCCATTTCCATGGTCCGCACTGGCAGCCACATTTCTGGATGCATTTTGAGCATGCCTTGGTAATTCAGGCTGTACATTCAATATCTCAGATACTTGCCAAGTTATCCCCTCAAATGAGAGGTAACGGCGTGTTTGTTTCCCCGAAGAGAAGCTCACTGGCAAGCAGAAAACAGGACCCAGGGCTGGGTTTGGAAAGCACCTGCCTGAAATCTGCGCTCAGCACTTTGACAGCCTGTGATCTAGTGGTACCACATCCTGCTATTACTGGGGGAAAGAATCCTCTAAACACAATTAACACCTCGTTATGAAGATTACTGTTACTTCTGGGTGAGAACAGAGGTGCAAAACAGGATGGAGACTGCTGGGCAAACGGGAAATATTTCTCATTAATGTTCTCCTCGCTCCCTGTGTTGGAGGAGCACGGCCAAAAGGAACAGCTCAGCACAGCACAAACTGAATTCTGGTTTTATGTGATATGACTGTCCATCATGCCCATTTGCCAGTAAAAGTATTACTTTGTACTTGCAGGGCTGTCCATTACTGGATCCCCTGAGAAGTGCCATCCAGGTGACAGACCTGCTCCAAGTTGCTTCTTGAGGAGAACACCCAAGTTTTACAAGTTTTGCTCATCCCAAATCCAAAATACCAAATCCTGGATCCACCAGCTGTCCCATAGACAAACACTGCAACTGAGATCAATATCCAGGCAACTTGTGCTGCAGCCAGGCTGCCCATGTGCTTCTCACATGCTCTCAGTTATAGAAAAGGATGTAAATAATGTATTCAATAAACCATATTTTTTTTTTTTTATAAGTACATTATTTCATGGATAAAGAACAAGCTTGATAATTCAGAGAACATGTTTGCAAATAATCTGTTCCATTAATTTCCAGCACATTTTCTGAATACATTATTTAGTGATTTTCTAACAACCACTTGTACATGAAGGCAATCACTGCTCACCCAAGCATGACATCACCACGTCCCCACAGCAGGGGCTAGAACTTCCCCATGATGGGAAAATATTCAACAGCACAAGGTTCTTGCCCCCCCACCCATCCACAGGGGGTATAAAAGTTAAATCCCCTTTGTGTGTGTTGGTGCAAAGCAGCAAAGAGGATGGGTAAGGAATCTCTGCAGGTGTATGGGCTGAGGGGCTGAGAGCCCTGGGAGTGGGAATGGTGCTGAGCCCATGGGAGGAACTGGAAGGAGCTCTCCAGCATGGAGACACAAGACATCATGGTGACATCCCATGGCCCACGCTGCTGGGGATGCCAACAAGGGGATGACCTCACCCAGGTTCCCTGGGGTGCTGCTTCTGCAAGGTGGCCATGGAGAAGGTCTGAGGCTGCTTCTGGTGGAAGCAGTGCACAGGAATATGAAGTCCTATCCCCATGGGAATCAAGAGGAGAAGTCTCTCCAGTGTGACGCTATCCATCCAACTGAATTTCATGGAATCAGAGTCCTTTAGCTTGGAAAAGATATTCAAGATCATCACATCCAAGCAACAACCTGACCTTAGAGTTTTCTTTCCGTTTCAGTTTTCACTTTTTAATCCCAAGGATGCTGTCAGGAAGACAGGTCTATAATCCACGGTTAAAATTTTCTAAGAGAGTAATTAACTCAATAGCAGGGCTTGCTGAATGCTTCCCACGGTCACATATTGCTGCAGGGGGCCCTGGACACACTCTGTAGCTCACCTCTGGCCATGGAGCTTCTCTCCAGCAGTGCAGCTCAGTGCTCAGTGGGACCATCCCATGCCCCACAAAGCTGTCCCGTAGGATTTGGGAAGAGCAGATGGATTCCCTAGAAGCAGAGATCTGGTTTTGTCGGATAACAAGAAGTTGTTATAACATGTTTTCTGTCTTAACTCAGTCAGAAAGGCTCAGTCGCCTTTCTAAAAGATTTTGAACTGCTGAGATGGACAGAAGTCCTCTCCATGAGCTCTGCTGCTGCAGACCTTGTGGCACTCCTGGCATTTCTATAAAAGCAGTAGGGCTGCCAGATAGCCAGAAGTTACTTCTCAGAAAACACAATGGATGCTACATCCATTTACGCTCCCTACATAACAGAGGACAATGTCAAAAACAAAACAAACAAAATACCCAACAAATAAAAAAATGGGATTCAAAAAAAGGAGCAAAAAGGAAAAAAGGAGTACAGGAGATGGCCCTTCTACCATCAAGAAGCCTTGCACTGAAATGCACCCTGTTGGGACACATTGCCCTACGGCCTTTCCTGGCTCCGGCAGATGACTGAATCCTTCCTGCACGGTACAGTTCACTTTGTGAACATTGTATTAATGTTTCTCCTGGCTCTTTGCAGATATTTTAGATATTGCAGTCACATCAAGCAATAGACTCAACAGTAACAACGGGTTTCCACGTTTTATTGCATGGAGCATTAAAAAAGAAGGGGAAGAAGAAGAAAAAAAGAAGTAATTTTAGAACACAAACACAAAGTGGGAAGAATACAAACAAAGATCATGCTGGTGGTGTTAAACTCTGTGAAAAGAAAAGCTGGCAGTATCAGAAGAAGTTGATTTCCCTACTGCTGGTCCCACATCTGCACAAACCAAATCACATCAACACACCTGCAGGGAGCTAACCCACTGCCTGACCCCAGCTCAGTACCCAAATATTGCTGGGATTATTGTGCTGGTCTGTGATGAATGTCTTGTAAGAGTCACTGATGATGGGGAACACCAACACTCCGGGAAAAACAATACTTCTGTGACTGAACATTGGTTGGGGAACTCTGTGAGTCTGCAAATCCAGCTCTCCTGGATCAACGTGAGACAGGGACCGCACCTCCTGCCCATCAGCTCTCCACCAGCAAAACAGAACTGCTCTGCAGAGGGGAAACTCCGGGAGCAGCAAGGTTTGCAGCAACTTTGCTGCATCACATAAACTGTTAACAGAAGGCGCCGTCTGTTATCTGCTTGTCTTTAATTAGAGGGAATGTGAACACTTTTAAAGGAGGTGCGAAAAGCTCGAATGATGCTTTATGCACAAAACTAATTGCAGAAGGGAGCAGAGAAGAGAAACTCAACTCTGAGAGAGCATTGTCTCCAGCCACGAGAGCCAGATGTGATAACTCCTGCTCTACCTCACTAAGAAGCAGCCCTTCTCATTTTGTCACTAGCTAATAGAACCACAGACGCTATTCCAGCTCAAACTGCAGACATGCAAAAACCAACGTAAGTGCAGAATTAAAGCTATACAACTTTCAGAGAGTGTTTATTTAGGCTCCAGCAGCAGCCTTAACCTGTGCTTCCACGCAGCCTGCACTGTGCAGTCCGTGCTGTTGGATTACTGCACTGCATTAAGGGCTAGAGAGAGCTGCTCCGTCCAGCAGCGTGCTGTCCTGCTGGGCTGCTGCCTGATGGATAAGAGGCACCCGAGAGATTCCTTTCTTTCCTTCCACCGTGGAGACAGCTGACTGCTGGAAGGAATCATGCCATGTTTAACGGGGTTTGGCTCTGCCCAGCCTGCAGTGCCACCACTACAGATTCCTACCTCCACCTTCATTTAATCCTGGTAATGGGAGGGAATTGGGTCATTGAAACCACTTCCTTCCCTCCCAAAACACATAACCCACTGGTTTTAAAACCACAAGCAATGCACGACCCCATTACAGGCTTAATTTTTTCCAATGGGATTACAAGCTGACACTGGGGAGCTTGATCGATGGAGTCCTGAGGTTTGATCAATAAATGTCACCGATAATGCACTGCATTACAGCGATGCTGCCCATTCATCAACTTCAGTAACTGCAGCCACCCAAAGGCAGAGGCACTGGAGCAGCAGCTGAAGGTGCGGGGTGGCCTGAAGGCGGCCTGGGACACCCCGGCCCCACAGCATCTCCTCCTCAGCACTGATCACATTGACCTCATTTGATGGACACGACGGGGCAACAGCAAACACCACCGTTAGGTTCTCTAAAAACAACTGAGCCACACAGCAAAGCTGGGAAGTAAAGGGAAGCAGGAGGAAGGCAGAGCACAGACAACACGCGCCCTCCCGAGGGCTCACAGTTCATCAGGACGTTGCTGTCTCCCCCATACTCGTGGCACGCTGTGGCTGTCACACATTGCTGCTCCCACTGCAGCCCAGCCATGGGCAGGGCCATGCCTTGCAATGGGCCCAAAGCCTTCCTTCAATCTTCCAAGACCAAAGCATTTTGTTTCCAGCTTTACTTGGCAGGTTTTCTCCCAAACTCAGCAAACCCGTCTTGTTCCTGTTCTATAGAATGCAGCAAATCAACCTTGGGATTCCACTTTGTTTTTGTTTAAAAACTTAGAGCTGTGCATAGGAGGAGGTGACCAGCAAAAACTTTTATCACTTTTGCAGACATGTTTTCCTGGAACAGACAGCATTTCTGAAGTACCCATCAGGGCACTGAGGAGGACGGGATGGGAGAACAACAATGCACTGAGTTTGCAGGGACTGAGCATCACCACACTTGCAATTCCCTGAGATTCAGGAAATGAAGACAAAAAATACATCATCTGGGAAGAAAGGGTTACTTTTCAATCGAAAATTAATGCACTGAATTCTGAATTAACATGTGGGATAATTAAAACCATCTTTCCAATGAATTTATTATAGGATATACAAAGCTAATTATAAATTCTCTGTTGCTTAATCCCTTGCAGTTTGCTAATGCGGCGTTGAAATCTCTTTGGCCACACTTGTTTAAATTATTCATTAGACACAGCAACAGTTGTGAACTGTAATTTAAATTGGCATCTCATGAATATTCAATTAATACAATAAACACCAGAATGTTTTACAGCACACTGCTCAATAGTTTGTGCTCGAGCCCGTGTTTACACATTTTTATTAACTCTTTATAAAGGTATTTCCTATTTATGTCGCTGATTACAATGAGAATAAGAAGTCCCACTCATAAATATTTGTCTCATCATCTTAAGAGAGACAATACAATTAGGCAAAGCTTCCAAACTCATCATTAATATTGGGCGCATATCCATTCCTATCCATGTGCACATTTCCCCCCCACCCAGCCAGGCTGGGTGCCACCCATGGGTGCCCCGTGCCACACTCCCCACAGACGGTAGGAATGGAGAGAGAGATGTAAATATTTACTCCCAAGGCTTGGGCCAGAGTTAGAAAACAAAACACATCTGGAAATAGGCTCCCTGTGTGCTGTAGTCTGATGGCACTCTCATCTTACAATGGGGTGTTTTTAGCAGCAGCACTAAAAAATAATTATCGAGTGGCTGTATAATTCAGCGTGTTTTTCTATTTTAAGACGGAACTTTTTCATTTCTAAGTACGGTCCTGCTCTGAGGAAAGGCTGTAAAATGGCATCATGAGGTGCTGCAGCTGTGCTCATCAGCGGCACCAAGTCACACTGCCTCGGTTTGGAAGTTAAAATATTTCCCCCAGCTGCCAGCCCTGACAACAAGGGTCAGTGATGTGAAGGCGAAGGGAACAGAGAAGGAGTAGCAGCAATTCAGGGCTTCAGAATGTTTGCTTGGGCAAATCCCTGGTACTGAAATGCACCAGGGTGCTGTGCCAGGCAGAGCAGATGCCCACCTCCTTGGCACAGAGACCGAGCCATGCTGCTCGATGGAAAGGCAGCTTCTGCAGCCAATCTTAGAGAGCTTTGCTTCCAGAGAAATAAGCATCTTCATGGACACAACAAAGCCAGTGTGCTTGCTTAGCAGTACCTCTACAGCAAAAGAATGTATTTCTAAAGTTCTTACCGATCAAGGCATTTTAATTGGCATTTAATTAGGCTGAGAGTTGTGGACACTCACTTCCATACGTGCTTCTGCCTACAGCAAGCTATGCATGTTTCAGGCAAATGGAAGCACTCACAGACACCTGCAGTGCTCTGCATCCACACGGACCTGTGCTGCTGGGGATCGGACTGGTGCCTGCAGCCCATGGCCTCATTGGCAAATCCTTGTTGAGAGCTGCTGCCTCAGGCCGATCAGCCCCTGATAAAAGACTTCAGGCAATGACATAATGTTATAGCTGGCGCTTTTTTAAAAGTACAGCTTCATCAGGTGGCCCAGCATTCATTGTAGCGTTTCCTTGTTGGTATCTGCATCTGATTTCTGAAGACTGTCTCCTCTATTCCGCTGTGTGCACGGCAGCAGCCAGCAACTCCGCTGTGAACTTTATATTCCTTTTTATTTTCTTCCATTTCTCTATGGCAAAAAGCCGGCTTGACATCTCTCAATTACAGCGCGGTGGCTGGCAGCCCTCTGCTCACCCCGGCCTTTATTCCCAGTGACAGAACACACACAACTGCCGCGCTCCTGTTGTGATGCTCAGCTCCAGATCCACCCCCTGAGCTGGCGGAGGGCCGCACCGCCCCACGAATTAGTGAGCGATCCCTCCGTGAGAGCTGCATGGGGCTTTCAGGAGCAATCAGTGCATTTCTGTTGGTGTTCCTTCAAGCTGTTTCTCATGTACCGCAGCTGGCGTCTTGTTTCAACTTCGTGGTAGAACAGAGAAAATCATGACACTTTGTACTTCTAATGCCTTTCTTTTTTTGATCTGTGAATAATTTTCTCTGCCACTGCGGCAACTCGCCCGGAATACCAAATGCATGTAACTGTGCCAGCTCAGCTCTGACGCCAGCCCTGTGCTGCTGTGATGTCAGTGTGTGACTCAGCCTCACTCCCTTTCTGCTCCTGGATCCGGTTCTGCCTCTGGGAAGGGCTGTATTACCAAGCCTATGTGAGCTCTGCAATCTGCATTCACACCTCTGGAAGCTGCTCTTGGTTTCATCCAGCTGGGAGCTGCTTCACCCTGAAGCCCTGAGGACTGCTGTGTTATGCTGGTGTAGCACACCCAGGGAGATGGTTCCCAGTGAGCCCTTTGCTTCTGCAGGATTCCAGCCTCACAGGGCAATACAAACATATCTTTTGAAGATCCAAGTCCCTGGAAGTGCAAGACATCCCTTTCTCCTCCATGGCTGCACTTGGATGGACCTGTTCACACCAGTGATGACATCAGCTGAGGTGTTCTCCACTTCTTCTAATTCCCTGGCAGCTTTCATTGTGCTTCTGGGCCTCTCTGCTAAATAGCTGGAAAAATCAACATCTGTGCAGTTGCAGACACGTGGACTAATGCATCTGAGCTCAGTGTCCGGCTCACCTCGAAACACCACAGAGATGCTCATTCCATCCCAAGGCTCAGACAGGTCCATTGAGTCACACTGCAAAAGAGCATCTGTCTCTTCCCTGCCAAAGCCAGCCAGGCGACTGCTTCAGTCCTGAAGAGCAGCTCCCACCTGGCTATCACCCCACAAAGCTGGCTTATTCAAGTTGGCATTTTCTACATTTGCAATGTTTTGAATAAAGTTGCCACGCTCATCGCTTAGTAGTTCTTATGCTCATGACTCAACTCTGCACTACCCAGTACCTGGCAACCATATTGATGGCTGTAGATAGAAAACCTGTTTTTTTTTTTCACATATATCTACTTCTTTATCCAAAGGACTATGTAAACTGCTGTCTCTTAAAGACATTTCATAACACCCTTGTCAGCTTCCCACTGCCCCAAAATAGAACAAATTCACAGCCCTGGCCCCAAAGGAAGGGGCTCAGGAAGCCAAGCCATAAAGGAGCCCCTGGATAGGAGCCCTGAGCCCCAGCTCTTCCTGGTTGTGCCACCAGACATGCTCCCAGCTCCAGCTTGGGGCTATAAACCAAGCTTTTTTCCCCAGAAACTGATTATAAGTCTATAAACAAGACATGCCCACATCTCACCTGTTTCATGGCACTGCTGGCTGCTCTACTTCACAATCAGTTTGGAGAGGCTGGGAAGTCTGCTCTGCTCATGTTAAATACTTGCACTTCTACCCAGAAAGAAGCTAGAAAAAGGTTTATTTGAGGAAATATTAAACCCAGCCTTCCTTGAGCTAATGCTGTTTCCCATAACTTCAGTTCTCAGCTCTTGACAAGACTGACACGTCTTTGTGAGAGCGAGAATGGAGCTCATGAAGTCTGGTTGCAATATGTATTGATTTTAATGATCCATGCTTTTTAAATTACATACTACAAAGAAGCCATCTTACCACAGCAATAACTGTAGTTATTCATCTAATTTTTCCTCTGTGAACCTTAAATGTAAGCTCCAACTGAAGCCCAGTTATTATTATTTGTGGTGCACATGGCATCTAAGTGTGCCAAGTGATCAAAGGGGGATTAAAACGTTACTGGCCACTTCCTCACACCTCTTTATTGTCATCCTACAGCCAACTTCCCATACAAAACAAACACTACAAACATGCAAATACAACGGGACATGATTTAAAACCACTGCAAGGACTTTACTCATGTTTCCTCTGCTTCTACACACACTTGCAAGGACAGCTGATGGAGTGCAGCATCACACCGAGGACACTAGAGCAAAAATCTGGTTGTGATAACCAAACCCTATGAGTAAAAATCCACATGAAATCAGTGGGTGCTCCTACTTCCAGAGAAGTGCAGCATTTCCCAGTGAATGGCTCCAATAAATCAGCATGGCTGAGCTGCTGTTGGCTGAACTAAATTCACTGTACTGTGTACGGCTTTTCTACTTCACTGAGAAGGCAAAGCAAAAGGGAATGATGCAAACTGTCACTCAGGAGAATTCCAGCTTTGCTCACTCATTACAGATCACAAAATCCAAATTTTCAAAGGGACTTCAGTGTAGTTCTGGATTTTTGTCCCAAAGCACAAAAGCAAAAGGCAGGATTTCTGTAGGCAAACCTAAAGATGTTTCTGTTTCTCTGTGCAAACCTAAAGATGTTAACACACACCAGAAAGGTTCACGCAAGACATTCCTTGCAGGATGAGGCTTGGATGTGCAGCTCTGTGCGATCCCAGCAGATCCAGATTTTTTTCCCTCTTAATTCTCTAGGGATTCACAGCAATTAAGTTTTGTTAGGTCACATCTCACCTCTGGGACTTTGAGAAGCCAGAGTAAAAATGCATTCTAAAAATCCCCCTTGGTAGACCTTGTCCAGCTCCACACGAAATGCTTCCTCAGCCAGCCTGACCATACAGCTCTAAACTACAAAATAAATATTCGCTAGGATAGCAGAGGAAATGTTTACAGAACCATGCTGCTTAGCCACACATGGACACATCCCATAAATCAGCAGTGATATTGCTCTTCCACTTGGCATTAATACAGCACCCTCATCAGGGCATAATACTCCGTGCTGAACTTTGGCTTCTATCCCTTCAGGAATTGGATTTCTGCCTTGTAAAACAGCATGGCAGAACCACAGATGCTAAATTACAAAAGAAGGAAGTTCCAAATCTGCTGTGCCCCGCGTGGGACAGAGATCTCTGTAATCCGCCTTACAAATTCCCTAACACGATCTGTATGGGTTCCAGCACAGCCAGTACTCCAACAGTTCAGTCATTTGTAAAAGGATTAAAAAATCTTTTTCATCCTATCTGGGCTCCACTGTTGGGAATTCATCTTTGGGGCAAGTCCTGCTTAGATGCTCCATAAATGCTGTAAAGCATCCACTGCTGCAAGCATCCACTGCCCATCACAGAGGGGCTGAATTTGGCTGGGCAATGGGCAGCCACTGCAGCAGCAGTAACCTCCAGGAGCACAAATCCCATCATGAGATGTGACCTTAACAAGGAATGGATTTTCCACCTGAGAGAACTTGGCCAATAGTACCTATAGACCTAAACCAGCTGCTGTGGGCTGACCATGGCCTTGCTCCATCTCTTGGGGTAGGGCAGGGACTTTACATCCCACCACATCTACCAAGACAGAGAAATCAGAGCACGCCCTTGGATTTTGCAAGAGATCAGCTGGGAAAGAATCACAGAATCACAGAATGGCCAGGGTTGGAAGGGACCTCAAGGATCATGAATCTCCAACCCCCTGCCACATGCAGGGCCACCAACCTCCTCATTTAATGCTAGACCAGGCTGCCCAGGGCCCCATCCAATCTGGCCTTGAACACCTCCAGGGATGGGGCATCCACAGCCTCTCTGGGCAGCTGTTCCAGTACCTCACTACTCTCTCTGTAAAGAATTTCCCCCTGACATCCAACCTAAATCTCCCTTCCCTCAGCTTAAAACCATTTCCCCTTGTCCTGCTGTCACTCACCCTTTCAAAGAGCTGATTCCCCTCCTGTTTGTAGGCTAAAGGAAATGCATCCTACCTATCTTGTTTTCACCCCTGCTTCCTTCTCTCCCAAACTGGATGTTCTCAGTTCAGCTCAACATAAACACAGAGAACTCATCTTGAAAGGAAAGTGATTTTCCTGCAGGTGAGAGCACAGCCTCCTCCCTCAGATTAATGCTAACCAGATGGCCAGCTGTCTGCAGTCGGCTGCTAAAAAACACAGGCTGAAATAATCAGAGAGCCTCTAGGACAGACACAGAAAACTGATAGAGAACTGGAAACAAGCCATGAAAGAGCCCAGTCTGCGAGGAACTTGGAGCTGTGTGCAGGACTGCCTCCAGCACAGGGCAGAAAACCTCTGTGATACAGCAGGTGGGCTGGTGCTGGCAGATGGATGCTTTGTGTTAAGAACACGAGATCCATACTGTGCTCATAGCTGGAGCTCAGCTCCTGCAGAGACCACTTCTGCACATGCAAACCTGAACGTGCACCTTTAGGAGGTGGCTGGCAGAAGCTGGTGCATCCTCATGGGCTGGCACTACTGTGTGCTGGAAGAGAGCAGTGGGACAGACCTCAAAGGTTTAATTTGGGAACACGCCCAAATCTCCATCCCCACATCATCAGGATAAAGAGAGCCCAGGCTTTGGATGCAGAGGAAGCAACACGGAGCTGCCTGGTGGTGTTCCAGCGAAAGGAAAGCAGTTAGCACTGCTTCAGCCATCGGTTTTATCAACAGTTTACAACAAATCAGTAGGAGTTAAGTGTTACCTCTAGCCCAGAACGGACACGGGCCAATTCCATCCTTCCCTACATGAGGCACACTATGTGTTGGATGGGACTTGGTGCTCTCACAGCTCAGATCAGTTCCAGCTAGACATCAGTTTCAGGTTTACCACATATAACAACCTTCTCCTCCTTTTCTATTCATCCAAAGTTTAACATCTACTACAGCAACTCCCCATGGTTTTGGTATCCCCACAAGCATTTAAAAAATGTCTCTTTGGTGCATCATTTTCCTTGAGGCAGGGAGTCCCAAAATTCTATAGACCTGAATGGAAAAAAAAAAAATTGCTTTCCATTGCTCTTAATTTCCAAATCTCAATTCCTGCGAAGCTTCCTTGCTCTTCCATTATGAGATGTTCCTGATTCAGCTCCTCTGGTTTGCTCTATGCACTTATCTCTATGCAGTTAACAACACTGAGCTCCCTTAGAAACACTGTAGTCCACTTTCATCCTCTGTCTAAATCTCTCCAAACTTTGTTTCTCCTGTTCCAAATGTGTCTCATTCCTTTGTGCCACCCACAAATTTTGTCCCTCACTGCCTACATCCAGCATTGTTACTAACAAAGCATAAACCCAATGCATCCAGGGCCACAGCAATGCTTTGAGAGCCTCCCACAAACCAAGGATCCCTAAGAGCTCCTTCTTTCAACTTTGATCCAGACAACAATATCATACAGGGTGAGCTGGGCAAAACATGCTCCTTCTCTACAGAAACCATCCTGGATCAGGCCAGCCACTCCCTGATTGGCCCCACTCTTTGATATTCCCTTTTCTTGCTGCAACACCTCAATTCACCCCAAATCCACCCACTTTTGTCTCTGCCATTGCACAGAGCAGCCACTCCATGCAGCGTCCCCCAATGTTTACAGCTGCCTCGTGCTGCTTACAGGACATCTCGATTTATAATGAGAAATGCCCACCGCAAGGAGATAAGTGTGAAGTATAACACCAACAATTTCCATGGATGTTGAGGAATTGCAGCAATACACTCCTTCCCTCGCGCAGCCGGTTGGAGAGACCAAACAATTTCCACGGTGTAAAAGGAGAGTTTGTAATGGGATTCTGTAGAGCTGAGAGACGAATCGAACCGCCAGGCAGAGCATTACAAAATGCTTTCCAGCCAGCAGAGCCAAAGTGAAACACTCGGACATATAACATTACCAACTGGCTCGCTGCCATGCATCAGATGCAGGAACATTTTTCTCTTTCTGTGACAAGCTGCATCTGTAGCAATCATTATAATTTCTCTTGACACTGCATCCCACACCTCTTTGCAGAGGCAGTTCTCCAGCAGTATTCTTCATTTAAATGGTAACTTTGATTTTTCCCGGGCTGTGGGGTTGAGAACTGTTTCAGCTGCAGCAGCAAGGCAGATGGGAGCAGTGCCAGGAGCTGCGTTTTTCAGAGTTCAGCCTCCTGCGTCTTCTGGACCCATCCAGATTCACACCCACCCCACGGGTTGAGAATCAGGATGGAGAATAGGAAATCTGGTTCAAGATTCCCATTTCTGTTACTTGTTCTCCACCATCACTGCAAAGCTCACAGGTGGAAAGAACTCCTACTGCAAGGCTGGGACTGCCATACACATTTACCAGCGGAGGAAATCTTACCACCAATTAGGAACCCTCTCCCTTCCCTCGAGCTGAGCCACGTGGCTGGTGGAACCTTTTGATCTTGTTGCACAACAAAGCCAGTTCCAGCCTATTATTTTAACTGTAAGCACTTTCTGTTACCTGCCTCTAAAAACGGCTTCCATTTTAATAATAAAATAGACTTACTCAACCTGTACACACCTAGAAGAGTGAATAGTCACCATAACTTCTCTGTCTGAAACAAAAGCTGTGGAAATTTCCATCCTTTTGTGCTCTCCTGCCCCGGGTGTACACTCAACAGCCTCCAAAACAGGCTGAGTTGTTTGTGAATGGAACTTCTGGAAAGGTACTGAGAGCCACTTAGCAGCACAGCTCGGATTGGGAATGCTCCTCAAAGGCACACGAATCCTCTCTTTTGACAATGAAGATCCGAGGCAATGAGTAATTGCCAGAGCAGGATAATGCAACCCGGTAACATGCAAAGAGTAGGCAAATGACAGCTAGGAGATAAATATGGTGGATCTGGGGGATAAGGGTAATTAAAAAGGGCTGCAACATTGATCAAAATGTTCAGAATGGAGTGCAAGGAGCTGAGAGACATGCTAGTTTGCTGGGATAACTGACAGCACAGTTTGTCCTGCAGCCAAAGTGCTGCTGGTTAAAGCTGGCAGGAATCATTCTTCTCTCAGCTTCCTGATGCACTGCAGAGTGCCTTTTGCACAAAGCACAGCATGGAAAGGGCAGCAGGCAGGGTGAATATAGGTAAAGCACCCACTGGGATGGAGCTAGCCATGCCTCTTTGGCAAGGCCACATCCCTGGGTCATGCCATTGCTACCAACCCAGGCAGGTGACAATAAAAGCTTGGCTTTGATTTACATCCCCACGTTGCCACAAGTGATGGAGCACGATGCAGGACAGGGTGCATAGTTGCTTCTGGGGGAAATCACCACATCTTCCTGTGCATGGCCCAAACAACAAGTTCTTATATATCCTATGCCATTGGTGCATGTGCAGGAAATTAGTGCAACTCAATTAGTGCAATTAAATGGGTGCAACCAAATCACTGTAACCAAATACAGGACTTGGTTAGCTGCGAGCCCCTGGAAATATATAGCTCTGATTTTACTTCTTGTTCCCAAAAGGGTCCAAACAGGACCTGAAAGCTTCTCACCAAAGACCAATATTTAAGCAGAGATGATTGGATACCGTTTATCTCACACTGCAATTAAAGACACGATGCTTTGCAATGTCCCACATAAGTTTGCATGAGCAAAGGTAAATCTGACATATTCTGACTGTTTAGCCTTTGTATTTTTTTCTGATGTTCGCCTTTTTACATCATTTCCTACTCTTTTTGGTGTAGGAGGGAAGGAGATGGCAGATACGATTTAAACACACTGCAGGAGAGGGAAGAGATGGTCCCCAAGCACAGCAGAGCCTATGGGGCTCCAAGCACATCCCTGGCTCTTGGGACCAAGGTGACAGATCCTCCAGGGGGAGGTGGGAATTGGCCACGTTTGGGCACTCTTTTCCTAGAGCCACATCCCAGACTCCTAAGAAACCCTCTTCTGAATTTCCAGATCCAGGGGGAAAATGTCATCACTGAGAGGCAGACAACCCAAATCCACAGGGTAAAACCAGGCTAAGCAACGGGAATCCATTTGCATGTCTGTGTATGCAGAGATGAACACATTTTAAGATCAGAATCAGTTCTTAAAAAAGGCCCATCCCACATCTTTAGCATATTTACTCTGCACACTTCCAGTTACTCAGTATTGTTCTCAAAACCCCCTTCACGCTGTATTATTTTATCTGCGACTGTAACTCGCAGATTTTATTTTCCGCTATATTTTTAATTTATATCATGTTTTATTTATACTACTGTCTTTTATGAAACCCCAAATTTCAAAACTGACATGAGCATTGCACACACAAAGTAGGCTTCTTATTATCAACATGGCAGAGGAGACAAAAAATGACAGGAATAAATCTCAGATTTTATGTCGCCGAGACGTTCTGCGACGTAAGTGACATTTCTCAGCAATACAAATTGTACATTAAAAGATAATTTTCAGAACATGATACCAGCGATGGAGTGCAGCACCATTACGCAAAGTAATATTGAAGCAGCGTTTTAGCAAATGCTGTTTTTATGTTGTGCTGGTTTGGCACCAAGATTGCAGCGGGTCTTGCGAGTGGATTGAGGAGTGATTAAGTTTACTGTGCACAAAAGCCAGTTATTTGGCAACCTGTCAGCGCAGCGTAATTGATATTTTAATTACACTACTAATACACATGCTGTTCACAACGAGCCTCCTCGGTGGTGTTGCACAAGCTGCATGTTTACTGCGCTGATGATTGTTCCTGAGAAGTTCGCATTTAAAAATCAGTAAAATTTTAAATGGCCGTAAAAGCAAAGCAAATTGTTTTGCAACTGCTTAATGGATGGCTGTGTGCAACGTGGGGAGAGCAGGGGGACTGCCACCAGGCACGGGGCCTGGGGACAACGCTTACATGGGGCCATTGTGGCCGATGGGGTGACTCCAAGTGGTGGGGCTGCCAATGGTACTGCAGCCCGAGGGGAGAGGGGAAAGATGAGCAGGGCGTGTTGGTATGGGATGGGGAAAAGGTTCCCCATGTGGTGCAGAGGCACTGCTGGATTGATCTGATTTAGAGGGTGGCAGCCCTGCCCGTGGCAGGAGATTGGAACTAGATGATCTTCAAGGTCCATTCCAACCCAAGCAATTCTGTGAATCTATGATTCTATAACCATGGCTGTTACAGCACACTGGGATCAGACCTGCTGCAGCTCTGGCCAAGTGATGAACAGGAGGAGATGGGGTAACAGTGTGCAGAAAAAAAGCAAAGGAGAGAAGAGGAATCACTGCAGACACACACATGCACAATGTGAGCCTCTTCCTGCTGTGCGTAGAAGCACACCTTAATACTTTCCTCCATCCCCTGTTATGGGACAGAAGGAAAAGGACAGACACGAGTGTGTGGCAGTAACTCTAGCATATGGCAGGAAGGATGGATGGGGAAGAAGAAATCTAGATAGAGTGCAAGCAGCACTGTGCTTCTGCAGGCTGAGGTCCCCCAGCAAATCTCTGGCTGTTACCTTGCACCTAAGTGATATTCTTCCGTACTGGGTAGGGAGTTTTTCAAGGTAGAGGTATCTCCTCCCATAGGCTTTGTACCCTGTGGCTCTGGCCCAGGGATGTGTAATTTTATTGTTATTATAACAGCATACAACACTGACAATAGCAAAGGTAATTTACAGGGAATACCCAGGAAACTCTGCTAGGTGACATCTACAAGCAGATGCCATCATTCCACGCAGCTCATCCCTCACTGTGCCAGGTGGAGTTTGTCACCACTCGGCAAGAACCTGGCATTGTCTGAGGAAAACCCTAAAGCTCAGGAAGACCATTCCTTCTGTCACTACGATCCCAGGGAACATCAAGCACTGTGTGCATATTGCTAGTCTCAGAGCCTTCCTCTGTACAAAGACCTTAAAGGGATCCGGGGCTGAGATGTGCAGACCATAAGCATTGCTGGGGAGCAGAGATCATGCAAGGAGGAAGCTGTGGGAGGAAAGCCAAGCAGATTCCCAGCAGGGGAAGGTCAACGTGTTCAGAGCCAGCAGGCAAAGGTGGCAACTTGTCTCCTCCCTGGAGTCAATCTCCTGTTACCAACCAACACGCAAATCTACGTTGTTCTCAGCTGTCACAACATACCCACAAACAGCGTATCTCTTATTTCTCTTATCACAGAGATGGGATACCCAGGGGTGAACCTGAGGTCCAACCACACAGTCACCCTAGAAGCAGCTCAGTTTATCGTGTTCACTGCATGCCCAGCCCTGCTGCTGTCTGAGCACTGGCACAGATAGGACCTGCTGCAATCATCACCATTTGGAGCTTTCCTGCTCCACCTGTCCTGGATCATGGAGCAGCTGCAGCAGCTGCGAGCAAAGAGTTCAGGCTGGTTTTCAGGATGATGAGAAGCCCCAGAATGCTCTCCTATAGAGGAGGAGCTACGTCCCCATAGAGACCCACACTTCTGGCTGCAGCACCAGCTCTGCACCCAGCACCACGCGTGGCCAGAAACAGCCACATCTGCTCTCTGCAAACACACAGGGCTCAGCCACAGCTGCTAGAACTTCCCAAGTAACTAGCAGACCGTGCCCCTTCCTGCTCTTAAAAACATACACAAACAATTTGCTCTTTGATTGGGAATCTTGTCCGACCTGGAGCGAAACGTTACCAGCAATAGGGCTGGGGGGGGGGGAAAGAGGGAAGGGGCTTTCAAATGAAATGCCAACAGACATCAGAGCCAGCAGCATGTGTGGGTGTAGCTAAATTAAGCTCACGAGTAGGTGGGGCAAACGCCTTAAACAAGTTTGCGAAGGTAAAATAACGTTCATTAAAAATAGAAAAACAACTGAAAAAATATCCTTTGTATTCAACTTTGCACTCGTACATCATAATGTTCCAGTAAAAGCCCATTTTCCCTTGAGATAATAAAAGAATTGAATTTTTCCTTATCGGTCATCTATTTTTCTAGCTAAAGCTATTACTCCCTCTCTGCGGTTGCTAGGCAACAAGAAATATTAATAGCAGCTTTTATTAGCTTAGCTTTAGCAGTGGAGTACCAGAATGAGAAAATGGAAAACATAAATGTGTTACATAAATCTTTCAACCTTTCAGGGTTTGTGTTAGTCTCTGTTTTCATAATGATTTATTGAAGTGATGGTTCATTTATGAGAAAAAGGAGTGTGAAATAAGAAAACGGAACATTACCCTGAAGGACTGTTTGAAAATAAATAATTATAGGAGGTGAAGAAAAGCTGTTTAAAACCATTTTTCTGAGTTTTATAAAATTTAAAAAGACATATTTCTTTCATTTATTGCCTCTGAGAAAAACACTAGCAGGGAATTGCAAACAGGGCTCTGTTTAATACAAAGAGCCCTTCACGTTCGGCTGTGTTATTGCTATTTTCCACCAAGGCTTGTGTTTGGAGTTTAGCTTTTAAACAGTGAACTGTTAGTAAGCAGAAAGGCAAATGAGTCAAAACCTGAAGCACACACCATGGGAGTGCCAGGGAACAGGGATCTGCTAACCCTTTGCTCCCGGTGACATGGTGACATGGTGCCAGCCCACGCTCAGGACATTGCTGGAAACAGAGTTGTTTCTAATAACTTATTTCACCAGGCAATGATTTAAAATTATTGCAATGTTTATGCACTGGAAGTATTTGCCAACAATGTGTAAGTAGCACTGCCTGCTGGAGCATCTCTATCACCTACGGAGCTGCAGCTCTCTGCGCATCCAGCCCAGTGCCCTCACCATCTTCCCACAACTGAGGCCATACTGGAGCTTCTCAAACAGAGATCCTCCTGCCCTCATGTGACTCGGGCTCTAGTCAAAAAGATGGGAAGGATGGGAGGTGAAGAGAAACCCATGCACTGGCCATTCTTGCCAGCTGCCTGCATGCAGGAGCCAGTGCTGGAGCAGGCTATACAACTGTAGAATCATTAATGTTGGAAAGACCACCTAAGTCACTAAGATCACCAAGTCCATCCGTCAACCCATCACCACCATGCCTACCAAACAATGCCACTCACATCCAACCTCTTCTTGAAAGCCTCCAGGGATGGTGACTCCACCATCTCGCTCAGGGCCTTCTGCTGGTGACCAGCGAGATGTTTGTCCTTGGGGACCTCCACCATCCCCGTGGTCCAGGCAGGCACACAACCCTGGCTCTGAGAGTTGGCTGCTTTTCATTTCCATTTCTTACATGGAGCCAGGTAGGTGCGTTACAGCTGAAATTTTTCTTGATTTTGTATTTTTATTTTTCTTTCTTTTTTCCCTTATTTTTTGTATTCCACAAAATACAAAAAGCCTCATAGTGCTAGATAACAGCAGTCTGGTTTCCAAAGCCAAGCTACCCAAAGCCAGCCAACCAACTCTTCAGAAATTTCAGGGCTGCATTTGTCCTTGCTGCTCTGATTCCTCCTGTCTTTAACCTCTTCTCCCTGGAGAGAACCCCCAGGAATTAATAATTAAAGCCAGTAACCCAGTGCATACAGGTTCCAGACCTAACCAGAAATCTGACATCTTTTACACTGTGAACATGCTTCTCACCACTGCTGATTTTGAACATTTTTCAGATGATCTGGTTTTGCTCAAACTGAAATGAAACACTTCCAGGATATTTCTGGAGCCTTTTTCTATTTTTTTTTTTCTTTTTGCTTTTTTTTTTTTCCTCTCAAACTGATGCACCAACTTGCTGACAGCAGAAAAAAATTCATCACCCGGAGCTGAAGGGATAGTTTCTTTCCAACCTCTCCATCTCTCCTTCTCTTCCTAGTAAGGGGAAGGGAGGGACCATAGGACAGCATTTGTTGCAACCTCCTCCAGAAGAGCTGAAGAGTGAGGGAGGCTGATTTTGGGTAGCTTATTCACAGCCACAACCAGTGCAAACATTGAGAAATAAAGTCAAGTAGATCTCCCATCATGAGAAGCACCGGGGAGCGGAGATGCGCGGAAAGTTGCCAGTCTCTCCAATCAAACTCTCATACTGATGACAAAGTCAATGCTTGCTCCTAACAGCTGCCACTTGGGGTGTCCAAAATGAAGTTTCCCCCAGCAAAAGTACACAGCTGTGCCATAGTTCCACCCACCAGAGAAGGGCGCAGCACCCAGGACTGGGCACCATCCTACCTGATGAGCAGAGACACGCCGCTATCTAATATTTATGGAAATATGTTTGCACTGTGCTGGAAATTCGTGGGCTCTGACCTTGATCACCCTTTCTTTCTGTCAAATATGTTCTGCCAAATCCCTTCTGAAATCTCATTTATTCACAGCAGCTCCTTCTCCCAGCAGCACCCCTCCTTGCTGCCTGTCCCTGGCTATGCCCAGCGCTTCCCAGCTCTCACCCACCAGACCCCTGTGAGGGCTCAGCAGTCACCTGTCGACACCAAAAAACTGAGAGGATGCTCACAGTGGGCAAAGTTATTCCCTTTATGTGAAGAACAGGTCTTTCTTCCTCTTTTATTTCCCTAAGTACTCACCATTTCTCAGTGAAAATCACATCTTTCCTACTTTCTTTCTTTCCAACCATTCCTCCTCTTTCTCCATAGCAAAAAAAAACCAAACAAATAAACAGATGGCAAGAGAGAATAATCTGTCCTGTTAAGATTTTTTCAACTGTTTCTTTTCCCAGCACAACTATAACACGCCTTCCCCAAGGCTTCACCTTCACTCTCTAGCTCTCATCCCATTGTGGGATTTCCTGCAGCTGCTTTAAACCTGCTCTGATTTAGGTCTTCACTTGCATAATGGGAACAACAACTGCCTCCCTTGCAGAGGCACTGAGAGGCTTAATTCAATGTATGGACAATGCATTTTTGGACTCTTTTTGGAAGTGCAAGCAGTCCTTTGTTGTAGATGCCCCATCCCTGCAGGCATTCAAGGCCAGGCTGGATGTGGCTCTGGGCAGCCTGGTCTGCTGGTTGGTGACCCTGCACATAGCAGGGGGTTGAAACTGGATGATCACTGTGGTCCTTTTCAACCCAGGCCATTCTATCATTCAATGACTCCCTGATCAGATCCTTTCATGCTGCAACTCCCACCTGAACGTGATGAACTTTTTGGGCAGGTTTGGGGAAGGCTGCACGTTGCACAGTGACAGGCAGCAAAGCCTGAAGTATCTTCATGGTGCCTCACCCAGAGAGCTGAGGCTCAATGGGATGTGGGCAGGTGGTGTCAGTGACACGGGCTTAAAAATCTGCTCAGTTTCTTGTATTTAATTACTCCATCATGTACACGCCCTTGCTCCCAATAGTAATTATGGAACACGTGCTACAATCCTGCCACAGTGGAGTGAGGGGAACTCAGTGTGGGCATCCAAAACCACAGCTGGGCAGGAAAAAATAGGGCTGGGAGCTGTTTCTGTAGCTCAGTTCTGACAGCATGGAAAAAAGGCTCTGGCGGGAGGGGAGGGCAGGATTTAATTTCAACTTGACATTGCAACACCATTCGCACCCTGATCTACTTCCTTTACTGCTGGGACCTTTGAAGATGTATTGCAGCTCCGGAGGTTTCCACTCAAAACTAAGCACTTTCAATTCACTATTGGCTGGAAAATTCAGGGTTCACTGGGTTTTTTATTTTAGTGGTAAGGGGCAAACAAATCTTAATCTCTCTATTCTATGTTTACAGCCCACTAAGCCCCCTTCTTATCTTCTCCAGTTCAGCCCTGATTTATTGTCACCACGCTGCATTTGTAAAACAGTACCATAAAATAAGAAAGAGAACATTTCCCAAGGACTACTCCAAAATAAATTATTTCAGACGTACAGAAGCTGCTTAATAAATCCCACTATTCTTGTTTCTTTAGGTATTTTAGAAAGTGATTTATAAGTGCAATATCACCTCTCAAAAATGAGACAATCAACACAGGATAAAATTATTGTGTTATGAAAATAGGGGTCAGGAAAAAGGGTTGCGCTTTAAATTAAACTAGGGAAAAATATTTCATCTGAAATTGACTCTTTTTGTCTCAGAAATGAATGTTTTAATCACCTAAGAACCTAAAAGCTAACACAGAGACCTAAGTAATATTTAATTTCATAGAAAGATGCTCGTGTTCAATATTGATAGGCAGAAGATGACGTTTTTCTTAAACACACTAACCATGCAACTTTGAGATTCACCAAGACTTTAGAAAGCCTTGGGATTTTCCTAGACTAAGAGATAATATCCCATTTAAATATTTAAATATCTCTGTCTTTCAGACCATTATCTACTCAAGCAATCGACACCGAGCGCTGTCTAGCTAGAGCAGTTGCAGGCTTGCAGGCAATGCTAATAAAGTAAAATTAACTCTGTTTGATATTGATGCCTTCCAACAGCACCCATGAAAATCAATGATCTTAGAGAGAAACAATGTAGAAAACTAACCATAGGGCTAAATGTGCTAAAAAGGAAAATATTATTACATAGCTCCAGTGTTAATTCAATACCACTGCCAAAAAACAAGAGAAAATCTTTCTTCAATGCTGCTGCTACAGAAGCGTCTTAAGGCCTAATTAGTCCCAAAGTTTCTTCCCAGAGCTGCCTTTACTTCATTATCCCTGTGTTATTTATTCCTATAGAAGCATCACTTGAAACTTTGCAAGGTATTACCTTACCCCCATGTGAGCCAAAAGGCAACTCGAGCTTGCAAGAGCAGGCAGGGATCTTGTTCTCCTGGAAATCAAGAGGAAAACTCTCCCTCCGTGGGGCAGCTGTGCTCCTCCTGCCAATGCCACTGAGCCACTCCTGCAACAGGGCACGGGGTGGCAAGCAGGAGGCTCAATCCCCATCCCTGCTGCAAACATCTCATTAAACGTATAACATCTCAATCAAGTCACAGCACGATGTACAGAAATGGCTTTAACGAAAGATAAAAAGAGGGGAGAGTCACTGACCGTGGGTAGCTGGCTGGAGAGGAGATGCCCGTCCTGACTCAACATGTTGGAGACCATGATGGCTGGCAGGTCCATGTTCTGGTAGGGGTACGCGGGTATCAGGCTGTTTGGAGGCAGGCTGTGGCACAGGGAGTGATATCCAGCTTCATGGTCCACCAAGTGCAGGAGTGAAGGGTCGGGGAGGTTGGGAGGTGTGATGGGTGGAATTTCGTAGTCTTCATTATTCTCATTCTGACTATTATACGTCTAAAACATGAAAAAGACATTTCACAATGCGTCACCGCCTCGTCGCTTCAGCAAATAAAAGTGATTGCTTGTGTAAGAAATACAAAAGCACATCCCAATGAAAATGTTCTTGTTTTAACAGAAAAGATAGCTCCAGGCCCGGCCGTCAGCTAGTCAGAACCGAGTAGGGGCCAGGTAATGGGCAGTGCACCATCCACTGCAGAACACCGCATGTTCTTGAAAGCCTCCAGTGCTCCTGGAACACTGCTCACTGCCCCTTTGTCCCTGCTGCAACCCTTTACCAGGTTATAAACTCCTCTAAAGAGAGAATGCCTGATGGTGCCTCACACTGAGCTTTGTCTTCCTTACATTCTCATACAAATCTGGTTAGGTTAGCATGCCCTCATCTCCGTGCCAATCCTCCACATGAATGTGCAGAGAAGCTGCTTCTTTTGTTTCTCATGTTTTCTGCTGGTTTGTATAAAATTAAGCATTCCAATTTGTATGGGGAAAAAAAAAAGATATTATTACACCGGTGTAAGTGTTTTTATATCAGACAAAAACATATTTGCTTCATAAAGTAAGTGTAAATCTATCCAAAATTATTAATTATGAAAGCAGAATATAATGAGTCTCTGGCAGAGGAGGCTTACTCTAAAGATCTACTGTTTCGCTTATTATTATAGTATATGAAATTCTGATTAGCCATAGTATTACACACATGGATTTTAAGCTAAATTTCTCAGATCACCTAGTTTCATGGTTGGATTTTGACTTAATACTCAATTTAAGAGCAAAACCCCAGGCGTGTGCAAAACTAGTTGAACATTTCAGGCTTTATTAATCCATTGCCCCAGAGCTCACACTTGGGTTCATGCTCTTCACCACCCTCAGACTGCAGGGAGAAAACCCTTAATAAAATAAAATTAAATTAAAAATATATACATTTTTAATCAGAGCTCAGAATCTAGTAGGAGAAGCAGCTAAGCGGAAATCCACCTCTTGTCTCCTCTCATCCCATCACAAAAACAGAGCAGAGCACATATGCTGCACATCCCACCCAATTACTCACATTTGCGTGAAATTCCCACTAGCTTTGGAGAAACATGAGTATACGAGAAATATAAGAAGGAGACCAGGCTGAGCTAGCTCTGTATCAACAGTTATTGTTCAGGGGAAATTCAAGCCCAGTTGTTTTTCCAGCCAGCTTCTGTCTAGCAGTGGCATTGTGCTGGTAAGGTAGGGGGATGAGAGGCTGCACACAAAAGCAGACAGATCCCATTTAATACGTCTAGCAGTTAAGTTTTCATTTGAGCTACACTCTTCGAGGTATATAAATTCTTCTCCAGCTATTTAAGAGGATTTCACTCTGCGCTTTACGGAAAGGGATTTAAATAAATCATTGCACAGCAAACTTGTTCCTCCAACTGGTTTATTTTGGTATCAGGTATATAAGAAAGTAGCTTTTCTGCGCTTAACTAAATTATGTAAAACCCACTCAAAGTTTCCTAAAGCTCTCTTCAAAACTACAAGTTGCTTGTGCTGCTGCAAAGCAGCTCACGGAAGGGCTTTGAGGCGGTTTTGCCCCCGCTCCCCCTGCACATTCTTTGCTCTGTGCTATTCAGCCTGGGAGAAAAAAGCACTGCGTAACTCACACAGCCCTCCGAAGAGCTACAGTATTGTGCAGACCTATCAAAATCACAATCAAAGCCGTACACAATCAAAATCAGATTAGACAATATCCAATCAACATAATCAGCCTCGGCGCCTGTCAGCTTTTACACCGCATAGCGGAGAACTATTTTCCAAAACAGGCCGCCCTTATTCTATATGTGTTTTAAATAGATGGCTAGAGAGATAGGGAAGGGAGAAGAGGCAGGGTGGGAAGGGGGGGGTGTTTATTGTGGCACACTGTTGGCATGGCCATGGGGATGCATCCATGCCCACGAAGGGCGGGCTGACATCGCGTGCACAACAGCCATCATCCCCAGCCTCCTGCCAGCAACACCCCATGTGCCTTCCCACCACCGCCCGGGCTGTGTGGTGGATTCTGTTTTCTATTCTTATGTTAATTTGAATTAAATTAAACAGCCAATTATACGTTATAAGGATACATTACAAATTAGATTAGTGAGCTGGCCTGAACCCATTCCTCCCACCAGGAATCCCAAGCCAGGCGCGGGGAAGCTCTCCCTGCTGAAAGGCCGCCCGTTGCGGAGCGCACAACGAGCGCGGGAGATCTGGGATTTTCTGCTCTCAAGCAGATGACAGTTGTTGTGATTACACATTATTCCCTTTCGAATTAAAGCACTGACATCAGCTGAAACAACAAGCCTACCCGTGCCAGGCCTCTCCAGCTCAGCGCTGCCCTCCGCTCCCTATGAAGAGCCGCAGCCGCCATGAGCCCTGCTCTGCTCTGGGCGCAGCAAACACAGCGACCTCAGCTGCTCAGGAGCAGGGCTCTGGCTGCCCACGACCCCTGATGCTTTCTGGCAGAAAAGAACATGTTAAAGCACCCACGACCCCTCACAGGATTCACAGGCAGCCCACGTGAGGCTCACAGGGAGGGACGCTGTGGCTGGCAGTGCCCTGTGTGGAAATGGAGCTGAAGCGAGAGCTTTACAGGGATAAAGCTGGTTCTTCTGCTTGTCTCCAGTGCCCCATGATGGGATGCCTGAATTTTAACACTAAAATTGTTAAATGTTCTTGCGTATGCCTAGATAAGGATCAGAACTACAAGGGTATCAAGCTGCAGACATCTTCTCCAAGTGCCCTTAGGCTACATCTGAAAACTGTGTAGGCCAAGGAGGGAAACAGGTAGCTCTCACCCTAGAACGTCAGCAGCTGGCAATCAGCAAACTGAAATAGAATCATAGAACCATAAAGGTTGGAAAAGAGCTCTCAGATCATCCAGTCCAACTCTAACCCACCCCACCATGCCCGCTGCCCACGTCCCTCAGTGCCACATCTCCATGGCTCTGAGCACCTCCAGGGACAATGGCTGCACCACCTCCCTGGGCAGCTGTGCCACTGCATCACTGCTCTTCTGGAGAAGAAATGTTTCCTGATCTCCAATCTGAACCTCCTGATCTCCAATCTGAACGCAGCTTTGAGGCCTTTACCTCTCATCCTACCACTGTTACATGGGAGAAGAGGTCAAGGCCTACCACCCTACAATCTCCTTTCAGGGAACTGTAGAGTGATAAGGTCTCTCCTGGGCATCCTCTTCTCCACACTGAACAACCCCCGTTCCCTCAGCTGCTCAAACGTTTCCACTGCCAGCACCCATTACAGCTGTACCACAATGCAAGCTCCTGCAACAAGGAACACACCTTGCTACTGCTCCAGAATGGGGCAGACACAACCATACTTTGCTCTGCCCCCATCAGCGTGCTGCAGACAAGAGGAAGGTTTGGGAAACATCCTATTCCTGGACCATTTAGGGTCCATCTGCTCATCTCCGCATTGTGACCGTGCAGCTCTAGCATCCAGCTGCCTTAGTCTAAGGGATATCCAGGTATTTGAACACCATCCAGATCTCAAAGGGCTGGCTGGGAGCCAGCCGAAGCCATAATCACTACCTTATTGTGAATGACACCAAGAACCCACCATGCAGGTAGCTTGAGGGAGCTACAAGCGTTGCACACATCCACACATTAAGCCTTTCTCCTGCCTTTTCCCTCTTGGATGAGGAGGGAAATAGTGCCTTTCTTTAAAAAACACTCTACAGCTGGCCAGCACCACTCCTCCCTTGCACATTGCTATTAATCATAGAAGACATGACTTGACCAAGGACCTGGGAACTGCTCTCCTCAGAAGCATGGCAAACATCCAGTGACCCCAATTCTCCACTGAGTCATGCTCCGTGTGATTATCCATGAGGATCCAGGAGATGCAGCCAAGCACTGATTCAGAGAAATATTATTCACAGTGGAAAGGATAGAGATTTGCAGCATTATTGCAGGTAAATATTTGCGCTGTCAAATAACGCTCAACAGTAAACACAAGCCTAAGAAAGAAAATTTATACCCAGTAAGGTACAAGGAAAATATGTCGACTGATGTGATTCATCCCACCCTAATCATCCAGATGACACAAAACACCACGGACTCTCCTGCTCCTCACCTGCTAACAAAGCTTTTCCTGCAGCTAACACGAGAGCTTATTGCCATAGGAATGTGACCCTCTAGGAATTTCAGACATCAGATAGGACTAAACAGACAAAAAGCAGGGCTGGGAAGTCTGCAGAGCGAATAAAACATTGCTATTTGTGAACGAGTGCGACCAAGGGCTACCACAACAGACACCAACAAAGCTTGTGCTCCTGTGTGCATGGAGAGCATGGAGTGCTGAAGCCACAGGGGCAGCAAGGTTGGTTCAGATGGCAGGAGAAGGTGGAAGGTACCTGGATGTTGCAAACCCCAAAGAAGTGCTCCAGTGCCAGCAAGGACCACAGCACAGTGCTCACCATGCACAGTGCTCACCTGTGCCTTCCAAAGCCCCGTGCCAAGCAGTGCTGATATTCCACGTCAGCAGCTCTGGGGCTTAGCAATGGAAATTGATTTGCCTCATCTCTGCACGTGGAGATCCCGCCTGTGAACAGCGGGACCAATGAATTATTTGGGTACAGTTGGAGGAATACTGTAAATAAGTATTTATTAACAGCCAGTGACACTGTCTACAAATTGTTTTTGATGTTCTCCCAGCCCCTTTTACACTCATTTCCACATGCTCGGGTTTTTGACTGAGGGAATGCAGTTGAAAAGGGAAAAATGAGACCTTGCACAAATGTACACGTGCGCTGGAAGTGTGTGCACAACCTCCAGCAGCATGCAGACATGCCAGGAGCCTAGCAGGATGGCAGGCAGCCCCACCATCAGCAGCAAACTGGGTTCTACCTGCCTGCTGAGACCTCTGTGCTCCCTTCCTTCCTGCAGTGTGGGATTTAAATCCCAAACGAATGTTGGTTCACCTAAAGAGCAATCAATCAAATTGTTTTAACGTTCCCCAAGTTTCTCATCATTTCCTCCTATTGTTGCTTTGATGCACGTTCTGCATGCTATGGTGAACCCTAGAAGAGAGTCAGCCTCCACCACAGTGCTGCTGGACATCACTGTCTTGGAATGGAGCTGGAGATTTACTTCTTCATCTTACCTGCCTTTTGCCCCCAGTGCTGTAAACACTGGTTCAATCCTTCAATCCCTTCTGAATGGTTGAAACCAAATTTGACAGTGAAAAGAAGCCCTTTATACAAGTTTCATAAAGCCAAATGTGCACAGAAAGGAGATACCAGAGTCCTAAACATTCACTTTTGTCCTGCAGACCTTGGATCTCCTTGGCTAGCTGCTACTTGGGTGAAGGGATTGCTGTGATGGGGTACCATGCTGCTAAGCAGGGTGGAAAATGCAGGGAACTTGCCATGAGTATTCATAGCTTACACTCAGTTTTTACATCACCCAAGCTGTGGTTGACCTGCATCACTACTTCACCACAAAAAAAAAAAAAGCTAAAAATAATGGTGTTCAACGAACAATTTATAGCAAAAGAAATCAGCCCTATTGTAGGTTTTAAAAAAGGCTCCCAACTCCTTCTCTCCCCACTTCTCTCTTTTTTTTTAATCAGCATCTTATCCAGAACTGGAATCCTGTCAAGAATAGTAGATAGCACACAACTATAACTTCTTATTATGTGTATAGTGATTTTATGAATTCAGTGGGGAATGAAATGCAATTTTGTCAGACTTGTCTGTGTTCATAATGACCAAGTCAAATTAATCATCGTGGATAATACTCCTGTGTCAGCCATTCAAGAGATTTTTTAATAGAATTTTTCTGATTCATGTCTTGCAGTACATCAGATCTGTAGTAATGCAGGCACTTCTAAAAATCAGTGCAATTATGGCTTCTTGTTGGCCTGTCATTTTCCTGGAATAAAAATGTCTCTGCAAAAGTCATATACTGTATATAAACCAAAATGAAAAACAAAAATATAGTTACAATTAGACTTGATTTTTCCTAAAGATTTAATATCTTCTCGAGGCCATTATTTACAGGCAATACATAACGCAACAGTGCACGATGCAGAAGATGGACTGGCTTATCACAGCACACACCAATTTTGTCCTGCTTGTCATTCTTCCTCTGATTGCCCTATGAGTTAGTGCTTTCGTAGGCATGGAAATGACTATCCCATAGAACAAACTGGGGATAGGTAATGGGCCTGAAGTCAAATTATTGTGTTTATTAAAAATGTATCCAGGAAAGCCCACAGAGATCCCAAAGGGCTCTTGTTCAGGAAAATCTCTGGTTCAAGAAAAGGTTACAGTTACCATAAAGGCAGATAGACATGCATGGGAGCAGCAGTGCAGCGGTATATAAAGGATTAGTAATGGTACGCTTATCCTTCTGAGGGAAGAGAGAGCCCTCTAATTCCCCAGTGACAAAGACAGAAATGAGTTTTGGAAGAAGTTACCCCCAGGAATTAAGAGGAAGAAAAATGTAATCCACCCCAGCTCTCAGCCTTTCTTTCCTTCATTACCTGGCGTTCTGCAGTTACTGCCATGCAAAGGACCACAGGGAAGGTCCCACCAGGGCCACCGTGGGTCCAGTAGAGCCGCCCCACACCCACCCCATGCCACCAGGGAGAAATCTTGTGGAACCACTTGGAAGGAGGAATGAAGACCCACCACCACACATTGCCCTCCCAAGAACTCAAGACCTGCCTAAGGCAGCAGATGGGCAGTTCAGCCGGTCAGGGAAGCTGGCTGAAAAATCAGCCAAAGCAGCCATCATTTTGGAGGACAGATACAAACCTCTGGTGAATGCTTCTTGAAGCCCCTCAGAGACCAGAACAACTCATCCCTCACTTTTCCCTCACTCATCTGTTTTTATTAACCTTCCACCTCCCTGCATTCCTATTAAGTTCTGGAAATCAGTATCCAGCAGCAGGGAGCTCTGCATGCTCCTTAAAAAACACGCCCCAAACTCCAGCTTTGCAGTGCCTTACCCTGCCCGTGTCATCCCCTGCCACGATGGGACCCACATGGAGATGCTGCCTCTGAACTCCCACCTCCAGCACTGAAGGCAACACCATGCTCCTACAGCACAGCCCTTCCCCTTCTAAACACACACCTGGGATACACCTGGGATCCAAGTCTGCTGATGGCATTTTCAGGAGCACTCAATATTGGCTCATGCAAATATTGGCAAGAGCCAGAACTAAAACCCCTCTGTTGTGTCTTCATTAGCAGGACTAGAAGGAGTATTTGATGCACAGCTGCTCTTTTTCACCTGCAGTAATATCTAACTGCAGTATCTACCCTGAGCATGGGTAGATAACGCAGCACATTTCTGTAGCAGTTCTTCCCCAAGCCTTCCGAAATAAACATGGCAGAGTTCCAGGGGAAGCTTGGAGATGTGCAAGCTCCATTCCATGTCAGCAAAGCACACCCTCTGTCATCTGTCTCACCATTGTTTATAAAGATTTAGCTTGATTTTAAAGTGTATTCTGTAGGGACTGCACATTCAGGCAGAGAGGAGCCAATAGGGATTTAAAATTAGATCGACCAGATCGGACAAATACAAACCCATTGCTTTGCTTTCCTGGGCTCTGGGCTGGAAGTCAATACAAGGAATATGATAATATTCTACTCAAGAATATCACGCGTTTCTGGGAATTATTTGAGGAGTACAGACTTTACATAATTGCCTTTTTTGTCTCATGGCATACTGAACTTGCATAATAAGATCAGCGCACTTCACAGAAATTCATTGTTGGGCTGGATGGATTTGGTATTCTGCATTGAGCCAAGGGTACATTACATAATGATGTATAATGCACTGTAAGCAGGTCAAGAGATAAAGCAGCCTGCAAACAGTAATGGAGTGCATGCGGGGAAGAATTAGCAAAAAGCACTCTAAGAAATTAATTCAACCTGGCTGCAGTCGAGCAAGCAGGACTCAGAGCAGGAAGAAAACTTTATTCTGTACCATGCTTATCCCCTTTCAGTTTTCATTTTGTTTTTCCATTGAGTTTAAAACTGACTTTGTTCCGTGCTTTGGATGGGTGCTCTGTAGCAAGTTTTCCATTTGGGAGCTGGATATGCAGCCCCATGTTATTTGCTAAATCTGTTTCTTAATGTGAGCTGGCTCTGGGACCTGTGCTGCCTAAAGCATCGCTCGCCACAAACAGGTTCCAACTTTGGACCCATGTGCTTCCCCAGTTCCACTTGGGGCCCCAAGTCAGATTGACAAGAAAATGATATATGCATGTATGCATGATGCAAAAAGGCAATAAAGCCCACGAGCAGCAGCACAGCCCCCTCCCATCGCCCAGACTCAACGTGTCTGATTAGCACAAGGACGGGGAGAAGTGGGGAGAGCCTGCATAATGTGTGCAAGCTAGCACCTCCCCCAGGGTGCCCAGCTGCTGCAGAAGCAATTTCACAGCTCATCATCCATTATGAGATTAAAATAATTTTTTTTTCCTCCTGTGAAGTACTAATAAATTGTGCGGGCAGAGCAGAGTTAGCATTTACACAAATGGTAGTGAATCACCCACCTAGTTATTTCTTAATGGATTGAGTATCTGCTTTCCTCCTTATCCTGTCATTTCAAAAAGTAAAGACACAAACCTGTTTATCTGCACCGTTCAGCCACAGGGTAATAGGCACAAAGGCAGAGAGAGGCCCTGCCCAGTGATTCCCAGGGAACGGCACCAAAACATCAGTATGAAAGGGGAGATAAGCTCCACGAAAGGGCACCTGAAATCACCCCCAGAACTCACTCACTTCTCCTTTTGGGTGCAAAACTCGCTGAGGCATTGCTGACACAATGCAGCTTCCATGGTACATCCAGTGAAGATGTAAAGCTGCAGTCAGAGCAGAGCTAATGGCTCTGGGAACATCCCTGCTTTATTATGGTATCAGACGAAGCAGGCATGTTTAATGTTTAAACTTCCAGCGACAAATGCCTACAGCAAATATGTTTTATGTATTTATTCAGTGCTTCTTATGCACCTGTCACCTTAGTAGCTAGGGTGCTGCTTACCTCTTTCTATATTATTAAAATTGAAAACATATCAGTGCTTTGTGACAGGCCACGCTCTCCCCTCCCCTTTCTCCTCTCCATCCCTGAGAGCAGCTCGATATCCTTTACCAGCCCATCCCCTGCATAACAGTTCAGACTGCCAGGAAGTGTCGAAATGGGAAAAGGAAATTAACTGGAAGCTCTGGAGCAATAAATCAGCCTCCCACATTATCCTGAAGCCCCTCAGCCCCAGACCTGGCCCTGAGCACCAGGAGAAGCAACGACGCCAGTCAGTCCTGAGAGGAGATGGCAGAAGCATCCCCTGATGCTCAGCTCAACAACTGGGTTCAGGCAAGCACTGCCTCCAAACCAGGGCAGGTAATGTCAGTTTGGAGCTGAATTGCCTTTGGAACTGGGATGCCTCCCTCCTTGCAGACCCTTAATATGCAAAATTCATCCACGCTCCAGCCTGTCCCATCTGTGAGAGGTTAAAGGCATCAGCTGGGATCTCTCTTTGCTTCTTTTGAGTTTACTGAACTTTCGAGAGCCGAAGCTACAAACCTTCCTCCACCACCACCAGCACCAGAATTTTATTCATTCACACACTTATCCAAAGCAGAAGCTGTCATGTCACAGGAGCACAAAGGTGCTGGGCTGTTAGGGAAAGCACGAAGCACCAAGAGACTCATGACAAAATGATGAGAACCGTAACCTGGTACACAGCCAAGTCTCCAAATCCCCAGCGTAGGAGTGAAAATCTCAACCTTAAGCCTCCAATATGTAAATTTGGAGGAAAAAAAACAGATTTTATCTTTAACAATTCTAACATATTATTTTTTTCTTTAATAAAAATAAGCTTATGTATGGAATGTAAAAAAAGCTAGGATCACACACATCGCTCTGAGTGGCTCATCTATGTCCTAACTCACAGATGCTCATGAAATACTATTTGAGAAGAAGTGACCAGGACAAAATGAGTAACTACAACCACAGAATCATAGAGTTGCTTTGGTTGGAAAGGACCTTAAACATCATCAAGCTCCAACCCAACTAGAGAAGATCCTGGCACAATGTGGGGCTGAAAGCAGAAACTACAAACCCAAGGTACAAACTCAGATTTGCCCTGACCACTCAATGGCTTCTGCTGTCATCTTTTAAAGTGTGGACAAGACATAAATATGTTCACAAACTCAGAGCTGAGTGTTTCTATTGCTCAGAAGGACACCAAACCACGTACCCAGAGCCCTTCTGGGTGTTAACCAAAAAAGAGCATTGTAGGTGGACCCAAATGTGACCAAAATGGAACAGGCCCTCTGAAAGAAGATCACCAGAGAAGCTCCTGTTCCTACTCTTGATAACAAACAACAGATTAGAAGCTGTGAGACAGACCCTTGATGCAGAGGTCAGAAAAACAAGGCAAGTAGAGGGATTGCATGGCATCTTCCAATGGCAGTGCAGTGTTTCTAAAACTTAGCACCCAAGTAGAGCAACTCAAAGAGATGCAGAATCTTCTGCATTTCACAGAGGGCTTTCCCTTTTTCATCCCACTGCTCTGTGGGCACAGTGAATTCATTCCTGAAGCGGCTTTTGAGTGCCCAATAATTCCCATCCCCTCCCTTCATTTCTTCTCTTGATATTTCATGACCAGTTTTCTCAGGAAAACCTTAAAAGCTGACTCTGCAGCGTTTTCCCAGCTAGTCCTTCGTGTTAGCAAACCCTCGGAACTGCACGCAGAGCATCTGTGCAGAAACATCACATTTGCACACGCATCAAAGCTGACCGCACCTGCAAGAAGGCATGCAGATATTCATGCAAAAACATGCAGCTTTCAATGCTCAGGGGAGCAAACACCTCTCGATTGGATGCAGTGCATCTCCTGCACCAGCCAGGTCTGTGGTGGAAATGGGCACCCAATGGCTGCTTGCTCCCAGATGTGGGATGGGATGGCTGGAGCCTGGGAAAATGGCAGCACCCGGCACGAGGCTCTGCTGCATAGCTGCGTGTTTGTTTTGGAAGTTAGCTGGAATTCTTAAAATAAATTTGCTAAATTGTCTTCCAGAGACTGATGGCTTTTCTTTTCTTCCCTCCTTAATAAACTTGCAGGGCTATCTTTATTGTTATGTCTAATTTTAGGGAAAACTAACATTTCCTGAGATTCAATTTCTCTCATAATTGTTGGAAGGAAACTAAATTGTCTGCTGTAAACATTCACTGTATTGTGTGAAAAGTATCTTTATTACAGCCCACTGGGAATACCAATAAAATCCCCAGTCCTGGCCCTTCCTCACTTTTTTTTTTCCCTTTAGCTGCCTCTTTTCTCTCCTGTCCCCATTAATGTCAGTTCAAACATTCTGCAGTCAGGCCACGAGAACTTAAAATATATTATTTAACAATCAAGGGTAGAATAAAGGCTTGTGAGCAGTGAGATCCTTTCTCCCTTCTCCTCGCTGCTTTCTATTACAGAAAATGAGAATGGCTGTTCCATTTGTGTGCGTGCGTGCCCAGAGTTGATGAAAAAAATCTCATTAGTTTAGTCTGACATATACTCAATACAGCCCATGTACATATATTTTTTTTTCTTCATTTTATTCTACAGCTGCAAAATGATACTAAATTTCATCAGATTGGAACGAAAACTGTGGTCTTGGAACATTTCCCTTTAAGGGTCTTATATTTATTCAGAATTCATGAATCATTTTCCCGTAATACAACCATAATTATTCTTAAAGTGTTATGTTTGAAGGTTTAATATGAAATACTTGCAAAAAGCTCTTTTTCACTTTGATAGTTTGTAATCTTCATGGTAATCAGATCAGTTAGCCCTTCACACAGCAGCCTGGAAAATACAGTTTAATATGAATCTCATACCCTTCACTCATGTTTTAATTAAAGTAATAAAAGCCAAGTCATATTTTGCCCTTTACAGTGTACACAAATGTATAGACCTGAGCACACAGCATGAGCACAGACACTTTTGGTGACTGCTGATGAATTTCCCGGTCTGAGATGAATCTCGAAGGCTGCTGCCCATGACAGCAGTGGCACTGATGGTCAGTGAGCAGAGCCGTGCTGCAGGTGATGGGCACGCGAGCTGAACGCAGTGCTTTGGATCAGCTTGGCCACTTTTTATGCCATCACCTTTCAGATGGACAAACTGTCAGGTCTGCTCTCCTGCCCCACTGCATGAGTATATAGATTTTGGAGCGAACACGTGAACCTGGTGTGAGCAGTGGTGTGCTTGCTCCACAACCTCAAGCCAGGGTTGTGGAAGAGCAGCTTTGGGGCTGAGCCCACCCCGCACACACACCCATGCAGCCCCACACCCTTGGGGAGCAGAGGGCTTGTCCTGTGGCCACAGAGGTGCCTTCCTGTTTGCACAGGCCTCCATCCAAACTCTGAAGTGGCAAGCAACATTTTCCTGCTGGAAGCAAGCAGTTCCCCAGCCAATCGCCCCACGGTGGCTGCAGACCCAAACACAGGCTGTGATGGGCCAGGAGAAGTAATCCATCACTTGGGAAAGGAAATCCCAAGAGCACAAGGGCCTGGAATTTTTTCAGTATTTCTGCAGCCCACTATGCTACAGTTCCCCAAATAAACACCATTTCCCAAAGCCACTCCCCAGAAGTCCATACCAGAAGCAAACGAACCTCTACATTCACGAGCAGGAGCCAAAACCAACCCCCCAACAGGGCATAGCAGAACATCTTGCTTGTCACAGCTTAGAAATAACGATGCAATCAGAGCTCAGCATCTGCAAGCGAGCACAGCAGCCCCAGCTCCCCATCACATGGCTTCACAGCAGTAATTTGGCTCTCAAGAGCGGTGGCTGACCAGAGGGGCAGGAGTGGAGGTTTTTCAGCACGCACAGCATCATATCAATGCAATGCTGGGGGTTCAGAAGTGTGAGCTGCTCCCCCCAGAGCTGCCCAGGTTTCCCCACAGTTTGCATCAAAGGCAGCAGCTCTGCAGGCACCACGTGCGCTCACTTTCAGTGGCACGGAGTGCAGTAGGAAATCTTTGATAAAGTGATAAATGTTGTTGGCTGCATACCATCTTCCTCTATATTTTGCTGCTATTTTATTAGCTGTCAGCTGGCTTTAACAGCTCATCAGCATTGCTAGACAGCCAGCCCATGTGCTCCTTATGCCACGGGAGCCACACCACATCCAAGCAGGTCTCCTCCAGCATGACTTAGCCTGATCAGATGATTGGAATCACAGAATCACAGAATCCTTAAGGCTGAAAAAGACCTCTAAGATCAAATCCAACCATCACCATCACTAAACCATAACCCCACGTGCCACATCTCCATCTTTCTTCAATACCTGCAGGGACAGTGACTCCACCACGTCCCTGGGCAGCTGTGCCAATGCCCAACTACTCTTTCTAAGAAATTTTCAACCACCACAACGACCTCAGAGTTTTCTCTCCCTACAAAACGCTTTCCACACCACCTAACAGATCTCGTCAGTTCTATAAGATGCTTTTTTTCCCCCCCCCAGAGTAAATGCATAAGAAACAAAGATGATTCATTTGGTCTCAGAACTGCTCAGTCACATTAGTTTTTCACTCCATGATGTTTTTCAAACCCTATTGTTAAGAACTTAGGAGTTCTTTGAGAACAAGGGTTGAAGATGATGTTGCTTTATAACACCCATGCATTTTTTTATTATTGTACTATCCAAGCAATGGAAGCTTTGGTTGCTAAGATGAAGTCATAGGAATTGCTTCCTGACTTCACTTTTCAAAAATGTCACTGTCACATAAGAGTTCATACAAAATTCACGAGCCTGGATCATCAGCTATAGTTGTGCTCACCTCCAAAACTCGTCTGGAAGGGTTTCCATTAGCTGCTGATTGTAATAAATGACATGTAACACTCTACTGTTCATTCTAAAATAGTACATGAGATTTCTCTTGAACTGTCTGCCAAAAAAGGCATCTAATATCTATCAATGTCTTCTCTCTATTTTTTATTCTCTAGCACAACATATGAAATTACACAGCACTGCTTTAAGAGCAGCAGAAAAGAAGTAAAATCTTAGTACTGTTGCAGTGCACACTATGACTTCCACCACACTGCCAGCACAGTTAAGTCCTTCCTTTCAACTTCAAATCCACACAGAGCTCACTTCTCTTCACCAGGGATCTTTAGATATACATATACATGTATTATATATATAGAGAGAGAGACATACATGCAAGAAAGTCACATATAAGGCAAGGTGCATGATACTGGTAGACCTTCAGGAGCATCAGAGCTCTCCATGCCTGGGGGCCAGAGTCCCCTCTTTGACATTCTTCTACTAATGTCAGTGATTTTCTCTAACACTGACCATCATCTGACCATCATCTGTTCCTGTGATCAATACACAGCCAAGATAAAGAGATTACAAAGACCCTGAGACCTAACTCCTCCCGTTAGAAACAAACTTGTGGTTTTTTTCAGATGCAAAGACCAGTCACACTCCTTAGAATCACAGAATCATAGAATATCCCAAGTTTGAAGGGATCCATAAGGATCATCAACTCCAAAAGTTCATCCAGGGACCAGAGTGGAAATTACAGCCACAGCACAGTGGCTCTGAGCTTTCCTCCACCACCAGGCTGCGTAGTCTTTAGTGGAATGAGTCAAGGGAAGAGCTGCCTAAGGTCCTACTCAGCCACGTGTGTGATCATCTTCCAGCCTTCCTTCTGGAGGAAAGCCAGAAGCAACGGTGGTCACCTTGAACAACATGCTGCAACCATGAGCCTCAGGCAATGGGGACAAATAGCTGAAAACTCCTCCAAATTCACATGCCCCGGGAGGTGAGGGACAAAACAACACAAGCACACATTATTCCCCAACAACTGCACTGCCAGCAGTGCACCAAAGTCAGTGATGGAACCAAAAGTTCTCACCAAAGTCAGTGATGGAGGCAAAACACAAGGGAAAAACGTCCTGCCCTCCAGCTTCAGACAGGGAGGAACCATAGAATCATTAAGGATAGAAAAGACCACTAAGATTATCTAGCCCAACCACCATGGAAAGCAGCAGGCACTAGGGAAGGATGCAGGTCTTCATTAGCAGCCCCTAATTGCCCTCCCAGGCGTTGGCTCCTGGCTGCCTAGCAATGCCTGCTTCAGGCTGCACGCTCCCCACCATGGACCAGACCACTGATGCTCGCCCTCAGGTATCTGCTGGAGACTGGTTTTATTTTACCAACTGTTGCTTATTTCTCCACGATTCAGCTGAGCTGGGTGGGAGGCCTGGGAGGTGGGAGTGCGGCATGTCTGCCAGGATTGTGACAAGGTTTGATGGCATGTTTTATAGCAGAGCCTGCCAGGAGGAGCTCTGTCTCGTCTCAGCACTCGCAGCATGCCAGGAAGGTATCGGAGGCTTCCCATGCTGTCATTAGTTTCTAATTATGCCATCAGTTGCTTTCTACATTATTGCTTATTTACCAAACACAGCTTTATTGTGACGTCTAGTTCCTTATAACTAGCAAACCCATTGTTATGCTAAAACGAATGTTCTAAATGTTATTTATTATTTGATAAACCTTGTGTAACCCTGAATGAGGACATTAAATGGCAAGAACACTACTTCAAAATCCCATTTTAAATAAGTCACCAAGACAGCTGTGCCTTTATAAAACACATTAGAGTGGCACTCAGAGCACATATGGCTCAGGGATATATACAAATTATACAATTTCTGTCATTTGGTCAAATAAGAGGGACGTTTTGACCCCAGAAATAAGTCAAATGTAAGTTGTAATTCAAGCCCCACCGGAGGCCCTGCTGTAATGCATCCTGACGGCTGATCAAGGAGCCCTGACCATTTGACCCAGCAGATCAGCAACTCACTGTATCTATTATGGCTAATACAGAGCCCAGCCTGAAGATGTATGGAGATAAACAGATAAAGGGCAATAGACACAATAGATAAATGTTGATTTATCCACATCCAAGCACACATACATGTGCAGATGGATTCCATGCGTGCAGGAATGGGCAGGCATGTGTAAAGCCACGCTAACATTTGTAAAGGGGCACATCTGGAAACAGCTGTATATGTGTGTGTATGACAAATCTAACCCTTCTCAACTCCATTTCTCCCAGTGCACCTATTCAGCTGTGCTCCTGCCAACTTGCATACAGCAAGAGAAACCCCAGCTTTACTCTATGCCACATGGAAATATTGTGTCAGAATTAATGAGAATATGTTAAACACCCACAGACACAGCAGTGGGGTCCTTGCTGTGCTCTCAGCCACAAAGGGAAGGAGCTGCTTATGGCAAAGCATCCTTCTGGCTTGAATAAATGACACTGGTGTGTAACAGTGTTTGCACAAGGAGTTGCACAAATTAACTTGTCGGTATAGAAACCAGAGTGCTGCTCAGCTGGAACAAGGCATGTGCAGAAAGCTCCTGGGATTAAGATCAAAAGTGCCCAGTGGTAAGTAATGACCTCTTTGCTCCTTTGAAGCACCCACTGATCCAGTGGCAGACAGAGAAAGGTGATGGAAAGAGGAGAAATCTGGCAAACGCAGCCATCAGCATGACAGCAATCGTGGTATCCCCACATCTCAAAGCCAAACCCAACCCACTCCCAGCCACTTGCAGATTTTGCCCTATTTGAAGTGACTTTCCCCATCTGAAAGGACTCGATGAATGCCTTCCCTTACTGACTTTGCAGGTGTTTTTGTTTTTTTAACAGCATCTCTTTCATGGTACGTGGCCTGGTTGTGGTTCTGTGCACTTCTTGGGATTTTTCCTTGTCTTTGTTTGTGGGTGGAGAAGGAAAGATTGAAAATGGGCAGGGGTGAGGAATGATGCTCTGCTGATTCAGGAGACACGACAGATCCCTCACTCATCTCGGGGGTCAGATGTCCACGACTGTTTGATCAGATGTCAGCTTTCATTTATGCTCCGGCTCCTGCTGGGGGTTGAGTTACATTTCACATTTGACTCATTTCTGGGGTCAAATGTCCCTGCTATTTGATGGAACAAGAGGAATTATTTTCCCCAAGCAGCCTGTGCTGGCGCAGGTATGGATCTGTCAGTGCTCTCATTGTGTTTTAGGCTCCTGCATTTCTGCATTTAGCTCTCAGCTGAGACAAACCCCTTTGGGGATGAAAACAAGAAACGTGGAGTACAGCACGCAAGCAATCACATAAAAGAAGATTAAGAGAAAAGTAGATCAGCTGGCTTTACAATGCTCATGGCAGTTTGTTTATACAAGTTAGCAGCTCAGCAGTGCAGGAGAAGAAGGAGAGGAAAGCAATCCTGCCTTCCCCTCCTGCTATGAGAGGCTGCTTAAGATGAAGACTGTGGAAGTGCCTATGAGAAGGTGATGCTGGGATGCTGCAGCTTCACAATGCTTTCCAGGGACTGCTCAGCACCAGAGCTGCCTTAACTACAGGCTCTGCAGTGGTAAAATGAGAATAATCTTATCTGTGCGATGGGAAGGGATGGCTCGTGTCTCTGGATGAGAAATGTAAAGCATTACCATGATGGACAGGAGCCATTTAAATGGGAGGAGATGTGGTAAACTGAATTCTGCTTTCCACCTAAGTCTCCCTATATATTATGAAAGAAAAATCACCAGAAAATGCAAACTACAGACCCAGAAGCAAAAGGCAAGTCCCTATAACCCAGAGCAGTGTGAACATCCAGCCCTGGTGAAGCTCTGTCTGTGCTGGCCATGCCTAATGGTGCACATTGTGACCAAGCAGCTTAGGACCATAACAAGGGGGAAAATATCATATCCATCAATTACGGTGTGCTGGCTCCTGTAATTAGCATGTGGGACTTTATCCCCACAAGTGCTGTGGACCAAGTGCTATCCCACCTGTGTTGTGTGGGCATCCAGAGGCTGATGATTTAGCTGCCTCTCAAATAGGGCTGTGAAAACGCTCTCCTGCTGTTTAACATACTCATTCAGGTTCCAACAGGTTGAGCAAACAATAAAAAGCATCTGGATTCCTCATTTCATTAGAGGCGCTGTATTATTAGTAATAAAGTCATGACCAGTGCTATGAAGTGCTCAGTGGTGAACAGACAATGATGTGAGGGCACAGAGTGGGATGCGAACTGATGGTGATGATGGGAGAAATCTCAAAAGGGGCATGAGTGGTCCCTGATCTCCCCACCACGATGCTCCTCACCCCACAGAGTGCACAAAGCAGTCCCAGACACGCTGTCACCAATCACCCACAGCTGAACTCAGGGCATAGTCCAGAGGAGGGAAAAGCACAATGTAAAGTAACCCATAAGCTTATTAATTGCTTTGTAAAGAAGCTTCTGCTCATTTCTGATGGTGCCATCACTTATCCAGATGTTCTGGGCAGCGCAGGGTGAACCCCAACCTGCAGCACCCTGGGGTCACCCTGTTCCCTTCTGTCTTTACTCAACCTGTCACAACTCCCAGTGCTGACCACGAGTAGCGCCTGGGATGGTTGACTGTGTTTGAGCAGCTGAATCACCTTAGAGTGCAAAGTTTGCAGCTCCTTCCCCACTCTTGGAAATACTTCTTGCACAAGGACAACCCTCTGCCCTTGTGGTCTCACAGGATTATAGCAATGCTGTGGCAACTCCCAACCCTGGCAGCAACTGACATCTCCCCTATGCAGCTCCAACAGCATTTGGGGATAGACGGAAATCTTCACCCAGCTGTCTTTCATGGCCTTGCACTGCACTGAGTTCACACTGGACTCATCACAGCCTGCACTGCACACGGCTGTGGCGAAACAACGAAGTGGCTCAATTCAATCCCAAAGTGAGGGATTAGATTAGAATATTAGTGACAGACCTGTGTTTTCCCTTTCGGTGAGAAGCTTCATGCCAAGGATCACAGAAGAACACAAGGGGACGACCTCTGACCTCCCATTTAGAAAGACAGGTAAGCACGTGCTGAAGTTCTCTCCTCCCAGCAAGACCTAGGCATGTGCCTATACCTATATATTCATCTGTACACATTCAGGGTTCGCTGAAGAGCCATTCCTGCTCTATGAACTCACAAAGGCCCCTCTGAGCCATGAACAGCTCTAATTCTGATCCTCTCCACGAGGGTTCATAGCTCCAGAACAGGAAACCTTTGATTCCTTTCTTCTCCCCATGCCAGCTCACTGTCAACCTATTCAGCTACAGGAAATGCTCTGCGTGGGGGCAGAGAGAGGCACCCACACTACACACAGTGCTCAGAAACCTCACCTCTGGAAACACCGGTTGTACCTCCATTTACACTGAAGGATGCTGACCTCCTCTGTGCACCCTTCTGCCGTCCCAGGAGCAGGGATTCCTGGAGATCTCCCAACACTCGAGCTTTGCCATGGCCTACATTCCCTAGGAAGCCTCCCCCACCCTGTGCACACAACCCACCCAACCCCAACAACTCTTACCTGATTTGCCGACAGAAACTCCTGGGTATTGTCGTTCATTCCCATGTACATGTTCTCCCCATCAAACTAGAATGGCAAAAGAAAGTTAGAGTTAGAGAAATGCCATCTGTGTGCCAGGGTTATGTGCTTTCCTGCCTCTTTCCAGAGCCAAGGTTTGCAGAATGAAATCCTGAGCTGGTTCTCCTGTGCTTCTGAGCGTATATGAGCTCATGAACATCACTGATATTGCAATGGGATGTGGTAACGTAGCATGGTTATGATAATTCTTTCAGCAAAATGAAAGAATGAGTCACTCCAATTCAAACTAATAAACCAAAACTGTGCAAAGCTGTGCAAATTCACAGATTCACCCAGCAGCAAGCAGCGCTGAAATGAAGTTCTGCCTAAAATTCCCACTACGCTATGAAAAGACAATTTCCATCAGTGGAAATTTCCAAGACAGTCAGGTCACCTTCAGTCCTCTTCCAGACACCTATGTATCCCTTTATCCCCAGCAGATACAGGATGGGCATGGCTCTACCCTAAGCCCACTTCCCATCCTCGCAGTTTGATGTTCTTTGCAAACTCCATGTGCAAGAAGACATATTTCTTCTCCTTCTCCTCATCCCCTCCTGCCTGCTGGGACTGCATCTCTGTGAATGGGGATCCAGGGGTACCTTGAGCACAGTGTGTTCCCATGGCTGCTGCAAGCATGCCTGCTGCCTTCACCTGGTTCTGAGCTGCTAGATCCAGCCATTAGATGCTAAACCACCATGGAGAGCTGCAAAACTCTTCTTGTTAATTATCTACAGCTGATCACTTGCTCTGGCTCCAGATGAAGGAAAAATGCCATCTAGAATTGACTCAGAGTGTGGTTGGAGCAGTTCTGGAGGTGAAGTTCACAAATTATGGCAATAAAATGGGATATGCCATAAAACACTCCTGAGACAAGGATGGAGGCAGAGCTGTGAATGACACTGTGCACTTAACAAGGGGAAGAGCCAGCCCTCTTGCCCTTACAACCGGATGATGAATTGCAGATTGTTCACCCTGTACTCGTCCCTTTGCTCTCAAGTATGAGGCTGACAACCAGTTATGCCTTAACAGAAACGGGCCACATTAAGGCCAATAAAGGAGTAATCTAAATAAAGCCAGGTGAAGGTTTTTGCAAAGGCTATTAATTACACTTCCATTTCTCCGAGTGCTGCTGAATTAGCTATTAAAGTCTGCAGAGTTAGCAAAGCCCTGCGTGGCATCAGAGTGCACAGACACCTCTAATTGCTGAACCCTCCTCTGGGACAGCACAGAAAACCAATTAAAAGCAGAAAAATTACAGCAATTCACCAGCTAACAGCAACTGCAGGGGGACGGAGGGGGATCCCCACACGTGTGTGGGATTCCCTATGACCCCTCGGTGGGGAAGGAGCAGCAGGATGCAGCAAGCACCAGCATCCCTAAGGGCTTTCCAGGACCAGCAGCAATTCCAGAAGCAAGACACACTGAATGGAATTTCCCTCTGTGTGTAAAATGATTGCCAGCACAGCCGCTGCTGCTAACGCGCTCCCAGCTGGAACTGACGGCTTTCCTGGTGTGCAGACTCAATCAGCTCCGCAGCCTAAAAACCCTCTGCCAGCCCAAGTGGAGCAGGCTGTGTTTGCAATGGAGATGGCACAAAGTGGTGGAAAGGCTCAGCACTGACAGCAGCAGCATTGGCTGAGGGGAGTCCATCTCTTTGGAACAGGGAAAGCAATGGACAAGACGTCTTCCACTGCAGGCTGCCAGGGCAGGGGGAGAGCTCTTCTTTCTCCATCCCATTCTGTTTGTCAGATGTTTCTTTTATGGCTTTTTACTATTCCTACCTCTATTCCACACCTCCTTCTGCCCTTTGTGCCTTCATAATAACAGTAATGAATCCTTCCTTCAAAATTACAGTGCCTCTGATTGCCAGCCTGAGCAGTGAGCCTGAAAATCAAGTCTTGAAATACCACTGGAACTTTGGAAGTTCCCCGGTGCTGATTTTCGTTCCCTCACTCCCAGGTTATGAGGGTGCAAACAAATGTATTAGAAATTCTCCCATTAGAATATCTTTTTCAACTAGATACTTGCCACGTACCCAGCAGCCAGGTGGAGCAGATGAGCTGTGTGCTCTCAAACTTCTCATTATTGATTCGCTACAGAACCCACTTCAGGAAAATCAACCCCATCATTGTTGATTTACAGCAGAAATGGGCATTTTTCATGGAATCATAGAATGGCCTGGGTTGAAAAGGAGCACAATGCTCATCCAGTTCCAACCCCCTGCTCTGTTCAGGGTCACCAACCAGCAGACCAGGCTGCCCAGAGCCACATCCAGCCTGGCCTTGAATGCCTGCAGGGATGGGGCATCCACAGCCTCCTTGGGCAACCTGTTCCAGTGCATCACCACCCTCTGGATGAAAAACTTCCTCCTAATATCTAACTTAAACCTCCCCTGTCTCAGTTTAAACCATTCCCCCTTGTCCTATCACTACCCATCCTCGTAAACAGCTGTTCCCCCTCCTGTTTATGTGCTCCCTTCGAGTACTGGAAGGCTGCAATGAGGTCTCCATGGAGCCTTGTCTTCTCCAAGCTAAACAAGCCCAGTTCCCTCAACCTTTCTTCGTAGGAGAGCTGCTCCAGCCCTCTGACCATCTCAGTTGCCCTCCTCTGCACTTCTTCCTCTGCATCATTTTAATATGTCCCATTGGTTCCAAACATTTCCTCCCCATTCACCATGCTCCAGGTGCAGCCATTCTGCACTCTGACCCCAGATTCATCACACCTGTGCTGAACGATGCACATGTGTGGAGCAGCAGTTATCTTTCTCAGGTCCTTGCTAATTCACAAGGAGCCTGCTCTTGCGCTGCTGTCTTAATCACGCCCTTGCTCTTTTGCAATTACTTCATTTTTGCTGTTCTTCTGTTAACAGAAGCAGCCCATTGAGCAAACTGGCAGCTGTGGCTAATCCTCAGCTCTCCTGCATGGACTGTGGACGAGCAGAAGGAGCTGTGAGTGCTCTGTGTTTGAAGCCCTAGAGTCAGAGCTGGGACTGGGAGCAGTGGGGATGATGTGCTGCGATCCAATGTCACGCCATGACCTAACATCATACTGTGACCCAATGTCATGCTGCACACGGGGGCTTCTCCTGGCCCTACGGCATTGTCAGAGCTGTAGACAAGCCCAGGGGTCACGCAGGGCCCATGTTAATAAGATATGAGAAAAACAAGAGGCGCATGCAGTGAGCTGGGGCAGCCCCAGGGCAAGCATGCTGTGGGATCGGCTCTGAGCAAACACACGGAGTAAATGTTTGTTCACAGGGAGGGACCTGCTGGAAGGACACACAGCCCTGCCAAGGCTGGGGAACATGCTACATGCTCATGGCTGGCACATGGTGCAGCTCCATTACGAACCTTATCACATCCCTTTATTTCCCAAGAGCTGTGAGCTGCGATGGAAACGTCAGCTTTCAAGTTTGTAAGAAATATGTTGGAGGAGTGGCTTTGGTGACACCTGCAAGACCTCAAAAAAAAATCCCAAACTTCTTGTTTAAATTTTTTTTGTTACCTTTTTTTTTCCCTTTTTCCTTTTTTTGAAGTTTAACATTTGGTGGTGGCAGTACTGAGTTGGGCCATCCTATCTGCAAGTCCACGGGAGCTTTTAGAAAGTGAATTATTAATGCAAATGCAGCAGTGACCAAAAGCTGCCATCACCGAGCAGCTACTTAATGCCCACTGAAGAAGGAATGGATGCTCCCAGCAATCCCTACTGCTCAGAAACACAAGCACTGCCCTCCACTTTGCTCCTTGTGCAGGATGCAGCAGCAGGTGCCCTCTCAGTCATGGCACTCTCATCTCCAAGCTGGGTGCAATGGGACAGCACCTTTCATGGCTGGGATGCACCTGGTCTCCATGTCCTCAGCATGAGAGCAAATAGAGAAAATCATAGAATCAGATTCATTAAGGTTGGAAAAGGCCTCTATGATCATCCACCCCAACCCATCCCACCATTCCACTGACGTCCCTCAGTGCCACATCTCCACAGGTCTGAACACTGCCAGGGATGGTGACTCCCCCACCTCCCTGGGCAGCTGTGTCTCTGCATCACCACCCCTTCTGAAAATAAGTTTTTCCTAATATCCAACCTGAAACTCCCCTGGTGCATCTTAAGCCCATTACCTCTCATCCTATCAATAAAACAAAACCAATCAATTAAAGCAACCTCCAGCCCTGTATCCCTATGGTGACACTCTGGGACACCTGCCCCTAGGTTCAGCCTTATGGGGAGCAGCACAGCATCCAGCAGCCCCCAGGGCTGGCGTGGATGGAGCTGTCAGCACACAGCCCTGGGATGGGAACAGCTCACTGCAGCCCTACCCCCAGTGTGTGGCAGCCTGCAGAGCTGTGATTTCCTACAGGAGTCATTTCATATCACGCCTCTCGGGAGAATACAGGGCTGAGGTTAGCTTAATCTCTTTAACTGCAGTTTCCCCCATTAAGGTCTTTACACAACCTCTGGCCCAAAGTGATCTACTTAGCATTATTTATTTGTCCACTGCAATGCTTGGATGGTCCCTCAGTTGCTGCTGTCACAGAGGGTCATGGGTTCAGACACAGATTTACGAACCCCGCAGGATGCTCCTGCTTAAAGCTCCGTGTTTCCCTGCCTCCATGCAGCCACCAGCCTCACCACTTACTGCAATCTGCTACTGGACAAACGTCATTAGAAGGAAGCAAAGCAATGCAGAGGTGTCAGTGACAGTGCATCTGCAAAAGGGCTGCACAACCGAGCACTGATGGGAGCCAACTGCTTCTCATGAAGCAGCATTTTTGCTATGTAATACCAAATCATCACAGGGCTAGATCCACACGGATACAGGTGAAGGCTTAAGCCTTAAAACTATTAGAAAAAGTAGTTTAAAAAAAAAATACAACAATGTACAAATAGGATAAAACTATAGTAACAGTTATTTCCCAAGCACAGCAGAAGCAGGAGCCTACTGCACAGCTGGTGATGCCAAGGGGTGACCAAGGTAAGACAAGAGTGCTCCAGAGATTAAAACCACATGCAAAAGGCTGGAATGATCTGCACTGCCTTCTGCAGATTTCACTTGTCCCCAAACTGGAAAATCCTCCTTGGAAAGACTGAACAGAGCAACCATCTCAAAATGGGACAGCCAAAAGAGATCAACTGAAAACAACAAAACCAACCAACCAAGCAAAGCAGCCACTCTGAACGGCCAAGTGGGACTCAGACCTCTGTGCTGCAGGATTCCAAGCTCACAAATGCAGTGCGTAGCCCACCGGCCAGGCTCTGCTACAAAAGGAACTGGAGTTGCAGGCAGGTGCCAGGATTGTTGGGTATTTGCTTTGTTAACTCAAGAGTTCCAGAATTAAGCTTTATTTCTGCAGAAAACTGCAGACTTATAGGTCCGACTCCTGCACTCTGAAACCAAAAAGCCAAACTCTTCAAAAGCCAAACCCAGCTCATGCTGGGACCAATGGGAAGGTCCTTCTGCTCACACTCAGCAAAAGGACATCCAGCAGGTTTTAGCAGGAGGACGTGATGGATGAGAGAGCTGCGTTATAATCCATCCAGTTCAGAACAGAAGTGATCTAGAAGGATTCAGGTTTATTAATGAGACAAAAATTATGCAGGTTGGCCACAACTAAAAACGGACTTTGAATGGCTTTGTGTTAAGAGTCTCACAGCACTAAGTGGCATTGAGGAAATGGAAGATTAAATTTAATGTCAATAAATGCAAAGTAATGCACTGGAGAAAAGCAATTCTGACAACACAGGCATGACAATGGGCCTTAAAATAGCTGTTATTGTCCTGAGAAGAAATGGTGCATTCATCCTGAAGAGTTCACTTCCAACTTTTGCTCAGCTCTCAGCGGCTGCCAAGAAACACCATTCAAGATTTAGGAGTTATGAGGGAAAGAACAGAGAATAAAAAGATAAAGCGCGTATTTTCCACCTGCTAGGAACAGAGGGGTGAGCAACACAGATGGCATGGCATGCACAGATGAGGAAAAGAGATGATACAGAGGGACAAAGAGATGCACACACAATCCCAAGACAAGAACAGGGAATGGCTCTTCCTCAGTGCTCCCAACCCAAACTCAAGCAGCAGCCACTGGAACCAACACCTTGTGGGAGTCCTTCCTGCAGGGCCAGCAGCAAAGCCTCCTGCTGTGGGATGGAGGGACCCAGAACAGCACTTGGCCAAGTGGGAGGGGAAGCTCAGTGCAAGCCCTTGAGCCAAGGGGAGGATATCTGGGTGCTTCTGTGCCCCATGGGCATCAGACAGAGCTCTCTCAGACCCCTGCCCCAGCACCTTCCTCAGCCTCCCCTTTTGTTCCTGCATACTTGAGGCAGCAGTATTCAACAGACAGCATTCATTTATCTCAGGGACTGGCTGGTTTTCTGTGTGAGCCACTCACCAAATTACTGTTATTACATTATTTGGGGGGGAATGAGGACTTAAACTCATTTACCCAGGCCTTTCAGAGCTTGCAAAGGAGTTCAAGTTCTTCACAGATGCACACAAAAAAATCCGTCCACTGAAAGCTACAGGGAGCAGCAGAATTCAGTCTTAAGGCTGACATGGAAATAGATTAATTTTTTTTTTTCCCCCATTTCATATTCTAATTACAATTTTTCTCCCCCTACTATTTTCTGTTCTCATTACAGTCTTAAAATTGCTCTGCAAATTCTGCACCTTATTCTGCTCTTCCTACCATCTTTGTCATGGAAATGAGAAACAGAATGTATAAGCACGAAAATATTGCCGAGATCAAAATTCTGCTTAACCCTTTCCTGTGTGACTCCAACAAGAGGCAAAAGCAGCACTGCATGCAGAGCACAAAGCAGACTGCTCCCCATCCAGCCATTCGTCTGTCCGGCCGTCCATCCATCCATCCAGCTGTCCATCCATCCATCCATATGTCTGTCCATTCATCCATCTGTTCTCCTTCTCTGAGTCAAAGCAAAAGACGGCGCTTGGAGAACTGCTCAGAAGTGCTCACATTTGCCCTTGCACTGTGCATGGGGGAGAGAGTTGGGTTTTTTCCATCCTGTGAGGACACATCCTGATCAAACAACCATGTTTGGCTGTAGCTGCCTGGTGTGCTGCAGGCTGGAGGGAAGCACGCAGTGCCCCAGCATCCCCATACCCCAGGTACATCACATCACATCCCCTCCTCCTCAGAGCACAGAGCTGCTGTACAGCCCAACCAAACCCTTCCCGATTTCTCTCTAAACTTGGGAATAAAGAAATCCTTTGCCATGGGAACACAGCCCTGCCTTCACCCCAAAGCACCCCATCCCGCTGCTGACTGCACTCAGGGCCATTTATTTGCAAGGTACAACCGACGGAGCTGCATGTCTCCAGCACCTACATCACATCCTCTCCGAAACCCAGCAACAAGAACACCCTGCATTGTTTATCAGCTTACGCAGGTGCTGGAGGTGTTTATCTGCAAAATAAACCCAGGGCCCTTGCTAAGCTGCTCCTGCTCCCTCAGCAGCTGAATAATCCCGAGAGCTGTGAGCGCCTCTGCCATGTGCATTGCTGGGGAGGGAGGGAGGGGAGTGAATGCAGCACGTTTCCTGGCACTGGGCTGCTATGTAGACAGTCTGAAACAAATACAGTAAGTGATAATGAGACTTAACTGCACTGCCTGCCCCACTGCTAACGCATGTAATTCACAGGAAACGGGGAGAGGCAGAAAGCGTCCAAAGATCTGAAAGAAGCCGAAGAGGCTCTGTGCAAGGAGTGCTGCGAGTGTCAAAGGCATCTAAAAACACTGGTTTTTTGCAAGATAAAACCTCGGGCTGAGATAAAAATAGAGCTTCCACCTGTCTGCCTCTGCTGCAGCAGCCAGTGCTGCTCTGCTGTGCTGGTCCTCATGGAGGTGCTGATTTTGGAAGGGAAACAACAGCCCTGAAATGGCTAAGGAGGGGAGGGAGCAGCTGGGAAGAAAGCTGCCACAAGCCATCAAGTTTGTCTGTCTTATTCACAGGAGGACTTTGCAGCATGGGCAGCGGTGCTGTGATGCACAGCCATGCCTGGAGATGGGTGCAAGCTGATCTGCCTGTAGGTGTCCCTGTTCATTGCAGGGGAGTTGGACTAGATGGCCCTTGAAGGTCCCCTCCGACTCAAACGATCCCATGATTCTACAGTTCTCTACAGGCACCCATGGGGTGAAGGTCCAACATCCACATCCTGCATGGGAATCATCGAATCATCGAATCATAGAATGGGCTGAGTTGAAAAGGAGCACAATGCTCATCCATTTCCAACCCCCTGCTATGTGCAGGTCGCCAACCAGCAGCCCAGGCTGCCCAGAGCCACATCCAGCGTGGCCTTGAATGCCTGCAGGGATGGGGCATCCACAGCCTCCTTGGGCAACCTGTTCCAGTGCATCACCATCCTCTGGATGAAAAGCGGAAGGGTCTGGAAAACACTTCTGTCTCTTCTCAACTGCAAAGTGAAATAAAAAATAATAAATGCACACTCAACTGCATGTTGCAGAGGGGGAGAAAGGGCAGAGGCTGCTGGGAGCTTTATTTCATAGGAGCAGGCGTCGTGTTCCTGCTGACAGCTGGGCAAGTTGAGTTCCTTCACCCAAATATCTCCCAGCAAACTCCTCTAACTCACAACATTGTGAGTGCTGCTGAACGGCCCTCCATAAAGTAAAATGGGAATTTTAATGAATTATTTCTAAAGCCACTGCTCTCTCAGCAACGCAGTTGCTGTCTGCTCAGCCCACACCATTCACCTGCAGGGCTCAGCTCAGCACCTGCACACACCTGTCCCCCAGCACTGCTGACCCGGAGGGAAATGAAGAATCGATTTTCAAAGCAACCTTAGCGAGAATGGGAGCATTATGCAAAGCTGACCAAGCGGTGGGGGGGGGAAAGCAATCACAGAGCTTCTGCTGCAGTCATTTGGAGAGGAATTTCCAGCAGGCAGATATTTGGCACTGGTGACATCTCCCTCCCGCGGCTCTGTGCATGGCGCTATGCAAATCACCCGCAGCCGTGCAATTTATGACTTGCAAAAATGGGCTGACAGAGTACAGCTCATCTCACAACTCCAGTGTCAAAGAGTGCGCCTGGAGCGGGGCCAGGGGACCTGCTGTCACCCACCGGCCATGCCGGGTTCTTCAGTGGGAGAAGCAAAGGAGAGACAACAGGATTCCCACCAGCAAAGGGCGTCCCTGTGCGGTGTCCCTGCGGGATCAAGCAGATGGAGGCAGCAAGCCGCAGGGTCACAGGGTCATTAAGGTTGGAAAAGACCTCTAAGATCATCTCGTCCAACTGTCCACCTACCGCCACCACGTTCACCAACTCATGTTCCTTAGTGCCTCGTCTGCATGGCTCTTGAACATCTCCAGGGATGGTGACTGCACCACCAATGTTCTCCAAGCACATCACTGGGCAAAACACCCCCCAGAGCCTTAAAACCCTGACCTCGAGGAAGAGCAACTCCATACAGAGCTCAGTGCTCCAACACGACCCACCAACTCCCATTATTACCAAAAACCCGAAGCACCTCTCTCAAATATTTCTCATTTCAGTTCTTTTTGTCGGAGACCTCTCCATTCAGCTTCTTAATCTTCCCCATGAATTGCTCTGCTGTGTAACGTTTTCATTAGAACAAGGAGGCAATCCACGTTCACTTGTTACAACATACACCTGAGCACTGCAATCCCCTGTGCTGGAAGCTCATGGAAATTAAGGAAACTAATGAGAAAGAGGCACCTCTGATTATTATTCCACGCCTGCCTCGCTGTAAGTAATTGACTTGAGTTATCATTACTATTATTACTACTATTATTACTATTACTATTATTAACCCTAACAAAAAGTTTAAAGCACGTTAATGAGAAAAAAGAAAAAGCAGCTTTGCCCAACTAATTAATGGCTTAAATAAAAAATAAACAAAGGGAATCTTCCCAATTTGAGCAAAGTCCTGCCTTTCTCCAAGCAGTTAAAAGCAGACTGACAGCTTTATAGATAGGAGAATGGGCGGATAAGATAAACACGCACAATACAAACTTGTCCAAAGCTTTTACAGTCTTTCTCTGCACCACTTCCAGCTCATTAAATTACAGTATTACTATAGATTTGCAGCAAAATTATCTTTTATCTTGGCTTCTTTTAAAGCTATTTGGCATTTGCTAGTATTTTCTATTATAAATCTAATTGCAGATTCCAAACAGACAAGGGCTCATTAAGCCTTAATTATGCACATGTTGTTTTCAACAAACATTTTCATTTGGACTGCTGTGAGCTGTAATTGTTCAGAAGGCACCGCAGCCTCTGAGCTGCACACTTGCTGGGGATGGCAAAAGCTGCTCTCAAGTGGGTCAGGGCTGGGCTCAACGACCAACCTGCAGCCTGGGATGTGATGAGCCAGTCCTTTGGGAACGCTGCTGGTCCCAGTGCTGGGAGATGAGGGGCTTCGCCACAGCGGGTTGGAACAAGGGTGGGGGCACGGTTTGGGATGGGACACTGGGCAGGGTCACCCAATTTTCAAGTCAGTTAATGATTAGGGCTCCAAAAGTAGGCAGGAGGTGTTGGGTGCTGCTAGACCCAGGAGTTTCTGGCAGGTTTAAGATGGAAACACAAAAGTGTTTGTGCATCAGCGGTGCATATTCTAGCCCAAAGTCCTGCCCATGGGACATCCAATGTACCATCTCTGGAGAAGAGAGATGACCAGGAAAGGACCAGCTGTGCTAAGAGATTAGTAACCTCCTTCATCACGTTTATTTCTCTCCTCAGTGTAGGAGATGACAAATTTCCTCTGTCCCACAGACTCGTGTTACGCTGTTAGAAGGAAAATGTGCCAGAGTGAGCATGAAATGTTATGGCCTTGCCCTCGAAAAAGATAACTTTTCAAGCAGTAGTTTGACCTAGAAAGGCTTTCTAGGTCATTTTGACTTGGCATGTATATGGCTGACCTACTAAATCCAACACAATAAAATCAGAGTTGCAGCCAGTCAGTGTCAGATCATTCATAACTTCAGAGGCAGTATTTACAAACTCGCTATTCATACATTCACAAATAAGGTCTTGCTTGGCTCTTTCTGGCAGGAGAACGCTTGGCCTGTTCAACATTAACTTGTGCTGACAAAGGGAAAAGGTAACAGCTGTGCTCCCATCTTTGCCTCTCCTCACACAGCCCTCAGCCCCAAATCCCACAGGATTTATGGTTCCGCTGCCCCTTTTTATTTAGAGAAAAAGTCAAAAATGGGTTTGTCGTGGGGTGGGGAACCCAGAGAGTGCAGACACTGACTGCCAAAGGGAGGGCTGAGGGAGTAATTATGGAGCTCTGCTCTCACTGCTGTTCCTGGGCTGTGTCCTCTGCATCCTGACTGATGGTCCAGCCCAGCACAGTGCCCCTGTATGAACTGCATGGAGATTCCTTCAGCCACACAGAGGGCCTATCTCAGCTGCACCTCTTACAAAAGAAGTGATGTTTCCACTTTCACGTTATTCACAACTGTTAAGAGAAAGAAGCCTCCTTATTCTGGACCCACGGGGGGCAGCAGGGCTGTGCCAGCACAAAGCACTGCAGCAGCTGCAGGGTGCAGGAGTTAAACCACCAGCACTATGAGGAAGGACTTCCCAGAGTTTGCATCGTAAAGATTTAAGCACCCTGGAAAGGAGAAAACACTCAATTTATGCTGCCAGGCCATCATCATCTCTCTTTTCCCTCCGTCCTGCAATTCCCTAGAGCTGCATGTACAGCACCTTCCCCACCTCCTAATTACAGGCTCCATTGTGCCAGATAATGCAGCCCCAGCAGGCTGCAGGGAGCCTGTGTGTCACCCCACCGTGTCACATTGCTGGCTACAAAAACACAAGAATTAATCAGCTCCTGTAGTTGGTAAGTGGGACCAGACACTCGTGTGCTCATTGGAAAGGAAAACAAGTTAGGTTCCTTTAAACAAAACACTATGAATCTCCCAAACAGCTAAAAGGTCCTAGTTTCTAACCCTTGAAAAACAGCACTGTTGTTGCTCTTAAAATGCATAGATAAATCTTCACAAGTCATAGTGGGAGCAACGCGCAGCCTGGTCAGATGGGAAGGATGCTGTGATTGCCAACACAAACAGCTCCAAGCAAACACCTGATGTGCAAATTGAGTTCACCTTTGCTGCTCAATGGGGCTAGAGTTACAGCTGGCATGGGAATAATCTGCAGCACAGAAAACCACCGCTGTGCTCAGCAGCATCCTTCTCCTCCATGCATCTCTGAGTGTCAGAGCAGCCTGGGATGTGCTGCCCACTGACCTCCTCCAGCCCCACAGCAAACCCAAGTGCATTTCTTGACATTCCCCAGGGCTCAGAAGCAGGGGCAGCCCTGGGCTGCAGGATGCTGAATTCCTTCTCCAAACATCCCAGCAGGACAAGATCTAGGAGGTCAATCCAGCTGCCCCAGCAAACGAGGGGGGCTTTGCTCTAACCAAACTGGGGTTTATCTGACATGCTGTATGTGACCCAATGCTGATGAGAGCCAAAGAGTCAAGACTAAGTACGCCACTTGTTTTTCAAGGCAGCAGTAATTAACACATCAACACAAGTATTTAACCAGGTCTCCTGTTGCTTAATATCTTTATTAATGACCTGGAAACTAGGCTGCATGGCAAAACAAAGTTTGCAGATGAAAAGAACACTATGTAGGTTAATTACAAATGAGGAAGTCCTGGGAATTGCAGAGCCACCACCACCAAGCAGAACAGCAGCAAGCAGGAGAAACCCAAAGCTGTCAAATGCATGCAGGAAGGAGCTGCCTGAAACACTTCCAGACTTCAGCAGGTTTTAAATTAACTGAACATTAAGTGATAAGTCCAACTATCGCATCAGCCGCCCCGTGCGAACCTCTACTGAAAGCACAGCAATAGTAAAATGATAGAGTGCAAAAATAACAGGCCAGGAAATAACAGAGAAAATACTGTAATGCTGTTATCCAAACTGTCAGCACATGATTGCTCCAGGTACTGAATTCAGCTCTGCTCACCCCTTCTTAGAGAAGAGGGATGGGGAAACGGGGAGAAACTGGGAAACCAGGCTGCAGGACAGCAGAACGCTGGAAGGTCTCCCAGATTCTTCCCTTCTCCATGCTGCACACCCCCAGCTCCCTCAGCCTGACTCCATAGCAGAGCTGCTCCAGCTCTCTGAGCATCCCTTGGCCCTCCTCTGGACCGCTCCAACAGCTCCATGTCCTTCTTGGGCTGGGGACCCCAGGGTTGGATGCAGCACCGCAGGTGCAACATCACTTTCCCAGGTGTGCAGTGGGGATAACCATTCTCTTTTATGGTGAGATGCCTAGAAGTGCTGAAAGGAGAAACTGTCTGCTGACAAACTGGTGTCCTGGACTTTTGGTTTTGTGTGGATGGTTTTGTAATGCAGCTATAGCTCTGCTCAAGGCCGGGTCAGAGGTGCAATTCATAATGAAACCAATGAAGGCTTTCATCACTGAGAACAGAATTTCACAGTGTGCCAGGCCAAAAAAATACATATAGATCCCATAGCAGATGGGCAATGCTTATAGGAAAACAAAAGGGGACAAATTCACCTTGGCCTTTAGATTCATACCAATGAGAAATTTCACTCCACTTTCCTTCCAGAAACCCATAATGTTTTCCTGAGAGTTTGTTTCAGGGCATGAGTCCCAGCCCTTAGTGCTGGGGGCTGTGTTTCCATAGCTGTTCCCTGAGCCTCAAGCTTTTCTGGGGAACTAACTGGGAAGATGCTATAGCAGGAGGGATTCAGTGGCAAGAAATGCAATGACTGCAAGGCTATTGGAGAGCTGGAAAATACAGAGCTGTTCAATGCCCAGTGCATTAAACTGATGCCTGTGTCCCTAAAGATGCTGTACCACAGGAGCAGCTCCCCATGCCCAGGAGCCCATGGAACCCAGGGGAGGGCTGTGCATGGAGCTGGCTCCAGAAAAGGGACATTGCCACCAAGCAAAAACCCATCCCCAGGCTTCTCCAATCTTGGGACCAGACCTGCTTAGCATCCCCCCTATCCGTTCTTGTTGGGCATCATCACCACCATTCACGGCCAAGGGATGCTCCCAGCTGCCCACGTTCAGCTTCCCAACAGGCAGCCACCAGTAGGAGGGGAGGCAGGGCAAGGGATGCAGAGGGTGGCAGAGCCAGCACTGGCAATGCCTGACCAGGTTCACACTGCCTGCACAGAGGAAGAGGAGCTAAGCTACAGCAAAGAGACAGGATACCACGAAAAAGCAAGCAAACAAACCCAAACAAACAGGTTGTAACCATTTTTGGCCAGATTTCCTTCTCACCTTCCCTCCCCTCCTCACAATGATACCTCCAGCCTCACCCCAATCACTTGCAGCAGAGCTTCATGCAAAATCAAGGAACAGGAGAAAGCGAGCTGAACGACAGCATCACAAAGCTCAGGGCGGCTGCTTGTGCCTGCTGATGCTTGCACACCATCCAGGCAAAACCTCTGCCTGCACAGTGCCACAGTTTCACAGGTTCCTGACAACTTTGGGACCAAAACTCCATTAAGCAGTTACTTTTTTTAAAAAAAAAAAAAACAGACTCTTCTGTTTGAAGAAGATGAAATCTGCAACAACAACAATAGCAACCACAAGAATGAATAACAGCAGCAGCACACAGCCAAAGCAGCCCCCAGCCAAGGACTGCTCAGCTCTGCAGCAGGTGAAAGCAAAGCCCGTGTTCCAAAAAAGCCTTGCCATTCAAACGCTGCTTGAAAGTGAATGAAAATGCCAACCAATCAACTCCACGGTAGGATTCAAAGAACAATATATCCAAACCTCAGCACCGCGGCCAAGAATGTATTTGCGATGCAGGAGCACTACAGCAGCAGCAACAGAAGCCGTTTGCAGGAGTAAATGAGGTTATTTTGGCAGCAGAGCGGATGTAGCAAACAAGCCACTTTAACTGAATATGGTAAACAGAGATGGAGTGATTATGGCAAGAATGAACGTAATGGGGTTCTGAGCTGCTTTGAATTGCCTCGACGGACCACAATATCTGATAAAACCAATGGAAAAAGTTCTGGTTTCCTCTTGCATATAATTGATTATCTTGCTGAGATCTGCTGTTTTGTACACACACACACACACACACATACACTCGCAGACCTCTGAAATTCAGTTACTTGGCGGGGCTGCCAGAAATAACCCTGGGCAGGAGCAGTTAGGCAGTGTTTATTTTTGCCTGGGGTCAGGGGCTCCAGAAGTGAGCTCCCAAAATAAACACCTTTGGTGCACATGCTCCATGCACAGCTATGCTGCTCCTCGATGGCTTTAGGACAGAGGACATAAGCCAGGGGACAGCGTGCTGCTGCCATTGATCCACCTACCTCGGGTTCTCCCCCTTGACAAAGCAAATCTGGATTTGATTTACAAAAGGAGCTGCAGCCAGGATGGAGCAGGGATGGAGCAACGAGCTCGTGCTCTTCCCTCCCCACTGCCCCAGTCCCCCTGTGGTTGGGCACAGGGCCAGGGGAGCTTTGCAATGGGATCCTCCCAGTGCACGTTGCCTTTGGTCGTAGAGAAGTGGGGGATCCTGTGAAAGCACCTGCTGTCCAGCCCCTCCTGTGTCCCCAGAGCTGGGTGTGGGATGGAGCTGAGCATCCCCACATCTGAGCTTCCAGTCTGCAATTAATTTATGAATTTACTTACTGAAACAGCACTCAGCTAAACCTGTGATTAATATTTTCCTCCCCAGGCTCCTAACATGACAAAACAATAATTAATGAGATAGAAAAGCGAACCCGAGTTACAGTAAGCACAGAGAGAAAGATCCATAAGCAAGCTTATGAGCAGGGCAGTTCACAACCCATGGTTACTGGGAAGCACCCATGCAGTGTAGCAATTAAAAATCATAAAACAACGGAAAAGCAGGTGGAAAGGCAAGATTCTCTGTGTGCTGTGTTATTTTGCCTCAGGACAGAATCACAGAATGGCCCGGGTTGGAAGGGACCTCAAGGATCATGAATCTCCAACCCTTCTGCCATAGGCAGGACCACCAGCCTCCACATTTAATACCAGACCAGGCATCTCCCTTGCTTTTATCCATTTTCCTCTATGGACAACACCTTGCAGGCTGGGCTTGCAAAATCCCACTGGCCAGCACTCGTCCCATCAGCCCAAAAGAGCAGAGCACAGCTTCTCAGGGACTGCTCCCAGCCACGACGCACTGGGAGAGGGTTTAAATAACAGCTGCAGCAGCACAGGAGCTCCTCTGGAAGCTGAGAGCCCAGGGGCAGGTGCCAGCCCTGCGCTGTGGACAGTGGCACAGTGCCCATGGTGGCACAGTGCCTGCCGTGCCCTGGCTGCCTGACACCATGCATGGCAAAGCCAGGACCTTTTCCCCCAAACGCAGCTGGTGGCTCGTGCCTGCCTCACATCTAGCTCAGGTTTGCAGAGCAGAATCAGTTCTCAAAGTGCAGGGGGGGAAGCAAACCTCCTCCCTGCACCCACCCCCAGCTGGGGGCAGGCTGCAGCCAAAACCAACAGGAACCCCTGCACAGAGAGGGGATGGGTGGACCGGTGCAGAGGGGAGCAGGGCAGCAACCCTACAGCACAGGTGTGCTCAGATGGAGCAGCAGGAAATGCACAGACAGATGGCTGACGGGGAAAACAATATATTGCTTCTACCTATAAATACAAGGTTGTTTCAAACTGTGGCTATAGAGCAATCGTTCAAATAAATCATTGCTTAAGCTTTCCAATGGACTTTCTCAAACTTTCATTTTTTACCCAGAGCATAAATGCATGCATACAAACAAAAAACCCAGCACGTAAAGCTGACCAAAGCTAAAATACTGCAGAAGTTATACGTTCACACACAAAGACGCAGACACAGTTTGCACACCCCCATCTATTGATGTGCACGTGTACACACACACGTGTATGCACACACACGCTGACCCCCCTGCAGCCCCACTCCCACCCCTCTGCCCAGCCCCAGCCTCACGCAAATAGGAGCATTTGTGGATGCCTGCTCCCCTCTGTGCTGGCTGTGCGAGGCAGGGGAGGTGTCACAGCAACAACATGTTCATTCACTAATGACTCCAAGATCAACGGCACAGACAGGGGAGAAGAAAGTGATTTAATTTCCCCATCAGCAGATTACACGGGTACACAAAATATTCACTGTCAGATAAACGTGTTACCTTCATTTCTTCAGCCCCTCAGTGGAGGCAGAAGCAAAATGCTGTTGCCTTGCCTGTGCTTCATTCTTGCATCCCCTCTGAGACCCTGACCACGTGAAAGGTATAGAGAGGACAAGAAGTTTATGAAATATTTTCCTTGCTAGAGGGAAATCTGGGTGCTGATAACTGCCCAGATCTGCACTCAGGAGAAGAAAATGGGAAGAGGAAAATGAGGAACTTCAGGAAAACAACTGAGCAACAAAACCATGACGTGTGCATGGGGTCTGGGGGACCAGGATAACCAGACCTACCAACCCAATGACAGAGGTGGAAATAGTGGGCTGGGATTGCAGCAGAGAGCCCAGGAGAAGAACGGGATGCCATAGGCATGTCTTTGCTCCCTGCCCTTCGTGGGACACTGAGGATGGGGAGCAGTAGAGTGAGGAACAGCTCAGGGTTTCCCACCACTCCAGGTCACTGCACAGCCCCAATGGGTTTTTTGGGGGCCTCATCCTGGAACTGATTCATTGAAAGCATCATCTTCAGCAACCAGCCCTTCCAGTCAGCACTGATCGCTGCTCGGCACTGGGTTTGGAGATTTTTCGAGCTGGGTAATTAACGCACACTTAAAAGAGAGTTGTCTCCATCCTCAGGAGTCTCACGATTTACTGCATCTCTCACTTGAATTCATGTATGACTTGCATTTCCAGACATTATGTAATGAGGTTTTTGTGGTCCGTAGAGCTTTCTTAGCAATTCTCTAGTTGATGCAGCCAACGGCGACGACAGCACGCACCAATATTTTTAGAAAAGTTTTCAGTATTTCACCCCATACACTCACAGTAAAGCCCCTCTATCTTCACCAGCAATGGTACACTTGGGGGAAGATGACCCCAACACAACTGGTACACGTCCACTGCACCCAGCAGGGCCATGGTCCACCCAGAGGCCCTGTGGCCACTGGAGGTGACAAGGGGTGAAAAGGACCCATTTTGGCCCAACCTTCTTGCAGCACGGCTCCCAGGGCAGGAGGAGCTCCATCCACTTCAGCCTGGGCTCACCAGAAAGCAGAAATGATTTCTCAGAAATCAGTCATTGCTCGGGGAAAGTATGAAAGGCATAAAACTTACCTCAAGTCCACCTGATGACAAAAGAGGAAAACACAGATACAGACATACGAGGTGACAGTTCTATAGACAGTCTGGCCAATCCTCCCACGTACAACGATCACTCTGCTCTCACAGATTTCTACATGGGTCCTTTGGAAACCAGCACCTGGCCCACAGAGGTACCTGGGTTGAACTGACCGTGTTAAAATTGCACTGAAATTTCTGCATAAAACTCAATGGATTTCAAAGTTCTAGAGACATTTCTACATTTCTCTGGTTAGACCTATGCTGCAATCCATGGCTCGTGTGAGGCTGCTCATCTTTCTCCTAGGAGTAATTATACCCACATTCCATAAGTAATGGAAGCGTAAGCCCCGCTGAAGCCAACACGTTCAGCCAAAGTACCTAAAATCAAGAGAAGATGAACACAAAAAAATCCCAGAGCCCGATCACAGCTTCCCCACTTAACGCTTCAGGCACAAAAAAAGTAGATTTAAGTCAACTGTGCACCCACAATCATCTGTAGATCTGATCAGCTATCACCCAGCACTGCCAGCACCCAAACACCGTTACAAATCAATTGCTCAGGCAAAGGCTGCAAGCCATAAATCAGCAACAGGAGGATGCATGGCAATTTTGGCCAATTTCAGCCACACAGCCCTGCACCACAAAGAGCCACGCTGGCTGCGAAGGCTGTAAGCAGCATGGATGGTGTTGGGCAATAAGTTTGGTGCCCTTTAACTGCACAGCACTGAAAGCACGAGCTATAACCAACAGTTTCAGTGGCAGGTGATAAATCACGTGCCCTTTAACTTGTATTGCAGATGTAGTTAATTAGGAACGCACGCTTGCATTTTTTTTCATGTATTATTTCCGGCTCGATTTACATGTGCTGCCTTTATTTGAATACTTGCTGGGATTGAGGCTCTGGGGTGTGAGATATGGAGGAGCACAGAAGTGCAGAGCACTAGAGCTTGTGGTGCAGCCTGGAGCCAGCAGTGTAAAGAGCAGCAGCAGCAACAGGTGACCAAAACGCTTCATGGACACGTGATGTGAGAATGGTTACCGTTGGGACCCTTTGCTAAAATTGCAAAACAGAAGTACAGATAACTTACTTCAGCATTTTTTCCATTGCAACTAGCTTTACAAAGCTGCTTTCCAATTGCTTCCATAGGTATTTTGCTAAGACTGGGGCACGCCAGCCTCTTAGAGCACCAAAATTCAAGCTCTCCTGTGCCCCTGACGCCCATCACGTGGGGACCAGCTGTCCCCATCCCCACCCCCCTGCTTTACCAACTGCACACCACAACTTGCATCACTCCTCATTATAACAAATCGTACCCACTCTCATTTCCAATTATTTTGCCTGTATTTTTTCTGCGGACATTTTCGGGCTGCTGACAGCATTTTCAGCACTGGTACAAAAGAGCATTTGTTAAAATGTTCCCTGATGGCAGAAGATTCGTAACAGATTCAGAAACCCGGTTGTAATCAAGGTAATTTCTTAGCACTCGTCTGTCAGACAGAACTATCAGCAGGACGGGGGCCCTGTTATCTGCAGGAGCAATATATGATACGCTCATTTTTTCCCCTCTATAAACTTCAATTATTAATGATGGAAATTTTTCCCTGCCTATTCTTCCCTTGGTGGGAAAAGCAGCCATTGGTGACATTTGCCAATTTAAATCTAATCCTCCTCATCTGCATGTCGACAGGGTTCTGTTTGACTCTACGCATTGATCCAGCCAGAAAAGGCTACTCTATAACTTAATCTGATGTCAAACCGTGATGTGTCCTGTAGGAAATCGGCGCTGTAGATCTCCGCGCTATAAATATGTCAGCAGAATTAACTGGAAGTGCTAATAGGTCACTCGATGAGCCCCGCGGAGCAGGCAGGGCACCAGCAGGCTGTTGTCGCGGTACTTGTGATTGATGACACCAAAAACGAGCCAGAACAGAGGGCTGTCAGACAGCCAGCATGGGGACGAGGGACTCGCCGACATGCTTTGCTCGCCGTGTGTGTTATTTAAAAAGAAAACAACCAACAGCAGCAACAAATCCTGTTGGTTAATGTAAACCAGAGAAGAGCAGCGGGATCTCTTCCAGCTCTCCCAGCCTGCAGAGCTGTCCCCTGCACCCACAGCCTCTGGGCAGCAGCTAGAGCCAAAGGAGAAGCCTTGCAAATTGCCCTTGGAGGATATCAGGTGCCTGCAAAAGGATGACGTCGGGTCCCAAAAACGGAGCCCAAGTTGCATCTTTCCACTGCAGTCCTTTTCAACCCAATCATACGGCTTTTGCTGCCTGGCTTCATTTCCCTGCCCCAGTCCAACACGCTCCAGCTGCTGGGAGAACTGTCAACCATGGCGTGGAACTGTCCTCTCCCAAAGGAATCATAAACACTGTGGGGACAAAGGCTGCTGTGCTTCCAGCATGATGCTGTTTTCCTTTACCCACAATGGCCTCATAGAGGAATTAAACCCAGGAGGAGCATCTCACTCAGCCCCAAACTGTCATTCCTATTCGCTTGGACCAACCTGCCATCTTCTCCTGAAGTCAGGCAATGCCTCTCAATTCATTCCACAGACAGGAAGACACTGAGACCAAACTGTCATTATTTTCAGCTATGGCAGTGCCAAGCTTTACCTTTTACAATTCCCACAGAGGTATATCACACCATGGATGCAAGATGCAAGGCTCCAAACACAAACGAGCACCTCTCTGCCCCCAGAGAAATCAGGTCTCCAGCACACAGCTCCAGTTATCCTTGAACCAACCAGATGCCTCAGAGTGACCAGGACTGGCAGACCCAAAGGCAGCCCGACTTTCCACACTCCTTCTCAGAGCTATTTTTACAGGTATAAATTATTTGTGCTGGGTGCCTACAGCATGGCGTTGAATCGCGTTACCTCCTCCATTCAGCCAACCACAATCAGAGCAGAGTCTCTGAGATCCTCTTCACCTCATGAGCCGAGCATCCTCATTAAAAACCAACAAACGAGATCAAAACCATCCCAAGAAATATCAGAGGACCAAAATTCATGCAGGTCTCAAACCTGGTCAGAAATCACTGGATCCAGCAGCAAGCACAGACTTGAATTTACCAAAACTTGCTCTTTTTAGAGGGCCCCAAACCTGCTCTTTGGCAATGCACCACCCTTAATGCTGTGTCAGTGGGCTGTCAGCACGGCTGCAGGTGCAGCTAATCCCTGACCACACGGAGCATCACGATGTGAACACTGAGATGACAGCGAGCCATTCCAACAGGCAGCTGATATTACAGACCCACCTCCAGCAGAGGAGCGGGCAGCACCTTCAAACAGAAACTGGATTCTTTATTTACCTGAGCAGATGTTCACCACAGTGTTTTCAGAAGCCCAGAGCTGGGTATTTGTCAGCGCTAATGGGATTTCCAGGAGCCAGCTTGCTTTAAGAGCTTATTTTCTCATTCAAATTGTAACAGTCACCATTTTCTGGTTTGTGTTGCCTCTCTCACCCATGATTATCTCCCCGAGTGCTCACTTTTCTCTGGGTCACTGAGCAGGGATCTGTTCTAATTACTGTCAGCTTAGCTTTTGTGTGGCACCCCGTCACACCAGGATCCGGGCTGCATAAATAAGCAATGTGTTTGCTCTTTGTAGGCTTTGCTAACCAAGACAGAGCCTGGCTCACATCACCCAGCTGACCGGCTCGTGCCACCAGCTCACCTGAAACAAAATCCAACGTGCCAGAGCCCTCACGCTTGCCAGGTTCGTTCATCAGTTTCTTCATCACTTCATGGAAATGGATGCACTACCTCTGCTAACGCTCCCCAGTGTGGATGCTGATCTGCCAGCCTGGGGGAATAAAGTCACACTGATACTGATCCCAGGGTTGCAGTCCCTTGAGAGGCTTGCTAAATTAACAGCATCCCTGCAAAAAATCTTTGTGCTTTATGGAAGGGCTTAAACCAACACCCAAACGCTGGTCCTGAGCCACGTGCCATACAGAGAGGTACAAAAGGTCATTAATTGTCCTTTAAACCTTCAGATCCTCTGATTGGGAATTCGCTGCCCTTTCCAATCAGATCTGGAGCTCTGCTCGTTGTGCTCTCCTGAGCAAGGCGATGGTTACAGTGTGAGACACCTGTAAGATAGCAATCTGCATGAGACAACTTCCAGTGCTTTGGGTGTGCAGGATGGAGGGATGCTCCCTGCAAAGAAAGCAGCCCTCCCTTCCCTCTGCAGGCAGCACCTCTCCAGCCTGAAGGACAGAAATCGCTGCGGAGCACAGCACAGGGCACACAGCAGGGCTAATACCCAGACATGTCAGAGGGCTGCCAGGAATTCAGATGTGCTGCTGCCCCAGGAAGAGGAGGAAGGCACAGGTAGCTGTGAAACAGAGCCAGCTGCTGGCTCAGAGGAGGAGCAGCCTGCAAGCAAAGCAATGGGAGCTGGGTTGACCAGAAACAGATCTCAGTGCAGCAGCACGCACCTCTGAGCAGAAGCCAGCAAGGGCTGCAGAAGTGGTGAGCTGCAGCAGGAACCTGAACAAATAAATATGAAAAAAAAAAAAAAAAAGGCACCCCAGAAGACTTTTATTAAAAGCAACTCTTTTCTTCTCTCCTTTCCAGGAAGTGACTTTGCTGTCATCTCTCCTGGTACAATTCAGGACTGCTCTCAGGACACAGAACAGCATTTTGGCTCCGAGCTGCTTCTTGCAAGCATTCAAAGGAGCGAGCATTCGTTTATTCAGCCACACAGCAGGCACAAGAAAAGCAAGAAATAACCAAATCAAACTGCTTGCAAGCATCCAACAGGTTGGGATTCAGCTACTTCTTAAACAATGCCTCCAGGCAAACACATTCAGCAAAACACAGCAGCATCAGCGCACAGTTTGGGAGCAGACAGAAGAATCAGTCACACAGGAGCCTCATTCACAATTACAGACTTGGCCCACGCTCCTGGCACAACTGCCTGCAACGCAGCGTGTCCTTCAGCTGACATCTGCTGCTGCTCTGATGCACGAGGACTTTCAGTTTTGTACAGAATGAGAAGTGTGGTTGAAAGCCCTGAAGAATAAGCTACTTGCAGATGAGCCCCATAATTCAAGAGAATCTTATCTAAGGACTTTGTATTCTTATCAGATGAATAGGAGAATGCTTCCGATAACACGTAGATATGCTTCTTTGTAATGAGATGCCAATGAAAATCTGCTGGAGTCTCCTAAGAGTGAGGGCAAATGGAGTCAGCAGAAGATGCCCAGCTGGCCTCCAACAGGAGCTCAGGATGGAGAAGACACCGTGCTGAGTTCACACCACAGAGGTGGGCTTTGCTGGGGCAGCACAGCAACACAGAGGTTGCAGAGATGGAGCGGATGCTTCAGCCCAGCACCACTTCTAGCAGCCCAAGCATGGTTCAGTGCCAACCATGAGTCACAAGTAACCCTGAGCACATCCTCACCAGAAGAAGGCCAAGGCAAAAACCACAAGTAAGTGTCAGAAGTGTTAAACCAAGTGGCATTTCTCCTTCAATTGTTGGCAGTGCTGGAATCAAAGCTTTATACAGGACTTACACAGTTTTAATCTGCGTCCCGTGACTCTGGCAGCTTGGTGCTGCCACTTAAGGACTGTGCAAGGCTGTGGGAAATCAGGTCTTCTTGTAAGGACAGCCCCAACCAGAATACTGCTGTCATGAATCAGCAAAAGCTGCTAAGCCATTTCTCAACAAGATCTGCACTTGCAGCAGGGCAAAAGGTGAAGAGCATCACATTGTTACGATAATTCAATATTGAAAAAAATACTTAACTCCCATTTTCCAATTGCAGATCTTGATTTTCCTCCTCCTCTGCTCTAGGATTTACTCTCAAAGCCCACATACCAACTTAGCCGTGCAGTCACACCATCCACATTTAATGTAATCCTGTACTGGAGGATTTGCCAATTAATCCAATGTCCTTCTTTTGGCAATTATCACTATGCCACGAAGCTTCCAAACAAACTCAAACCATCCAATCAGCAAAAGCCATCACACCTGGATAAGAGCACAAATTCAAACACATACTGCCTGCAATTGCCATCAGCTGAAACAGCAGTGGGGAATGGGCTCTGCCAGCACCTGCTGCTCTGTGCTGCCCATCCCCAACCACAGGCAATCAGCAGCAGCACGATGTGCAAATCTGCTTGCCCTGCCTTTGCTCCCGGCATTGCACTGGTGTTGCTCAATACCCGTGCAGCAGCTGGACCAGAAACACCAAAGTTTATTCTTGTTTGGAAAACAGAGAAATAACATCCAACATACTTTACAGGAAGGAAGAGAGAAACGTGAGGAGGGGAGGCCCTGGCTTCCCAGCTGGCCACCAAGGGGAGAATTGCTCTTACTTGCAGCTTATAGTCTCTGCTGAATACAAAATCACCTTGTAAAACAAGAAACACGACCCTGAATTGAAGACTGAAGTGAACGAGTCTGAAATGAAGTGTAGCTTCTTGCTCCAGCCCCCCAAACTCCTCTTCACCATTTCTTCACCACTTTTCTTATGACTTCATGATGCCTGCAAGGAACAGTGCTGCATTTTGGGGCACTCTGAAGACCTGCAGCATCAGTGGGGCAGCACAGTGACAGACACTGCCGTGCTTTCTTGACTGCAGGGACATCCAGGCCTCCAGCACACAGCTGTTACTCTACGTAGGTGCTGCCCCATGCCCAACACGTGTCCTGGGCATCTCACAGCCCGCTGCATCTTCAGCCCTGCACTTCTATCCATGCCCAAGTAGGCCTGGCAGCACCCACGTGCACAGTCATGTTCAAATTCTAGAAGTTCCCAGGGTTTTACATCTTAGCCTCAATCCATTTTCAATCAAAACGTGGCCTTTTTTATACCTCTCATCTGAAAAATAATGAGAGAGAGAGAAAGAGCAAGGCAGCCAGAGAATGAAGCCTTCCTTCCTCCTCCCCGTCAATATTTTATCACAGCAAACACCTGCCATGCAAACAGCCCTGGGAGAAACAGGAGGTTCGTGGAACTGCCTCGGCAGCAACACAGACACCACAGGAAACAAAACAACCTGCACGAGCAGAAGAGCCACGCTGCAGCACAGCCCACAGAGCACATGTTTGCATGCTTTAGAGGGATAAGAGACAAATTCTGCTTTACTTTTGCTGATGAAGAGGGTGCGACTGCTCTGTGCCCAGCAGTTTCAGCTGTGAGCTCTGCAAAGGGGGTTGCAAGCAGTGAAAGCCTTCCTTGGCAAGGCTCAGCTTTGGTGGTGGAAGCACGAGTCAAAGGCAGCAAAGTCAGTGTCTGCACTGAGCTGTCAAACTTGCAGGTTTGGCACTCGGAGTCTCCTGCTGAAAGGATTCAGAGCGAGATGAGATGAGAGACACCAAAGAGAAAGAAGTGTGGGCAATCACTCCTCTGAAAGATTCAGAGCAACAACTCATCAATGCCCCCTGCCCAGGCAGGCAGTACTCAAAAAAAAATTACTTAGACCGATATTTATGGAGCTGAGCGGTGTGGGAATTGTCTGATCCTTGCATCTTCTGCACTCCTGGAAAGCTGCTGGGATGACACCTCAGGGAAGGCACCATTTATTTGTTATGGAGCACGCTGGGATCAGAGAGACTGGAGGTTATTATTTCTATCTGAGATGTGATTTCAGGCTGCGAGGACAATTTTAGACTGTGCAAGCCTGAAATAACTCCGTAGGCCAAATTTTTGACTTGTAACAGAACTATCAGATTCACTTGTCATTTTATTAAAGACCCACACCACCCCATGACTTACAGACACACTGAGGCTGTCAGTCCTGGGAACTAAAAGCATCAGCAAGACCAGATCTACTTCTCACAGCATTGCTTTTGCCTCGGCGGTGTTTTTTAAGCTATCATATACCACAGTGGGATGGCTCTGCTTCATGGCCACGTCATGGGGTTCATAGAATCATAGAATCATAGAATGGCCTGGGTTGAAAAGGAGCACAATGCTCATCCAGTTCCAACCCCCTGCTATGTGCAGGTCGCCAACCAGCAGACCAGGCTGCCCAGAGCCACATCCAGCCTGGCCTTGGATGCCTGCAGGGATGGGGCATCCACAGCCTCCTTGGGCAACCTGTTCCAGTGCCTCACCACCCTGTGGTTCCCCCAGACACAGGGCATCACCGCCCAAAGCAAAGCATCAGATGGTGGGGATGCTCCTGTGCCCACAGCTCTGATCAGGGAGGACTTCACATCTCATGGGTTGCATCCCAGGGGGAAGGCTGTGCAGCACCTTGCCTGCTGGTTACAACCTCCACGTTTGGTTTTCCCATTCCAACAACCACCCTGATCACTTCCCTGTGTCCATACCCAGTGCACACCATGAAAAAGAAAGCCCATTCCGAGCAGTTACAGAAGTGTACAACAAATACCAGACCCTGTTTTGTTGCCACGATGCACACTCAGCAGTGCTGAAAAGACCCTTGGTGTTTTAGGAAGAGACATGCCCTTCTCTGGAAAATGCACTTTTAAATCCCCCAGGGCATCATGTTGTGTCACACCTGGAGCCATTTCTCTAGGACAGGAACAACACCATGGGTACCACAGTGCTGGCTCACGTGGAAGGCTCTTCTTAGGTTCACAGTGGGGATGAGAAGAAGTCTAGCATTAAATGTGGATGTTGGTGGCCCTGCATGTGGCAGGGGGGCTGGAGCTCAATGATCCTTAAGATCCTTTCCAACCCAAGTCATTCTATGATTCTATGATTCTAAGCTGTTCTTCGCAAATGCCATTTATTTTAACATTTCCACTAAAACAAAACCAAGTGTGAAAGTGGTCAGCAATCACACAGAGTCCACTGACACCATAGATATGATGCCTGTCCTGCTCATCACACCGGGCCCTTCACGTGGAGAGAGAGGCTAAGCTGTACTCTGCAGGAAATATTGAGAAATCCAGTCTCTTTGGTGGAGAGATCCTCTCTCAGCATAAAAACCACAGAGCCATGATTGATGGAGCGGCTGTGTTTTCAAACAGTCACACAATCCCAAAAGCCAGGAGCAGCGCCCATAAGTGAGCACGTACAACTGTCTGCAGAGACAAGGGTTAACAATCTTATCTGGGGTCACCAGAAGACATTCCAAGTAAAACCCACAGCACGCAGATTTCCTGCTTTCTAACCCAATGCCCTATTTATACCTCTCTTTCTTCACAATGCCAGTGACAGCTTTTTCCTCGCTCACAGGCATGTTTCCTGCTTCTTGAGCTGTGACTTTCATTTGTAGCTCATTTCCATAACCTCAGAAACAGGGTTTCAATGGAAGTGTTAAATGTACTGATAAATTCTTCCCGAATCTTCAAGCTATGGGCAGAAAGAATGGAGGCCATTTACCCCATATCAAACAATTGGAAACTATATATTTCAAAATCCTTAACCTGAACGTGGCAAGCGTTATCTCTGGCTGATAATGGAACGCTTTGTTGCTGGTGAGACAAATACCAGAGCCCGTTTCCAAAACACCAAGATGTGTAGGATGGCAAATAGGCTCAGTGTGCTCAGTGACCTTCACAGCCTTCAGTTCTCATGGCGGGGACAGACGTCCCTCCCATTCCCCATTAAAAAGAGAGGGGGAAAAGAGAAAGAGGGGAAAAACAGCCCTATCCATCCTTCTCCCAGCTGTGAGCCTGAACCTATTGCGCTGCACAAGCAGTGCAAATAGGGGGGTAAAAATTAAGAAAGGATGAATGGAGCTTTGCTGCAATGTCTGCACTTGGCTAGAGCTGGCAAGAAAACATTGCCACCTGCGCTGGGACAAAATGTGGCTGCAGCCAGAGCAGGGCAGCAGTACATCCCCACCCTCCTCGAAAAGCTCTTGGAGTGCGTGGCCATTAAGCCATGCAACACCAAGCCCAAAACAGCTCCATTTCAAAACTGAAGCTGAACCAGTCCATGCAAACTACAGGAGCGGGGACAGCACTGCAGCACAAAGCAGAGCTGCCCCCAGCCCCTGCTCAAACCCAGGGACACCAGCAGCTCTGTATCCCTACAAAACACACGTGCACTGTCGGGATCCTACAGAACGATTCGATTCCTGTCTTGTTCTTCCTCCCAGCCAATGCCACGGATTCTGCACCAAGCCAAAATCCAGCAGTCAGAGTGGTGGCTCGTTTCGGAGCAGCCTTTCACTTCCCCAGCACCATTTATAAAACACGATCCCGCTGATGCCTTTTTTCTACGCCTGGCATTGAAGAGCCCTGCAAAGCATTTGAATAGCGCTGCTCTGGAAAAAAAATAAATAATAATAATAATCTGTAAGGGAGAAAAATTTAAATTCAATCATCGCTTTACCCTCTGCGAACTGCAAAAGTCTTGGGAACATGAAAAGGGGCTTTCTGAAGGATGTTAAGCATTCAAAAAGATCAGACCGCACCGTGCAATTAAATGTTCCACAAGCCTTTGTCGGAGGACCCAAACCTCACTCCTGTGTGAACCTCACACCCTCCCGCTGGGAGCACATTGGAGTGCCTTTGCTTTAAAGCCACACTTTGGATATTCCATACCTTTCCCTTTCATCATCCTCCAGCACACGCTAACGCCGGCAGAGTTAATAGTGACTGACTAATTTTAAACCCTATGATTACTGGAGCTGATTTATATAGTAGCTTCACTTCACAATGCTGTGAATCACGCACGCGGTAATTGCCAAGTTCAATTTTAGCTCTGTCATACTGAAGCATTAGTTTTTTATGCCTCAGCTGTTGCCTCCTCCATGCTATAGAGGTAAGTTGATAATGCAGTAGGATTTGCTGTTAAATATCATAATATTATGATACCCCGTGTCAGATTCCTGCAAGCTTTGCGAGCTGTGCAGCGTCTATTAACTAAATACTTTATTAAAGGAATGGTTTGAAAAGGTTTCTATTCTAATTTAGCTCAGAGCACTGAATACTGGGGGATAAAAGAAGGGGAAAAAAAGCTGTGGTTTAATTCACCACCAGAAGTGACTTGGAGGAGAGCAGCATCTGTCATCATCATCATCATCATCATCAGAAGGGGGAACGGCTGTTTACGAGGGTGGATAGTGATAGGACAAGGGAGAATGGTTTTAAACTGAGACAGGGGAGGTTTAGGTTGGATATTAGGAGGAAGTTTTTCAGCCAGAGGGTGGTGAGGCACTGGAACAGGTTGCCCAAGGAGGCTGTGGATGCCCCATCCCTGCAGGCATTCAAGGCCAGGCTGGATGTGGCTCTGGGCAGCCTGGGCTGCTGGTTGGTGACCTGCACATAGCAGGGGGTTGGAACTGGATGAGCACTGTGGGCCTTTGCAACCCAGGCCATTCTGTGATTCTATGATCATCAGAGCCAGGTGGTGGGAGGCACTGAGGTGGAACCAGAGCCTCTTACAGCAGCACTGGGACCAGAGGTCCCCCATCTCCAAAGGCACAAACTGGTTTTGTGTGCCTAACTCTGTGCCCACCCCTCCTGAGTGGGAATGGGATCCCGACAGCCCCATAAGCACCACCAGGAAGTGTTTTAGCTTGCGAGCAGGGAGTTTCAACATGCAAAGGCAGGCATGAGCAATCATCTCCTAAGAGCCCTTAAAGTCACTCATCTCTCGGACTTCAGATTTAATTCTTCAAATATATTCTGCTCATATCAAACCTAACAAGTTCTCAAAAACTGGAACTGCCTTCTCTTCTGGTTCACAGCAGAAGCCCCCAGCTCTCAGAGGGAGCTCTGTGCCACGCAGGGTGTTCCAGGCACTGCCCTGGGAAGGGCCTGGCACCACTTTTGGGTGGAACTCCCCTCTGGAACAGCCAGGGCAGAGAAATTGCCTCTATCAGCCCTATTGCTTCCAAATAGAAGTGGACAGATGTGCAGTTCCAATGGTCACTGCAAACATGGCTCTTGTCCCAGCTCTGCACTTTGTGCATGACTCAGCCACGCGGGCAGCAGTGGCCCATTTGCCCTCCCATCGTTTCCTCGAGGAGATGAGTGTGGAAGTGAATGAAACTCTCTTCCACCATTTTTTCCTCCTGGTTTTCTGAAAGGAAAGGAACTGAGGTGACGTGCCAAAGACAAGATCTCTTGTAGGCCTGGAGCTGAAGCTGGGCTGCTCAGGTTCTGAGTAACGTGGCTGTGGGATGCTGACAGCATCCCCGTCCCAGAGACCTGGTGGAGCAAACAAGATGGGACTGCAAAGGGGCATTGCCTCATGCAGCAGGGGAAGCCCAGCCCTGCGTGCCCCAGCCCTACCCCAGCAGCACACAGAGACCCTCCTGTCCCCAGCCAGGAACTGATTCCTCTTCCAGGATATCCAGGTCATCCCCATTTGGTTTACAGCTCAGAAATAATGAGCTAACTGCAACGCGATGCTTAAAATAAATGGCCAACACCTTTGCACAAGGAGAGCTTGACTTCTCTTTTCAATGCTCGCAGTTGCTTTCAAAGTGTTACTCATTGCATTGAAAACAAAACCAGACTAAAAATGTCCTTGTTAATGTATGGGAAAGGAAAAGAAGCAAGCAGGTGGCCTTGGCTGCACGATCCTCTTACCGCAGCATTGTTACTAAACTGAACGTTTACACAGGTCTGACAAATTGTTTGCAATGAGCGTGTAGGCAGCAGTGCTACCAGATGTTGTTCTCCTAATATTTGCTATATTACATCATTGGATACTGCTGGAAAGCCAACCTGTGCCAAATTTGCCGAGGCCTCGGCTTGCTGTGCGTGCATCTGCAGCTCCAACAAGCTGAGCTCTCCCTTGGACTCGGGTGCACAGGAGCCTCCTGAGCTCAGGGCTGTGCATGCACACTTGCTGCTGGTTTGGCAACTGCTCTGCACCACCGACAGCTATTGAGGCCATTGTGGACATATTGAGGACATTGCTCAGCAGCAAGAGCTTCCCTCCCTCATCCCACCATGAGTCACGTTTTAGAAAAAGAGGGAAAAAAAAAATAACCCTAAATGCAAATAGAATTTGGTGCTTTTCTTCCTCATGTTCGTTGAGTTGCACCTCCCAAGGGATCCGACCAACCCTAGGCTCCCTCGTCCCAGCGCCCAGAGAACGACAGCATTGGATGGATGGAAATGCTTCAACTACTTTGCCAGGGTGAGATGCTGCTCTTCCTCACTCAGTTATACACCAAAACACGGATTTCCCACCCAGAGACCTGTGCTATCCATCCCCATGGCTCTTGGCTCCAGTGAGGCTGAGCAATGTGACCCCGAAGTGCTTAAGAACTCTAATGGGGAGCTTACGGCGACTGGTATTTCTCTTGTTCAAATGAAGCACATGCAAAGGTAACTCTATTTTAAACAAACTACCATCAGCACACACGCACTCAAAGATACCGAATATTCTCCTCCACCATATGGTGAATTCAGTTTCTGCTTTTCAGAGAGACACAAACACTGGGCTGTGCAGCCGCACGATGAGGAAAGTGCAGATCGCTGCCCTTAAGATTCTCTTCTTAATGAAGTCAAGAAGGCTCTGTTTAATGTATATTTCATTTCAAGCTCTCTTTCTCCCTACTTTCTAGAAAAGCATAATTTCAGTGACATTATTTCTAAGTTATTCCCAAGCACTATGTTCTGAAAATATTCCCAGCTGCCTATGACTTACCATTGGGCTTCATTTTTCCTTCCCATCCCCAAAACAGTAGGGAGGAAACTGCAACTGCTCCTACAGCCCTGTAAACCCGAAGCAACTCCAAGGAAGCAAAGAGAATAGAGCGAGACTGGTCCTTGCATCCTCTGCACCACTACAATACTTGCTGAGACCATTTCCACCTCCAGCCCCATCTTACAGAGCCTGGAGCTCACATTCAGGATAAAGCACCTGGCATTACCATCCCTTGATGACAAACATGAGTCACTGTGTTGCAGAGCACAGAGAACACGTTGTGTTGCCATGAATTCATATTCTGGGTCTTCCACACTATGAGTCTTCCCATGCTTCCAAGACAGGCTTTGCATGAATATATTTGCCCTCTGTGGTCATAAAGGTTTGGATGCCCCTTGACATGCACCCAGATGTGACAAGTAGCTTGAGGAGACCTGCAGCTTGCCAGCTGCCCTTCTCTTCTGACCCATTCCAAAGCCACCATCCAAGGCACAGGCTTGCAGGTGACACCCTGAGATGGCCAAGCCACAGCACCCTCCTGTGTGAGCAGCCCCAGGGATTGGGCTCCAAGCAAGAAACTCAATCAGAAAACCACCAACCATCCAGGACAACAACACAGCCCAGGCTGGATCTAGATGTTCAACCACAGTGTACAGCTGTACTCATGTTTCACTTCATCTCTAGTTTGAGAGATGGCTTTTGGGGCTTCAACTCAAGTAGCCCATGAGCACAACACCCTGCACACACAACTCCATTGCTGCTGTACATCTTCTGGTCATGCTGTGGTGGGATGCAGGCATCAGCCCCCAGCCAGGAGCCAGCCCAGCGCCCTCCAATTCTGTGGCACTGCAGATTAATTGGATGCTGCAACAGGAACAGATGTACAGCTATCTTAAGCATTCATCAACCTTATAAAGGTTAATTCATTAGCCTTTCTGCTTTGGAGACAGGTTCTGCTTTCACTTACAGCTCCGCACAGTCATCAGCTCAGAGGAGGTCTCAGGGATGTAACCCGGGCAAATCTTATCAATGAATTCAAATCTTGAGCTAAATCAGGAGGAGGAATGGATTTAGCCTAATCCCCTCCAAACATCCATCAGCATCACCTGCCAGTTCCATGGGATTTAATCTCCCTCTAATCTCTCACAAACAGTGGAGTGTGTGGGGAGGAGACTGGGCATGCAGCAATGGTAGTTCCATCTCTCTCCCCCTCCCTCCCTCCAATCTGTCTGCCAAATCACATTAAGAAGCACTTAGAAATTCATTAAGGTCTCTGCTAGCATCATTTTCCAGGCAAACAACCAAAGGAGCGTGCACGCTCCTATGGAGGTCCCACAACATTTGGGACAGGAGGAGAGGTCCCATCTGTTCCTGCAGGGACACCATTCCCATGAAGGTGCTCAGAAGCTCCAGCCTTAATTGCAGTGAGCCACAAGTAGAAGAGAGGTGGAGATGCAAAGATCCTCAAGAAACCACTCACATATAGTGCACACCAACACTGCTGCCAACCCAACAGCATCAACAGAGACCCCAGTGCCAAGAATGAGCTTTGACATGCAGGTACCACAGTCAGCAACAAGCTTACATCCCAGCTCCGAGCGGCGTGCTTTCAGTCCTCCCACTAAAACTATCAGCTGTGAGGGTGTTGTTGGCTCTGATTGCCGTGGATAACGAGGCCAGGGGCTGCTGGCTCTGGGTGCTGTGCCAAGCGACCCGTGGCACGCTGTGCCAGTCCCGTTGGCACGTGCAGGAGCCCCAGCTCAGGGCGTTAGTGTGTGATCCCAGGCTTACATAACACTGCCAAACGACTTCTGGCAGAAACAATTGGTATTAGCAAGGGAAAGGAAGCAACAGGAACAGCCGGCAGAGTGCTGAGACACCTCTCACAGCAGCCCCCAGGCTAAAGGAAAACATAACGACACAACAGAAGCAATACTTGGGCAACAGAGAGGAAGAGGGGAATCCTCCATAGAGGGAATCTGTGGAGAAGATGAGCAGGGAATTCAGCTTTCCCTTTCTCACCTCCCTTCACCCCCTTGGACCGAGATCTGCTTCGTTACAGCATGGATCAAATCTGCACCACTTAACCACAGCAAAGGGAAAATGCACTCCCGCAGGGCCTCAGGCTGTGAGGTCTGAGCAGCTCCTGCTGAGCTAACTTGGCCCCGGGGCTGCTAATTGCAGAGCTCAGCGTGCTCGTGCAGGGATCCAGTGTGCTCATCACAGTGGCCAAGCAGCCCCAAGCAGCCACACAAATGTCACGTTGGGGTTTTTAAGCTCCTTCAGCCTGGATGGTGCTGAATTGTAGAGTCATAGAATTATAGAATCCTTAAGAGTTGGAAGGCACCTTTAAGTCCCACGTTAGATGCTGACAGGCTGCTCTCAGGTCACCTGGCAGCCTTCTCTCCACGCTGCACAGTCCCAGCTCTCTCACCTGTCCTCATAGCAGAGGTGTTCCATTCCATGGACCATTTTGTGGCCCTGCTCTGGACGTGCTCCAGTCCGTGTCTCTCCTGCACTGAGGGCTCCACACCTGGATGCAGTGCTCCAGCTGAGGTCTCACAGCACAGAACAGAGGGGCAAGATCCCCTCCCTCAGCCTGCTGGCCACGTTTTCTTTGGATGCAGCCCAGGATCCGGTTGCCTTCCACTGAGGGCACACTGCTGGCTTACGTCCAGCTTCCCATCCATTGGGGTACCCCCGTTAGTACTGCTTGGCCTTGAGTTTATCTCCAAACAAGCAGAAAGCCCAAAGGAAGCCATGCCCCCTGGCGGCTCCTCCAACTCCAAAGCGATGGCCACCAGTATCAGCTGTCCCCGTCCATGCCACACTGCCACAGGCTCTTGAGACCTTCATTGCCAAGCAGGGGATCCCTTCCCAGCTGGTACCATCTCCACTCTTGTGACACGATGATGATGATAGAAGATCCAGACCCGAGAGCTTGTTCTTCCTTGTCTCCAAGTAAGATTTTGGCATTTTCAAAATGCTGCCCATGATTTCCAGCTTTGGGAGCAAGTGAAAAGCTCCAGCTGAGCTTCACAACATTGTAAGACAGCTCCACAAGACATGGGGATGTTAAATCCGTATTTCCCAGATAATTCACTTAGAGAGGTGCTCTTCAGCAAATAGGAACTGCATCTATGGATTCACGTGCATACTGGAGGACAGTTCTGCAAAGGACTTAAAATGAACCGCAGCTCAAACTAGAAATGTTTCCATGATAACCTTGGATTTGCCAGTTCTGTAGTGATCTCATTTTGACAGTGTGCAGAACCTGATGTTCAGGAATGCAGCCCTGTATCTGACCAACCCCAAAACAGCAACGGGCTTTCCAAGCAGCTGCACGTGCCATTGCTAACTTCTTAAATACATTTCCAGAGCTGCTTCCAACTGACATTTTATGATTTTAAACACGTATCTGTTTCATTTGTGGTCTTGCATAAATGTGATAACCCACTTCCATACTACAAATGGTTATTCCTACCAGGGTTTGCTCTCTGTTCCCAACAAAAGGTCACTGCGTGCGGAACCACCTTACTTCAGTGGCTGCAAGTTCAAGAAGCTCATGTTGATACATTTGAATAGACAGTTGGGTAGATAGTTGGATGGATGGATGGATGGATGGATGGATGGATGGATGGATGGATGGATAGATGGATAGATGGATGGATGGATGGATGGATGGATGGATAGATAGATAGATAGATAGATGGATAGATGGATGGATGGATGGATGGATGGATAGATAGATAGATAGATAGATAGACAGACAGACAGACAGATGGATAATACTCTTCCCCTTTCCAAAGCCCAATAGTAGAAAAAACTGTTTAAAATTGCTATCAAAAAAACCCCTACACATCAGTCTGACTTAACTGAAACAGTTCAATCTCCCACATGTGCGGTTTGGCATGGCCACAGCAAACAGACAGCCACCCACAATTCACTTGCCACCTTGATGTAGGTTGTCAATTAATTATAGAGCACACATCCCTGGTCTCTGGTTCACTCTGTGACCTGCAGCCTACTGGACAGACTTTTTATCTCAAGGGAAAATAAAAAAATAAAAAAAAAAAGCCCTACCACTTAATAATGAAAACATGACTCTGGCTTTCTTGGCGTCTAATAAATGCTGTTCTCAGCCTTAACAGATTTATCAGGTTTAAAAGCACCGCGTCGCCAGCATCCGTCTGGGCTGGAGGAGCTCAGAGCCTAACTCCAGCACAGGTCCCTCCATACCCGCAGCCTGCAGGCAGTGACCTCACTGTCTGGCTGCAGGCTCGGCCCTGCTGGAAGGTTTCCTCCTGCTTCCAAGAGCCGTTTGATCTTCAATCAACAATGCTTATCAGCGGCGCAGGCTGCCAGCCTTTCCCCAAAGTTCAGTATTTTTAACAGCGCATTCTTCTTCTCCTTTGAACGCTATTTAGAGACAAGATAACGCATTGGGGAGAAGCTGTCTGCCTGGGCTTAATGCTGGCAAACAGAGCAGGATCCCACCAGGAGCAGCAGAGCCCAGATTCTCCCCAGCAGCATTTCTGCTTTTCCTTCTTCAGACGACATCCACGCGCTTTCTGCAGCCACCATTCAGTTCCATTCTTTTGGACTCGACATAAGTTGGTTTGTTTTGTCTGCCCCAGCAGACAAATGTTGTTTCCATACAACATTTCTTCTGAAGTTTTCCTAAAGTTAATGCCATTTCTACACCGTCCAAGTTGTGCTCTGTGTCACAGTGCACTCTGCCTCATTTCTGACCCCAGGGATGAGTGCCTCAATTCCTGAGAGCCCCTAAAGTCATCTCCGGTGGGACATGTCCCATGGCAGGCAGGGTGCTCACCCCATAAAAACACACTGCTCCAAGCACCGGTAAAAGATGACAAACACAGAATGCATCTTAATCAGCTTATTTTTTGACAAAGTTTACCTTTGTTTTAGGATAATGACGGCACAAAAGGTCTTTGAATTCAGCTGGGATGAGCTGGCATTGCCCCCTCCCAGTGCCCTGGAACCAAGTTCCCCATTGCCATCACTCATCCCATCTCCCCAGCAGCACCATTCAGTTACAGCAGCTCAGCAGCTCCCCACAGCCCAGCACTTCCCAAGGGAAGACTGGGGAATGAACTGCTGGGAACATCTATCAGTGAAACCCTTTGAGGATAGGAAAGCAGAATGCTAGAATTATAGAATCACGGACTTATTAAGGTTGGAAAAGACCACTAAGATCTTCTAGCCCAACCATCAATCCATCACCACCATGCCCACTAACCCATGCCCCTCAGAACCCATGGCTTGGGAGGAAAGGAGCCTCTGGGCAACCTTGGGCTCTGCGTGCCCCGCTCCAGGGACCCAGGTCTCCAACACTGGATGCTCAGAGCTCAGGATGAGCTGAACTCTAAAGCCTGGGGTACTCCAACATGAGCCACTGCATCTGGAAACAGAGGCCAAGGGCAGTTCCTGTAGGGGATGAACAGCAGAGCCACAGCACAGCCCTTATCTCGGGCTCTGGCCACAAGCACACAGCACAGGCTGCACCTCGCAAACAAAAGGAGAGGCAGAAGAAGAGGACGGTGTGCTGGGAAGGGGAGAGCAGGGGCAGAGCTGCATGCAGACAGAAAGGGGATGGAGCCTGTGGGTGAATCCAGATGGGAATGGAAACTCTGAGTCATCGGGGCGGTGGGAAGGAGCTGCTGCTGGGATCCACACAGTCTGATATGGAGCTGGGAACCGGGTCCCACCCCACCACCCCAGAAATGCAGAGCAATTCCACCATAAGAGCAAGGGGCTGGGTGTTAAACCAACAGGAAAATATATATGTGTATATGGATAAAGCTCCCTTTTACACAGCCTGGCCATGCAGCCCCGACTCATCCTGCTTCCTCCAAAATGTTTCTGAGAACCACGTGCAGCCCCAAATCTCCCTTCCAGAGCAACAACTGCAGGCAGAGGGCCCTGCTTTAACACTTCACTCACAGCTGCCCAGCCACAGAGCTGCACGCCACGTCAGGAAGGGATTTAATGTATCTGCAGAGCTCACACAATCTGTGCATGGGATTATGGCAGAGGAGAGAGATTCCATGGCATAATGCAAAGTTTCTGCCTGCAGGCAATGTGGAGCCAATGCCACTTTTCAAGGAAGAAATGGGATCCATCAGAACAAACCACCAAAGGAAACAATAGGAAGAAGAGGAGGGAGGATATATGTGGGACTAAAATATTTTAAACTGGCCTTCTACGTGCAAACCATGCGATACAGCACAGCTCCCAGTCACTTCTTTTGGTACATCAGCACTTGTTTCATTAAGTTTTGTAGTGAGAGTCACCCTCTCTGCTGCAGCTCAGCCCCAAAATAAGATTTAATTACAGGAAAACGTATGGAAAATCACAAAGGTGGAACATCAGAGCTCAGATCTCCATGTAGGAGTCAGTGGTAGCACGGCTGGGACTGCGCCAATGCTGTACCCTGAGTTTAGGAATGAAGAATTAAACAAAGAAGAGATGGGAACGTGGCACACCACAGCTTCTCTGGGTGTGAAATCATCAAGGAAAACACATTAGCAGCACAATAACTTCTTTTTAATGTAGAGCTGTTAGGAAAACACAATTATGTGCTTCATTTACACTGAGAGATATAAGCCAACTTCTGGTAAAAGCATTTTGAGCTCATTTTGTCAAGAAATAAAAGATGAACGAGCAGGATGAGCACAAAGGTAAAGGTAACAGCCCTTACTGGGGACCCAACACCCGCATTTCCAACCCAGCAGGAGCTGCTTGCCAATGAGAACCAAATGGGTCCCACATTAAAAGTCAGCTGGACTTTGTTCCCCATCCAAAACCCTCCATCCCCAAAGAAAGATTTATGTTACATCACAACAGAACTGGCTTAGAAAATAAAAAAAAGGAAAAGAATATATTTTATCTTTCAGAATGGCAAAGCGGTTCTGGAGAAACACAGTGAGAAAGGGACTGTGTTTATTGCTGCAATTTACAATTTACAGTAAAAATCAAAACAAAACAGAATGTTCTGCAGCAACGTACTCAATCCATCAACCCAGACTCCTACCAGCAGCTTGGATCCCATTGCTGAAGGGTTCTTCAAAGAAGAAGAGAGCAGAGCGCAGATTAACATCCATCTCGTGACCACTGGACTTTAATTATCCATAATTGATGATGGTGTATCAGTTAAGCAGTTTTTGTCCATTATTCAGCCAAAAAGGCCCAGGGTGTGTGTGTCGCATCCCTATTTGCATCCCTGTGTGCTGCTGTGCAGTCCCCCAAAAACCCAGCCATCCCAGTGCCACAGCAGTGCTCTCCACAAGGATTTGGTGTCTCCAAGCTGCCCCCAACTCCTTTTCCCCATCAATCATTGACCTCAGTGGAAATCCAGCACTGTGCTAACTGAGCCTGACCAACAAAAACACCAGAAGCCACTGAGGACGTACACTGAAATTCAAAAAAGAGATGCTCATTCTCCCCATAGATTTGCTCTGGATTTGCAGAGCTTCTCTCCCCGCCCATCCCAGCCCAGGGCTGCACACACAGTGCTCAGGCAGGGACCTGCTGCATGCCTCGCAGAAGTGACTCCATCTGGGATGAGAACAAAATCCCAACTGCTGGTGCTTTGTGGGTCCACACACAATCCCAGCTCTCCTTTCAGAGATGGCACAGTGGCACAATGTGAGCTGAAGCTCCCCAGACCCTCGCAGCCACTGCACGGACACATCCTGACACCAAAATGGTGTTTCTCCTGTGCAGTCACACCAACAGAATGTGGCTGGGATCCAGCCCATGGGGCTGGCATTCTGGCACGGGTAATGCTTGTTGCAGCATGCTCCTCTATTTGCCTCTGCACCCCAGGCTGAACCCAGCACCGAATGCAACCTTAAAGCCCGTGCCATTGGTACTGTCTGCAGCAGCCCTGGCAAGTGTGGGCTTTGCTCCTCTCCCCACACATCACGACCTCAAATAGGGCTGGATGCTCCAAGTGATGGAATTCTGGGCAGCCCCAGTGCCACCAGTGTGCCCAGAGCACCACAACTCCTCACCAAATGCAATTAGCATAGGGCCCAATCTGCTCCCAGCTGGGTGCTCACCCTCACCTCTCACCATGGGTCTCCACTGGGGACAGACCCCAGCACATGCTACAGGTGAGCATCTCTCCAAGTAAAATACAGGTGGAGAAAGGAAGGGTGCAAATGTAAGTCTCTGGGAAGGCCTGGGCTGAACACATTGTCCCCATCTCATCTTCCCTTGAAACATCCCTCATTCATTTAAAAATGGAAATTCTGCTTCATTGTACCTCTGTGGCTGTGAAGAGAGACGTGGCTCACTGCAGTGCATGGATTGGGAACCTCACAGCAACAACACTACGTTCAGATGGTGCACAGAGCAATTCAGGATGCTCAGGACTGTGGCTCTGGGCAGCTGCTGATGGGTGGTGACACTGCATGTGTCGGCATCCCCAATAGGAAAACAAACAGCAAAGCCCCTGGGAGCCAGAGCTGAGTCTGGACAAGAGATGCACTTTGGGCAGAGGGTTAAAGCCCCTTCACGGACTGTCTCACCTGTAGCATCACCTGGGCTCTGTGGGGTGCTGCTGTGTGCTCTGGGCTGGGAGCATCATAGGGAACAGAGCCCATGGGCACGCCTTGCCCAGCTCTTGGGGTGCTGTACAGCCTAAGAACTTCCACATTTTCACACTTCAGCCCACATTGCAGATTTTTCAAGCAGAAAAGCTTGCAGGCAGACAATGCCTGAGCTTGGAACGGGAATGGGACTTTCTGAAGTTTCATACAGTGTCCTCCATGGCTTCGAGGGTGCACATGTGCTCAGACAGCGTCCGCAGCAGTGGGTATGGAGTCCCAGCACACCCATGGGCACCTGCAGCCCAGAGGAGCTCTGCAGGGTGATGCCACAGCCCTGCGGTGCTGGGACTGCAGGACTTGTGTCACGAAGAGGGGACAAAGTTGGCTCACTTCACCTCTGCTCCTTTCCAGCTGCCTCATTCCGCAGACAAACGTGCACCGCTGCGCATAAGCAAGTGACACGTGGTAACTCAGAAAAGGGGGGAAAAAAAAAGAAAAAGCACCCTGAAAAGGGTAAATCGCTTCCTTTCTTTCCCCCCCTCTCTCCTCCCCCCTCGGCTGTCTTAAGATCCTCGGTAGCAGTGACAACAGCAGCATCTGGTGGCAGTGGTCAGTACCTTGGGTGCTCCTCTCGGGTGTCCCACGCGCAGCTCCTGCTTCCTTCCAGCCCCACGGTGCCACTCTGCGCACACAAGGGCGGCTCATGTGGATCGATCACAGCTAATCCGGGCCTAAGCCCAGAGATTCGGGGCACCGAGGAGCTCCAGCGCAGGGCTGCGTGGCCAGGCAATGGGGCGGGGGCTGCTTGGGGTGGCACGGCCCCACATCGTGGGCCTGGAGAACCGGGGCACCGCTAAACCGCGTTCACACCTCCAAACTTCGTGGCGATTTGGAGCTCCTAAAAGCAGTGGGATTGGGGTGGATGCAGCACCCAGAGGCGCTCCCGGACCGTCGGTGTCGGCACTCGGTCGCCCATATGCCGGCTCCCCTGGGGTCGGCTCTCGAGAGCGTTTTAAGAGCATCATTCGTGTTTTAGGAACAGCGGCAGTGATAAGAGAACCGTTTGAAACCGGCAGTACGTGAATACAGGAGAAATCTATTTGTTTGCTTTCGGGAGAACCGGGCGTCTCAAAATAAATGAGGGCTATTAGGTTTACTACAACTTAACAAATAGAGACAAATAACCCAAACGGCAGAGAACAGTTAAATACACGCACCGACACACAGAGCTGAATTCCCCGCAGCCGGGAGCCGCTCAGCTTTTCTGCCGCTCCTGAAGAGTTCGGCCCCGAAGTGCCACAGCGGCGGGACGAACCGCTGCCATCCCCCAGCCGCGGCCCCGCTGCAGTTTTGTCCCTTTTTGAAACTTTCCCAGCGCAAACCTCGGGCTTTGCCCCCCCAGGTGCCCCAGGTGCAGGGCTCTGTGCTCCAGCACCGCGATCCCGCAAGGATGCGATACGCGGAGAACTCTTTATCCCCGCGCTCCGACTGCCTCCGCCTTCCCCTCCGGCTCCTCTCGGCCGTTCCGCACGGCTCCCGCAGCGCTCTCAAATATCCCCGCACCGCGAATCCCTCTCCCCGCTATGAACGGGGATGGCGGGTCGGGAGTCGACCGCGATGCGCGCACCGAGCGCGGTGCGAGGCGGGGGGAGCCCGGGGGTTGGGGGGCAGCGCCGGACCCCCGCATCCATCCCCGCATCCAGAAGCAGCTCCGCTCCCGCACCGCCCGGCAAACGAAGGGTACGAAACAAGGCAACAAAGTGCTCACCAACAACGGCAACAAATAAAAAAGCGCACGTAAACCGCTCCGGGCGAAACACTCCCGGAGGGAAAACAGGAAAACAAACCGACAGCTCCAAACGCGGCCGAACCGAGCGCTCCATGCAGCCCCGGGCGCTCCCTCCACCCGCCCGTAGCTCCGGGTGGCGGCCGCGGGCCGATGCGTGGCGGTGCGGGGCGATGCGGGCGGCCCCGTCGCCCACTTTTCCGATCCCCTCCCGCCGCCGCCGGCACTTTTCCTCCCACCCTACGAGAAGTTGCGGGACGAGCCAAGCCCGGGGTTGGGGGGGATGTTGGGAGGGAGGGGGGGGTCGGCCCGCTCCTCGCCCCCTTACCTTGTTGCAGTGATAATAATCCAGCGGCCCCAAGCAGGGGGGGTCAGCGCCGGGCAGAGAGCCCACGGCGGTGGGGGCGGAGGGGTAAAACCGAACGTCCATGCCGGGGCTGCGGGCGGCGGCAGGCGGGGGCTCCAGCGGGCATGGACCCGGCTGCGGCGGCGGCGGTGCCTCTGGCGCGGGGGGCGGGGAGAGGGCGGGCGGCGGCGGCGGCGGGGGGGCGGGCGGCGGCCCCCGGCCCGCCCCGCTCCGCACCGCCCCGCAACGGGGCCGCTTTGTTCGCGGCGGGGCCCCGGGGAGCGGGGTGCGGGCGCGGAGGGTTCGGGGCTGCCGCGCGCGGGAGGGGATGGGGGAGCGGATCCCCTCTCGCCGGCAGTGCTGCGGGGTTTGCCCTCCTCCCGGCCGGGCGTCCCGCAGCCCGCGCCTCGCATCGTCCCGCCTCCTGCTCCAGTGCCACCCGTCCCGCCGGTCCGCTCGGAATGGCCCCCAAACCGACAGCTCGCTCTTGCCGGCTCTGAACTCTCGGCGTGCCCTCCCACCACCCTGAGCCTCTGACATCAGCCCCGCTTCGTGCCCCCACCGGCCCCGCGCTGCCCATCCCGCACCTCGGCAGACCCCGCTGCCGGATGAACGTCGCCCCTTCGCACTGACGGCCCTCCATCCCACCGCCGCTCCGTGGGGCGGACAGTCAGGGCTATACAGCGCCTGCACGGAGCGCTCTGCGGCGCGGTGCCGTTCCCGGAGACTATAATAAGCCTCCCGTGTGAGCCCACGCTGTAGGACTGAGCTGAAAGTGTCGCTTTTCTGGCGGACCGCTGCTGGAAAGTGCCTTTTTATTTTCTCTATTCCTTTTTTTTTCTTTTTTTCTTTTCTTTTCTTTTCTTTCTTTCTTTCTTTTTTTTTTTTTTAAACATCGTGGTTATGAGACCCGGTTGCAACTCCCTGCACGACTCCGGGCAGCCCCGCTCTGCAGCTGGAGCACTGAGCTCAGCAAATGCACGGCTCTTCCACAGCCCCTCGGCCAACCCCTGCCGAGCTGAGGAGGTTTCGAGGGAACGTCAGCTCCAGGAATCAGTGCTTATGTAAAAATCGTGGCTCCTGTTTAAATGAAAACCAAGCGTTGAGCCCTCCATTGATTTGAGGAGAAAGATCGATTTGGGCACAAAAACGACTTCCCGTTCACTATGATTTTTTCAAACCTTCTGAAGCATTGAGCCTGGCAGGGAGCTGCTCCCAGGCCTGCCAGCCAAAGGTGTGATGGGGACACAGGATGGTGTGTATCACAGCTTGCTGATCCACATTCAGCTGCCCCCTGCTTTCACACTCCCTGGAGGGGCTCCTTCTCCCCCACCTCCCAGCAAACACTGCACAGACATCCCAAATTCTGGGCCCATTGTTTCTGTAAAACCCCCCCAAGTGCAGCGACTGCACATTGCAAAGTGCAGAGAGTTAAAACTAAGTGAGAGTTGTTGAAATAAAGGAACAAAGTGTATTTTATGCTGCATTATTCTAGCTTGTTTATCCACAAAATTCAGTAGTTAGTAAGCAGCCTTTGAGTCATTAGTATGAATTAGCAAGGTTTTACTGTATTATTATCTTTATTAATTATCATAATCATTAAATATCATATATTGTACAGACACTGACAGCAGCATTACAGTTAAGGCTGAATTGTTTTGTTTTTTTTTCACTTATAGTGGGATTAATTCTGTTGATTCCTGTAACAACTAAAGCATTCTATCACTGAATGCTCAGCACTGCTCTGCAGCTGCAGCCCGCTTCCCTTGCAGTCCCATTCCAACCACCTCGAGGCACACCAGTTGCTCCTTCATTGGTCTGAACTGCTTTCCTCCTGTGCTGATGTGGGACCTGTGCTATAGAACCTGGCACCCTCCCACTGGGATGGGACACAGGGGACAGAGCCATTGCAGCCTCAAACAGGACCAGAAAATGAGCAAAGCCTTCAATGCTGGGCCAAGCCAAAGGGACAGGAGTGGAGAGCTGAAGTGCGAACATAGCTGGGCACATTGCTCACAGCACAATAAAGCCTGATATTAAAACATGGCCATGAACAGGCACCGTTCTCTTCGTTCTTCTTGCAGCTGATTCCTCACCAGGCCCAGGAGGTCAGGACTTCCTCTGGCTGGGCTGCTGAACCAGGAGCTGCACACATGGCAATTCTGATTTCATGCCTAACGTTAGCGCTGGGACAGAAAGAGCAGGGTGATTATCTCAGCAATCCCATTTAAGCTGCACTGACTCCTCACAAAGCAGAGAAAACTCTACAGTGGGTATTTCTAAATATGAGGCTAAACCTGAACAATCTGAATTTCAAAGGTTTGGAAGCTGGGAAAGTGGGCTGAAGTGATCAGTTTTGCTCTTTGTTTCAGAGCCGTCCTCCAGCGCCCATCCCTCTTCTTAACACTGTGTTTTAATTCATCACATGCCAGCAAAAATGCCTGCTGAAATCATTTTTAAAGTAATTGAGCACTCTGCAGTTTTGTTATTCTCAAATACTGGTATCCATTTTCCAAGGTGTTATGCAATGGTATGTTGGCATTTTAGTCCCACCCCCAGTTTACGTCTGAGGGCGATTTAATTCAGAGCGGCGCTCCGCATTTCTGCAGGGAAGTGTTTGGATTCAGTAGTTCCATTGGCCATAAAAGTGCTGAACAAATGGATAAAACCGGCTGCCAACGAACACAATGCAAATGTGTACATTAAAATGCAATGAAAGTGGATTAATTAAATCCACATTGCATCTGGATTCGCGCGTAATGCAGAGCAGAATTCAACGCGAGAGCTTCCCATTACTTTGAGTGGGTTTGGTTGGAGGTTGTTGGCTGGTTGGTGCTCACTCACCCATGCGGGTCAGGCTCAGTGCCACCCCCATCCAGGTGAGCTGGATGTGACCCACAGCTCCAGGGTACAAATCTAGCATTCCACATCATTTAAAATCGAACGTAGAATCTCACCACTGCTAACAAAGCAGATGGTATTAGGCCTTCTTTCTGGCATTGGGTTTTGGTACCTGTCCAAAAAATCTTCTTGACATCCTTTAAACGCAGCTATTTAACCACCTGTCACTTTGCTTTGGATGCCCATTGAATTTCTGACAGGAAAAACATTATTTTGTCTGCACGTTATTTCGTGCCACAAGAAACGCAGCACATGTACAGCAAAGTTTACTCATTGTGTGAAGATCTATTTTAAAAAAGAGGAGAGTTGTTACACGCTACTGAGGCAATTACTCCGTAATTAATGTCATTGATGGGATAAAACACTGCAGAAGCCCAAACAGAACCAAACAAAACGCTCTCACATGTGGCAGAGAAGAGCTGAGGGTGCTCACGCATCCACTCTCATTGCTCTGCTGCTTGAATGGCACCATGTGTGCTGCTGTCACACACAGCCTGGCGGATGCTCGGCACTCAGACCCCATCCTTAGGGGCAGCAGCAGCAGCACAAGGTGTGGATGGGAGCTGGGAAGGCACCGGGCTGAGCTGCGACCACTGTTTAGGAGCTGGGATGGGTTAGGAGACACTGTGCAGCAGGAGGATGCTGCATGGTTTGTCAGCAGCCCTGTACTTGTGGAGACTGAGGTGTTATTTCTGCTGACACTTTTGAGGGGAACCCTTCTGCAACAGCTCTTCCACTTCTCTCCTTCAGCTCTACCACTTCAGCCCCCACCCAAAGACACCCCTGATCTTCACAAAGGTTGGGTGATAAGCAGAGCCCTCCTCACGGTGTGGGGCAGTGCCTTAGAAGGAATGCACCCATCAGATGCAGCCTTGCTTGGAGAGTCCTGAGCACAGAACTCACATCTGTCCCAGTGCTGTGTGACCATTTGGGGACTCGGTGTCCATGTCCCATTCTGTTTGTCCTCCTCCCCAGCAGTGCTCCCAGAAGTGGGAGGAGATGGTCCAAATGGCCAGAGATGCTTGTGGAAATGTGGGGCAGGGAGATAACATGGGTACAAAGGTGAGTTATAGTTTGGTCACAGAATCACAGAACCACAGAATGGCCAGGGTTGGAAGGGACCTCAAGAATCATGAATCTCCAACCCCCCTGCCACATGCAGGGCCACCAACCTCCTCATTTAATGCTAGACTAGGCTGCCCAATCCAGGCCCCATCCAACCTGGCCTTGAACACCTCCAGGGATGGACGGGGCATCCACAGCCTCTCTGGGCAGCTGTTCCAGCACCTCACCGCTCTCTCTGCAAAGAATTTCCCCCTGATGTCCAACCTAAATCTCCCCTCCCTCAACTTAAAACCATTTCCCCTTATCCTGCTGTTCTCTACCCTTTCCAAGAGTTGATTCCCCTCCCCTCTGTAGGCTCCCTTTAGCTACTGAAATGCTGCAATGAGGTCACCCCGCAGCCTTCTTTTCTCCAGGCTGAACAAGCCCAGCTCCCTCAGTCTGTCTTCGTAGGGGAGGTGCTCCAGTCCCCTCATCATCTCTGTGGCTCCTCTGGACCCTCTCCAACAGCTCCCTGTCTTTCTTGTACTGGGGGCTCCACACTTGGATGCAGTATTCCAGATGGGGTCTCACAAGAGCAGAGTAGAGGGGAACAATCACCTCCCTGTCCCTGCTTGCCACCCCTCTTCTGGAGCCCAGGATCCCATTTGCCTTCCGAGCCACAAGGGCAAATGGTCATGTAATGTGGCTCCATCTCTACATGGGGTGGTGGCACCGGAGCCACAGTGGAGCTTTGAGCTGCCCCTGCCCAGCTCCCACCTCAGCACGCTGAGCATTGACTTGCCACGTTTATAATTCCTCCAGAAAAAAAATGTAAGCTTTCCCCAGGCAAACTGTAAGCAAAGACATGAACCGAATCCAGGAGTGTAAATACAGGCACTGTGGTGCACAGATGGACTTCACAGATTTTACCCGAAGGAGAAGAGGAGCCGGCAGGAGCCCCAGGGCAGCCCAGGAGTCGGGGAGGTGATGCCCTGTTCCTGTGTGCTGTGAAAGCATTCAGAGCAATCAGTGATCATCCAAACCTGTGCCAGAGGAAACGAATCCCAGGTACCCACCCAGCACTGGCAGGAGCACCGCCCAGAGATGAATTTGGTTTCATATCTCTAATTATACTGTGCAACAGCTGAGAAGAAGCACTGCTTTCGATTTCAAGGATGTCACAGACTGTGACCAGCTTTAAGAGTTTCTCCAGTGTTCTTCCTCCCAAAGCAAAGGAGTCATTTCTTAAAATTGCACTTTGAATGAATGTCTCAGGCTCTGAAAGTGATGCAATTGAATCACCTCGCCGGTTCATTCCGGGGTGTGAAGCCCACACTCCCCTCCTCTGCCCAGAAAATTAATCTGTCTGAGAGCATCTCTGACTCCACAATGCAGCAGAGTGATTTTTCGTTTTATACATCATCTCCCGAGCTTGGAACAGTTGGTTTGTTTCTCTAAACTTATTCCACATTTTGGCAGTGGGAGGGAGCTCCTGCATTCACCCTCGGCCCATGGAGAAGATAGCACCCGGCCTTCAGAAACCAAGTCCTAAAAATGATTTTCCTTGTTATCTCACCCATGGCCAAACTCATGGACACCTCCTATCTGAGAGCCCCAAACTTTAAGAATCAGAGCTAAAACATCTCCCAGCTTACCCTAGCTGTATATTTATTACACTTGTCCAATTGCAGAAAGTGAGCTTTGTAGAAACGAGTGTTAACGATGGCTGGTGTGTGCTATGAGCTGAACCAGACCAGTAATGGATTTTCATTGCAATGGCAGAACCAGAGGCTCCAGCAGTGCCAGGCAGGGTAGGTGTGGGGGATTATCATGGGTAAAACATCTTCTGTCTGCAACAGAACTCTCAGCTAGGTTTCAGGTTACTCACTGCCCTCCATATCTTCACATAATTACATCAGTCAGGAAACAGAGACCCCCTTTCAACTTGAAAACTGAAAATGCCTCATTTTGAAAGTGCTTAAATGAGATATCATAACTATTTCCAAGCTGCTCCTCCACCTCTCTTTCTCTTGAAGAACCCACTGGCACAGTTAACACAGCTCACAAGTCTCTTAACCTTCTGGGCTTTCTGGGAAATTCACTTTTCCCCAGTAACCTCCTTCCCCCCTCCCACTGTCCAAGGATGAGCTGCTTGCTCCAGCTGCAGAGCTCAGTTCTCAGTCCCACACCTCCTGGTGAGACCCCCAGGCCTCTAACCACACTCCCCCCTCCCCACTGTCCCTGTCCTGATGCCCTTTCTGCCCTAACTGCCCCCTGTGCCCCTTCTCCCTGCCCCTCTCTTTGCACACCTGGCCCTGAGCTTCCTCCGGGCCAGCATTTCTCCATGGCTGTAGAAGACCATTTGCTCTTCTCCCCTCTTATAATAAATCAGACCTGGAACTTTGATAAAAGGAATACATGTCACCAACCTGGCAAGCTTCCCTTTTCTTCCTTTCCTAGATTTCTGCAGGAAACTTGTGCAGCATGGATGCTGAGGAGCTCCTTCCACACTGGGCTTTTGCTTTAGCTCTTAGTCAGCCCCATCCCAGCTTCTGCCATTTTACCTCTATTTCTCTGTGAAAACCCAGAAACTCGGTCCCCAAGCAAGGCAAGAAAGATGCCATCAGTGCAGGCCAAGCAGGCTGAGCTGGATCACAGCTCATTTTCTGACTGCTCCAGGAGAGCTTGCTCTGAGACAGCCTAGAAGATAAATTCTGGGCTATGGATGATGAACATCAGACCCGTGGAGGCAAGTCAGGTTGAGGTTTCAGTGAGCACTGGCCCCCATTCAGCATGCACATGTGCTCATTGACACAGACATGCCCCCAGACTTGGTCCCCACTGAGGATGTGGAGCTTCCACTTGCTCCTCTTCCCACAGCTGCTGATGGATGGTGCATGTGAGTGCAGCAGGGAAAGGAGAGCTCATGTTGGGAGGGACAAAGGGAGTCCCACACTGCATCATGCCAGGCAGGGAGTGCAGTGCAGGCTCTTTATCACAGGGAGAAGTGCCCTGGGGTTGCAGCATCCAGAGGAAGCAAGGTTTTGCCACATAGGATGCTTTTAATAAATCGCCATTTAAAAGCAGTGCTGGAGGCATAATGGCTTGTGGTTGGTCGATGATGGCTCTGTTGTTGGTTTTGTTTGTTTGTTCGTTTTCTTTTGTTGCTGTTGTTTTTATAAGCACATAAAATAGTCTGTGCAAGCTAGATGCAAAGTTAAAGAAACGCTCCATTGCAACCTGTGGGCACTGCCCTGGCCCCCAGGCTCGGGGCTGGATGAACCCCAGGGCTGTCACATTGCTCCTGGCCTGAGCCCCACGATGCAGAGCAGAGCCCACATCACCCAGAAATGGCTGCTTTTCCCTTGATCTCAGGAGGAGTCCTGAGATCTCACACAAAGCCCTGCCAGCTGACTGGCGACTAAAGAAAACACTGATGTAGTACAGAGAACAAGAAGGAACCCAAACTTAGCACAGTGATCATTCTGGCTGTGTTTTCACTTTCAGCAGCTCTGCTCTGCACGGTGTTGGTTGCATTCACAGGGGCCATGCAGTGTGTGCAGGGAGCACATTCTTCCCCTGTGCTAAGAATACTTCCCCACAACACATGAACCAGCAGACCTCAGCAGGGTGAAGCCCACTCACACAGCGCAGCAGCTCTGCTTGTTCTTTTTGCCCCACGATGCAGAAAAGGAGCCCCAAAAGTCACTTAAGGATGCCTGGCTTGGTCACAGAGCTGTGATGGATGAGCGCAGTGGGAGCTGGAAGGCATAAAGAGAAACCTGTTCCATCCAATGAAATTGCAGTAACAAAACTGCTTCATCCAGCCTGGCTTCTAACATGAATTTCTGCAAGCAGCTCCTTTCAGCAGAAGGGTTCTTACACTTGTGGGCCTTTGTGCTGTGGAGTGCTTAGCTGCAACGCTGCTGAGCTTGGCTATAGGCACTGACCACTCAATGCAAGTTAGGGGCTAGCAAACAGCACCCAGCAAACTCCGTCTGCTGAAAGCCTTTCTATTAATTTAGTATGCACATAGGTAGATGTTAGTGGTGGTTGTTTTTTTGTTGTTTTTTTTTCATCCTATAAGGAAATGTTTTCCCACTCAGATTTTAACTCGGAGCTAAAATCAGCTGATGAAACATTTAAAGTAATGATGTGAGACCCCCTGACTGGTCAGGGAGGGCTCCCAGTCTGGCTAATGGGGACTGTCCTGCTCCAAGCACTCATATCAGCATCAGACTTTCGAGATACTGAAGACATGATGAGAAGAGGATGTGAGAATGATGGGGGAAAAGAAAGATGTGTACAATATTTAAACACTAACTTTTATCTGGATTTTTTTCTTTTTCTGGTCACTTCTCCCCCTCTTTCAGCTGAATGCAAGTTTCTGTGATGGTGGTGTGGAAGTGCCACCCAAGTAACTGGGGAAGATGCCATGGCAGGGGGATCAGGGGCAAGAAATACAATGGCTGCAAGGCTATTGGAGAACTGGAAAACACAGAGCTGTTTGATGCTTCATCAGAGCTATGAGATACTTCTACAGGGGGAAAAACTAATAGGGCAGCTAAATACAGCTAGATTTTGGCTGCAAGGAGAAATTCCTGAGGGAGTTCTGATACAGACCTCCCAAGTCATGAGCAGCGTGGAGAAAGATGCTCAGGCACAACCATTTATTATCTCTTGTAATGGAAAAGCCACTGGGACCTGAATGAAATTATCCATAAGAAAGTAGTTGTCCATCTCATAGGAAATTAAATTGAGGAGCTCACTGCCATAGGGTGCCGTGGGAGCAAACATACAGGTGGGTTTAAAAGAAATAAGTCCTTGAAAGCAATTAGTAGTGATGAGCTGAATATCGAGCTTCAGGAGCTCCCCATGTTCATATTTTCCTAAATCTGAGGTAATAGCCCAGGCTGGGGTCACTCAGTACAGCCTTTGTCTCTTCTCCACTTTCCTTAAGCAGCCGCTGGCTGTCACTGCGATGGGGTGATGGGTGATGTGGGTGTTTGGGAAACAGTTTCGGCCCTAACGTGGTGGATCCAATAGGATGAGCACAGTTGCTATGGACCCTGGGCACAGAAAGCAAATGAGGCCATCAACTACAGCCAACTCCAGGAAGCCCATGGCCCTGCACAGGAGTATTAATCGCATTTGTTTGTTTTAGAGTATGAAGAGCATGTTAGGAGCCTCCAAGCAAGATCATTCATTGACCGACGACTTCAGCATTACTCTGGAAGTGCTGCATTGGCACGGCTCAAGGCGTGAGTTCTTTGCTCAGAGCTGCACAGTGCGTGCTCTGCTTTCATCCTGGCGTGCCATCCCAGCTGAGAGCTGTTTGCCACGCAGAGCAGTGCTTTGAGAGCTCAGGCAAGACAAGGACTCCCAGCACAGAGCCATTACCTGAGCTACAGATGGTTCCTCACTACTGAAATAAAAAAGAAAACAAAAATCTGACGTCTAAATCACACCTCTGATATTGAGAGCAGTTGGGCGTCACGCACAACCTCTAAGCTGCGGAATAAACAGACAGCAAAACACACACAGAGCTGAGGATCCAAGACGAGACTTAAGCCGGGCATGTGGAGTCGTAGGAATCTTTAGATTTGCATATACAATATTGAGATCATGAGAATGTCACATTTAAATGCAAAACTCACGTGTCTCATGAATAAATCATGAACGGTGGCAAGGCTGATTTATTCTCCCCCCCCCCGATCCCTTTGCAATTGTCATCTCCCCCTCCCCACCCCTGAGCTGATGTGCAGAGCAGGCTATTCCCCCTTCCCCAGGAAACACACTGATAGATGAGACTTGATAAGGAGCTGAAAGCTCGTCCAAAACAGAAACATGTGCGTGCGCTTCTTGTTTATACTTGGCTAGGAAGTAAAGACGCATCATTTCCTCTCTCTCTCTCTCTTTTTTTTTTTTCCTTCTTCTTTCTCAAGAGATACCTTAATACCATGGCAACAGCCTTCAACCCTTTTCTTGTATGACACAACCAGATTTGAAAAAGGTTAGCAGTGTGTTGTAATCAAATCCAGGCAGGTCAATCATGTAAAGAGATGACTTCCCATGCTCCGTGGGATAACGAATGAGCAGATCACAGAGGTCTCCCTTGCTTCCTTCCTCTCCTTCTCCCCTCACCACCCAAAGCACGGGGTATTAGCATTTCTCTCTGGTGACTGAAATGGAAGTGAACAATTTCCAAAGGTTGCTGGAAAACAGAGCATTGATGAGACAGATGCAACACCCAACAAGGTGACCAACATGAACACGTTCCTCGTTGCACCAGAATGAATAGGAGGTCCTACGTGCAAAACAAAACCCAACGTGTCCATGTTGTGAAACACACCATCTCACAAAATAAGCAGGGCTCTGCTTCCTCGTGCTACAGGAGTATCATTTCCAGGCTTAAGATATCACTGCCAATTTCACGCTTTGAAAACAGCAATTCAGATCTCATTAATGTCAGGATGGGTTGTGTTTTTTTTTCTTTTTTTTTTCTTTCTTTTTTTTTTTACGACACTTTCTAAAAATCAGATGTTTAAGATTCATTCAAATGATGGGAATGGATATTCTGACAATTTGTTTGAGAAAAGATAGCTTTGGGATGAAGTTTGATCAGAACAGGGGACGTGCTATCTTGATCAAGAAGGACACTTGGGCATGGGAGCCCCTGATGTACATCTCTTCCCATATCTCCTGCTGAAGCAGCTCCATGTGGCAGATATAAAGCCTTCATTGACTTGGGGACTTGGAACTTAATTTTCCATAGCCAAGGCTGGGTGTCCTGATCACTGATATTCAACCCCCTTTGGTGCCGCTCTACTGAATGTGGCTTGATGGGAGTGACTTCATGGTCAGAGCCACAAATAAAGCAGTGACAGGGCATGATCCCATAGAAATGATCCCAGTGGTGTCACTGGACAGGTGACAGTGGTTTGGGCAGAGTTCTGCTGCCTCCTGGACAGGACCAAGGAGGATCCACTTGTCCTCCTTCAAGGCCAGGTTGGATGGGGCCCTGGGCTGCCTGGTCTGGTATTAAATGTGGAGATTGGTGGCCCTGCCTGTGGCAGGGGAGTTGGAGATTCGTGATCCTTGAGGTGCCTTCCAACCCGGGCCATTCTGTGATTCTGTGTGATTCTGTGTCCCTGTGGCTGTTTCCCTATTGAGCACCACATAAGCAGTCCAATGGCACTGGGTTTGTCCACTGGCTGTTTGCAGACATTAATTCCAGATTGATGTCCAGCAGGTAATGGAGAGAGGGAGAAGGGAACCCCTGGGAGACCCCAGAACCTCCAATTCTAGAGTTAGCCTTTCCAGTGCATTCAATATTTTGTGTTAATCAATGCGCCCTGTTCTGCATGCACAGCTCACGGCTGTGTGCTGGGGCTGCACGTTGCCACAGATGCTACTTTTTCACCTTAAAAATGGATTGAAATGGCCACAGTGTAAACAGCCAGCACCTTTCTCCATCTGATTAACATTAAAATATATATGTTAAACTGAATCTCAGTTTTGCTCACATAGTTTTCAATTCAACCACCTCCAGCTGCAGATGCTGACCAAGCAAAACTTCCCTAGTGCATTCCCACCCAAATTGCACTGGGTCAGTTCACTGCATTAGACCAGAGAGGTCCGTCCAACCCCCTGGACAAATCTTTCCAGGTAATACAAACATACTCTGATGGGAATTGCACTGAAAGACTGCTGAATTTGCAGAGTTAAGTGCTCAAGACCACTTGTGCATCCTCATTCAATCTTGCTGTGAGTACAGCTATTAGAAATCTGAATGCAGACAGGTCTTTAGAACAGTGGTGAGACACACGAGTTGGAAACTTCAACCTGAGCTCACCTGCAGCTTTCTCATCTACTGGAAATTTTCAAGGCCTGGTTTTGATTTAACTTAAATCCCAAAGATGTTAACTTCCATAGAAAGACAATACCTAAAAGGGGGAAATACAGAGTGAAGGAGCCTTAGAAACGCACGTGACACTACTTCAGGAGAAGTCCTTCTAGCTAATATACTTTGTTCAAGCTGTAGTAGGGAAATATCTATGAAAATTGCAATATTAACCAATGCTTGAAATTGAAATTCATCATTTTATTTTGGAACAGCTTATCTTTCAGCACTGGATCCGAGTTCTGTGTCAGAATTTTTTTTTTTTTAATCATTTCTTCTCAGCAAAGGATAAGAATGGAGCGCATAAGAGGGATTAGGATGAAACCATTGCAGGCTCGATAATGGCAGAGAGGTTTTTAAAGATTGACTTTGAAGTGAAAAATTAAGCAAACCTTTAGGAAAGACTTCTCAATCAGAAATGGGGTATCTATAAGAGGCATCCATTGTAAACAACTGAAATAGCGAAATGCCAGCCTGAATGCATGCCATCCATCTCCAGGAACCTGGAAAGCAGAGTTCATTTTTCTTCATTTACATCTTAAATTTAATGGAGGCAAAGGAGAATTGCTTGGTGCTGAGTGAAGGTGGGCACTAAGCAGGCTGCTATCATTGCTCCCATCCTGTCACCACAGCATCTCTAGCTGCCATTTATCCCAAGCTGCCTTCTCAAAGTTGCTGTGAAAAAAGCTGATTTCAGCCCAGTTCCCCCATCACACTCTTACAGCCCACCACAGGCAATGGGATGGAGAGTTTCTGAGCACTGAGAGGCACTTTGGCTCCAGGTGGGCTTTCCATACTCAGATCTGCTAAGTACAGACCAAGGCACAGAGCCTTGCTCAGCCAGGCTGTGGGATGGGCTCCTGTAGGGCTGGGCAGACAGACAGCCTCAGGGGTAGCAGCTTACAGAATGTTTCTAAGAGATTTATAACTGGGCAGCTCAATTGGACAGAATTTGTTTGAGCCTCTAATTAGATGTCCAAAGCTTATTAAAAAACTCTTCTTCCAGTCCCAAATTATCTGCAAACATTCTTAATTTTTCAGTATTAATTTATCGTGGGACTAATAATAGTAGCAGATAGAGCTCTGCATACCAGCTGGGGGAATCAACTGATCCATTTACTTCAGAGAATAAACAATTTATACTGTTCTTAAGAGACCTCTTCCCTTTCCATCATTAGCTTAAGTTAAAAAAGTGTTCCTCTCAGCTGTGCACCTTTAAATTCACTGTCTCCTCTCTCTCATTCCCTGCAGCCAGGCAGGGCCATGTGCTCCCCAGCAGCAGGTGAGCACATTGGGTAATACAGTGATAAAAGCTCCTACACAAATCCCATTGCTCTTTGCTTCCTCCTCTCTCTCCTGCTTAACAATCTGTTGCCTTCTCACTTTGGTTTGGTGCTCTGAGGTACTGCTCTAGGGGGGGGGTTAGACACCTTAATTAAAGAGATTTGCTCATTTTAGCTTTATTGCTTCCTCCTTGTTATCCTCACCTAGAGCCAGCAGTTGCTCCTGTTTTGCTTGACGGAGCAGTGCTGGTCATAGGCAGTATCAGAAGTAGTAGACACAGGGAAGCACTTGTATACACTTAAATTTAAGGTTAAATCACACTGATTTCAAGGAACGCTGTTGTGAAAATCCTGTTCTATGTCAGACTGATATCCTGATTATGAGATCTAACAGAGGTGGTGGGAGAAGCTGACCTGTTTCCAGCTGTCCTCTGAGAATGAGCATCACTCGCATTTGAATACCAGGTACATCCCCAACTGACCCAGCTGTGGCTTTGGGTGCAGTGTAAATGCCCTTTGCTAATACTGCAGTTTGGCCTTTCCCACAGCTGGAGCTCTTTTTAATTTATTTCCCTGAATTTTAACGTGCTGAATCCCTATTCAGCTTTGTAAGTAATTATTTTGTCAAAGCATAAGGTATTGTGAGACCCACTAACAGATGCTCTGCTGTTATTTCACATCCACTGACGGCACTGAAGCCTCTCGGGCATTAATGAGCGTTGTCTCTGAAGGGGACTTGTAAGCAGCCGTGTGGGATGGAAACAATTTCCTAGGCTTGATCTCTCAATAAATGCAAAAACCATCCCTACTCCTCCCTTTGGGTTGGCTTCATCCTCCTCTCCTTTCATAGGATCACTACATCAAAGATGTGAGAGAAGATTCCAGCTAGGAGTGCTCGTTTCCAATTCAAGCTCAGGACAAATGAGAGGGATATCCAACAAAGTTAATGACAGTAGGAACCACAGACACCAAAGATGCCACTGAGCCTCACGCTGCAGCGAGCTCCAGGGCTTTTTGTATCCACTGCAGCAGGGCGGATGGGGATACTTCTGTGCCTGTTTGTGCTCTTCTCCAGTCCTCTGATTTATTTAGCAAGCTCTGGTTTCCCTGGTTCCTCCAACCGAAAAAATCCACCGATTGCCCTGTGGGACCAGCACTGATGTCATGATTGTGGGCGCTGGGGGGTTAGACCATCCTTGCTCGGAGCTGAGATCATGAGATGGTGTAATTCCCTCCTGTGGTTGCTTGGTGTGCGCCTCTGTGCCATCACTGGCGAGGAATCCGGGTCCCTTCTCAGGATACAACTGGGTTTTAATTTAATTAAGCTATGTCAAAGCAACCCAGCCATCCTATTGTACCACTCCAGTCCTGCCCCAAAGCAGCTAACAGAGTGATTCACAGCTCACACTCCCAAGGAGAAGGGACAAAAATTATTTTCTCCTTCATTTCCAGAGTGAAGTTTTGGTATTTCAGTTTTTTTCTGCACTGATTTTCTGAATTCAAAAGCTGCTGACAATGAAGAGCCAGGTGAAAATTCACACCGACCACAGACCCTCTTAACCTTTTCAATGCCTTTTGCTTCCTAACGCTGCCAGAAAGTCCCAGCTCCAGCTTATTACTTCCTTTCATTTGCACCTTTTGCATAGATCTGCAATTGCACAGCACGATGTTTTGCTGTGCCCCTGCAAACAGAGATCATTTTACCCAAAGGCCATATGACCAATGCTCATTTATCTGGGAGCAGAGGGGAAGATGAAGGAGGTAAAAGCATCCTTGTTTGCTCGTGTCCCTTCCAACTGTTCTCAAAGCCTCTGCTGAAGCTTCTGTGGTGGGATACGGACCAGGAGAGAAGCCAGGTTGCTTCTGACCCCTGCATGTCCCCTTTCCTTACTGTCACCTGAGCCCTTGCTCCCTTGGCACAGTGCTGGCAGGATCTGGATATGTCTTGCTGGGCCGGGGGCCAACTGCTTGGCTTTAGGGCCACTACACCATGGGCCTCAGTAGGGCTGGGTGCTGTTACATCGAGGGGACAATTCTGGTTATGGTTTAAATCTACACCTCTCAGTTTCACTTCCACAGGTGCATTCACAACAGAAGATTCTTCCAGTTGTATTTCAGTCCCTACACACTGAACCCTGCCAGAGGGATAGGGCTGGTTTAAAACCACAACACAGTCATCCTGTTCATCCCCTTTGACTGTTTCCTGGCCAGAAGGTGATTGTCATCCAGAGGGATGCTGCTCCTGGGGACCTTCAGGATGACCTCACCATGGTTCCAGCACCATGAGGCCATCACTGCTCAGTGCTGGGTCACCCTCAGCTTCAGCAGTGTGATCACACAGCTCAGTCCGACCCGGGTGCTTCATTTCGATGGGGTTGATAAGGCAAATAACACGAGCTGCATTTGTCTTCGGGGTTGAAGTGTCTGGATTCAGCTCCCTCCTTCCTGTCTGCTCTCCCACAGAAACCAGGCAATTGTGATTTATCTCATTGTAATGTACTTTCTGCTGAGGATTTCAATATGATTATCCCCGAGCTTTGGCCGACCACTTCTAGCCTGGATCCTTGGCCTTCTCCGTTCATGAAAGGCTGCTTTTAGCTCTTTGGCCTACTTTTAACCCCCGGAGATAATCTCTCGGCAGCGCTTGGCCTGCTGCCAGCGGGATTAAAATCTGCTGGGGTTATTTACTCTCCTAATGAAATGCAATATACCCAAGTATATTGGTTCTAATTAACACCCCGTCCGCAACATCTCTCCCTAGCTCTGATAATTATGAAAAAAATCCACCCTCTCCCAGTCACCCCTGGCCATTAGAAAGGAAATGAATTTCAGTAGGTTTTTGCTTTTATTACTTGCAAATAGCTCTCTTCCCAAACTTCATGCTGGCTTGCTCCTTGTTCCCTAAGCTGAATTGGTGCCAGGAGTTGTCTGACACTTTAATTTTATTTAAGTCTTGGCTGAAGTTTGATTTGGGTGAGGCTGGGAAGCTGTGTGTGCCCTTTGGCCACTGGCTGCAGGGTGGCACAGGCATGGCAGGAAAGCACAGATCCCACTGGTGGATGTTCTGGGCTGGCTTTGTTTTGTAGGGCCCCTGAACAGTCCTCATCCTTGTGGGTGAGAGCAGTCTGATGGAGGAAGAAGGCTCTGAGGATGCTTTGGCAAAGCCTAGAAAGCTTGTCTTAACTTTTCACTGTCACAGCTGCTGATAGAACACTAATATATTCGTAATTCGAAGGAGAATAGCTCCAAATAAGCACTGCTGCCTCTCAGAAGCCCTCATCTGTGCTAGATTACATCAAGGGCTCTTGAATTAAACAAATCTGAAGTTTCTAGGCCAAGCCATATTTGAGACATGACATGAAAAAGCATTAGGAGATGCTTCAAACACTCTGAATTACACTTATTTTCCCTAAGACCTATGTCTCAGAAAGGGATTGTCTGATTTGTCTCAGGTTTTGCCAAAAAAACCTCCTCTTCTGGCTGTATACCATGCACACAGTCCAAAGATGCACCCAGCTTTTCTGTATGACTCCAGCAGCTGGGCCAAGCCCAGCCACTTGGAAAGTTCATTACAAGGTTCATCAAGGCAGATGGGGAGAACGGGGATAGTGGATCTCTATTAGTCCCTGGTGTTGGTGTTCTGTGAGACCTGACTCTCCTGTCACTGTAGAAGAAGTTGCTACTAAGATGCTTGGGAAAAAAAAAAAAAAGAAAAAAGAAAAAAAAACCTATTTCTGAAGACCTCCTTCCTAGAAGGAAGGTAGAGGAAAGTGGAGACATGGGTCATACACCCGTGTTCCTTGGGACCCTTGTAGGCCTCTTTGAAGATCATGCAGTGGATTACAGAAGGTGTCTGCTGAGGCTGGGACTGAGGTGACCCTGAAATGAAGGAGAGAAGTTATGACTGAATACGAAATGAGCTTTATTGGGGAAGACTTTATTGTCTCCCTGCCAGCTTGGCCTCAGCTCACCTCAGGCAGATTCTTTGCAAAGCACAGCATGGACAAATGTTTTAGCATCAGCACAGGGGATGGGCTTTGGCTGAGGGGTTCATCTTCACTAGAGAAGAAGAAACAAGGAGTCTGCAGAGCCCAATGGCCCAAGCCCTTGGCAAGGCACGTCCTGCTGTGTGTGCCATCTTCATCCTGCCCCCAAGCAAGATAAATGAGTGTTAGGAGCCTTTAATGACACTTGCTCAGATTTCAACACCTCCACGGAATCCTTGGTGCAGCAGAGCCTCAGTGAAAATAACCAATCATTGGGAGAGGAGCTATGAAATGCAGTCATCTCCAGTAACTTGGGATCTGTGCATCCTTTGAGGTCTGCACATTCTACACATCCTCACCTCTTCCCCCTACCTGAGCCCAGTGGCTCCTGACCACTCTGGTACACCTGGGCAGCTCTCCCAAAGCACCTCCTGACCTGAGGTCCCATGGGCTGAGCCTGTGCAAGGGACATGTGAGGGAGAAGTGCTGTATGACCATGGTTGGGAACACTGAGGAAACTGCAGGTACCCCAGTGCTACACCACTGCACTGGTTGCAAGGTGACTTCTGGGAGGGGCCATGCAGTTGGATGCTTTGGTGATTAAACTGAACCCCAACCTGGCTATTTATGGACAGAAATCATATCCAGAATCCAAGCTACGAAAGAGTTTAAGTGCTCTACCAGAGAGGTGTGTTTAAGGGCTTGTTTCTGGTGAACCTTGCCCTTGGATGACTGCTCCCACCCTCATGTCAGGACAGCTGCAGGAGGCCGGGTGGAGGAAATGAAGGTGAAATATTAAATTCAGGCACCAAGTGAATGTTAGTGTGAGACAGCAGCTCTGGGAGAAGTGCTGCAAGATGCCCCTCTGCTGCAACCCTAAGCATTCAAAACTGTGAGTAATGTGAGTCACATATCCCCAAACTGGCTCTGTGCCTTACAGAAACAATCTGTATGTATTTATGTATATCTCTGTGTGAATAAAGGATGAGGGGGTGCTTTTAAGTTTCATTATGAATTTTGAAGACCATATTTTTAATCGTTTCTCTGCAATGCTGAGGCTCAGTTTTATTCCATCTGTTACTGCAAGCTGAGGGTGCTGGGCAATTACCAGCTGCAGGAGCCACAGCTTCTGAGGAGCAGAGAACAGCAGAGCCCTCCCAGGTTATCTGCAATCATGGAGTCAAAGTGGGATTTCATTTGGGGTATACTTTCCAAACGTATTCCAAGTCAGCAAAAAAAATCTGTGGAGAGGAAGAGCTGCTGAGGACTTTTCTGCAATGCAGTGTCTTCCATTATTAAGGAAGGCAAGGCATTAGGCTGTAATTGTCTGGGTAAGGTTTTATGGTGAAAGCCTTAGACTTTGCATTGCTGAGATATCTCCTGGATCCGTGCTGATGGAATCTGTTCTGGGTCTAGAAAAGAAAGCTGGGAAGCAGGGAATACTGTCTCCAGCCATTGCTGTGTAGCTGCCAGCTCTTGCAACTACACCCTAAATCCCAAGAATGCTCCCAGAAGCCCATCCCACACCTCCAAAACATCCCCCAAGCCCACAGAGCTCCTCTTAGACCCTCCAAAGACCCCTGAATTGTTCCCAAATCTCCTCTCTATGACCCCTTTCCCCCCCAAATACACCAAATCCCCACAACACTCTCAGAAACTTTCCCCACACAGCCTCCACACGCAGAATGTAGCATCCAGGCGAGCAAGCATGAAGGCCCTGAATCAACTTGCATAAGTTCCATGCCTTTAAGCTCACTCCAACTGAGATCAGTGGGTCAAAATTAGGCCTGGACCAAAGCATTTTAGCAGGGAATGCCATGATCAAGAGCAGCCTTACAGGGAAGGTGTACGTATCAAACCTGCGTGCTGCCTGTGCCCTGCAACAGCCCTGAGCTCCCCATCCCTGTAGGGATAATTTCTTACCCTAATTGCTGCCTTCTGGCCACGAGTTATGAGAGATGTTTATCCCAAAACACGCAGCTGGGCAGAAGGACTACATCCTAGGAGAGGGTTAACATAGAGCTGGAGGCAGGATGCCCTCATGGGAATGGAATGTGTAGTGGTGGTAAGTGGTGGTGCCCCAGAAGCCTTTGAGAGCCCACTGACTACTGCATGCTAACGATTGGTATTATTAAAGAACAATTGATGGCCTGTAACCAAACAACAGAAACTAATTACTGGAAAACTTTTATTGTCCTTTAATTACTGGGCCTCTTTGTCAATTAGCAAAAGAGAGAGAGAGGGGAGAGGGAGAGTCGCTTTATAGCAACAATAAATTTTCTAAAACTACAGTCATCAGTAGCTGAAAAAGCAAGTCTATTAACACACAATATTAAGGCACTGTATTTACTCAAGCTGCTAAATGTAGGTGCATTTCTTCTGCAAAAGTGTAGTGCTCCAGGAATACTAATCAGGGTTTTATTCCCGGGGCCCTGCTGCTGCCTGACACCACGGCTCTCATTCTCCAAGCAATTGTACCCCTTGACCGAGGGGTTCTTTCAGGAGCCTTCCCCAGAGCTGGCCCTGTGCCCACCGTGCAGCATGGCAGCATGAGGAGTGATGGCACTAGTGATAGGACAAGGGGGAATGGTTTTAAACTGAGACAGGTGAGGTTTAGGTTGGATATTAGAAGGAAGTTTTTCAGCCAGAGGGTGGTGAGGCACTGGAACAGGTTGCCCAAGGAGGCTGTGGATGCCCCATCCCTGCAGGCATTCAAGGCCAGGCTGGATGTGGCTCTGGGCAGCCTGGGCTGCTGGTTGGTGACCTGCACATAGCAGGGGGTTGGAACTGGATGAGCATTGTGCTCCTTTTCAACCCAGGCCATTCTATGATTCTATGGACTGGGAGCCCAGTACTGGGGAGCCCAGTGGCTGCAGAACATGCAGTTTGGCCACAAGGATCCATGTGTCCATGCCTTCTGCTCCTGGCTCCTGCCTTGCTAGCACTATCCAAAAATAGTTTATTCGACTTTTGGTTTTTTTTCTTTTTCCTCATCCGATGCCAAATAAATTATTTCTGGGCATGCTGTCATGAGCAGTTAACCTTCTCTGAAGAGGTTTGAACTGCAGTTACCCCCCAAAAATGAATCACTATTTTTCCCTGTCACTTGGCAGATAGCATTCAGCAATGTAACTCGACTTTCTCCCATTAACCACTGGCTGCCTGCTCCAAAGGAGATGCTGTGTCCTCCACCAGGCACCCATCCCACCCTGTGACACGGGTCTCCTCTCCTGCATGGGAGCACATAGGGCCACCAGACCTGGAGACATCTTTGTTGGGGATGAGATACTTTAAACAACAGCTGCCAGATGCTCGGAAGCCTTAGAAATAAGATGAATTTGGGACCCCGTTCTTTTTTCAGTCATTCTGTCTTTGAAGGGCTTTACCAAGTTTTACGTCAGCTTCTCCACGTGCATTGGCAGAATTGGGGCCAGGGGTTATTGCAGAGGAGTTCAATTACTCCTAAGAGTAACTGCTCTTAGAAGTAGTTTGCAAAAGAGCAAAGTACCAGGCTTTTATCGGAAAACAAACAGCACTCCAAGGCACAATGGCAAACACAGGAGGCGCCTGGTTTCCCTGCAGCTGGCTGCCGAGCCTGTGCCCATGTGCCAGGCTGTGCTCCAGGGCTGTGTGTGCTCTGGCAGGACGAGCAATGGGGAAGGAGCTCATGAATTTGTTACCAGCTGCCTTGCTTTACGTTACTCAAACAGATGTGGGTTTTGTGCTAGCGGAAGGAACCCAAAGCGCGTGTCCATCTATGGCAGCTGGTTTGTAAGCAATGTGGAGCTGGGACCGTGCGCCCACTGATGTTCCAAGGATGGGAAGAAACAAGAAACAGTGGGGCAGAGGACGGCTCCCTGACCAAGGTCCCATCTGTGTGCAGAGCAGGGCAGGATGAGGGCATCAGCAGCTGCAGGGAGCAACTCCTGGTGCCAGGAGGCTTTGTCTTCCCCCACACCTTCATCCCTTCCTTATTCCTTCTTCTTGCACCTGCTGTCTTTCCATCCCCATTTCCTTTCCTGTTTCTACTTATTGCTTTTCACTTCTTCTCACACAACCTTCTTTCTCCTCCTATTCTGTAACTTTTTCATGCTCTGAGAAGGGAAGCTGTAGAATCTCTCTTTGTCCCAGTTTCCCATCAATTCTGAGTTGAGAGCTCCCATTTCTGAAATATTCCCTCTGCATCACACAGGCAACTGATGCTGGTAGAGACAGAGGTGCGCAGCCTCTGCAGAGTGGGTGACCATGTGCCCATTTTACAGATGGGAAAACTGAGGCACGAGTGCAGTGCCTTCCAACAGCTTTGGTGTTTTGAATACAGCATTCCCACCTCATCCAGCCTTCTCTGTGAGGGTTGCATTTTCAAATCATGCCTCCACCACTTTTAAGATGTGAGCGAGCCTTGTACAGGAATGCTTCTAGAGTGGTTCAGCACAAGCCAAGGGATTGGGAGACCTTGGACCTGTTCCCCAAACTTCCTGAGAAAACTGACATGCTTTGTGGAAGTATTTCTGGTGGTGAGCAGAGCCTTCAGCAGCTCAGCTGACAGCTGTGGGGTGGATGCTAAACATCGAAGAAGAGGTACACGATAAAGCCCTCATTTGGGTTGGATTGTGTTTGGTTTTGGTACTCCTTAAACACAGTCTGGTCATTTCCAGGTGTGGAGTGGACACATGAGGGACTATCACTGTTAGGTAGCAAACAATTAAAAATGTATTTGTCTTCCTCTGGGGTGTTTTCTGTGGCGTTTTTGATTGTGATCATCAGAAGCAGTCACTTACCCTGTCCTGGCCACTACTGTCCCGGTCATCACTGCCACAAGGAAAGATGACAACACCCACCCTGTGACATTGCTGTGATGCTTCCTCCACCAGGACATTTCACATCTCCCCATCTCCCACAGACATGGGATCGTGGGAGAGGTTCAAGTTTTGCTTGTAAAAACCAGACACTTTGTGCTTCTGCTCTGCTTTCTGCTACAGATACGAACACCACTCAGCAGCTCCAAGCCAGAAGGAAAATAAGAAGGAGCTCCAATTAAAAATGAAGATGACAGTTTGGCCGGTTCTGCAGTTGGGAACCTCAGAATTTTTTAGCAACTGAGGTTGGCAGCACTCTCAAATTACAGGGAAGGAGTTGCCTTTTCATAGAGTCTCTCATCCCACGGATCCCAGCCTGTTCCACCAGCTGAACCCAGAAATACCCCCAGCCCCTTCAGCAGCACATCTCTGCCATCTCTCCCAGTGTCAGGTGTGTGACACATGGGCACCTTGCAGCAGGCAGCCTGTATCCTTCCTTCTCCCTGTGGCCTCCACATCAATGGCCATAAGTTTTTAGCCACATCTGTGTTTTCACATCACTGAATTTAAGTGTGAAAGCTGAGGGACACGTGGGTTTGGATGGAGCTCATTTTAAACACAAGCTACATACAGTAATGAACGTGATTTACCGGATTTATTTATATAAAATAATATAATTACCTAATTAGATGACAATTTAATCTTAATTTTCACTGGATTTTATGGTAACTACAGGAAATCACCAGTAATGCACAGAATTTATTATTTCACATAGTTAAATGTTTCAAATCCTTGGTGGCACTCCAGCCTGCAAAGCATCAGGTCCAGAGCATTTGGGGATGCTGATGATGTTAAACCAGCACAAGGCTGGTTTGCTCCTGTCTCTTGCAAAGGTTGCAGCTGATGCCGGAGCAGGAATCCCATATGGAGTACAATAGTACAATAGACCTGCACTGTATAATTATCATGCTGTATCTGCTTTCATATCATAGGTATTTTTAGATGTGTCAGTTTGAAATCTAGGATTTAGTGCACAGAGCCTAATGGATTGTTCTTTCTTTCTCTCTCTTTTAATGTCAACTCTCAATATGCATGAAGCAGACATAAAAGCACTTTTGTGCAGGTGCTGTGAATCTCTTAGCACAGATGACAAGGGGAGATGGTTTTCTAGATTCATTGAGCTTCAGAGGAAGCAGGACTGGATGATTCAGCCTGATCTCTTGCATAGCAATAGCTCAGGTTTCACCCCCTGCCCCTCCAAGAGCCCAGCAGTTCTGTGCATCCCAGGAGAGACACAAAGGGCCCTTTGGGTGGCTTGTTCCTCCTGCCTCGGCTGATGCTTGAAGCTTTTACAATTAGGAACAAGAAGAGGGAGAGAACTCCAGTTCTGTGCAACCCTCCAAGGCCACTCGAGTTCTGCATGGCAGCATTGCAATGGGAGACAGAAGCATCAGCCCACAGCAAGAGCCACATTGTCCAGGTGTCACAAAACCCCCCGTGCACACTGAGATAGATATCCCAAATCCCCCAACCCAGCGCTGCATTTGGGCTCAGAGACTAGAAAGCAAAGATGGAGCTTCTCCAGCCTCCAGCACTCCACAGTGCTGTGTGGAGGACAGCATGTGATGCAGGGCAGGGGTGCTGTGTCCCACTGGGTGCTGTTCTCTGAGGTTTTTTTGGCGCTCACACCACAAATTCATTGGTTTGATGACAGATTTGGTAACGGTGCAATTGACTGAATTATATAAAGACCACAGCTGCTATGACATCCCTGATCACACACTGCTCTGTGGACACAGGCTTTGCAGACACCTGCAAAGGTACATAAAGCACAGGAGCAAGTTCACTCCACCCAAAGCAGCATCCCAAACTCATTTGACCCCAGTGACACGTCACACAGCTCACATTGATACCCAATGCCTTCCAGCAGTGCTTCTCCACACCCAGCACATGCTCTGCAAACATGACCCCAAGCAGGTTCATCCCTGAACTGCACAGGGCTGTGCACAACACGCTCCCAGCACCTGCGTGTGCCAGGGACCAGCAGCAAGCAGGAACCAAACACACTTATCCTCATCACCTCCTCATTACCCCAAAGTTTACCACCGCTCCTGATTTTATTACATTTCTCAGTTCAAATTGAGGTTGGAACCAGTCAGGTTTGTTTGTTGTTTTTTTTTTTTTTTCCCCTCATACTCAATATCAACACAGCACCAGAGTAAGTAAATAAAGGGGAAGCTCTAACTGGCAATTGCAGTACCCCGCACACTGGCAATTTCTGATTGTGTGAATGATGCTCCAGGATTGTAGTCAAGGCATAATTGAGACAAAAAGAAAATCCTTCCAAGAAATTTCTGCTTATTTTAGCTGTCACTGCCGTATAACTGAAGCCGTGGTGGAAACCAGTAATTCATGGGAAGGGATTTTCAAAGTCCCCTTTTCGTGTGCTGCAGCCCAAGGTAAACAACTCTACTCTGATAGTTAACCCCACCCTGTTTGAGGTTGAAGTGAAGCATTTTTTTCCAGTACATGGTATTTACTTAACAGTCGTTATCAAGCTATTATGAGATCCCCCTTCTACCACCCATAGCTGTGGGCTGGGGGTGCACCCCCCTGTCCCAAGCAGAGTCCCCTGCCCTAGAGAGGAGTCATTGAGCAAACAAGCAGAGAGCAAGGCAACCAAAGATAAGGTGGGGGTGGGGGAGGGAGGAATCCATGCTTAGCCATGGCACGAAGACAACAGATGTTGGCAAAATGAAGTCATCTGGAGCAAGACTGGTGTGCATGGGTTGGTTGTGCTGTTGGGGTTACACGTTCTAGCTTTGGCCTGGGATGTGCTGTTGAGCTACAGTGGGGAACAGAAACGAGGTGCCATCCCCACAGCCCTGCAGCTGGGGGCTGGACTCAGCTCTGCACCTCACCACCACAACCCTACCACGGTAATGTTGGGACACAGATGTAACACCAGATGTGCCACATTATTCACAATGCCGAGTACATTCATTTGGGGAGATAACAATACCGGTTGGTCTATTTTTAATTCAGTTTCTTGACAGAACATTTAGCAGTTCCTCTTAGAGAAGAATTTTGTAATGGGTTCCTATCATGTCAATTTGGAACGCATTCCAGCCTCCCACTACTGAGAAGTGTAAAACTATTGGCAACATATGGCATCCCCGTGGAGCTATTTAATTGTACAAAGGGCTGCCAAAAGATAAAAAGGGACTCAGAAAAAAATAAAAAAAATAAAAATACTACAGCTCCATCCCTCCCCTTTCAGCATCTAACAGCAAAACAGCTTGCTCGATTTCCTAAATCCCTTCTCAAACAAATCTGGGCTGCTGCTCTGGTGCTTAATAAGCTGGGGGCTCTCATAGCAAGATCAGGGATCTGACTTCAGCTCAAGACCTCTGATTTCTTCCCCCTCCCAGTAGTGATCATGCCTGGTTTGGGGCCCGTGTTTGTGCCAGCACTGTGGCCCCAATGGGGCAGTGTGAGCCATGGGGCAGCTGTGGAGCAGGTGGTAGTGGTGGGAGTCTGCCCAGGGTGTGTGTGTCTCCAGCTGGACGCCAACTCACATCTTACAAGGGCTGTTTCTTGGGGTCTTTGGATATGCTGTTGTTTAACAATGCTGGTGTGCAAACATCTCAAGGTTCTGGAGAAGTTGTGTCAAGTGTATGGAAGCTGTTGTGCCACCTGGAGTGGTTTTCTTCCAAACAGCTTTTCAGGAAGAAAAACCTCCTCTGAACGTCAGAATGCTCCTCAGGCACTGCTTTACCAGCTGGCACAGTCTTGCTGCATCCCTGCATCCCACACTGCCCCAGGCTTACCCTCCCAGCCCTCACCATGCCTACGCTGGCTTCTGCCTCAAGTCCAGGGAAACCAGCTCTTCTTTTTAGCCACCAAGGTGTGAGACAGGGCTTGGGCATTGTCCACACACAGCATGGCATCAGAGCTGCCCAACAGAGCCCCTCCACACCAGCCACAGCCCTCTGCGTTCACTCCGTGCCTGCAGTCACTCCAGCACATCCCCACTCCATGCAGAGGCACGGTCACAATGATCCACTTCGAATGAATGAAGGATGCAGGATGCAATGCAACCTTCTTGTTCAGTGCTTTTTACGTTGACAGACTTCTCTAGGAGAAGCCTCCAGCCCTTGAGGGTTCTCTGCTAGTGATGGTAAGCTGAAGTTTGGCAGATCAGAATTGCAGCCCTAGGTTAATGCCTCTCCTGCCCCATGGAAATCTGGTGTGCAGAGAAAATGAGGCACATTCATGGAGGAGGTGGTGCTGGGATGTGCCAAGGTGTAGATATTAACACATACATTGGGTGACAAGTTTATGGGCACCTGGGCTGGGTGCTCCACTGCACAGCCCCTTGCACAGGGTTGCAGCCCCCCTGGGTTGTGTTGTTCCTACACCAAACCTGCTCAGCCACGTGCCAGGGGCTGCTCCAAGTTGACATTAAGGGGGTCCTAAAGCCAGTGTCCTGCTGGGAGGCACAACCCCCCCTGGGGACACTGAGCCACTGACAATGGCTGGGAGCAGTCTGGTTGTACCACTCCAGCTGGCTCAGGTATGAGGGCTCACTTCCTGCTTTCTCACTTGTCAGAGCACCATTCAGTCTCCCCTGGTGATGCTAGACTTCAGGAATAATATTACATGGAAATACTAGGAATTATATATATAGAGAGAAAACTTTCAACTAACTTGAAGTCTTACCATCCACATGAAAAAAGCAGGCGAGAAACAAGGGATCAAGTGAAAACCTAGCCCTGCCTGTACAGTGAGAAATTCAAGAGATTATTAAATGGCAGTCATTCTGCTGAAAATGGAAACCCAACTTTAATTAATCCTATTACTGGAGGCCTTAAGGGGGCAGGCAACAGGTATGTTCAAAACCCATGTTAGGAGGGATGGAGACCGGGGGCCAAAACACATAGCTATGTAGAAACAGGCTGCAAGATACTCTGTTACATCAGAAACTGAAGTCCACAAGAGCATTTGCAGCACTGTGAGATGCCAGGAAAGTGAAGAGAAGAGCATGGCAGGGAAGTCCCGTTACTCATCGTGAGCAGCACAAGCCCCACACAGCCTTGGCCTGTGTGTGGGTAGGGAGGCCAAAGCTCTATCAGGGTTTTGGGAGGAGCCACAAGAGCAAGTTTACATAAGAAACAGGAAGAAAAAAACTAAAATCAACACATAAGGCTGGGAAAGCGTCAGCCAAGATCACTTAAGATGCTCCAGAAAGAAGAGATGGAACAGGAACAAAAAATATACTCAGTCTGTCAGTAGAACCACCCTTGTGCTGAAAACTCTGTGGGAGCAGCTCCTGGACTCACCTGGGCACTGCGGTGGCAAAACAGGACACCTGTGGGGCAAACACACTCAGACTTTTCCCCACATTGAGTTTGTTGACTTTGGGAAATGCTGTTCCTTATTGCACGGCTCAGGTGTGGAGCTGGCCTGGGTCAAGTTGAGTCCCATTGCTGCCTGCATATCAGATACCTGTCTGGGGGTCTCCCACAGCATCCCCACGACAGTGCCCTCTCCTCCTCTCTGGGGATGTGCAGGTGCTCACAAGCCCTGCAGGGAGCCCAACTCCTGTCCTGGAAAACCCCAGCACAGCTCTTGGTTGCTTTCTGCTTTTTAGTGTTTCCTGCCAACAAAGGAAGAAATAGCCTGACAGAGATATAAATAACCTGACTGAGATAAAAGATGCCTAAATCCCGGCGACTTTCCTAAAATGATCCTAAGTCACCAGGGTGGTTTTGAAAAGGTTCTCCTGCGGTGCCAGCATGGAAGTGAGGTTTGGCCTCTGCGGGAGGAAGAAAGCTGAGTGCCTCGCTCCACTAAGGGCTGCTACAGCTCCCCATTGGCATGCATTATTTATAGCAGGAATAGCAGTAAATTAGTATCTGATGAGCTCTCAGATTGAGCCTTTGTGTTGGCTCAGTCCCACTAATGCAGCCTACAGAAAACCCAACTGCACAGAAGCGACGGCGTGGGCTCTGTTACTGCCAGAGCCTCCCTCTGATTTCAAGGAGATGGTTCTCCGGTGCTGTTAACATGAATAGGAGCAAAAGGTGTCATTGTCAACTCTAGACTGGTTTTTATCAGTGCACATTGCACTTCATTAGAAAAGGCTTCCATGTTTTTGCATGGCAAATAAGTAGAACTGGGAGATGAGATGGGGAAAAAATTGAGAAATCATGTTGAGTTTAATCAGAGGAGTAACAAAAACACATCTGCTGAAAGGACTTGCTTTTCTTAGGTTCATAAGTTGGGTTGGATCGCATTGGTAAAGGGGTAATTTTACTGCTTTTACAAAGAGTGCTGACAGCTTAAATGAAAGCAGAACACTTTGCTTGACCAAATGCAGCTTAACAACTGTCTCTCTCTTCCTTCCTTTTGCATATGAGCTGACAAACATCATTTCATTAAATCACAGAATTGATCATAGAATCATTAAGGTTGGAGAATACTACTAATATCGTCCAGTCCAACCACCAGCTGACATTGTCATTCTGACAGCATCTTGCTTTGGGTTGGGTTTGGCCTTGGGTATCATCTTTAAGGAGCCCTGCATCTCATCCACCAGCAGAGGCAGGCAGGAGGGGAGCTTTCCTTGACAGCCATGTTTACCTCAACATTATGGTCTGGGTTCCCATGCAGAATGGTTCACCTCAACAACAGCTGGAAAATCTCTGGGCACCAGAAATTACCAGCATCTGTGTTTACCATCTCACATGCAAAATTGCAATGTTCCAACTGTCACATCTTCTTTTGCAGAGGATGAAGATGGCTGATGAGTTACTCCCTATCTCCTGTTCAACATCTCAGCACAGAACAGGACTCTCCCAGGATCTCTCCTCTTTCCTTTTTTATTTTTTATGTTATTTTTTTTAATTGTTGCTATCAGACTTTGCTGTAAAGTATTCAGAAGAACCTCCAGAGTTCCCTGGGGAAAGCAAACCCCATAGGGGAGAAGCTTCTTTCCATGGCCAGGAGGGACAGCAGCTCTAACCCTTGCTCCTTCCTATTGATTGAATTAGGGGTGGGTGCATCTTGGGACACCATTGCACCAGCATGGCTTCTATCAGCATAGGGGTTTTAACTGGTCAGATATAGGCAACATCCCATGGAACAGAGAGCCTGCAAAGTGAAGTGCAGAATGTATCTGGAATATGCAGCTGGTCTCCTAGCAGAGATACTGCAAAGAAGGAGAGGGGGTGAAAGGGACAGAAGAAGAGACAGATGATCTCTTTGGAGCCCAAAATCTGTATGACTCAGAGGTGACATGCCAAAAATCAAGGTAGGTTACAACCTGCAAATAAAATGTAGTAAAAAAAGAAAAAAAAGAAAAAAAAAAAGAAAGGAAACAATCTTAGGTCACACAGGCAGAAATAAAAAAAAATAAAAAATGAAAACAAGAAGCATGGAGCTACTATACTGGGAAGAGAAGGGTGAAATAAAAGATAAATGTAGTTATAGCCAAAAACTAAATGGGTACTTTGCTTCAGTTTTCAATAAAGATGATGCTTCAGGACACAAGGGCACAGAGATGATAGCTAATGGGCATAAGATTTATAAAAATGGAAATTTCAGCATCCAAGGTGAAAGCAAAACTGAGAGAGCTTTAATGCACTGAAGCCAGGGGGAACAAATAATCCAGTCCAGACTCCTGAAAGGATTGGCACATTGAGTCCAACATTAAGGATTTTTAATACATGAATCAAGCAGGAGAAAATAGCAAGCCCAGTTCTCTTGTTAGAAAAAGGAAATAAAGGGCCCAGGCAGCTGGAGACATCAGGAGTATGCAAAGCTTAGAATAAATTTGCTGGGAAAGAATAATTAAAGACCTGAAGGTAAATGGAAAATGGGATCAAATATAGCAAATAAAACACTTGGGTGATCCTGATGAGGGAAGTAATAGAAACAGAATGAAATGTAATAGTACAAAGTGCAGAGCTGTGCATGCTGGGACTAATAACGTGAATTTCTGCTTGAAGCTTGGGCCTCAGCACTTGGAAATGACAGAACAGGAGAGCAACTTGTTTCTGCTCATCTGTCACAGGGGACAAAATGGCAAACGTGCTTATCCCGGGCAACATTTTCCAACTAAAAATGTGCCTCCATGGGTTCCACGTCCCTGGTCAGGTGCAGTCACATCCAGGAGGACATCCCACCACCCCTGCTGGAGGACCAGGAATGAAGGAGAAGGCTCAGAAGGGGCCATATGGCCTGAAAGGAAGGGCTTGGCAGGTGTGACAGGAAAAATCAACAGCCGAGGGAGGCAGGGAGAGAAGGGAACAAATAGAAAGGAGAAACAATGCTGCTCATGCTGAAGGACTAAGTCAGAACAAGGACAAACGAGCTGATTGTGGCAAGCATTTAGGAAGCTGTAAGATTTCTAATGGGAGAGTTGTAACTATCTGAAAGAGTCCAGAAGTTTAGGGGCAGGAGGACACTGAAGCTAGACTTGAATGAGAGATGAACAGACTCCTGATGGGCCCCTCCTCATCCTGCAGTTTGGAAGGGGATGTGGGAGGGGTGGCTGGGCAGGAGGTGAAAGGTATGGCAGCCTGCTGGGCTTTCACATTGATCCTCCCATTTCAATGCTCACAACCAAGACACGAGGGGGATGAGCTGAAGCAGGAGGCAAGAAGAGCCTTGATGTTCAAGCAGCAGGTTTGTCATCGAGCAGCAGAGGTGGGGACATCACGGCTGGGCAGACAGGATGAGACCCCTCTGCATTTCATCTGCTAGGAGCAGGTCTGTGAAATCAGAAAGCACTGTTCTCCATCATCACTGGAGCCACTGTTTAAATTCACTTGGATCAGGGGGTAATTCTTCCACTCTGCTAAAGGTTTCTTTTGTAAGTGCCACTCCATGTCTCTTGATTTGATTTCCTTGTACCTTTTTTCATCCATTTTTAATAGGCTTCCAGATTTTTAATAGCTTTAGAGATTTCTTTTCTCCTTCATGTCTATGTTGTTGATTGTAAGACTGGCTTTTGGATCTCTCCTTTCTTTGATACCCTGCTTGCCTGGGCCGTCTTCTCACTTATCCTTTAAACATATTCTCAATGTACTCGGTTTACTTCATCGAGCATTTTTTGAAAGCATTGCCTTTGCTTTTCCTCTCAACTCTGTTATCTGAATACATCTTAGGTAATTAATCAGCTCCCATTGATCTGAACATAAATTTCCAGATTTTTCAGACATTCATTACATGCGCTGAATAGATGTGAGAGTGGCTGGATGAGAGAATTCATACCTGACAAACAGCCCATCCAGCTCTGAGCTGCTCCCTCTCCCCCAGCTCCTCTCCCCATTGAGGAGCCGGGTGGAGGAGTGGCATCTTTCAGACAGCTGTGAGGAAGAAGTAAAAGTACAGAATACAAATTCACTCCTGAAGGGCTCTTCTCCCCATTCCTCAGGATGAGCAGCCATTTCTGATTGGAACCCACCAGGACCAGCTGGCCCACTGGTGCTCCTTACTGCCAACCCATCTCTGTTACAATGCGCTTGCATCCCAGAGCACCTCAGTGTGGCCATGAAGCTGGACTGGAGGCTGCACGGATGTGGGCTTTGCTGTGCCCACGTCACCTTTTTTCACCCCGAGCCCCAGTCATTCCCCAGGGACCACTCTGCAGCTCCTTGTCTGTGCCCTAAGAATCACAGCATCACAGAACTGAAGGGCTTGGAAGGGACTCCTGGAGATCCCCCAGCACGACCCCTTGTCAGAGCAGCTCCCTGCAGTGGGTTGCACAGAGTGCCTGGGTCTGCTGGAGCATCCCTGCGTCACTGAGCAGCTCCACAGCAATGAGTGCTCTACGTCAGGGGAATATTTCCTGCATATTTAAAGAGCTTTAAGTCCTATATGCATGTACTCCATTGTGTTTCATTGCCAAAAATGCCATTAAATGAGTTTGCTACTGCAACACAGGCAGAGACAGCCCTGCCTTGCTTTTTGTGTTTTATGTATTCTCGTGCTGAAAGTAATGAGGAAAGGGTCGTCAGGGTGGAATGAAAGAAAAATACAGGGATTGCACGTCTCTCTGAGTGGACAGGAGTGACAAAGGCCATAGGTGGGGTATGGGTCAGATAAATTGTCTATGATGTCTCATCACCATCTCCCTGCCATAGCCAAGCGTGATGTGTTTGCAAGGCAGAGAGCTCAATTCAATCAGCTCTCTTTCTGCATATATTTATATGTATATCAGCGAGTTTATCCCTCCGCTTTGGTTTCAGCAGGGATATTTTCGGAGTAAGCTGCAAACCAGCATGAATCAGAGTTCTTGAAACTGGGTCTGAACAACAACAGAGCCTTCTATTATGAAAATACAGTTTAGCAACGAAAGGAACAAAGCCACACCACGTCAGTCCAGGATGGTCAGGACCTCATTCAGAAGGACCCAGTTTTTCAGCATTTGGTTTTATTATGAGCTATATCACTTATTCTCCTTATTCTTTTTTCTCTGAGCATCGGATTTGCTCATGCGGTACAACCGTTCATCAGAAATCATTGTTGCAAACGGAATTCCAGTTGCAGATGTTAAAAGTATTTTTATTTTCATCAAATACTCCGTTCCATTAATACGTCGCCTCACCCAAAAAGTTAAAAAAAAATCCTGATTTTGGTCCCACAACTATGCCAAATGAAGATGATGTGCCAGCTTTCCTGCAGCTGCTTTTTGAAATGGTCGGTGCTCGGGTGTCTGCATGAGAGTGATTTAATATTTAAGGGGAGTGAAGAGGATTTGAAGAAGCCTTACAGCTTAGGAAGTTTGTGAAAAATCTCTTTTCTGGTTTAAAATGAATCAGAAATGTGGATGCTGTTTATTGCTGTGGACACAGTTTTCTCGGTATTCAGTCTGGGGAAAAAATCTCTTTCCATTATGCAACATGGATCTGATCCTTCAAGATCCTAAACAACCAGCAAAAAACTGTGGAATAGCTCTCACGTACGGTGACCAGCACAGGTTTCCATGCATTGGGTGCAGAGGTCAGATGGGTGGGCATGCACAATAAGGTACCAGTTGGGAAATGCTTTTTGGTACCTCCATATTCTGTTTCCTCGCCTCCTCCCAGCTCTCACTGCTGCTCTGGCTCAGCAGATGTGCCAACTCTTATCCCTGGTCTCCATGTCTTCTAATAAGCTTAGCAAAAGCCCTCCACTGCATATGGTCAGATTGCAGTACTTGAATGCTTGTAGCATGGGCAAATCAAACCCAATTTCCCGCAGTACAAAGCCCTGCACTGCTCCCCAATGAGGGCTATTTTCCTGCCAAATTGCATCTTTCAAACCACAGGCAATTCAGCTGTAGAGCTGCCAAGAATAAAAGGTCAGAAGGATACCATTTTTTAAAAAAAAGATTTTCTCCTCTTCCCTTCAAAAGAAGCTCTCCTAATTTTGCTTAAACTTCCAAAACAAGGGAGAAATTGTTGTGGGGTAGGTGCAGATTATAAGCAATTTCAGCCCAAAGGACAACAGTCTGCAAACCTATCAAGAGTATGGGAAAATAACAACTTCCAACGGGGCCAGGGCTGGAAATGCTTCCCATCTACTTTGGTTTATGAAGAGCTGCTCCAGCAAAGCCAGCGGAGTTATGCAAGCAGAAGTAGAACGGGACCTTCCTGAGAACCACAGAATCATAAAGGTTGGAGCAGACCTCTAAGAACACCTAGAGCAGCCGTCCACCTACAGCCAGTATTGCCCATATCCCTCAGTGCCACATCCCCATGGCTCTTGGAAACCTGCAGGGACGGAGACCCACCACCTCCCTGTGCAGCTGTGCATCACCGCTCTAAGAAGATTTTCCTACTATCCAACCTGATCCTTCTCCGGTACAACTTACAGTCATCACCGCTACCTGTGCAATATTTTGCACACATCAGTTTTATTTGAAAGACTGCCACGAGCACCTGCTAAGCAGCAGTCTTTATGAGATAAGTATGCGGCAAATGGGAAGATGGGGAAAGCATCTCTCCTTTTCTAGACGGGAGAAAAAGAGTGGACTGGAAGGTGATTGCAGCAAACAATAAAATATGTAGAAAGAATAAAGTAATGGAAGATTTTAAGTGCCCAAGCAGAGAGTAGAGGACATTAGGGAGAGAATGCTAGCTGGAAGCTTGTTTATGGGATTGGCATAAGATTGCATTTCAACTTACTGCGTGTATCAGCTGAAAAGGAGGAGGGCTACGTGACTCGTATTCAGTGCTGCACTGCATGGAAGGTGACTGAAGACAAGCTGTACTCCATGGGAAATCACTCTGCCAAACACCCATGTCCATGGCGACGGGCTTAGGGCAAGGGAAGGTTTTGAGCAGGAAACTTGGAGCAGTCACAGTGCTGCTGACAGCCGCCTTGCAGCCAGCACGAGAAGCCAGCAGCAGTGTTTAGGGCTGATGAAATCACATGTAAAACGTTTTACAACCCAAAGCACTACGGAGATATAAACACCCAAATCAGACGGAGGGTATTGGTGCGATGGCAGCTCTGGGCTGTGGGGCAGGTGAGGTATGAGCTGCTCTGCATGCAGAAAATCACGGAAACAAAGAATATCCTGAGTTTGAAAGGACCCATAAGGATCACCGCGTCCAAATCCTGAAATGTGAAGTTTACTGTTGATTGAGGAGGGGAAAAAAAATAAGCCAGCAGAAGAAAACCTTGTGTAAAGCAGTGACAGCCCAGCCTTGTCAGCTCTGATGGCAGCACAGTCTGAGATGGCAGAAGCAGAGAGGTGACGAAAGATGCCACGTGGAAGGGCTGAGATGTGACATCAGTGCTGCTGCCGGGATTCGCTGCTACACGTTGGGCTTTTTGATGCAAGATTTAGAAACTCACCTTCCAAAGGCAGAGATTCATTTTCCAGAGGAAGGAGCCTGAGTGAGTGGAGAGTAGAACGTTAAAATGCTTTACCATGGTGCTTGAGCAGATAATTAGGCAATTAGTAGTATTAAAGGATGACAAAGAGGCTGGTCTTGCTGAAGGACATTGCTGGGTCTTGAGGCCAACAGCAAGGGTGAGGGGGGAGCTGCCAGCTCTGGAAGCTTCTCTGAGGGCTCCCTACAAGCATTTGGCTAATAACCATGGCCAGCACTGCTGCCTGCCATCCTGAGCTGGTCTGGTGGAGGATGAAGGTGAGGAGCAACAAAGGCTTGCATTTCTTTGGGTGTGGAACCACATATCTTTAAGGTTCCTTCCAATCCAATGCATTCTCTGAGTCTATGACTTTTTTCTTGCCCCCTTCCTCAGTACAGCTTAGCTCACTAATTCTGTTTAGTTTTTGACTGTTCCTGCACAGTAAGCAGATGTTTTCATTACATTTTCACAGTGACAATGAGCTTTTATTGAGAAGTTACAGTCAATTTAGAACCCATTAACGGCTGTGAATGGTTCAGATTGTCCCTTCCAATTTTCATTTCTTTGCCTTTTATGCACCAGATTTGTTCAGCTACTGTACTGCCCCGCCATGGAACTTGTGGCATTTCCTAAATGAGCTTTCAAAACTCGATCGTTACATATTGTTTCGTATTTATCCACAAATATTCACTGCTCTGTCCATGTATTAAAGTGAATGCTCAGGCATCTGGGCTATTAATAAACAACACTTGATAACAATGGTCCTCGTGTGAACCATCAAGACTCTGCAGTATTAATAGCCTTTCCTTTTGGAGAAGGACTATTTATTCTTACCCTTTTCCTTTCTCCAGGCTGGGTCTGATCGAATTGTTCTTTGTGAGTAATCTCCATGGAGAATAAAGTTCTTATTCCTCTATGAAAATAATTCATTAATTCATCCTGTGAACTTTATGCAAAGAAACTCAGCCTTTTGCTTTCGCTGTTTGCTCCTTATTACTCACTGTTGAGTCTTGGTTCACCTTTAGACTTCTGTGTTGCTCCTCCTACGTAATTGGATGATGAAACAATTAAGCAAAGAGTGACTGGTAGCAGTACCCAATATTATGCTTCTTCAGTGATTAAATCAGCCTTTTAGCAGAGATAGGAAGCTCTAGAGACCCGTGAACTTTTCTTTGAAAGACTGAGAGATGTCTGCTCATCACAAGAAGCCAACACGACGACTCCACAGGCGACTGCGGCTTCTCTCAGCCCAGCATGGAAAAAGCCTTTTAGTATTTCCAAACCACAACGGCAGCCCATTCTCTTAGGCCTGCAAATCTCCTGGAAATATTTTTCTGTCTGCAAAGACTGTGTAAAAGACACTGTTTCAGGGTGAGATTAAACACCATGTAGAAGCCCTGTGCTGTTGGTGAGGGCTGCAGCTTCCCCTCTCCTTTGGCTGAGTTTACTCTGTGGTCTTTTTTTATTATTATTATTGACAGGGGCCTGGAAACATTTCTGCAGGGCTTAAATCAACTGCAAAGATGGGAGAGCCCAGAGGAATGGACCCAGGCTGGTGTAGGGGAGGACACAGTTCTGTAGGGGAAGTTTCAGCTTGATGTTAAGTGGTGGGATACCCTCAAGGCACATGAAAAGGGCCATTTTTTGCCATTTTTTCCGCACTTTCTACAGCCTGGAAGAACCAGGAGCCCTGTGACACCTTTCAACACTCAAACCCTGAGGTCAAAATGCAGAAGTGAGCATCTCTTTCTACACATTTCTATAGAGCTCACGCCTTAACCTTCCCAAAAGTTACCGCAGCAGTCGTATTGTTTGTCTGCTCTTTGGTTGAGCTCATCAGTTCTTCTTCTGGCATTATTTCTGCTGGTTATCAAGAATACATTTTGCCAAGGTCTCCATAAAGCAACCTGCCCTCAGCACATTTGGGGACCTGTCTGCTCTCTGTTACAGTTTGTTTCTTTATACATTTTAATTTAGAGCACAGGTTGGTAGGCAATTTATCTGCAATCGATGAACTATAATTTCCCAAACTACCAAGGAAAAAAAAAGGTTAACTTAAGAGCATCTTGTGTTTGCTGTCTGAGACCACACAGAAGCAAAGACAAATAAAGAAATAACCTTAATTAACTGCAGGTTAAGCGCTGGGTTTACAGGCTCAAATTCCTGTGGCTTCTCAGCTCACACTCCTATAAATTGTTATACTTCTTTGCACATAGATGGGAGTCTGGGATGATCAGCATCTTGAGTTAAAGTGCCTTTAGGCTCCCAAACCTGTCCGTTCCGACCATCGCTCTCACAAAAGCCAATAAGCCTGTCAGTGTTGATTCAGCAACAGCAAGGCTCAGCACTCGTGTCCCTGAGTTATACTACAAGACAAGTTGGCACCTGTGAAAAACAAAGGAAAATCTCCTACTGATTCCAGGGGGAGGTAATCTAAACGCTTATTAGCCAGCATCCTCCTGTGTAGCTTCACCAATCAAAAATATGTCAAAGCTAATTTAGATTGTGTATCATCAACATCATTGTTATTATTACTTCGATTGTGGCTCGGAATTGGGTTAGGAGAGAGCACCTCTGAACCTTTTGGCTTAACAGTAAAACGGGGGGAAATGAAATAGGGAGTATGGACAGAGGAGGAGGTGTGAGCAAACAGGCTGACCTTGTGGGTTTATGTGATAGATGGTGGTTAAGGTGCACCAGAAAAGTGGGTCACTGAAAAAAAAAATGAAAGAAAGTCCTTGGGGGTGAGTTTGCAGAATGGGAGAAGGTGGTTCTGAGGATATTTATGGAGATAACAACTTAGAGCAGACAGAGCTGGCAACAGGCCAGGTGAGTTGAGACCTTCCTTTCTCTTGCCAGCCAAGGGTTCTCACTGTGGCCCAATGAGCTGAACCCTCCCTGCTGTGCATCTCCATGGGAAGTGAGATGGACCTCAGGCAAGACTGTCTGACACAGAGAATTTTCTGACCAGCATCTTGTAAGAGCAAGTGAGGAACTGGAGGCAAAGTCAAGGGAACGGGAAGAGAAGATAAGAGCTGATGGAAAAGAGCACAGTTGTCCCTAAGCTACAACTTCCCCTTCTTTCCAAGCCCTGCCATCCAGCACAGCCATCCGCAGCACTCAGTCCCAGCCCGTCCTGGGCATCCCTGTGGAAGTTCTCAGTAACTTCAGAGGGATTAAAATTATGGAGTCCACTTTCCTTTGGGTTTGAGCCTCCTCGTTTTCTATAAGATGGCTTCATGCGTTGCTTCCATCCTCTCTCTTCCATGGGCACTAAATGCAGCCACATCATTTGAGAACAATGACAGCAAAAACAGCAAAGCAGAGAGCAAACAGAATTATTATGTATTTCATAGAGTCATAGAATGGTTTGGGTTGGAAGGGACCCTTAAGATCACCTCGTTCCAATCCCCTGCTATAGCAGGGACACCTCCCTCCAGCCCAGGTTGCTCACAGCCCCATCCAGCCTGGCCTTGGACACCTCCTGGGAAAGACTCTCATTCTCATTTTGAGGTGGGTGCAAGTCTAAATTTGCTGTTACATAACAAAACACGTTTAAAAGCAATTCCTTTTGAAAATAGACTCCTGAACTTTTAAATTACTGTGATAATGCAGCCTAAGCTTGTGAATGCTCCAGTCTGGGAGAAAGCACAACAGCGGCTTTTGATGAGGACATGAATTTGTTATGACAGGCTAATTTTACAAACCCATGCCTGCCTTATGGCAGAATTATAAAGATACACGCGAAGAAAGCAAAGCCCAGGAACCAAGAAATGTATCGTGCCACTGGTGAGAAAATGTTCTTGCAGAGCCAACTCCCACGGGTCAGCACAAGGCAGCACCCAGCCACCTCTGATAGCCCAGGGCTCACCGTGCTGTGTGCTCTGTGCATGTTTAGGCTGCTGTTTGATATGGGCCTGTGTGTCTGTGCACTGAGATACGAGCTGCTGTGTGTGAATAGCAGCAATGGAGAGATCTTGGGGGAAAGAGCAAGGAGAAGGAAAACACCAATCCACCAGCCCCCCAGATAAAGCCTGAAACAATAGAAATCCTGCCTGGAACCTTCCTGCAGCCTCACCGTGCCTGAGTGGAGCTGACACTGTGCGTTAACATCAGAGAGGAGTAAGTGGTCTCCTAGAAATAATCTCGTTGCAGATATCCTTGCTAATCCTCCAGCGGGAAGGGGCAGGAAGGTAGGGATGAACGGATGTCTGCAGATGAAGGGAGCGAAGGGATAGCCTGGAAACACAAGGAGGAAACTGGAGAAATGGAAACCAAAGCAGAGGAACTGCGCGGGAGAGGAGGAGACAAGCTGGTGGCATAGAGTGACAGCCTCAGCCAGCATCACCGGGAAACAGGGACTGCAGGAAGGAGCAGAGCACGCAGGAAGGAGGAGAGATGCATGGAGGTGATCTCACTGGGGGCTCCTGGCTCCCGTGAAGCTTTTGTGAGCAGCAGTGCAGCAAAGTGGGTTTGAAGGAACCCACTGTGGGTGGATGCCAAGAGGCACTCAGCTCCTCACCAGTGACTGCCGTACCACGGAGCGGCCGAGCAGCCCGGGTTGTGCTGCAAACAGGAGCTGTGGGTCAGGTGGTGACTGAGGGAGCTGTTGCAAAGAGCTCCCAGCTCACTGTCACTGCATAAATCTCTCCAGCCCGTCACTGATGGAAGGGTCTATGTGACAGGTGTCACCCATAAATCGCATTTAAATACATCCATTACAGCGCACTGTATCACTCACAATCACCCATGAAATGTCTCTTTGGAGTCAAGAATCAGACAGGGCTGATTTAGGGCTGTTCTGCCCATGTGATGGGATTAGCCAGGTCTCACAGCCAGTAGCACACCCAGCGATCCGGGGAGCAGCAGCAGCCCCACGCACTGCTCTCCTGCAGCCATTCCTGCATCGGAGCTGCTGCAAAACCGGAGCGTGAAACGGAGCCCAGACACTTCAAAACCCAGTTCCCACGGGAACACACGTGAGGTGACTGCAGTGCCCCACACAATACACAGCCTCTCACTTTCGGTCATTCTTTCCACCTTTGCAAGTGGAGTGAAGGCAGCTTCCCACGCACAGCCCCAGGCATGCACACAGCTTCTGCATCGTGCACGGGCAGAAGGAGCCCCTTCCCAGCTTAGGATGGGTGGCTTTCCTTTCTCCTCAGAAGGAGCAGATGGTTTGAGGCATCAGCCTGCCCTGAATGGGGAACCTCGGTAAGGGTGTCTGTGTTCAACTCGGGATAACATGAGAGCGTTTGTGAGTTAAATGGGGCAGATCAAATAGGGAAATGCTCTTTGGGATGCATTGGAACAGGTTGCCCAAGGAGGTTGTGGATATCCCATCCCTGGAGGCATTCAAGGCCAGGCTGGATGTGGCTCTGGGCAGCCTGGTCTGCTGGTTGATAACCTTGCACATAGCAGGGGGTTGAAACCAGATGTCCAGATAGAAGTGATGCTGATCCAGGAGGCTCAGACTGTCCTGGTGGAGCGACTGCTGTGGGTGCTTTAGGTAAAAGCAGAGGAGAGAGGTGATCACATCTCCATTTCTGAGCATGCCTGGTAGCAGCAGGTTCAAAGGAAGAAGAATGGAGAGCAGTTCCAGACAGGCAGCATCCTAGTGGCCCAGTGAGGAGCTCCTGCCCTGCACACACAATGGGGCTCAGCTTCCCTGTTATGCACATCCTATCCCTTTCAGAAATCTTCTGGCATTACAGCCTCGATGATACCTCTGCACTGAGATAAAGTGAGCCCTCTTATATAGCAGAGCAATGGAGCCTGGACTGGAATCTCAGGTTCAAGCAGCAGCCAAAGGTGGCCAATGTGGGTGTGAGTCTCCAGGGTTCTGCTCAGCCTTAGTTTGCCAGAAAGCTCCCTGGGGAGGAACAGCCCCACTTCTCTTTGCCACAGAGCTCAGGATGAAGGAAGGGATGGAATCAGCCCAAGGCAGGAGGAGCCATCAGGGATGTCAGGCAGCCACCTGAGGAGAGGGCGTGGGCGAAGGTAGGAGCAGAGCATTGTCACTTTTAATGAGGAGGGTGATTACATCCCAGCAGCTGCTTGCAGATTAGAGGGAGGACTTGGTTGATGGGGATAATTATCTCTCTGAGGAATGAGGAGATTCTGTGCTCTGTCAGGCAGCTCTGTGTCCAGCATTGCCATCCCTGGGGGTGACCATCGGTGTCTCTCACTCCCACCCCAGTGGAGGGGGATTCCTGACCTCAAAGCCTGCAATCCATGGATTAAGCTGGTGTCTTACATCCTCAGCCCCATTCTGTTCCCCACAGGGTCCAGCTTGGGCACCTTGCAGACAACCAAAATGCTCTGAGGAGGATGTGTTGGGATGGTGTGCACTGTGGGACACTGCAGGAACCAGCAATGGGAGGGAGGACCATCACCAGTGGGTGTGACCACTGATTTACTTTTGGAAATAAAATATTTAGCTTCAAAACAACAACAACAAAAAGTGTTTCTCAGAAGAAATGCCAATCCCTTCAGTTTCATTAGCAATGCAAACTGAGATAGCAATCGTAGCTTACTGATAGCATTTCAGTTAGCTTTTATTAAGATTCTAACCCTGACTCCATAGGTAGTGTGTAATGTAGAATATGATCTTCCCAGCTTAAAAGCTGTAAGCGTATCAGCTAGTCTGCTGCCAAAAACTGAACAGAAAGGATCCTTTAAACATGCTTCCTAAGCAAGTTATGGATGATAGATGATCTGTCTTTTTCTGCTGTAATTAAAGGAGGTGGACTTGATTAGCAGGCAGCACCTGGGCTGCGTCCCTGCTGATGTGGCCCCATGGCCACAGTGCCAAAGCAGCAGCAGTGTAGGCTGGAGGGCCTCCTCCTGATTGGGATGCACAGAGCGTGCAAAGGTTATAATGGTGATCTGCCCACAATGCTGAGATCCTATATTGATGTCTACATGGAAAATATCCTGCAAACTTCAGTGTTCCAAGGTTTACCCATGGAAATGGTGCAGTCCCTGGAGATGTTCAAGAATCACAGAATCACAGAATGGCCAGGTTTGGAAGGGACCTCAAGAATCATGAATCTCCAACCCCCCTGCCACATGCAGGGCCACCAACCTTCCCACTTAATGCTAGACCAGACTGCCCAGGGTCCCATCCAACCTGGCCTTGAACACCTCCAGGGATGGACGGGGCATCCACAGCCTCTCTGGGCAGCTGTTCCAGTACCTCACCACTCTTTCTTTAAAGAATTTCCCCCTGACGTCCAACCTAAATCTTCCTTCCCTCAACTTAAAACAATTTCCCCTCGTCCTGCTGTTATCTACCCTTTCAAAGAGTTGATTCCCCTCCTCTTTGTAGGCTCCCTTCAGGCACTGAAAGGCTGCAATGACGTCACCCTGCAGCCTTCTTTTCTCCAGGCTGAACAAGCCCAGCTCCCTCAGCCTGTCCTCATAGGGGAGGTGCTCCAGTCCCCTGGTCATCTCTGTGTCCCTCCTCTGGACCCTCTCCAACAGCTCCCTGTCTTTCTTGTACTGGGGGCTCCAGACTTGGACACATGGAGATGTGGCAGCTGGGGGCAGAGTTAGTGGGCATGGTGGGGGTGGGCTGATGGTTGGACTGGATGATTTTAGTGATCTTCTCCAACCTTAATGATTCTAGGAAAGTCTTAAATTATCTTGAAAAGACTGTTGGTGAATCCAGGCTTTCATCACGTGGCCATACTTCTGGTACAGGATGAACAGAGTGTGAGTACAAGACAGTGCCTATGGAGCACCACCCTTGTCTCCAACTGTACTGGATACCCTTATATCCAGCACCAGTGGTTAACAGAAAATGCTTCCTATTTTGATTTTTTTTTTCCTACAAAAGCATAGAAGGTCTTTGGGAAAGAGACCCTGAGGAAATGGCAGTAAGGAATGCATCAGGCAGAACAGAAGAGAGCATGGGACATCAGTGCTCTGATGTCCTTGGTCCTAATGACCAATGTCTTGTCCTTGGTTCCTTGTTGCTCTGCCTCCTAGGAGTGTGAGCTGCAGGCAGTGTACTCCATGGCAGTGGTACGGCTGTGGGCATCTGGCTATGGTAGGTTAAAAACTATCCTGGGGTCAAAAAAATGAATGCCTTTGAAAAATAAACAGGATTTCAGCAGCGAATGGGGTAACCACAAGTTTTTCTCTTGTGTCACAGCAAGAGAATACACACTTCTCCCACCTTATGCTGCTTGTTGACTTTCCTATGCTCTTCCAGTGCACTTCCAAACCTGCCAGGGGGGCACCAGTCTTGCCAGATGTAATTTCCTTGTGTTTCAATGGCACAGGACCCCGCTCCAGGTTTTGGAGTTTGCTGTGCTTTGTGAAGCCAAAGGACACAGCAGAATTTGCTGTCCCAGAATACAAACCTTTGCTATGAGATGTGAAAGCAATGAGTCAAGGTAAAGCAGAAGAGTAGGAGATGGTCTAAAACATAACAGAGAGAAACCACTTGATGAGTTCCGTTCCTTCTTCAGGATTGGATTCCTATGCACATGATGGGTCTGTTAGAGCTGACTGGTAGGCGTAATTGGCAATGCCTGATTAAAAAGCTTTTAATTACAACACTCAAATTATGATTTTACAAAACAACACCATTTTGCTTGTCTGAAATAAGTATTTATTATTCTCTAACTGCCAAATATTAGCTAAGCACCAGCACACCCCTTGGATTTCTCTCCAAGCAATTGGGTGATCCTTTGCTACCAGCAGGCTAAGGATCACAGAATCATAGAATGGTCAAGAAATCAAGAACTAAAGGTGCAGAGTAAATAATCTTAATTGTTGCATCTTTCCTGATGTACTCCTCCATCTATTTAGAGCTCTCTCATCTGGGCTCTCTTAGGTCCCATCTCCCATGGGCATCTGGGGATTCACCAGCACTGGCTCCAGCAGAGGAATTCTTGCTGAGCCTCCCAGGAGCCCTCCTGTTTGATCATCCCAAATGACATCTCCATCCACCATCTGCCTCCTTTGCAGCAAAACCTTGCAAACTGCTGTTTCTCCATGTCTCCGGCTGTCTGGTCTGAAATACATGGCCAATGGGTACTGGGAAAGCAAAACTGTACTTCCTACAAACTGCTACAAAGATTTTGTGCTTCTTCTCCACCCTGAGAGGTCAGGATGTCACTGAAATCATCACGTCTTTAAGAGTTTATCAATTAGATGGAAAAGGAGCCCAAAAGAGAGAGAAGAATGGAAGTGCTGAGCTGTGATGCTACCAACAGAGAGGATCGAGGTCAATGGTGCAGCTTTATACTGTCTAAATCTAGAGTCTGGCTGGCTTTTTTTCTTTCTCTTCTGGTGCAAACACACCAACCTGCACACCTCAAAAGGGCTCTCTTCATACAGGTCATGAAATGTGGGGTTTCCCAGCAAGCACCCAACCAGTTCTTGCACAGCCGACACAGGACCAGCCAAGGAAGCCAGGAGGTGCCAGGGCAGGCAGAGCAAGCAAGAACATCAGCTTGCTAAGCCATCCTAACAGGGCGCAGGGCACCGGGACAGACCTGCCATTCCAGCCCCTCAGAGGCAAAGCTGACTTATGTCCTTCTTTCAGTGCACATCAGATCCCTGCTGACCCAGAAACATTGCAGGACACAGTATGATAACCCCACTGAGAAGAAGGCTTCCTCTCCCCTGCAGCTGTACAACTCCTGTAAGCAATATTTGGAGAGGAGAACAATTAACTCACGATTTCTACGTATGACAGCGTCTGATTTCAGCGAGGGAAGAGGTTGGGAGAAAGAAGGGTTTACATTTGTGAGGCTGCTGTGTGGGGGTTGGAAAAACATGTGCTTTGCAAATTCCTCTTATTATGTTCAGTGAAATAAGCTCTTAGCCTCTTTGGCATCTGACAAGAAACGTTCTGTCAGGAAACCATGGATGTATTTTCTGCCTCTGTAACGCACACACACACATAGAGAAGCAGCTTGTTTTGCAGCATTTTATTCTGTGGTTTGGAGCAGAGGTGATACATCATCTTTTTTTCTGCTATCATTTAGCTACCAGACCAGCAACCAACTCTGAGAGATTAGATCTGCAGCCAATATATATTGAGAAGACATCAGCCTCTTGCAAGAGTGACCTAAATTACTGCTAATTGTAGTGGCAGGACTAAATAGCTCTCCTCAGCGTGTTTACAACCGGAGCAACAAACAGTTTGTTCTCAAGATAATGACAAACCGCTTATATTTGGTCTACAAAGGGACTGTTTGTTCCCTAAATACCTGCACCGGAACGGGTTTGCGAAGGGAAAACAGAATGTCTTTGTGGGCAGTGCCTGCCTGTGGCTGCCATCCCAAGGACGCTCACAGCTCCCATCTGCACTCACTCCCATAGGTGCCCACCAAGGAAAGAGCCTCAACCTCCTTGGTTTTGGAGGCGGTTTGTGGCCCAAACACTGATACACCCTGCCCTGGGAGAAAGCTCACTCTGCACCACGTCTCACCTTTCCTAGGTTGTTATGGAAAGGAAGGAAACCAGCCTAAGAAATAATGGTTTTCTGGACTGGAGTCCCTCAGGCCTGTGATTCTTCATGTGAACCCAGAAGTGAATTCAGTGTCAGACATCTCTGTGCATCTCTCAGACATGTATCAGAGACTGAGCAATTTCTCACAGCAGCAGAAATACATCTGCTCTGATTAGATGGAATAAAATCACTCCATGGAGCAGGGAGTACAGAAAATCTTTAGCAACGTAGTTTTCCATCCCTGTTCCCCTGTACAGAAACACATGTGAGCACAAACTCCACTGAACTGTGCATGAAGATGAACTCACTTCCATCTCTTCCAACCTGGGAGACCCCATGGAGGGATGTGGAGGGGCGGCCATTCCCATCCAGCTGTGCTGCCATCCAGCTGTGCTCCCATCCAGCTGTGCTCCCATCCAGCTGTGCTCCACCCATGTTTGCTGAAGCCCATCAGATGTTCTCCTTGCCCCAACCCCATGAGGACTCCCTCAGCAGCCCTGTGCTTTGCCACCAACCTCCATCCACACACAGTTCCCTCCCCACTTTCCACTTTCCCATTCCAGACTGCTACAAACTCTTACCAGAGATTTCTACCAGCACTTCCCAAACACGAATTCGCCTTCAGAAAGCATTCACCTTGAGCAGCAAATACTTTCTCAAGTACCATGCTCTGATCCAAGTGTTCTCTCCGACCTTATAATCCACAGCTCCATTAATGCGGTAATGGCTCCAGTTATCCCAGCCTGGCAGGATGGTGCCAGCAGGATGGTGAGCTCTGCTGGGCTTGCTGGGAAACCCTTGCTGCTCTTTGTACAGCAGAGTGATTTCTTTCTGCCTTAGTGCAAAGTATGGGCTTACAGACCCCTCAGCACTGCCTGCAAAATCACTGCCTCGTTCAGATCCAGCTATTTAGACTTGTTTTTGTTTTGTTTTGTTTTTTTTCCCCAGAATCACCTCTTTTGCAAGAGAGAGCTTTTCTGTTCTCCATTCCTCTGGCTGCCTGTATGTATCCTTCACCACTCTGCTCAGGTGCATTTCCTTCAAAAGCAGCACAAATTTAGCATGAATAACCACTGTTAAGGTCCTGACTGACTCCCTCTCTGTTCCTCTGCTCCTGGGTAGGAAAGGCAGAGCCTGTTCTTGCTCTGCTGGTGCTGGATTTCCAAAGCAGACTGCAATAACCCAGATCTCTGCAGTTTCCCCACAGAGCTCTGCACTATTTAGGTCTCAAGCATGCAGTCCTGTAATGAGCAGTCAATATGTATTTAGGGCCCGTGCTTTTGTTTCTTGGCTTTTACAAGAAATTTGGGTGCCTTGTATATGGAAACTTTGCGTGTACATACTTTGTATTACACAGGTTGCTCCAAAAGTACTGCCTCCTATTTGTTTCCATTGAAATTACAGCAGATACAAAGAGCACAATAACAGCATTTGACAGAGCAAATTCTCAGCTACAAACCACTACTTTTGACATCATTTTCACCACCGTTTGCTGTGTTTTTAGCCAGCAATGAACAAAGGCCTGCATGCTGCACTTGTAACAATCTGCACCACAGGAGGTGACCCACTGTTACACAGCTGACAGCATCGTTAGCAGGAAAATGTTGCCCATGCAGTCTATCATTCATCAGTCCTGACAGACAGAAGTCAGAAGGTGCCAGATCTGCACTGTACAGTGGGTGTGCTAGGACAGTGCTCAGCCAAAATGGTCTTCACACTGGGATGGGGCCTGGTGTTATTGTGCTGAAACACACCACCCACCTCCTCACTGTGCTCCCATCTACTGCTTGGTCTTCATAAACCTTCAGCAAGTGCCAATGAGTGTCACTGGGTGGCATTTTTTCAGCATGGAGGAATTCAGTCCCATCCCTTTGCTCCATACACACTCCCATGTCATACACCATTCTGTCAGACTGCCCCTCTGCTGCCATCTGTCACACAGCAACAAAATGGAATGGAAAATTGGTGGGGAGGTTCAACCTCTGCTGCCATCTCACCAACATCCACCTCTGACACTGTGGACCAACACCATAAAATAGGAGGCATTACTTTCAGAGCAGCCCTCATATTAAGAAGCACGGAGCAGTGGGTAGGACTGGTTTAGTTCCCCGTTCTTCTCTCTGAGTTTATCATTCATTTCCCAAGCTCTGTTTCTGCTGTGCTCACAGGAAGCCCTTGAACTACTTTTCACTATCAGGGACCTGCTGGCCTTGTGGACCCACACTTACCTTACAGATCCAACACTTCCAGAATTCATCCAGTTTCACCCCCTGAGATTGGATCTCTCAACCCCCCCCAGCCCCTGGAGTTGGAGCCAGGATCACTTTTTAGGTAAAAAAAGCAAGCAAGAGGAAAGTGAGGGCATCGCTCCCAGGGCTGGGCTGTGTGCAGCAGCATGCTGGTGGTGGACACATCTCCAGGGCTTGCTCAGATATCTTGCCTGAGTTCCTGGGATGCTGCTGGTGTGGGTTTTCAACAGTAAATTTATTGGAAAAATAAGTGTTTTTATTTCCAGCACAAAAGCCAAATGCTGTTGTGTGTCTCTATGAAGACCTCTCTACTTGGGCACTTCACCCTGAGAAAGCAAGTGAGGTTAAAACTCAAATTTAGAGTTGAGTTATGAAAACAGTTGTTTTGACATTTGCAGAGGAGAGAACACAAGCCACTGCCTCCAGAGCATCGTCAGCTTGAAATTTCCAGTCACTGCTGTGTTCTCAGGCAGGCCAGACAGAAGAAGGACAGATAACACAACATGGCACAGCGCGTCGTCTACTGGTCAGGAGTAGGAGGAATTGATTTCTGACTAATAAAGGAAATTCATTACCCAGACTGAGTGAGTCACAAGGAAATGAAGGCTGCTGTACAGAGGGAGGATGGACTCATGCACACTGTTATTCTGGGCTTGTTTCATTGCAGAAAAAGTCTGCCTGCACAGCTGCCCAGCCTTGGCCAGCATCCTGCAACATGCCTGCAGCTCAGTGATTGCAGGAGGGACGCATCACCAGGGCAGCCAGGGCTCCTGCAGACACCTCTTACCCTCACATATCCTCACAGGGATGAAGGAAGGGTTTTCCTGATGCCAAGCAGCGCGAGCACACTTCGGAGCTCAGCTCTGCTCTCAAAGTCATGAGATCACGATCCCACCCATGGCATCACATGATGGGTTGCCATCAGGCCGGGATGTGGTCCCAGGTGAAGCCTTACCATGGGCTTGGTGACTGCAGCATGGGGACTCCTGCATTGCCAGGTTGACCTGCAGTGCTCTGTTGCAGGAACACATGGTATGCTCATGGAGCAATGGTGCTGCCTCCCACCCATGCAGGAGAAGTAAAGCACAGTGAAGGGTCTGTGGGATTTTTGGCCAGCAGACTCGTTTGCACCATGTTGAACTCCCCCCCTGCCTCAAGACACGTCCCACATCCCACACTGCTATTTGTGTCAGCACTGGTGGCATCTCCTGTGGCAGGGAATGCTATCTCCTTAGTTAAAAGCCTTCAGTTGTACAGCTGTCAATTAATCCCACATGCTGCTATGCAGAATAGCTGGTGGGCAGCGATGTTTCCTGCTGCAATGAACACTTGTTGTGAAGAAGGCTGGAAGGGGAACAGCACTCAGATTTGACAGCAGTCAGTGCAGGGGGAACCTTCACACTTCACAACCCCAAACCCACGGGGTTCCCCCAACCAGAACTCACTCAGACCCACACAGCCCTGCTGCCAGCAGTGCTTTTGCCATCCCCTGCTCAGCCTTCTCCTGTAAAGCAGAGATTTTGGGACACAGGAAGAATAAAAGCATCTGATTGCCCCCCTCATTTAAAGCTGTTCTCTCAGCATCTGCAGATGTCTCCTCTTAGAGGAGAAATCAGCCCCTTCTCAGTCCCAACCTCTGCATTTTGGAGTTTGAGACCAAAGTAACAGCAGAGATATCCAGGGTTCACTCCTGGATATGAGTAGGAACCTCTGGCTTATCATCCTGTAGGTTACATTTCTCACGTCCCAGCTTGAAATTTCTATGCAATTTTCTGTATTTGTCCATATTTGAAATAGGAAGGGTCTAAAACCCGGCTGTGTCTGAACGCTTCCCCGTTCAGTCTGATCGTCTTCCAGTAACAGGCACAATTTTCAAATCCTCATGTATTTCTGCAGGGTTTTGTAGCAAGATCCATCCCAGTGAGCTTTGAAGAAGCTTTTGCATTACTTGGAATTATTTTTAGTAGGGAAAGGTTAAGTGATACACTGCCACGAAGAGACTCTTCCATTGAAGTCTGTGATAACAACCAAGAAAGGTCTGCAGTCCTCTGTAAGACCAGAATTAGGGGCTCCCCCATCCCCAAGACAAATAGATAAACACAAGCACCTGTCTGAAAGTGCCCAGAAATTGGGTTTGGGTGAAGGTTGCTGTTTTTGTGGCTTTCTCATCAGTGGAATGGGGTAAAAATGGTTACAATCAGCATTGTGCCATAAATATTGCCTTTCATATTACAGAAATAACTGTATGGGACTGGGGCACTGTGAAGGGCCCTTGAGGATGCTGGGATGGGACATGGGGACCATGGTGCAATGGCTCAGGGGTGGTCACAGGTAGGAGTGAATGAATAAGTGTGTTCTGCACTTCTGCACATGGAAAGAAAAGAAGAACTGATTCAATAATGAGTATAGTAAGAAGTCTTTGTGGAGAAAACTGGATGCCTAAAATAGCATCCTTCACTTCTTTTTGGATTTGTTTCTTTTTGGTTGTTGGGGTTTTTGTTTTTGTGGTTTTTTTTTTTGCTTCATTTTTACAGTGTTTTGAATAAAACTGCATTAACTGCAAATCATAAAAGGAATATGTTTTGTGTGTTTTGTGTTTTTTCAGCATATGAAAAAGCTTTCATAGCCATAACGAGTCTGAATGCATTTCATGTTTTTAGATACCTGCAATTTTTTCACCCAAATAAGAGTTTCTCTAAATACACTTCCCAGGAGTGCTGCTGACATGGTAGTATTAAACCCAAAAGAAAATACACAAAATGCTCCTACCAGTTATTGGAAGAAGGCAGCTGCATTTGGAAAACACAGCAGGGTGATGAAGAACCAGCCCTCAGCTGCATGCAGAACTCCTCTCTGCAGGTCAGTGTAGGGCAGTGCTTGCCCCCAACCAGCTCCTCACCCCAAAATGCCTATTTTGCACACCCAACTCCTTTAAAGCAAGCTGAGCCCTGCGGTGCTCAGAGCAAAGGAAGGGAAAGCAGGAAAGCTGCGTTTGGGACATGGAAACCTGCTCCTGCATCAGCCTGTGGTGGGTGTTCTGTGCCTTACTTTCCCCCTTTGAAGAGCAGAGGAAGGGTCTGCAGCTGCCCAGGGAGCCTGGGGCAAGGTTTGCATCTGCATGGTTTCCCTCCCATTACTCTGTTTCTCCAACACAGAAACTGTCTCCTCAGCAGTGCCACTGCCACCATCCTCACACCCACCAGCCAGGAGCCCCAGGGGCTGAGACAGAGCATCCCAGACAGCAGCGTGCAAACCCACTGCCTCCTCCAGCAGCATTCCTTTTGGCAGAGCCACCAGCAGCTGAGGAATGGCCTTGGGAGCCGAGCCACAGATTTATTTGGTCTTCAGGCTCCAACAGGCTGCTGGCTGCTGCGGGAGCCTTGATAAGCCCAGGGACGCAGACAGCAACAAGTTCTCAGCAGTCCCTGCCAGCAGCTGACACAGATGCTTTCTGGCGTGGCAGCAGTGAGCGATGGCTCTCGTTTCATCAGATGTTTATCTGCATGTCCCACACATACTGATAGGCACAGCGATAGCCTCTGGCTCTGCCCTTGCAAGTTAGCAGCACTGGGATCACTGCGCTGCACACAGGTTTTATAAGTGGCAGCACTGTGTTCTGCAAATGTCCACCTGTGCAGACCTTCTCATCACTGCGACCCAAGGCATGGGGAAAACAGGTTTGATTTCAGCTTTGCTATGGCAGGAGACGTGTCGCATTTGGACTTGCTGAGGTCCCAGTCCAGATCTGCTCTGCAGCATTTCTCCCTGAGTGGTCACACTTTGAACTGCAAAGGCATCAGACTGGGCATAAGGAATTGGACATAGCTTGGATATAAGGAAAATTAGATTGGATATAAGGAAAAAGGTTTTTTATGATAAGGGTGGTGAGGAACTGGCCCAGGTTGCCCAGAGAGGCGGTGGGTGCCCCGTCCCTGGAGACATCCAAGGTCAGGCTGAGGGACTCTGCACACCTGATCTGCCTGTAGACATCCCTGTTCATTGAAGGGCAGTTGGATTAGGTGACCTCTAAGGTTCCTTTTCAACTCAAATGATTCTATAATCTATAATTCTATGTCTAAATTCTATATTCTATATTCTAAATCTATAATCTGTAATTCTGTATCACTGGAACAGGTTGCCCAAGGAGGTTGTGGATGCCCCATCCCTGCAGGCATTCAAGGCCAGGCTGGATGTGGCTCTGGGCAGCCTGGTCTGCTGGTTGGTGACCTGCACATAGCAGGGGGTTGGAACTGGATGAGCATTGTGCTCCTTTCCATCCCAGGTCATTCTATGATTCTATGATCAGTTTCACGTTTGCTTTTGACATGCTCTCATTGCCAGACAGCCCCAACATGGTGTTCCTCCAGCCCACAGCACAAAGGCAGCTCATCAGGGACCTTCTGAGCTCAGCAGGACTTCCATCACTCCAACAGCAGTGCCATTGCTGCAGTCTGTCCTGGAGCAGTACAAGCAGGAGATAGAACCCCAGAATCATAGAATGGCTTGAGTTGGATGGGACCTCAAAGATCATGTAGTTCCAGAGTCCTGACATGGGCAGGACTGCCAGACACCAGATCAGGCTGCTCAGGATCCCATCCAACCTGGCCATGAATGCCTCCAAAAATGGGGCATCCCCAGCTTCTCTGGGCAGCCTGTTCCAGCAGGAGATATGAGGAGGTGTGCCCAGGAGATGGGAACAGGAGATGCTCTTAGTGGCAGCTGACCACAGGTGCCTGAGGTTGGGGTGCACGGGAGCACTTCATGTCAGTGCTTTCCCTGCTGGTGGCATCATGGATCCATAGTGTGTTCTGTCTCTGTATCATGGCATGGCCAGCTTCACTTTGTACCACTTATGTATTATTGCTTGTCCCTGTGGTTGCTGTCAGAGCTTCTCAGCTCCTCATGAAGATGCTGATTCACACATGAGTACTTCCAGGCTTAATTACACTCGTGTTCCCTTCCCTACATCCCTTCTCTTCCATGTGCATGGAGGCAGCCATCCAACGAGTGCACTCACCCCATCTCCCCCCACTCCTTTGCTAGCTCTGGGCTCAGACTGTGTTGCATTTCAGAAGGTTCCATCCCACCCCGAAATGGACTTGTCTTCTTGCTTTGTTGAAGCCCAACATCCTCAGGTTTTGTTGCCCTCTGCTCTGCTGTATCCATAACCCAGAGCCTTTGGGTGCCCACTTCTCCAGGCACAAACATTGGCCTTCCATTTCTGGATTGGATTATTCTCCATCTTGCTTCTATCAGTCATAAAAAACAGTGTCTCACCAGCAAACTTGAGATCAAAACTGACAAGCAAGCTTTTTAGATGAGCCTGTTCTGTTGTATGTAATTAATGTGTCTTGTTTTCTTCATTTATATTTTATTTATATGCTTTTATGTATTGTGAGAATCTCCAAGAGGGTTTTCTTTTTATGAATTATGCTTTGTAAAACAGAAGAACTGATGTTGATGAAATAGTTATTATCAACTAAAGACTGCTCTCCCAGCCTTCCCACTGGCAAACTGTCACTCTTCTGACCGACAGACAAACGGACGGGCAGCTCCCACTGAGGAGAAGGATGAAGCAGAGCCCGTGATGAAGGTGATTAAAAATAGAGATAGATTCCTTCTCCCCAGATCACAGTGAGAAGTTTCGGAGAGGAACAGAGTGAAGCTAAAAAGATGTTGCCTAAGGGGGCTTTTACTGATTTCGCTCAGTGTTGCTCAGCTCAGTTCACTCCACTGAGTGGCTGCACCAGGTTCTGAGCATGGAAGAAATAATTGCCAGTATGAGGACTGGAGGTAGGGTTGTTATTTTTAAGTTACTTTCTCTAAAAATCCTTTCTTCCATTAGGTCTTCAGAGCAGGAGTGCTACTGGGGAAGCAGATGATTGAAACTGGATCATTTAAAGCTTAGTTCCTTCCCTTGTGACGATGAAGTTTCTAGTGCTCTGATGGGAGCTCTGTTGCTCTCTGTAGCGTTCTCCTGATAAACACAGGTTTCACTGGGAGCTCTGGGGGCCACCCAAGTGCTGGGAGCAGAGAGGAGGAGCAAAGAAGCTCTTTTAACTCATTCTCCCAAGGAAAATGAGGAACAGCTCTCGCAGCTCAGCTGCATCCCTCCTGCCATCTACTCGGCTTACCTCGGATGGCTGTTCTCAAACCAAATGTCAGCACTGTGCTCTGCGGGCAAGGCAGTGACAGTGGGGAGGGAGCCAGCATCCCTCAGCCAAGTACTGGGACACAGAATCATAGAATTGTAGCATCATAGGATCATAGAAGATCATTGAGCTCCATCCCTTGCCGTGGGCTGGCTGCCCCCCAGCTCAGGTTGCCCAGAGCACAGCCACAGCCTCGAGCACCTGCATGGATGGGCACCAACAGCTCTGGGCAGCATTGCCAGAGCTGCATCAGCTCTGGGTAAAGAATTTCTTCTTAACATCAGGCTGAAATCTTCTCTTTTAGTTTAAAGCCATTCCCCCTTGTCGTATCACTATCACAATCAGACCATGTAAAAACGTAGTCCCCCTTCTGTTTATAAGCTCCCTTCAAGTATAGGAAGGACACAGTGAGTTCTCATTGCAACCTTCTCTTCTCCAGGCTGAATATGCCCAATTCCCTCAGCCTGTCTTTGCAGGTGAGATGCTCCAGCCCTCTGAACATCCTCATATCCCTCCTCTGGATCCACTCCAACAGCACCACACCCTTCTTGTGCTGGGGCAGGGCTGGATGCAGTACCACATATGTAGGCACCCAAGGGCAGAGCAGAGGGGGGCAATCCCCTCCCTGCCTGCTGCCACTCTCCCGTTCATGCAGCCCAGGATGCATTTGGCCTTGAAGGCTGCAAAACATGGACCAAGGGCTGTACCAGGAGCAGTGCTGGGAGCCCTGGCCTGAGAATAACAAAGAAGGTGGTTTATACCTAAACCCCTCCTGACGTGCTCCAAGGAGAGCCCCTATTTGTCCTGATCCATTGCAGGGCCATGGAGGCGGGCCCCGCAAACACCCTGAGGAAGATGTGTGTGCCATGAGTATGGCTGAAACACCCCATCTCCAGGAATGGTTTTGTTTATCAGTCCTTTACTGCATGTCTTCCAAAGAGGCCACTCTAATCCTGCCTGCGAGTCCCCACCACCACCACTGATAGTTTGAACACTGCTATAAATATCACTGCTGGGCAGGAAACCCCGCCATCTTGACACCGTTCCTGAGGTCCTGATGATTCACGTTGACATTTACACGACAAAATGAAGAGGGGGAAACTGCTGAGTGTGTCGTGGTGACTGTGAAGAGCTTCACGGTGAGGTGATTCAAACCAGAAGAGCCCCAGAACCTCTTGGGAAATACCCTCAAAAGGCCACAGCAGCATGCACAGCCCCCCAGCTTCATGGCAGGCAAGTGGATGCTCATCCCAGACTCAGCATGAAGGGGAAGGATTCTACATGGAGGTTTAGCGCTTGCCCATCTAGGATGTTTCATAATGCCTCCTATTGCCCAATCTGTTTATTGGTTTCCCAGTGAATTCTTGATAGCTTTCCTAGGTGAAAAATGTTGTGATGATTCTTTGAGAAAGGCGCAGCCTGAACAGAACACAGTGGCCACATGTGCTCCTCATGTGGATCATAGAATCATAGAATGGCCTGGGTTGAAAAGGACCACAATGCTCATCCAGTTCCAACTCCCTGCTATGTGCAGGGTCACCAACCAGCAGACCAGGCTGCCCAGAGCCACATCCAGCCTGGCCTTGAATGCCTGCAGGGATGGGGCATCTACAACCACTCTGGGCAACCCATTCAAGTCCATCATCATCCTCCGGGTGAAAAACTTCCTCCTAATATCTAATCCTTGTGATCCTTGACAGGACAAAGGGAAATAGTTTCAACCTACAAGAGGGAAGATTTAAATAGGATTTAGTTAGGATGTAACAAAGAAGTTGTTTACACTAAAGGTGGTGAGGTACTGCCAGAGGTTGCCCAAAGAGGCGGTGGGTGCTTTGTCCATGGAGACATCCAAGGTCAGGCTGGGGGGCTCTGAGCACTGATGGAGCTGTGGGTGTCCATGTTCATTGCAGGGGGGTTGGATGAGATGGCCTTTAAGGATCCATTCCAGCTCAAATAATCCTATGATTCTATGCCTACAGCCTAGACAAGCCCTGGCTGAACCATCATAAAAGCAAAGGGGTAGTGGGGAAAGTAGCCCATGGCAAGCAGAGTTGATGCACCAGTAGCAAGGCAATCATCCACCTACTTGCTGCCTCTTGATTACTTCCCCATTGATCTTGTGGCACAAATACAGCTGTCCCCACAGCTGCCTTCATGGCTCCAGGGTAGGAATCAAGGAGGAGGGGTTGTGGGACAGCTTTTCTATGCACACATCTGTCACACGTCCATGTGTGCTCAGAATTAAGTGCGTAATTACGCAAATATTTGTGTATATAAACCTGGGCTTCTGCCATTCGGAAAATGGAACTCAAGAAATCCTCAGGGATAAAGAAGAGAGAGCTTACCCAGTACAGAGGTCAACCAGCATCAGATCCACCAGCCTAAAGTCACCTCTTCAGGACAGAGCTAACCCTGCAGACCGCTCCCCAGCACCCACAGACATCCCAGCACCTCCTGCTTTGCTTTTGTGAGCCCACCCCAAGCAGCATCTTGACCCACATCTACCAGCTCTCCCAGTGCCGTACGCGGGGAGCCGAGCTCCTGTGTTACAGGTAGCAGCACTAAATGTAATCACTGCTTCACTCAGTCCTTCTTCTCAGGAATTTAAGCCCCCATCTTCACTCCCAGCTCTATATTTAGCATGTTGAGCAATCACAGATATGAGTTCCTGCACCATCTGCATCAGTCGTTCAAAAATAAGGCGAGCGAACGGCAAACCATGCGGCACTCTAGGAAGAGCGATGCTTTTAGCACATTGCTGAGAGTCTTCCTTCTTCTGTTCATTTATTTTTTTATTTATGTCGCTTTAAAAAGAGGGATCCAAAGACACAGAAAGCTTTCATCCAGGCAGCAGCCACAGCAATTGTATTTGTCAATATCTGGAGAGTGGCTGAAAGTGATGTATTTACCACATATATGGTCCATTGCCTGATTAACTCGGAATGAAAACCACCCAAGCTTTGCGCTGAAATCAGTTAGCAATACAATATCTCTGAAGATTGTGCAATTACTTTTATTTATTTATTTATTTATTTTTCTGAATGGATGCCAATAACTGCAACTTTCACAGAAGATAAAGATCTTTTCTGCTTCATTACTTCTGAGATGGCACATTAGGATCAAATGTACCGTCCTATTAAATAAAACTCCAGGAACACTATATATAGCCCCATACCAAATGTAGTCTGCAAAGCAGCATTGATCAGATCAGCCCAGAATGCTGCTTATGTGCTGAACAGTTAAAATATTCCTGCTATTAAAATTTACCCACTTTTTGGTAAACCTGTGTCCGTGCTGTGCTCAGACAACTGCTACTTGTACTCTCTGCATTCACACCTCAGCATCGTAGCCCATCCTTCATGGGGAGAAAAGGTCATGTTGTATCCCACCTAACCCACTCTTGCTATGCACTGCTAATTATTGTGGCCCTACTAATTATCTTGGTCCTACATGTTTCACCAACCCAAATTCCTCATCTGGCAAAGGCTGGGATGGATGGAGAGGCTGAAGTTGTTGAGGTCTTCCTGCACTTGGAGAGCTGAGGTTGTCTTGTGCTTGTAAGGAGAATAAGGAGTATTACAGTGTAATTCGTTTTTGGATCAGGAATGGACACCCACCTATGAACAATGGGTCAGAGTCAAGGCTTGAGAAACAGCACAATCTTTCTCAGAACAAAAGTGGCCTATGAGTCATCTCTCTCTGCACAAGCTCCTAGCTTAACCACCTAAACTTCACTCTTGGGGAAGATCAGAGCCCAGATCTGACCCAGCTTCAACCCATTAGAGCTCCGGTTTTGTGCTGACAGATGATGAGCACATCACCGGGGACCTGAAATGACTCTGAATTCTCTGGTGGTGGGAGTGGCCAGATGTAGCTGGCACAAATGGGGCAGCACGCACATAATAGGGTGTCCCCTGGTGCTGGGTCAACCCATGGGTTACACATGCATAGGGTCTGGGCATAGAATCATAGAATTGTTTGAGTTGGAATGGACCCTTAAATGTCACCTTATCCAGGCCCCATGAAATGAACATGGACACTGTCCAGCCTGATCTTGGTTGTCTTCAGAGACAGTGCACCCACCACCCCTCTGGGCAACTTGTGCCAGTGCCTCACCATCGTTATCATAACAAAACTTCATCCTTACAGCCAAACTAAATCTCCCCTCTTTTAATTTGAAACCAGTTTCCCTTGTCCTATCACAAAAGACCCTCCAAAGAGTCTGTCTTCCTCTTTCTTACAGCCCACAAAGGACTGGGCTTGCTCATCTCACAGAGCAAGCAGGAGAGAGCAGCTCAGCCAAGCTCCCCGACCCAGCATGGAGCAGCTGTGGCCAAGCACAGGGACACGCTCCCTGTCCCAGCACCTCACCATCCCCTGCTCTGCAGTGTCAGAGTGATGCAAGCTGCTGATTAAAATATGGTTTGCATCGTGAGAAAGCTTGCGTTCAATTATTAAGGGGCAGATTTAAAAAATGCAGAAAAAACCCTCTAGAATTATTTTCCAGCACATACCCAAATTAAGTAAAGGCACATTTGACTGGATGGGCATTTACATATAAATTGCTATCTAATTGCACTAATTGCGCACGCTCACAGATGTGCTATTGCACAAACAGGTTTTGCACATGGATATCAGGTGCCTGCTTTGTTCTGTGGCAAAGATGGCTTTAAATCAACATGAATTACTGGTTCCTCTCTTGCCAGCCCATGGATTAGATCAGCAACTGCCCAAGATGAAGAGGAAGACCTTTTGAAACGATTTCCCAGCTTCTGTTCTGAGTCACCCTGATTTCATGCCCTCAGCTTTGCGAGCATTCCCTTCCTTTCTGGGTCATAAATACTTGTCTTGTCTCAGGGAAATGTTTGGTGCCGTTGGGTACTAAGGACACAGTGTAAAAATCTAATATCCTGGCTTTTTGTTTCTGTATTGGAAACCAATCAAAGAGTGAAAAGGAATCTTGGATCAAGAAAAGTTTAAAAAATAGTAACCCGGATTTAATGTGCCTCAATGACATCTCTTCTGTAGACTCGTTACCTCTTTATTTACCCTTCAAGATATTTGCTTCTAGTTTATAGCACAATATGTATTGAACAGAGACATAAACTGGGCAGGGAAATGCCAATGAAATGAGAAAATAGAAAGTTAATGGCGAAACTAGAGTAGGCTAAATTAATTTACTGATTATATGACCATATCCCATCAGTAAGACATGAATTATTTTGTTTACAATCTTCAGGTTGTTGCTTGGCTCTGCTACCCTTCGCTGTTTTCAATTTAAACTGCAGTGATTGTAAAGAGAAGAGAAAATAAACCAAATGTTCCCATTCCACTTATAAATTTTATGTTTATAATCTTGTAGCCATCCATGGAAACCATGCCTGTTATTCAAGTGCCTCGCCTCCCCAAGCTGAGCATAATTATTACTGATACATCTGGATGTTTAACTACCTACTACAGACTCTTGAATTCCTTCCAGATTTAAAATATCCATTAATGCAGGAGTGGAGAAGAGTGGAGTCACAGGGGGAAGAAGAGAGGGGAGGGTTTACGTCTATTACTTCAATTCTCCAAGGATTTATGACTTGCTTAGCACCACAGGGAGTAAAACACTGTTACCTAAGCTAGTGTCTCTCCATTAAAAGGATGTAACATGCTTCTTTCCATATCATTTTACAAAGAGCTCTTCACGCTGACCTGTGCACATCTGCCCTATTTTGGCATCTGGTGGAGATGCTCTACCATGGTCTATCTGCCCCAGACCAGGGGCAGCCTTAGAGACAAATCCTGTGTACACATATTGAACAGGCACATTTTTAAAGCCCTTTCACTCAAAACCCACATTTCTATAGCCAGTAGTTCACTCTGTATGAATACAGCTTGTACTTTCAGCCCATGCAATGTGTTCTTCTTGCTCCAGTGTTTGTTCCAAAGTAGTCCAGGTAGGTCACACATTGCACCTGAGGATCCCAGGAAGCAACAAAAAGAACTAACATTAAATTTACAGAGCTGCTTTTGAGCAATGTCACTGCAGATGGCTCTGAGACAAAGGTGATACATCACATCAGGAAGACCCAACTTTTCAACAGCATCTCTAAAATCCCCCACCAAGAGCCTGCATTCCCATGTGCAAGGTGTCCTGCTCACTCCTCCTAAAGGTAATCTGGAAATCCCATTTGAGAACTTAAGCTCTTTTCAAAAAAAAAAATTGTTCTGCTTCCCAGTATTCCTTCACCACACCAGCTCCATGAAGGCTGTAGTCCAGGTTTATTGATTACTTTTTAATCTGTCCCCTATTAAAGTCACACATCCGTCTCACAATTATGTATGTGGCATCATTCACTCTGCAGCCACGCCCCATTAGTTCCTATAACGAAGAACACAATTGCAGTTGTGTTGTCGCTGCCTCATTAACCTCAGTAAGTACCTGATCCGAGGTGCATCACGACTGGCCCACATCCAGGCAGCAAAGTCACCAGAAAAGCCAGGGCTGGCTCCTTCCTGACACCCAGCACTTGGATCACAATTCTTATTTTGGTGAGCAACGCTTGGGTACAGAGTGTGTCAGATCCCACTCTGTGAAGCTATTATTTGCCTCCTGATAGAATAGGAAACAACTCTGATCATAGCAGTTATAAGCTGCCAGACTGGAGGGATAAATGAGGTAAATTAAACAGTGAGAGCTTGCTTTCCAAGAAATGGTTCACTATATTTGCTCACACAATTAAGAATGCACAAGCTTTTAGCATGTAATCACGACAGCTGAACCAAGAGGATGATATTTAGTACATCAAATCAAACAATAGCTATCTTGCAGTCAGTGCAATCCCTCCAACTTGCAGCAACCTGCAAGATTGCATTTTGCTGCCCATTAACTCTTATTCTAAATAGGATGGGACATGATCAGACTCAATAGAAGAACTATCAAACAATCAAAACCTTATTTGTTCACCACCTCCATCTTTTGCATCCCCATAAAATCCCCATTTGCCAGACATGAGAGAAGATGCAACTGGTATCATCTGAAAGGAGAGGTTTTCTCTACCCCGTTCCCTGCAGTCTTTGATGGCACTGTGAATGGAACTTCTGAATTGCCTCCTGCAGCTATGTAATTTGTCTCCACACAAATGTATTTTGAATGCACATGGTTACCAGATGGAATTTCACATTCGACATATTAAGGGGACCAGATGAGCATGGAGAGGCTGCACAGGCCATGCATTGTGCTTCCAATATTAGTAGATTCCTTCTCACAGAGGAAGTGGCCTGTAATGGAAAGTCCCATCTGTCACTGAAATACTTGTTGAAATTGAATGTTCTGACTGAGATCTTTTCTCCTTTCCTTTCCTTTCCTTTCCTTTCCTTTCCTTTCCTTTCCTTTCCTTTCCTTTCCTTTCCTTTCCTTTCCTTTCCTTTCCTTTCCTTTCCTTTCCTTTCCTTTCCTTTCCTTTCCTTTCCTTTCCTTTCCTTTCCTTTCCTTTCCTTCCCTTCCCTTCCCTTCCCTTCCCTTCCCTTCCCTTCCCTTCCCTTCCCTTCCCTTCCCTTCCCTTCCCTTCCCTTCCCTTCCCTTCCCTTCCCTTCCCTTCCCTTCCCTTCCCTTCCCTTCCCTTCCCTTCCCTTCCCTTCCCTTCCCTTCCCTTCCCTTCCCTTCCCTTCCCTTCCCTTCCCTTCCCTTCCCTTCCCTTCCCTTCCCTTCCCTTCCCTTCCCTTCCCTTCCCTTCCCTTCCCTTCCCTTCCCTTCCCTTCCCTTCCCTTCCCTTCCCTTCCCTTCCCTTCCCTTCCCTTCCCTTCCCTTCCCTTCCCTTCCCTTCCCTTCCCTTCCCTTCCCTTCCCTTCCCTTCCCTTCCCTTCCCTTTTGTCTCCCCTTCCCTTCCCCTTCCCTTTCCCTTCCCTTCCCTTCCCTTCCCTTCCCTTCCCTTCCCTTCCCTTCCCTTCCCTTCCCTTCCCTTCCCTTCCCTTCCCTTCCCTTCCCTTCCCTTCCCTTCCCTTCCCTTCCCTTCCCTTCCCTTCCCTTCCCTTCCCTTCCCTTCCCTTCCCTTCCCTTTTTTTTGTCTCCCCTTCCCTTCCCCTTCCCTTTCCCTTTCCCCTTCCCTTTTCCCTTTCCCTTTTTATCCCATCAGTTAGCCCTTTAGATCTACAGAAAAGCTCAGGACTATTTGCTTTACTGTAATCACCAAGAGGAACAATGTTTTGCTGCTAGTGGTTAGAAGCTTAAGAGGTGGAACTCAATCACCTTTACTTGACCTGGAAAACTTCCTTAAGGGAGATTGATAGACTGAAATTCTAGTGGCTTTAATTTTTAGCTGAGATTCCCAGATCCCTCCATGGAGCCTGCCCTGAAATGATCTTTAGCAAAAAATAACAAGTGTGTATGAAGCTGAGTGTTTAAAGCCAAAGGGTATCAAAGGAAACAGAGAACAGAAGACTAAGGAAACTGCAGTTAGTCTATTAAAAAGCTATTTACATTCTAGTTTGGATCAAAACTGCCGTGCTGCATGATCCCAACTAGAGTTTCTGAAGATTCTCTGAAGGCTATAACTGAACGTCTGATGTTATCCTGAATTCAGCTTTTCCTCAGCTTTGGTTTTGGTTCTAAAGAGAAAAAATTACTGTGAGCAGAAGGCCAGCAGCATCATAACTGTGTCTGGAAATCCTGCTGGCAGGATTTGGTGAGGGAGAAATGTCATCTGTGAGTGAAATCTAGCCATCCACCACGAACCCTTCCAGCAAATGTCGCTGGCTCCATTTAAGCTCCCTCTTCACTATCTTTGGGGTGCCCCTAGAATGCAAGCCAGCATCCCACCTGGCTCACTCACAGCTGGGAGCTCATTTCTCAGTGGTGATAATCAGCACCGTCTCATGATTCACCGGCACAAACCCAAAAGGCCCAGTGACAATGGCGGAAGAAAGGTTAACTCAACGAGACATCATCTGAAGAACATGGCAAGACTGTCACCACCCACCAGCTCTACAGACAGGCTGCTGGGGCTCTACCACCCATAAGAAGCTGAGAGGTGAGGTGCTCCTTGCAGATGGGACAGTACAGCTATTGTATGAAGGATTTAAGCCCGTGCTGACAGTGCTGTCACCTTCCACAACCCATTCCAGTTGTGCTTCACTGCCTTTGATCTGCTAGGCAGCTCAAACATACTCTGCAGGGTCTGACACTGTAAGAAGGAGCCAGTGGCATGAAGGCCATCCCTGTCCATAATGGGAAGTGTCAGGACAAAGCTCAGTCATACGGTCTGATCTGTCAGTGCTGCTGTGTGGAGCCAGGCATTCCAACTTCAGATAGTCGTTGATTCTACGATGTGAGGACTCACAGACCTAGGAGTGCTGTCTTCCCCCAGGGGCACAGGCATGGCCTTGCCCTCAGGATGCCCGTTTCCTTTCTTTACTCTCTCATCGAGGGATGGGACAAGTTCACAGCCCCCACAACTGGTGGGGTTCCAGTCCCACACGGGCCCTTCATTACAAACCTTTGGTGGGAGCAGCAGCGCACACCCCTTCCCAGCTGCTTACAAGCCAGCTTCATTTACCCATGTGTGAAAAACCTCCAGGCAAAGCTCAGGCCGGAGGAAGCCGCCATTTTTCATGGAGGCCTGACAAACGCGTTGGCTCCGAAACTGTCTCTCACAGACAGCTGAGACTTTCCGTTAAGTCAAGATTTCTGTGGCTACAGGCCTCCCAGTGAAGGTGCCTCTTTCTTATTCCCAACGCGCCTACCCCTATTTCTGATGTCTGCTTTCGTCTCAGAGCAATACTGAAAAACCCTATTAATTAGTGATATTTCCATGCGTTGTGCTAACCAGGGTGTAACTTATTAGCAGCTTCTAATAATGTGAAAATCAGCGTGTGGGAAGTGAGCGCCCTATCATCAAATGACCTTTCCACTCTGTGCCTGCACCGCTCATCGGCTCAGCACTGCTGAATGCACTTCAAGGCCCATTGGCAGGGAAGAGGGAGCACAGGCAGTCCTGCAGATTTCATAGAATCACAGAATGGCTTGGCTTGGAAGGGGTCTTAAAAATCATTGAGCTCCAACCCTGCACCACAGGCTGGCTGTCCTAAAACAGCTCAGGCTGCCCAGCCGTGGCCTTGGGAACCTCCAGGGATGGGCACCTCCAGGGATGGGCACCCACAGTTGTGGGAGTGCCAGAGCCTCACCACCTCTGGGTAAAAAACATTCTCCTCACATCTAACTTAAATCTCCCCTCTTTTAGTTTAATGATTTGTTTCACCTGTGGCAGCACACCTGCCTGGAGCACCCCAACACACCGTTCTGAGGGGCCACCAGCAACAGGGGAGACCTCAGCAGGACCCTATGGCACCAATTCCTGGAGCAGCAGGAGCTGAGAGTGGCTGCTGCTCACTGAACAGCAGGAAACACTCACTGCACACAGACAATGGAAGAGAAAGCCTTGAATCTCAGCTTGCTAAGTTCATCAAAGGCTAGCCTGGGCAGGAGTGAGTCTCCTAAAGTCTTGCAGGGTTGAACTTTTCAAAAGCACAAGGTTCAGCTCATGATAAATGTCAGTAGCAGGGGTCCAGTGCTGATTTGGGCTTTATTTCCCATTTGCTACTGGAGCTTTGACGCCACAGCACATTCTCCCTACAGAAGCAGTTGTTTGAAACCATGCACATCTTTGAGATGGGAGCTCAAATCCGAGCTATCCATGGGAAGGATGGGAAGCTCTTGGGGTTAGCAGCTGTGTTTGCATCGGTCTCTGCATAAAGCACAGCAGGGTTGGGCTCTGTGCCTGCAAGTTCTGCCAGCCTCCATGCAGCAAAACTGTATGCCAGCAACTGAGGGAGATGGGGCAATAAATACTTTTGCAGCACAGACTGAAAAGCAAAGGCTGATTTACCTGAATGAATTGCAAATCATCTTGTTCTACTGGTTCAAGACATCCTAAGTCCAGCTTCAGAGGTATAAGCTATGAAGATAACTTGACTGACCTATCTGCAGCTGCACTCTGCCATATGCTGGGGTTGTGTCCCTGTATTGAGTTACATGCCCTGTTCAAGCAGTCAGCTCTGTGTATCCATTTTTCGTGCCACAGATCCAGAAATAAAAGGTCCCAGGCTTGTTCTTGCAGGAGAGCTCTTGGAAACTCCCAATCGGACATGTTTTTCATTTGGGCATTTCTATTATTGTTGGTACTTAAGCCCCACCAACACAGAAATATCTGTAATCCCCTTCTCTTCTAATGCAGTTGATTTAGTAAATACATTTCCTACCTTTTAAGACTATTTTCTCCCCTATTTACTAGTCTTTTATTTTCTTTCAAAGCTTCTGTCAATAACATGATGAGGTGTTGGTAAAGTTGTTTTTATTACCTCTGAGCATTGAGAAGCTCAGATGCTGCACAGGAAAGGAGGTCTCCTACTTCTTCCCTGGCTGCTCCAGCGTACATGTAAGGAGGTACTGGGGGGCCACATCTAGCTATCTCCAACACCTTCCCTTGGCTGTATCCTACAAAACCTCTTCTCAAGCATTGACATCACAGCCATGTTAAATTTCAGCCTCCTTTAACACTAGATTTCCAAGTTCTCCTGATCCAGACCTTTAGATTAGCTTGCTATTACGTTCATCTAGAGAAACTACTCCTCTCTAGACACACAGGAAACCTGCACAGGCACTTCAGAAGATCCCAGGGCACTGGTGCCTACAAACACCTTGGGATCATCCAACTGAGATCAAGCTTCAATGCAGCCAAGTCCTACACAACTCCCTACATGGTAATAGCAGGGCTGTCTGGAGCACATCCCTTCTGATGATTTGGACAGTGTTTTTCTCCTTGGCAACTTGCTAATTTACAACTTCAGGGAGAGGCATGCAGGGATAATGAACTTAAGTGTGTGAGGAAATGGAAAGAGTAGGACAATTTTACTAGCTGTCCTCTACGTGCATTTTGCACCCAGCAGCTGTAGCACAGGCGACTCATCTCTATGATTTGCAGCACAGCTGGAAGATGATGCTCACATGCCTATGGAGGAGATGGATTTCCTGGGAATGATGTGACAGCAGCAGGGATGAGTGGAGTGTGAGTAGTCATGGGGATCACATAGAATCATAGAATCACAGAATGGTTTGGGTTGGAAGGGACCTTTAAGATCACCTCATTCCAACCTCCCCACTTTAGGCAGGGGCACCTCCCTCTAGCCCAGGTTGCTCCATCCAGCCTGGCCTTGAGTGCTTCCAGGAGTGGCATTCATGATAACGCAGACTTTCCAGCTCCATGGCAGGATCTGTGCACGGTCGGTGACTTTTCTATATGCAGCAGGCAACAGAGATCCTTTCTTGAATCTGTGTGGGAAACTGTCCTTGTTATTATTTTCCACAGTCTTTACTCTCATTCACATTTTTTCATTTTTACGTGCTTGAGAACAGAATCTCACGCAAACATTTCAGAGCATCGGAGGAAAGAAATTTCAAAACTGTTGTCTTCAGAGGTGCATTTTCCTGTGCTGCCCTACTATTTTGGGGAGGGTTTTTGACAGTTCAATTTGTGAGCCTTCAGAGCACTGTACTTCTTGTATGTTCATCTGGTCCTTACTCTTACCTTCCTTTCAAGACTCCATGGACTTCCCTTCTTAAGGGGCCTTGCAGAAAAGAGGCATGGCTGTCCCATCACACAACACTGAGCTTTCAGGATCCTATGCAACACTGCAGCTGCCTGTTGAGTTCAGTCTTGTCGTCATGCAAATTGCAGAACTGATTGAAAAGTCAGAATCTCAAACTTTGTGAACCTGAAATTCAGTTCATTCAGTTTGGATTAGCTACAGCAAAATCAATGACCATTCATGGACTCTTAAGGGGGGTATTATAGTAGAATGATGACCAAACCCTGTTCTATTTAAAACAGCATGACTTCTATAGCCAATATCTTTTTTTAATGGGTGAAGGTAGACACCCATTCAGATAGTTCTTCAGTATCCACAAGAAACAGAAGTATATAGGCAGAACTGATGGGGAAGGTCAACATGCACATGGAACAAACCTCTTGACCATACTTCAGGAGTGGTTCCTTGTCCAAAGATGAAGAGCTGGGTGATCAATCTTTGCTTGTTTTGGACTAAGAGGGACAAAGACCAGAGCAAGTTGACACAGTGCTGTGTTCATCCCAAGGATCCCTGCTGCTTTGAATGCAATGCCCAGGTTCTCCCATGTGCTACAACTTCATGTGCATGAGCAGAGTAAGGCCTGAGGATCCAAAACAGATGTGAACTCCGGCTGCTTGACAGCCTCTTTCAATGCCCTTATTCCAGGGCAGAGTGGAAGAGTGGTGTTTGTGAGTACAGTGAAAACTATGGAAAGAACTGGAAAAAAAAATATACAGATTTTCTGCTCCAGTTCACGACCTGCATCAAAAAACCTCCCTTCTGTGTTTCACACTCAATAGCCAATTTCACACTCTTTGTCTCAGGCAGTGCTGTCCAATATGAGTTAATATGTTTCTGCATTCAGCCACTGGAGGCTCCTTGTCTCACCCCATGTACAAGCCTTGGTTATTGATTAACTCCAGAATGATTTCTAATAACAGCTGGAGAATGACATCCACCCTGTGCTCAAAGTGGGACTTCTCCCACCTATGGAGGAGCAGATCGGATGCCACGGTTCCTGATGCTGCAGGACAGCAGCTCTCAGCAGCTGCCAGGGTGGTGCAGGACAATGGACAGCATGGTGATGCCCAGCACCAGTACTTTGGGCACAGCATCGCAGCATGAGCACTTGGGGCTCAGGAGGTTCCCCAGCCTAACCCTGAGTGAAGCAGCCTGGGCTGAGTCAGCCGCCCACTTCCCACAAAGGTTGGGTGAGATGAGGCTGTGGGACGGGGCTGCTGGGACTGGAAATTGCTCTTTCTGGTTTTCATTTCCTCGTAGACATGGGCTGCCTTGCTCAGAAACGAAACAGAGACACAGCAGAGCAACCTGAATGCAGAGAGTCACAGTGCCAGGCCATGGCGCAGGGATAGCGTGGCTGTGGGACTGTGCTTGTGTGCCATGTGGGCACAGCCCTGAGGGGCACGGGGAGATGGCTGAGTCCCCACACAGCTTTGAAAGAGGGACAGGAGAGGGTAGATAATTTCAGGGGCAGAGGGGTCCAGAAGAGATAGGGAAGTGATGCTGGCAGGAAAAGAGCTTCCCATCTGCCCATCATTGCAAAAAGCATCACTTGTACCAGGAAATGCAGCATCTCGCTCTGCTTTGTTTCAAGGCAATGTTGTTCATTTTTAGTCTGGATTTGTTGCAGTGCTCCTTTCCCATAAGGAACTGTGGTCCACTGAAGGTTGTCTTCCTTGCATAGTCAGGGCTAGGTATGGCAACCTTATATCAGACAGTACCACACTGTGCAGGAGCTCTTACGTGAGGCTACCTGGTTTCCACCATGAGATACAAGGAAAAAGCAGAAGAGGTAAGTGGAGACTTTCAAATTCCAAGTTCTATCTAAAGACAGAGAGAATAAAACTCAGATTGTGCTGGACAACTCATCACTCATTTGGATGGAGTTTTCCCGATTGAGTGGAAGAGATCTGTGTCATTACTGTGGAATGGCCTTAGGAAGAATCCTTTTTTAGTGCTGTTTATCATCACAGAGAGTAATTTATTTTGTAACACAGAAACCAAATCTGCATTCAGTAGTCTTCAAAACATGAAACCAAAGTGAGCAGTGCACCAACATGCATTAATTGAGTCTTTGAGCCTGAACAAGAGTCCTGTATTCTTCTCACAGACATGACGTCTTGGCTTTCCCACTCATTGCACAGCCACCTGGCCATAGACTGGAGATGACTCGCTAACAGAAGCAATAGGCTCGGTCATGAGAAGCATGCAGGTAAGACTAGAATTAATCAGTGGGAAACAAATGGAATGTCCATCTCATCCCAGACACATGCCAAATATTGAAACCCTCTTTGCTGCCCTTTGAGAGTCAGACATTGCTCTGCAGTCATCACCGTGCACCCACTGTAAACTGGTTTCGATTTCCCTGCAGTCCGTTCATTCAGAAGGAAATGAAGGCTGAAATATTTGTCCAAAGGAACTCCAGTTCTTTACCAGATGAAACAGATCTCCTGTTCAAAAGTACGTGGAGCCACAAGACAGAGGGATGGTGTTTGGCGGTTCTTCATCAATCTCGCCAATTTGTACAGATAGCTTAAAATGAAAGTTGTAATTAAAAGCAAAGGAACAGCTAGTCCCATTACAGACTAAGTGATTAAACTAAATATTATGCTCTATCTGACTATTAATGTGCAGAATAACTATTTAGCCACTCATTATTTGTTTGGTGGGTTTCATTAATAGCACCATGGTGAATATTTCCGAAGTTAAATATGAAAAGTTGCACAGTTTTCCTCTTGTGGTTTCTTTCTGCCTGGTGATTTCCACACATTTTCTGCATTTTTTGCTCTCAGGTTTAGTCAGTGCGAGCCTGGACCGCAGCCCTGATGGGGAGAAGAACTCTCCCGTTCCCCTAAGTGCAGAACTGCAAAACAGGCTGATTTCATTTTTCCCTTTACGTAAATGGAAGGTCCCACTCTCTGTGATGCACTATCTTTGATTTCAAGCAACATCTCCAAGAAGCCCATCACAGCCCCAGCCACCCACCCCCACCATCCGCCGAAATGAAGGTGTGAGACCCCCATGAGAAGCACCATGAAAGCAGCAAGGAGGAAGAGTGAGACGTGAAGAGAGCTGTTTGCCACCATTCAGCACATGAGCAGCTGGCTGTTCGGTTTCGTAACCTCAGAGTCAGTATTTCAGATGTCAGTATTTTCCACTGACAGCAACTGAGCTCAGGCCAACTCAGTGAGGGACTCAGATATATTGGGGTAAAACTTTATGCTTGTTAGATGGAAAAGTCACAATGAACAGAGAGGTGACCTAGGTGAACAATCACTCCACCCAGCCCACTTTCCTCCTGTAAACTGCCAGAATGGATCTTGCCCAAGAAAAAGGAACATAGCTGGTATGTGTTTGGCTGTCTGATGGCTGCTAGGACTCAACATCACCCTGGTCCTCCAGCCATGCTTGAAGGGAGTGTTGCAGGGCTGGCAGCAGTGGGACAGAGCTGGTCATAGTAGAAGAACACAGGGTTCTGCATCACCAGGTCTTCCTCAGAACTGAGCAGAGTTGAGAAGGAACAGGCAGTCTCAGTGAAAACTGTGCCTGACTGTTTGCAGCTCCAGGGCTGGCAGGGAAGAGTTGCAGCCTGGCAATTTGGACTCAGATGTCTAAACTGCAGCAAAATGCCTTCTTCGTTGAGAAAGCCCTGTGTTTGGGTCAGGCTTTTCTGGCCATTCATGTCCTTATGGAACTGCTCTACATAGGAAGCACAAGGAAATTCGGCAGGAAAAACCTGTCCCTCAGGGATGCTGAGCTACCTGATGAGTGCTTGACCTAGAAGCTGGCAATCCTGATCATAACAGGGGAGTTGGAACTAGATAATCTTTGAGGTCCCTTCCATCCTCAGCCATTCTATGATTCTGTGACAAATCAATCCAGCTGGATGGCTGTGTTCATAGTGTTTGAGGCAGGCACACAGCTTCCTTCCTCCCCAATAAAAACCATGCAGTAGAGCCTTGCATGGCAATAGACAGGTTGCATTTGGCTAATAAAGAAGTGTAATGAATCCCTAAGCCATGTGTCTGCAAACTACTCAGAATAAGGAAGAAATGCTGTGGGAAGGACTCTTCACTTGCAATTTATTATATAGAGCACCATGAGTCCTGGTGGGATCATCATCAGGGCCCCAGTGGGACTTCTGCTCAGGGACAGCCAGCCCTCTCCATTGTCTTGTTCATTATTAAAAGTGGGATTCATTTTGTCTTCAATTCATTTCCTTCTGTCTGCCCAGAAGGAACCCAACCAAAGGTCTTATAGGCAAGGAAAGAGATGCCATCAGCATGGTGGTTGAACAGTCATCACTCACATGTGAGTGGTAGCTTAGTCACATTAATTATCATCTCAGCTCCAGAAGGCATCACAGCTTTGTAATCTCAGGAATCCCTTCCACCTGGAGATGTCAAACAGTTATTTCCTTTTAAGCATGCTCAGCCTTGGACACCCTCACAATGGGGAATGAAATGTCTTTGCTTGAGTCGTCAGTGAGGAGATGAAGGGTAGCTTCACAGGGAGATCAGAAGCAAATAAGAAATTTTGATGGGTGGACTGGTAGCAACATCATACTCAGAGAGTGGTGGTCAATGGCTCAGTGTCCCTCAGTGACAAGTGGTGTACCTCAGGGGTCTGCACTGGGACCAGTGCTCTTTAACACCTTCATCAATGACACTGATTGAGTTTGCAAACTCATCAGCAGTTTGCAGATGACACGAAGCTGTCTGGTGCAGTCGACATGCCTGAGGGATGGGATGCCATCCACAGAGACCGAGACAGGCTGAGCAGTGGGCCCAGGTGGACTTTATGAGGTACAACAAATCCAAGTGCAAGGTCTACATCTGGGCAGTAGCAACCCCACTATCGTTACAAGCTGGGGGATGTAAGGATGGAGCACAGCCCTGCTGAAGAAGGCCTGGGGGTACTGGTGGATGGCAAGTGGAATGCAAACCAGCAATTTTGCCACTGATCCTCCCTTCCACAGGGGCAGCTGGAGGTCATTGGACACTACAGACCTCCTGTCTCCACACAAGGGGCCATGAGTAAGAACTGCTCCTGTCATGCTTTAAGCCACTGCGTATATATATGAAATGAAACTAAAGGAAAGAAAATGATAACTGTCTGCCTTCGTTCACTGTCATTCCCTGCTTCACAGCGCTAACAGCACACAATGAGAACCTGGAAGGCTCCCAGTAATAGACGTTATGTTTTTATTGCTGTTCCTTTCTAAAAGGGTGGGCAGTAGGGAATGAGGACAGGGAAGCAAGAGAAATGGCTTTCAGTCTGAACTGTGGCATTCTGCCCCTCTGTTTCTGAATTCCTCCGTGCTCTAAAGCCCATGCATGCACCTCCAAAAAACTGCTCTTTGAAACTGGGTGCATGTTATTAATTGATGCTCTAGATATATTTCTAGATATGTTTTAAAACTCACCTCTCTCTGGACCTCCTTTCCCCAGGCTATGTAAAGAGAAGAAGAGTAATGAAGATGCAGGTGTATCTTGATGGAAGAATCATTTCTGTTAGTCTGGGGAGAGAGCACAGTTTCTGACAATATTTCTGCTGAATGGAGGAGGGGCTGCTGCCTTCTCAGAATAGCAGACATCCCTGAACAACATGGTCTGAACCGTTTTCTTCCTACCAAGAAAGAAACCCCAGTCTTAATGAGGATTTCAACTCGCACAGCTGTGCCAAGGTTTAGATTAATACACAGAAACAGTTCTGAAGATCTCAGTATCCTCTTAATGCACTCGTGAGTCACCCAGTGCCTGCCAAGGTTTTATAGACTGGCAATTCTCCTTCTTAGTGTGCTTGTGGGCTGAGTGCTTGTGAGCTCTCTTGGCAGGGGGCAACCTGACAGTCAGACATGATGGACACCCCAGGACTGTGCATTCAGCAGGGTCAGCCTCCTGGCTGGGACACCCCATGGACTTCCAAAGGGCTTTTAGGAGGGAGGGCAGAACAGAGGCCTCAGTGCCCCAGAACTCACCGATTGCTGCTTACCTCTGTCTGAACATGATCCCAGCACCCTCAGCTCCCACACTGTCAGCTGTTCTTGGTTCTCACACCTTGCTGCTTTGGCAGAATGTGCCTAAAATGTGTTCCTCCGCTTCGTCTCTAGGCTCATGTTCACCTCACTCAGGGCACCTATGGAGGTGGTAGAGCCATCCTGATGCTGAAATCCAGAGGACAGCAGGGAATGTAGGGAGGAAGGGGATGCCAGCACATGGGAAATAGTAGGAGCACAGACTGACATTGCTTCTGCACAGATGTCCCAGGTTGTGTCACCTGCATAAATGTGATGGGGGCACCAGGACTTCTCAGTAACTTCAGTGTGCCTCCCACTCCTACTGTCCTTTCCCTTCCTTTTTCTTTCCTCCTACAGTACTTTACTTTAACTTCTCATTGTGAATCCTTCCCCAGTCTCTTTGGTGATTGAGGCATCCTCACTCTGAGCTCCCTCTTTTCTCTTACAGATCCCTCTTCACTCGGGTTTTTAATTTCTCTTCCTGTTCCACTGCATTTTCTCAAGCTACTTATTTCCTTTCTCTCCCTTTCCTTTGTCTTGGTAGAGATTTCTTCCCTCTTCACATCTCTTTAAGCCCAAGGGAGGGAACTGGATTCCTTCTTCCAGCACATCAGCTCTTATTTTCCTAAGCCCTGACCTACTGAAGCATCTGAAAAGATGGTGATGACAACCATAGCTGTACAAGTGCCCAGTGATGAGTTTTTATTGAGGGTGTCATGGATGCCTGAGAAGGAAATAGCCCAGTCTGAGCCTCTAGTCCTAGACTGAGCTTGCAAGATGTGCAGTGATTGGTTCCCCCCATCTTTTTTAAAGTAAGAAGCAGATTTTGATTGGGTTTGCCTTGTTATCAGTTTATGAGATTAATCCACAACCCACCTCTTGCCCCAGCCCTGCAGGAATCCCAGTTGCTTGCAATGACAAGCAAGTCCAATAAATAATTTTGATGGAGTCAGTGCATTTAGTCAAACAAATAACTTCATTCAAAGGGCAGAATGGATTTTGTCAAGAGCTTTTTTTTCATTATGTCAAAACGAAGAAAAAAAATGTGCAGCCCTTTCATTCTGTCACCACAATGGCATCTATTTGAGCTTCTGGTTTTGCCTGATGTAAAAAAAATAGCTGTCAAGCTCCACACAGTGCATTGCTCTTCCTCATCGTGTTAGCATGAGTGCACAACCCCACACTTCCGTGCCTGGGCGAGAGGGGGATGAGAACTGCCTTTCCCCAAAAGCTCTGTTCAGATGGGGGTTGGGTGTGGAGGACAGCAAAGGCTGCAAGCTCTGAGGGCACGTATGGTGTCACTCTTGTGTGGGCACATACATGTATTCGCATTTTAGATGCCATACCTACGGGTTGTACATATGTGTGTGTAACAGATGTAGCTTTTGGATGGGTTTATACCACAAAAAAATCCTAAGAAATAATCCCACGAGTCTCCTAGGAGTGACGGGCTTTGGGCTGTCTCATCAGCTCCATGGAGATCCTGGGACACAGAATCACAAAGTTCCTCAAGACTGCAACAAGCCAGGATGTGTTCAGGCCATCAGGCTTGACTAGAAAAGCCCAAATGCTTGCACTGCTGGAACAAAAGTCTGAATGTATTTAATGCTGAGGAATCATAGAACCATAAAGGTTGGAAAAGAGCTCTAAGATCACTCAGTCCCACCCCAGCCCACCCCACCATGCCCGCTGCCCACGTCCCTCAGTGCCACATCTCCACGGTTCTGAGCACCTCCAGGGACGATGGCTGCACCACCTCCCTGGGCAGCTGTGCCACTGCATCACTGCTCTTCTGGAGAAGAAATGTTTCCTACTATTCAACCTGAGCCTCTCTGGGTGCAACTCACAGCGGTAAGTTCTCATCCTATCACAGTTACCTGGCAGCAGAGGCCAACCCCCACCTCACCACAACCTCCATTCAGGCTGTTGTACAGAGCAGTGAGGTCTCCCCTCAGCATCCTCTTCTCCACACTGAACCATCCCATTCCCTCAGCCATTCCCCATAAGACTTGTGCTCCAAAAGACTCATCCCATTCACTCTGGGCTCATGCATATCTCCAGGAGCACTCTTCAAGGCAGGGCAAACTCCAGCAGGATTTCCTAGAGATCCTGCTGATCTTCAGCCTCTCTGCCCTGTAGTGTGAGCAGAGAGCAGCACAGTCACTGAGTGCCCAAAGGAAGCTCAGAATTCCCATATCGTTTTGAAAAATCCCTCTCTGCTTCCTTGAAAACACTTTGTTAAATTAAGCATGTGCACATCAGACACACAAAAACAGGAAAAGAGGAAAGATGGGCATTTTGGGCATGTTTTTCATTATACTTATTAGAAGTAATTGAAAAGAATGGGAAGAATTCTGGGGACTAAAACCTCAAAGAGGAGAGAGAAAGAGAGGGTCCAACAAGCAGAGTCAGACCCCAGATGACAGAGCAGGGCCGTGGGCTATATCTCCTACACATCTTCTCAGGTTATGTGCAGTCTCTCCTTGCAATATCTAGATGAGAGCTGCAATTTACCCCATAGGTCTTCATACTCACTGTGGTTTATAACCAAATTTCCAGGCTGCCACCCAGAGGCAGCAGCTCCACAGAGGTCTTCAAGGGCCATGGTGATGCTTTAAATAGCAGGACCTACAACTGCCCAGCTGAGCACAGGGTGACCTAGGAATGCTGCAGGTGCTGCTTAATTTCCTTCAGCAAAGAATGGAGCAACCAGGGGGTCATCGCATCCAGAAGGACACACAAAACTTGCCTGTCTTTGTGCAATAAATTCCTCCGACATAAAAGATTCCCTCGCATATGGCAACAGCCTCATCAGGCAGCTGACTCATAGCTGCTGGGGAAAAGAAGGAAGATGTTAATACAACATGCTATTTTTATTTCCTGAGTGGTGCTCTTTGCTGGAGGGGACACAAAAATCTCAAGAAGACATGTCACTGTGTTGGATCCGTGCAAGTTCATGGTGCCATATCCTTCTATTCTGCCTGAAGGACCACCACCACCTGCAGCCTCCTCCAGCCTCTCACAGCCCACTCCACACAGCAGCTCCAGACCCTTTCTTCCCCAGGACAAGGGGAACCACAGTGCCCTCTGCACAGCCACCCCATCCCCATACCCCACAGGGGTCCTGCATCTATGGACAAAGAGAGAGGAACTGCTCCATGGGATGACAACAGGGCATTTCCCATCCCTATAGGAGAGCCCCATCCCATCCCTAAAGGTGGCACACGCTGAGCCTGTCTCCATGCTGCCATGCATCAACACGCATCCACTCGGAGAATGGCAAAGCAGCCCTTCATTCAGACGCAGCAAAAGAATAATGAGTTCATTAGATACCAATTGATTGATAAAGAGGGATTTATTGAAAGGTCTAATGTGTGTAGCCAAAATTAGTTTGCCATGTAATTAACTAAAAATGACTTAAGCAATGCATTCTTAATTATTATCTTAGTACAGCCAACTTGTAAGAAATTTCAAGCATCTAATTGGCATTTGATAGAATAGCTATAGCAAGCTAATTAGGTACCAAATTATGGAATGCGCTAATTGATATTTAATAAGTATGTCAATTGGTATCTAACTAGCCAATATGTTATAGCTATCTTGGAATATGTCAATTAAGTGCCTAAAGATCTCTTTCAAGTAGATTATAAATGTAATCTATTAAGGATGTAATTTGCAACATTTTTTGATTATGGATTGTAACTTATTTTCTTCCTGATTACATTATTGCTGTTCCCAGGCTCATTCATACCACGTACAGAATTCTGCATACATGAGCAACTTTGACAATCCATCTTTTTTTCTGGGCTCTTCCCACTTACACTGGTGTAAAGATTTACAATGCCTCCAAGGGACCCAAAGGGGAACATCTGAAATGAATTTGCCAGCACAACATCTGTGCTTGAAGCTGACAGAACGTACACTGGTGTCATTATGTGTTGGCTGCCATGGAGAGTGGTGGTTGGAGGAGTGGTCATTGGAAGGAGGCTGAGGTGGTTGACATGAGCACCTCATTGGGAAGGTGGTCCCAAGCTCTGGGAACCTCTGGGAGGTTCAGGTTGGGTGTTAGGAAACACTTCACAGCTGCCCAGGGAGGTGATGGGGTCACCATCCCTGGAGGCGTTCAAGAACTGTTGTGGAACATAGGGATGTGGTTTAGTGGGCAATACTGGTGGTAGGCAGGTGGTTGGACTAGATGTTTTTAGAGGTCTTTTCCAACCTTAATGGTTCTATGATTCTATGTTTCTCTGATTCAATGCATCAATGAAAACCAGGGGAATGCCACTGAAGTAAGTGCTATTGTCCAGGTGTGAACCCTGCAAGCTGGCTTCTGAGAGATGATCAAAACTGCTGCTCTCAAGACAGGAACAAGAGGAGGTGGTGCATAGGAAGAAGCTTAATTTAAGTGTAAGATGTCTGCAGTGCCCCTCAGGAACAGCACATGGGGATGTTATGCATTGCACAGGGGGACGTCAAGCACTGCACATAGGGATAGCAGGCATTGCACATGGGGATGTCAGGCATTGCACATAGGGATGTCAGGCTAGTTGTCAAGTTCCTAATGGGATTTACCTGTGGCAGGAGCACTGCAGTCAGCCTGCAGCCCCAAGGAACTTCACTAAAGAGTTAATTTAAAGCACGGTGATGACCACAGTTATTTTCTTTTGATTTCTTTGATGCAAGTTGCCATTTACGCTATGCCTTCTGAGGTCTTTTCCCTAAAGCAATCCACACATCTCTTTGTATCATGTGTAAGTGTAAGGCTTGTATTATGAGAGGTGCAGCACATAACATTAGTGTTGGAGCGATCTGAGCACTTTATCTTCATGAGTAAAGTACCCAGCTGCTCTTGAATTCAACTGAAAAAAAATATGCTGCCACTCGTAACAGCAATACATTTTCAGTTACTAATAACAACTGTTGTCATGGAAACAGCTGGTCCAGCATGAATGTAAGGATTTGCTTTCAGGTCAGTGCTGTATTAGTCAGCAGCCTTTCACAGCCCCATCTCCCAGCACTGAGTCTCCCGTCCAATTTACTCTCTACAACACTTTTTTCTCCATTGTGAATTACTCAAAATTAATTACATTTTATTACAATTGTGCACAGCTCCTTTTCAACTCTCCTCTTGGTATAATTACTTGGAAATGTTTAATGGAGGCCGAAAGAAAATTTCATCCCTACACCCAGGTTTGGGGGTTCTTTATTTCACCTTATTTTCACAGGAACAGTAATAATAGTAATAGGCTGAATGATGGCCGTGATCATTAATAACAATAGAGCTTTCAGCACGCAGATGGGCAAGCACTTGGGATGTGTGTGGATTCTGTGCTCCTTTCAGAGCCCAAGTTTGGGTTTTTCACTATGCACGGTGCTATGAGACCATTTCTAGCACTACTTCTAGGCTCAAGGTTCAGAAGTGTCATATGTCCAGAGTTGATGCCAGGAGAAGCAAGAGGTGTTTCTGCACTTTTTATTCCTCATTGCATGCCCAGCAGAGAGAACCAGACCCTTTTCAAGTGTGGGCACACTGTGCCTGGGAGCCCCTGCTCCTCTTCAGCCCCTTCCTACACACACACACATCCCTCCTGTTTCCTGAGCAAATCAAAAATGCATCTATTTTCCACCATAGTGGCATAGAGCTTGCTGGTAAATATCCTCAGATGGGAGTGCAGAACGAAGGGCTGGTACTGATCTCATCCACTGCCTGTAACTGTGCTCCAGACTTCTGGTGCAGTGAGGAGCAGAGGTTGGTCCTTCTCTCTTCCAGACCTGCTCCATCCAGTTTCTTTCCTCTTTCTTTTCCCTTTTAAGGATCATAGCTTAAAAATCAAACTAATCCTCTGTATCCTTTAAGCCAGGAGTGGATAGAGCCCTGGCTTCCTTGCCTTGCTGCTGGGCAAGAGGCCATCTCACCAGCCTGACCACAGCAGCCACCACTGAGAACTGCAGTCACTGCAGTCATTGTTCTTCGAAAGAAGAGAAAAATCAGAGTCTAAAAAGGGCTGAAATTCACAAGGGCTGCAGATTGGTCAGCTTTGATGACATCTTTCCCTTTGCTACAGAGGTACCCCAATGCTCTCCTAAGTTCAGAGCACCACTGGTGCTGGTCTCCCTCTGAACATCTCCATGGAAGGACAGTGCTCTTGCCTCCTTTCATCCCACCGGTGCCTGGTTTCTTCCTTCTGAGATGACTGTGTCTTCCCTCCTACCCATACTTTCCCACATGGCTTTTCCCATGCCTTCATCTCCCTCCTCCCTGCTTGGTCTGCTCCCCAACCCCTTTCTTCCCATTCTTGAGCACTGTTCTCCCTTTGTTTTTCCCCTTTCCACTGGTCTTGGTGAAGAAACAAGTCTGAGTTGAGTGCAAAGAAGTGACACTCTTCATGAGGACCACCTGCTTGTCTTCTGCCATCTTCTAAGGTAATGGAGTGGTCTGGCAGTGTGAGGACATGTGAGATGTGATAGCATTTTTGCTTGGAACCATGGTAGAAACCTCCTGGCTCTAGCTAGGTAAAAGGTAGAACATGATTGCAGGACTGATGCTCACTCATCTCTTCTAAATCATGTTAAAAGAAAATTCTGTTTCCTGTTATCTTGCAGAGAAGCTCTGTAGGCAAACATGGTAAAAAAAATCAGCAGAGGTCTGGGGCTTCAGGGTGGTTTTCCGAGGCAGAATTCTGAGCCAAAAGCTGTTCAAAAGGTTGGAAAGGCTCTGGCTTCATGGCCAACAGCTGCTGACAGAGAGGGGATGGAAGGGCTGAGTGAAGGCACGTAATCTCTCAGAACAGGACCTCAATGTGCAACTTGGGCACCTCCACCTCCGCTCTGCAGCCCTGCCTCCTCCATTCCTACAGCAGCCAGGCTGAACGGTGGAAGCAGTTTGTTTAACCTTGAGCACCACGCTCAAAATCAATACAGATAATAACAGGAAGGGAAGGAGCCTGGCAAAGACTGCTGAAGAAATGTTTGATTTCTCGTTTCGGCAAAAGTTCTGCTCACCCAGGTGGAACGCATGGTCTCACTATTTGCCCATTAACCCAAACTGATTGATTTATTCATGGGTGCTTTGGGAGGCTGAGAGTCACCAGAGGTGCTCCTATCTCAGGCTGTGGTGTTGCAATGTCTGCACAAAATAAGGCTGTGCGCTCGGCAGGTTAGACTAGATACATCCAATTTGTTTTGATATTGCTCATACTACTTGAACCACAGGAAGGCATCCCAGTTCAGGGGTCTCTCTGCTCCCAGCAGTCACTCCACAAACCCTTCTCTTTGCACAAATCTCCCTGTCCCAAGGAAATGCTGCACCACCTACTGCAACCCAAAGGTTTCTTCTCTGCGTGAACAGGCTGACTTCTTACTCTTCCCTCCAGCTAAAAGCAAACAAAGGTTAATCAGACAGGAATCAGTGGATAAACCTCCAATTTCACATATTGCTTTACATATTGTAACGTTTTCTTCTCTGGGTCTTTAGGAAGGGGATGCTGTAGTCACTGTGGTCTCTACTCACACATTACGAGGAACTGAGTTGAATCAACAGTTGCTTGCATGCTTGAGGAGGGTCAGGTTGGATATTAGAAAACATTTCTCGTCAGAAAGAGCAGTGATGCAGTGGCACAGCTGCCCAGGGATGTGGTGCATCCATCGTCCCTGGAGGTGTTCAGAACCATGGAGATGTGGCACAGTAGGATGGGTTGGATCAGATGATCCTAGAGCTCATTTCCAACCTTAATGATTCTATGATTCTATGACTGAGCACACTCACTTGGTGGCAAAGGGTTTGGGCTCATCCTTCTTCACACTGCCACTGCAGCCTGGGTGGGGGTCAAGCTGCCAGCCCACACCTTGGGCTCCTTGTGCTGACGGCGCAGCCTGCTGAGGGGAGCTTGTATCCTGGCTCAGCCCCAGCAGCCAGTTTTATTGTTTACTCAGTAATTTTCACACCTATGTCAACTGTTGGTGAAGTAATTTAACATAATAAGTTGTTACTGAAGCCACAAAACAACCACTTTTAGAATTAGACAAGACACAACTCGTGGTACCCCAGACCTCTTCTCATTGCCTGAGTCAAAAGCAGAAGGGAAAGCCAGCCTAGAAAATACAACCACTGTGCCTTTTCTTTGGCCAAAAGCCCTGTATTTTGACAGATAAGCATACTAGAAATGTAAAAATAAAAAATGGACATGGCTTGTGTCCTGAGATCAGTCCCAAAAGGGTTGGGATACCTCGGCCAGACCTGCCCATGACCCTTCTCAGCACACAACTGGACATAATTGTGCTGTACTACAGTGTCCACGGCTCTGCTGCTGAAATCTCTCCTCTGCTGGGGAAGATGCAGGTTTTATTCTTAGCTCACTATGTTTCCACCTATTTATTATTCTATTATCTGCTCTGAAATCTTGAAAAACGCGTCCCAGACAGAGTACAGATGAAGTTCTGTTCCTACCAATGTATGGCACTGAAAAACAAGATGACAACAAATCGTGAATTAAAAAAAAGAAAAGAAAAGAAATAGAATAGCCTGGCTCTTATATAATGCCTAATATGCACTGAAATAAATGAGTTTTCAAAATGATAATGCCCTCATCCCCCAGGCCTGCTCTGCTGTAAAGACAGACTGCTGCAGCAGGAGCTGCCTTTGCAGCTCGTTATGTATGCTGGAGTTTTTCCCTTTTCTTTTTTTTTTTGAATTTGTTTGTAGGCTGTAATGGGACCCTTTCTGGATCTTCCTCATATCCTCTGATATATAGGAGTGAAATGGAGGTTTTTGATATATTGAATATATTGAATATTTAAATGCTGTGAATTTGCAGGACAGAGCAGAGACTGCCTCTTGCGATAAGAGACATTATTATTGTTGTGAAGAATTCCTTTTAGATTCCATCTTAATCATTCTGCTATTGAAATGGAAGAATAAAGTAATAAATGGTTTGAATAGACTTGATTAAAAAGAATAATTATATTCCTTGGGTGGGTTAAATATATAAACTCTTTGTGGTTTTGCATTCTTTCAGCATGTGCCTGCTAGAGAGAGCTTTTCTTTTCAATAAGTGGGGTGTGCTGCAAGGAGGAGAAACCCACAGAGCTCTGTATCCCTTGGGAAAGAAGCAACCCCAGGAATTGGGGTGGAAAAGATGGATTTTCCATCAGTCAGGGCTCCTTTGCCAATGTTGGCAAGAGGCAAAGGCAGCTAACAGCCAGCTGGATCCATCCTGCAGCACCTTCCATGACAATTCAGACATTGCAGAGTATTCTTGTGCCTTGAGTTGGGAGGAAAATCAGGCTATGTGGCAAAATCAGGTATTCCCAGGTGTGTCTTACTGGTATTCTGGGCTCCGTGTAGGATAACTGTAGAGCCATAGAATTGTTTGAGTTGGAAGGAACCTTTAAGGACCACTCTGTCCAACTCCCTCGCAATGAACAGGGACACCCACAGCTCCATCAGGTGCTCAGAGCCCCGTCCAGCCTGACCTGGAATGTTTAAAGTAAAACATCCTCACTAACTTTAGTGTGCACCTTACTCAAATGTATTCAGCCTTCCTCCTCTACCTTAATTTCCCATTGGTAGCTTTTGAAAAATGAACACTCAATGGGCAAAATCAAGATTTCATTTCATCACCAGTTCCTGAAGAATGCCGCTGTACAAGAAGTCCAAAAAGTCACTCCAGAAAAGTCTCCCTTTAACCCCCACAGTGTTGGGTCTACTTTGAAAACTGTTGTTAGTGAATTGCTTCCAACCTACATTTCACTTTCTGCTCACATCAGAGAGTGACTGCCTATCTCCCCCTTCCCCTGCAGATCTGATTGTAGATGCTATACTACTAAGGCTTCATTATTTTTACAAAAATCTACTCCAGTACAGTATGAAGTCTTATAAATAATTAAAGAAACACCAGAGTTGTCAAAATAAATGAACAAAGTACACTTTGAGATGCATGCTCTTGGCTTATTTGGGCTCGTTCAGTTGGCAGTTGCATCTCACAACTCAGTCCCTGGAAATACCCACCAGAAACACAACCAGTGAGGCTCAGCCAGCAGCCAACAAGGAACATTTGTCTTCCCCCCAGAGTCATCTAGGAACAGCGATGGATGTCAAACAACTTGCAAAACACCAAGTGCAAGTCTTCTCTTGGCTTCTGCGGTGAAAGGCAGGACCCAAAACGCTTCCATGTATCCAAAAGTTAGCAGGACCTCTTGTATGGCTGGCTTTGTGCAATGTTAATGTTCCAAGTGAATGCCTCATTGCCCTGCACAATAAACCTTCTTCTCTTCTCAATGCTCTTTTCCAGAAGGCCTTCTTTGTCACCATGACGACAAATAAATTGCTTCTTGTTCACTGAGATCTGCTAAAAAGCTCGTTATTAAGCTAATGTGCCCAGGGTGGCCACACAGCAGGGAAAGGCAGAGGACACCTTCTCCTTCGTGGTCTCCATCCCATGGGCACCACTTCTCTGGGGTCTCCCAGCTTCGCTTTCAGAGGTGTTTTGAAAAGTTAAAGACGTTTCAGAGAGAGGAGGAAAAGCTCCTGAGTGTGAGCCAAAGACGCTGATAACCGCCTACTAACCTGTGCCATCTGCCCTGCCTACTGCCGTGCTCTTCCCATGAGGGGTCCATGCTGGCCTCCAGCATGTGCAAACCCAGTGTCCCCAGCACTGCCATCACCCCCAGCATCCCCACCCCTACGGTGCTGTAGGGACAGATGACTGCATGAGTTGGACGTACGAAGTGCACTGGCATTTGGAGAAGGGTCTCGAGAGCAGCTGCGCAGCTCAACGTGGTATGGATGAAGCTGATGAAAATCCCCAGGAGCTGGCAGCTTCTCATGGGTTGCCCATACCCCTTAGCTTTGCAGGGTTAGCTCATTCCTTTGCCAACCGCAGCATCTTTTTACCAGCTTTCTTGCTCTCCCCACAATCCAAAGTGCTAAAAGGTCCCGTGAGAGTAAATGTGAGCGCTTTCATGTGGCTACTGTCACTAGGGAAACCACTTCCTTGTGATTCACATGTTCTGTGAGGCTCTCTTCAGTTCTCTCTGCATTCAGAGAGGTAATGTTGTGCTGGGGCATGTCAGGGGGATGGGGCTGGGAGAAGCAGGAAGATGTGTTAGCATGCAGTTGATTGTAGAGGCTGGAAAAACCTGAGCAATGTGCCAGGGTGAGGTAGAGCCAATTGCTAGGAAGGGGTACGTGTCCAAAACCAGTAAAACAATGAAACTGACAGTGTGGGACTCAAAGTGATAGTCCCACAAAGAATAAAAACACCCATTTTTTTCCCCTTCTGGGGAAAGGCTACTTTCCTTTTTTTTCCCAACCTGTTTACAATAGTTTGAGTTCAGAGTGAGAGGATTGTCAGCCCTCAGCTCAGTCCATCTCAGGTGTGCACCTGGCACTGGGACCCATAGGGGATCCTGTGCAAACTTCCCAAATGGTCAGGCCTTGTGCTGAGGACATCCATCCCCACCATCCCTTCATCCTTCTGTCTGCCCTACCCCTCACCTCCCTTCACACCACCCTGCTGCAAGCAGATGTGTGCTGGCAAGGGTATCCGACCTGCAAATTGAGTTAGCATTCAGGTGCCTTTTATAGCCATGGGAGGTGGGTGCTTAAATCAAATGAAGATGAATATATTTGCTGACATATAATTGTTTTCTTTAGTAATTGCACTCAGGTCTCTTTGTCATTAATGCTGGGCTAGGATTGTTTGTGAAATGTCTTATTGTTTCTTATGAACCCTATGAAAAGTGACATTCTTGATTATTTTGCCATGCAGTGGATTACACCAGGTTTCACTGCTAAGCAGTATTGATGGACCTTGTGCTGTCTTTTACTGTTTAACTGCTACTAATAAATCAGAACTTGGTTTGTTCTTCTCGTGCTGAATCCTTTATTACACACAATGATGAGAAAAGAGAGCTTTTGGTGTGCCAGGACATCTTCCAGTTGTGGTCAGCCCTGTGGAGATAGAAAGAGGCTGGGGACCTTGGTGCTGCCCCTGGGTGGGTCCTGAGCATCATCCTCGTGGTAGAAACCATGACAAGGGTTTGGAACTGGATGGCCTTTAAAGTCCCTTTCAACTCAATCATAGAATCACCAAAGTTGGAAAGACCTACAAGATCATCCAGTCCAACCATCCACCTAGCACCAATAGTTCTCTCTAAACCACGTCCCTTAACACAATGGCTAAATGTTCCTTGAACATTCATTTTTTCCAGAATGGTAATTCTTGCCAACATGCATATATGTGCTTATATTTGAGAAATGTCATGTCAAGAAAGAAGTGGTTCATTCCTCTGTAAGTACTGCTTGGTGCATCTTTTGCATAAGACATCATTCTGTCATTCGATGTTCTATGATCTTTAAGGTCCTTTCCAATTCAAGCCAGTCAGAAATTCCATGACTCTATGATCTTAAAGGTCCCTTCCAACTCAAATCATTCTATGATTCTATTATTCTGTGACTGCATGACCCCATGACCCTATGATTCTATGATTCCATGACTGTGGGTCTACGATCCATGGTGGCTGGGATGGCGAGTGGCCATGCCTGGCAGGTAATGCTGGAAGAACGATGCACTGCTGCTTGCTGTTCACCCACCTCAGGGCCTGGGGGCAGGTAAGCAATCAGAGAAGGAGAGTGAGAAAAAACACGCACGCACGCCTCTCCCTCCCTCTCAACCTAATTGAGCTAATTAATTTAGTGAAGATCCAGTGCTCTGTAATTTGCTTAGCCCCATGAGCAGCTCTGCAGCAGCAGCAAGCCCTGCTGGCCATGAGCAGGGTCCTGTCAGGAGCTGTGCACCCCTGGGCATCTGCAAAGCCCCATTGGGTTTCATTGCATACCCAGGACCTGCCTGGCTGCTACGTAGCTGCAAATTAAAAACAATAATAATTAAATATTCCCCATGGCAGAGGCTGCAATTTCTAACCCGAATCACTTGTAACTGAGCCTCTGATTGTCAAGAGCAGTTAAACTCTCATCTGCTGGCGCTTGTTTATTCCCCAGCACCAGGATCCCTTTCCTGTTGTGATTAGAGATCTCCCAGCAGAAGGGGTTTTGCACAGATCCCCCTCTTCCCGAGGCTTCTTTCCTGCCTTTCTTCCTTTTTCTCTCCCTCTTAATGAAAATGTTGCATGCTGGTCAAATAAGTGTTTGTGGCTATGGATGAAGACGTGGAAACTGCCATAATAGGAGACCGAAACGAGCAGGCAACCGCGCGCTGATTAGAGACCATTAAAATCCCCTCTGCGACTGGCACCGGGGTAGGAAAACAAGAGGGACTTCTATGCTGAAGTGGACTGCCAAATAAAAATTACATCTCGCTGAGGTCATTTCTTGCATGATGTATCTTGGGAAAAGAGGGGTTTCTCTTCTTTCCCTGCGATATGCAGAAATTCAAAATAAAAGCTTTCCGTCGGGTGGAGCGGCACAGAGACCCTCAGAGCGGTGTTACGTCTGCCTTCATCCTTCCCTTCCTTTCTATCTGACAATCTTTAGGGGGAAAAAAAAAAAATATCTTGACGTTTTTGTTTCCTTCTTTGCTTGTCTTCTCAGTATGTCAGCAAAGAGACAAGATTATAACACAATCCCCGCTCTCAGCACAAGGCATGCATTCGCCTCCAAACAGGTTGGTTTCTCCCTTTAATGTGAGCTATCACATTTGCCCAAGTTATTACCATCGATGCAGCAAGCCACATCTATTTTAATCAGCTTGTTTATGAGTATCCTTGCATTCCCACATTGCACGGGAGCTCTTTTGCTAAATACCCCCTTTTTTTTTTTTTCCAGGTAAGATAATTTCTAGGACAAAATGTCAGAAAGCTCAACGCATCCCTTCAATTACTGCTGTACAGATTTTCTCTGAGCTGCTGGACAATAAGTAGCTTTCAGGGAAGCATTAAGAAGATTTGCCCTCCAGGGTTTGCATTTCAGTAGAGTGACAGTTATTTTTGTAAATACACACATACAAAAAAAAAAAAGAAAGAAAGAAAAGAAAAAGGGAAAAAAAAAAAAAAAGAAGAAAAAGAAAGAAGAGAGAAAAAAAGAAAAAGAAACAGAAAGAGAAGAAAAGGAAGGGAAAAAAAGAAAAGAGGAGAAAAACGCATCCAGAACGCCTTCCCCCAGCCCCAATAAAACAGGCAGACGTGGGCTAGACAGCTGCTTATTACCCGAGAACCTTGAATCAGATAGGAAAACCAGAGTTTCTAATGTCTTCAAATGTCACAGCATTGTGATTTATACCAGTACACAGTGTACCACGCTTCATTATAGAGAAAAAAAATTGAATTACAGCTAATGTCTTCCCCTTTATTTCAGAAGGCTTCGCGAGTAGTCTGAGGATATAAAATACATCATTAGTTGTTTTTAAGCTTGTCTCTAATGATGAACAAAATAATGGGGCATGAAACCCAGCCCTGGCAAAACAAAAACACAAAACGCAGCATTTTACAGACTTTACGTAAACATAATGTGACAATGCACTTCCTTTCATTCTCTGCTATGACAGTTAATTCCAGACCAGGAAAACTGTCAAAAATGTTTAGTTCTGCTTGGGTTGAGTTAATTACAGGCCCCGGGGCTGTGTTGACTTTCTCCTGCTAATGGCACTGTGCTACAGGTAAAAATCCATTTGCAAGAATGTTTTCAGAGCTACAGATCTAATTTACTGAATATCAAATATTTATGCCATTGCAATTAAAGTGACAACGTTCCACCCCTCTTCCCCATGCAAGCTCGGGCTTTTTAATAGAATTTATTATACAGTAAACATTTGGTAAAAAGTTTTACTCGAGCTTATAATGTGAAAGCTTTGAATATTTTATTGATTTTATTTCTTTTGCTCTCAATTCCTATCAACGCCGGAACGTTATGAACTTCTGCAGCGCGCTGAGCATCATTTTTTACTGTCAGAGCCCTGCAAGCTGCACGGAGGGGCTGGGGCTGCAGGGTGGGCTGCGTCACCACTCAGCCTGTGTGGGGAGGAAGAGGAGGCGCTGAGGGGGGATGAAGCATCAGGATGAATCCGCCAAGATGCGGGATGCCGTTTTACATCGGTGTGAGGGAAGGGCAGGGCTGTGGGAGACCTTTCCTGTTGGCAAAGGATGCCCACGGCCATCCACGCTGCAGGACCCTGAGGGATTGTAAGGAGCTCCGTGGCAGCCTTAACGAGGCTTCTGATGATGACTGTGAGAGGGGAGGGAGGGAGAGGATTGCCTTCTCCCTTTCTGTTTTGTTGTGTTTTATTTAACACCGGAGATCAGGTTGCAAATTCTACGCTCGGGGCATTTCGTGCATCTCCAGCTTTACGGAGCTCTCGCCAGGAGAGCACCTGCCCATTATTTGGCTCTTTAAGCCTGGCAGGTAACTGTTATTCCTCCCATGTGTCTCCTTGCCCCTTAATTTGTGTCAGCCCCTTTTGACCCTGCTGACAACCACCTACCTCCTCAGGGCAGGCAGCTTCAGAACCTCAGTCTGCCTTGTTTGTACACCAGGCTCCCAGCAGCTTTATTAAATAACCCCTCGCACCACTCTGCTCCTTCTTGCCCTCTGCATTGCTCCGTTGTCCTTTAGCCAATTTGCCTGACTTTCACGTGGTTCTCCTATCGGAGAGTCCACACAGCATAGGGATTTTCACCACGTCACACCTGAACAAGCTGCCATCCCTCCTGCAGATAGGATGTCCTGCTGGCACCTGGTGAGTTAAGCCCAGAAGCATCCCAGCAGCACTCCTGGTGGGCTGTAGGGCTGCTTTATGTAGGACACCTCTATCACATCCCATGTGCAATCTCTTTGTCTGGACCCAATGAGCAGCTGAGCTGGCTGGTGCATACACAGCTGATATTTCACACCATCACTGCCTGCCATAACTCTGCAGCTTGGCTCAGCCCACTTAATGCTCCTCACCACTCTTGTTAGGATGGTACAGCCTTACAGCATGTTTGATTACTAGGGCTCTGGTTTTCAACTCACAGGGGTTCCCTAGGGCTCATCCTTCCACACAGTGTTTTAATGCCATTCTGTCTCACCATGTACACCATGCCTGGTTAGGTCCTGAGCATCCTCATGGCGCTGGAAGATACAACAGAGGTTAGGACTGGGTGGGCTTTAAGGTCCTTCCAACCCATTCATTCTGTCATTCTGTGGTTCTATAATATCTGAGGTCCCTTCCAACCCAAGCCAATCCATGATTCTTTGATTCTGTGACTCTATGACCCACAGCAGCTGGGGTCAGTGGGTGGCCATGCCTCACGGGTGACCATCCCACGGGGACAGCAAAGCACAGGTGCTATCATCATGCATGCCATGCCACTCTTCCACCCACCCTGGCCCCCACCACCGTGCTCTGCCCTTCCCATGGTGCTGGTAATGCAGCATCACCACGTTTCACAAATACCCCCCTCAGCCAGGGCTCCTTGATGCCCGCTGAAGAAGGGTTGGTGGTCCCATCTAATCCCACAGGTCAGCTCTGATAATGGCACCTCAACATCCCCAGGTCTGCCAGCACCAGACCATGGCCTCGAGTTCTGCCAGCCGCTGACCTCTCACCTCCTGCCTCCCTCTAATCACTTTGGAATCCAACTGCTGTCATGTCTTATTGCTTAGATACCTGCTCTGCCAGCTGCACATTTACATCCCAGCATTGACTCAGCTAATGTATCTGTCACTTAAGCACGAGTGATCTGCCAGGAATATTACTGCGTACAGCAGCTATCGAGGTCAGGGCTCAGCACCTTCTGGTTGCACTGAGCAGCCCTGGGTTGTCCCAAGGAGCCTCTGTAGGGACATCCCAGGGTTGCAGGATGCTGCTGAGCCCAGGGCATCTCAGTAAAGAGCAGACCACACCTCCCCTGCTCCAAGATCTCACTTCCAGCTGCTCCAGTGTCAGGGAAATGCAGTGGGAAGCTACTAACCACTTGGATCTGGGTCCTGTGTCACAGGAGGGGCAGGGGAAACATGCAGCACTTGTTCCTCAAGCCAAGCACTGATGTAGAAATCACAGAATGTCTCACTTTGGTGATTCTCCCTGTGAGCAGCTGCCATATACCTGCTGAAAATATTTGCAGGAAAATATACCTAGAGCACGGGACAGGGAGGGAGGTACTCTGGGGGTCAAAATCACATGCTGATGGGACGAGGAAAGATGTCAGCAAGTAAATGTGGAAATGCCACGGGGACCTGGACATCCCCTGGGGTGTGGGTCAAGCCCTGTTAGGAGCTCCCCTACCTCAAATCCATGCTGCTGCTGCTGCCTGGAGCCCTCCTGAGCCGTTGCATGGGAAGAGCTCATGTTCTGCCTTTGTCGCTGCCTTGTCCTCATGAAAGTTTAATGCATCCCTTCTCTCTGGCTGGAAGTGAGCTGGCTCCTGCTGTTCTGCACAGAATGCAAGCAAGGCTGCATAGCCAAAGCCAGCCCTGGGACTGAACAGCACAGCCATGGGGCAGGAGGGGTGGTTAGCCCCTGGCCACAGGTGAGCAGGGATGTCACTGGGAGGCACAGCTCTGCTGCTTCAGTAGTGGGGCCAGGGCCCAGTGGAGCCCCTCTGAGGTCGTGCTGCTCTTTAGAAAGCGGGCAGACTTAATGAAATCTTTCATTTGTTGGTAAATGCCACTGTATGAAGTGTAATTAATGGATTTACTAGAGCTGGATGTAGCCCAAACTGAAATAGAAGCACTCAGGGAGGCAGCCCGGAGTGGTGCCCTCTGCACCACTTAATTACAGGGTCACTGCCGGAGCGGTGGGAGCTGTGCTGAGACTCCACTTGGGAGGAACCTTGCCAGCTCCAAATTTCCTCCTGCAATGCCACGCTTTCATGGCTGGAGAGCAGCAAGCAGAGTGTGCAGGGCTGCGAGCAGAGCCCAGGATGGGGCCAGCAGTGTGCAGGGCAGGAGTTTGTTCTGGTCACACAGATGCCAGCACATTCTTTGCTCTGCCCATAAGTGAAGCCAGCATCAGATTTTCTCCCCATCTGATCCCCCTTGGGTCCCATGGTACCTGTGGGTAATGGAAGGGCACTGATGATTTCCAGATTTCCATCCAGTTTTCCATGAGGAGAATTAGGTGCTCAGCTCAGACCTGGGAGTTGGGGCAGGGGGAGCAAGACAAGTCACAGCCCAAAGCAGCCCTGGTGTGAGGCCAAAGGGAAGGAGTGATGTGCACTGGAGATGCCCAACCACCAGCAGGAATCTGGCAGGAAGAGGGAGCCCGCAACCCAGCGGGATAATTACTTTTTTAATCAAGTCTTTTCAAAACATCTAATTTTATTACTTTATTCTTCCATTTCAATAGCGGAACGATTAAGATGGAATCTAAAAGGAATTCTTCACAACAGTAATAATGTCTCTTATCGTAAGAGGCAGTCTCTGTCTTCTCTGTCCTGCAAATTCGCAACATTTGAATATTAAATATATTCAATATATTAAAAAAATCCATTTTGTTCTTCAAAAAAATAATAAAGGAAACATATATATGTGTTATTGTCTGCTGAAAAAAAAATCATGCCCAAATGCTTTTCTCCTCCTTCCTGGGAAGGGAAACAGGACAGTGGGGGCTGTGGGATGGATGGGATGCTCCCAAATAATGTGAGAGGTGTTTGCATTCTTGCCCTTCTCCCTGCACATAAATGATAAAAGGAAAAGCAGCTGTGCAAGTGGGGAGGAGAGGAGAAGCACGTTGTGGGGGAGAGGCGTGTGTCTGCTTTCGGGTTGTTTATGGCAGCTTGGGAGAAGCTTACCTTTGCAAGCTGAGGATGCTGGGCATGCAGGCTAAATAGAAGGAAAAAAAAAAAAAAAAAAAAAAAAAAAAAAAAGCCTAAACACCCAAAAAGGCTTGCCTTGAGAAAAGGAAATAAGATACAGTGTTGGAAATAAACACAGATGACCCTGAGCTGCTGTCTCATTCCAAAAGCGTGCCTTTAATTTCCTATCTTGCTTTGCTTTTCAAAGGGAAAAGGTGAGAACAGATTCTACTGTGTCCAACATCCTTTGGGTGATCTGCCTTCCTGCCCTGCTGCTGCCTGGGTCTGCCTGCAAAGCTGCTGTGCCCCTGCCTGCCCCACAGCTCTCCTGCCCAATGCAGGCCCAGCTGTTACAGCACAAGAGGACCTGAAGCTCTTGAAGGATGAAGGATCAGTCCTCCTCACAGCCCTGGGCTTTGTCTGGATGCCCATTTGCCACCGACCTCCAGAGCTCCTCCCCACACCCAGCATGAGCTCTGCAGGCACAACGACCCAGCGAGGAGCATCCCATCCCACCTGCTGCAACAAGTTGGCTACAAAGCCCTGAGTTTGGATCTGTCATCTAACAGCACAGTTCCCTGCAATGCTCTCCCCTCAGCATCGATACCACCATGAGATGAGTGATTTCAAATTGATGTCTGCCTCTAATAGACTTTCCTCAGGCTCCCCTCGCACCGGTTGGAGATTAAAACCCACTCGAGCCTGCCTGGCAGCAGTTCATCAATGCCAGTTGTTTCATTTAGTTGATGCAAACCCCGCTTAAAATAAATTCTAATTAAACCAGAAACAGAAATCACATATATTTCTGGAGCAGGGCCGGCTCCTGTGCTGGTGGCACTCAGCTTTGCTCACTTTGCTCCCAGACCCTCTATTACTCAGCCCCGTGTCGCTGTGGATGCAGTGCAGACAATGCTAAATAAATAGTGCTTTCATTATCATCCCGGGCAGCAGCAGATTGGATTAGTTGTTCCTCGAGGTTCCCTGCACATGTGAGTAAGAAGGGGGAAAGGGAGAGAGGAGGCAGGAGCGGCTCTGCTGTCCCATCCTCCCCAATGCCGGTGCCTGCAAAAGGGACAGAAGGAAAAGTTCCCCTGGACATTCCCCTGGCATTGATGCATTTGGCTGCTGGAACAGAGCCCCCCCAGCCCAGCAGGTGCTCTCCTGCTGCAGGGGATGGCAGGCATGGTAGAAGCTTTGCTGGCAGACCCGCAGGCGGATGCCAAGAAAAGAAAGAGAGATGGAAAGGGATGCTCTGATTTTATCAAAATCCTTTTTCCTGCCCAGGAGCTCCTCAGGCTCTGGAAGACGATTCTATTTAAACCACAGGATCATGTTGTAGCTACTTCTTATTTACCAGACTGGAAAGTTACATTAAGAAGTTATCAGTTATCTTGCAGGAGAGCAGATTAGGAGTGAAGGACCGTTCCCTGGTTTGCATACAGCTGCACTTCCCAGGTTACTAAAAAGACAATTGATGTACCAGTTCAGGAAGAAATATGATTTTCATTATGATATGCAGGCATCAGGGACTGTGTTCTAATGGTCCCCTGTCACCAGTGAAGAGCAAAATGGCCTGTGACCACTGTAATGGAAAAAAGGTTTCTGTAATATTTTGCATAGCATGGAAGGATTTTTTCTTTTTTTTTTCTTTTCCTTGATGGCAACATTAAAGGGAACAGCACCTATTTCTCCTAGAAGAGGAATTTGCGGTCTCACAGTGAGCGTTTTTTCTTTCCACTCCCAGAAGTGTATTTCTGTTTGAAATTAACTTCTCACTTAATGATAAGATGAAGTAGCGGGCCCCTATTCCAGCTGCCCAGGGGGGGACCTGGGAACTTCTGCAGGCACACCACACTCTAGATGGTGTGTGCCTGCACAGGACTATGTGGTGCTACCTGATGGCACCTCCCTTCTGGGATCCTTTCAGGTCCTGCTGGCAATACTGTGGTGCCTGCGGGCTGTGGGCTGTTGGAAAGCATTGGAGGGCAAAGCAGAATGGGCTGGGTGCCAGGCAGGGCTGATGGCTCACAACACCCCTGAGACACAGCAGCAGCCCTCAAGCATCCCCTGTTCCTCACCCACTATTTGGGAATCGTTCCCAGAGGGGAAAAGGATTCCCAGCTTCATTTGCAAATGGGAGAAATCCTTCAGAGCTGATAAAGAATTCCATCATTCAGAGCCAACGAAACAATGTGGGAAGTGCTGCAGCGAGTGATGGGCTGTGATTATTTTTCCCTCCCCTTTAATTACTCACCTGCTGTAAAAACCAAACTGAGTTTCAAAGGCAGATAACTCCAATCCCTCACCGACAGCAAGCAGCCCTTCCCATCCCATGGACTCCAGACAGCTGGGCTGAGCAGCTTTCCTTTAAACCCACCTAAGTTAAAGACAAACAATTTAGGTCCATTGATCTGGAGCTGCGAGGCCTCCTGTTTAAACTCGGGGAGCTGGAAGAAGCCTACAGCTAGCGCATAGGATTTTCTTTGCTCAGATTAAAGGACGTGAGGATGAGTGGTGTGTGTGATGATCAAAAGATTTAACACGCTCTGCACCTGTCACAGGTACGAGCTCAACTCCGTATAGATAAAAACAGAGTGGAGCTGGCATAGCATGAGAGACTTACAGCAAGGCATGTGTGGGGAGTATAGTTTAAGCAGGCTGAATATAGGATTAGATGCTGGTATTATATGATAGGATGCTAATTTTCCTTAATTAGGCCATTCCTCACCTGAAGTTCCCATTGATCAGAGCACTCTCTAGCAGATAAAGAGGGGGATGAGGAATTGTCTTCTTAGAAAGGGGAGAAAGTCTCTAAATGCTGATTAGGAAATAACTGCAGTAACTCAGTGCTGTTTGCACGGCAGCCTCATCAGAATGGATGAGGTAGCAGTATCAGCACCAACCTTGGGAGCTGCAACAGGAGAAATGCATCTCTCCAAAGAGGATCTTTTCTTAAGTCATCCCCTCGTGCTATATTTACATCTCTCCATGCTCATGGCAAGTTAGAAATAAACAGATAAATGGAACGATTAGGCAATTAAGCAACACCCAGATAAAGACAGAAAGCAAAGGATGCCAAGGAAAAGGCTGCAGGGAGATGCTAATTCTGCCAGACCACTGCTTTTTATACTCTTTCTTTCCTGTTCCACGTGTCACATCAGGCTCACCGCCCTGTCCATCAAAAGGCACTAAAGGAGATGGGAACGATGAGCTGGGAATGAGATGAGGTGCAGGTACTTCCCTCCTGCCTTCATCTGCATGGAGCATCCCATACTGCCATCACACTGTGCACAAGCACATCATGGGGGCTGTGGAGACCCAGGGCCACCACCCACACTTGGATTTTCAAGGTAATCCAAAAGAATAAATTACTCAGTGATGTCTCCTGGAAAACCCCCACCTGTGCTCAGCAGACAGCTCAGTGCTGCATTAACCTAGGGGGGATGTAAGCAGCCCACCCTGCTCACCCCCACACCCCAGCTCTTACCCATCCAAAGGACTCCAAGAGCATCACATCGACAGGAGCCCAACAGCCCACATCAAGCCCTAATCTCCTGCAGCAGCCAGGGATGCTCTTTCTCATCCCAGGCTGAGAACCTCAGCTCAAAATGTGGCTGAGCCACAAGCCACAACAGTCAGGTTTTCCTGGCCTGGTTTCAGCAGATGCTTCACTGAAGAAACAAACTTCAAGCAGAAATTCTGCCTCTTGCCATTTTTTGAAGATCCCAAGTAATAGCACTTTACAATCAGATCAGCATCCACAAGCAAAGTGACCAGGCAATTTCCTCCTGGATGTTGGCTTCAGAGAAGCAAATCCACAACCATGTGCAGAATCATGGAATACTCAAGGTTAGAGAAAACCTTCACTATCACCTTGTCCATCCATCCATGACACCTACCATGTCCCATCTCTAAACCATGTCCCTCAGTGCCACAGCCACATCTCTCCTAAATACCTCCAGGGATGGGGACACCACCACGACCCTGGGCAGCCTGTTCCAATGGCTAACTTCTTCCTAACATTCAAACTAAACCTTCCTGGCATAAATAGATTATAGAAGCATATATGGATTATAGGAGCATGTATGAGTTAGAGAAGCACATACAGATTATAGATGCACCCCTCCTTCCCAACATCTGTCACTGGGAGGTGACTGAAGCCACCACTGCTCTGCCAGCCACTGCACACAGCAGAGCATGGCATGGAGTTGGTCGGCAGGATGCACTGTGCTTCATTGCTGATGGATAAAGCCATCCCATTGCTGAGCTTGGAAAGGGTTATTCTTCATAGAGGAAAAAGAATATTTAAGAATGCAAAACTTCCTTTGACAGAGCTGTCTTTTAATTACCCTGTGGAATGATAAAATCCCAGCACTGAAAATGTGTCTTTACAAATCTCTAGCTGGAGTAATTAGTCCCGTGCCTGGCTCTCCTGAGAGATTATTGCTGCCTTCTTTTCAGATTACTTACCCAAATAGAAGTGGAATCACTGCTATGTTTGACAGTGAGATATAAAATATCAGATAAAGCTGTTAAAATACTGTTTCACACACTGCGTTTCTGCGGAGTAAGGAAGCATCTGCTCACAGTATCAGCAGCAGAGCTGAGCAGAAAATTCACAGCTGAGGGCTGAGATGATGAATCTCAATTCTTTTCTTGTTCCTGGCCGTTCCTGGAAAGATCCAAGTAATCAAGGATCCAATCATTATTGAGTAACTTGATTAGAATGATTTGCAGCTTGTGTCCATTTCAAGGCTTGAGCACGCTCGTGGAGTTTTAGGTCTGCTTAGTCATCTGCTATGGTCTGAGGTGCTCAGCTTGAAATACTTCTGTTACAAAGGGAAAGTTGCTCGGTGGTGCTGGTGAACTCTGAGAAGTCCAGGTCTTGTCACACCCCAGGGTTGTTGGGTGGATATCTCCCTTCATGCTCACAGGTACCTACAGGGCTGCAAAATGTAAGCAGCATCCCATCTCTCCCATACTTCCTGGCATGAACTCAGACTCAGTTTCTCATTCAATGTGGCACGGATCTATGGTAAAATTTCCTTTAAATATGTTGCAGTTGTTATTTATTACTTTTTGGGAAAAGAAGTCTTGCTTTGGGAATTAAAGTTCTTGCTACATTTTGTCAGGCTATTAAGCTTACAGCGCTCAGAAAATGCATTGCTGACAGCCCCCATCAGTTGCTGAGCAGTTGTACAGATTGCACCCTTGTTGGCTCATTCTTTTCATACCAGCAGGACAAATCTATCCCCATACATGAGTATTTCCCAGGCCTCTGTAACTGCTGTGCTAGCTGCAGGGGCACAGCCCCAAACCAGCAGCTCCATCATTGAAGCAGTGCCGCAGCATTGCCTCCTTGACAGTCTGTCCCTTGTCCCCTCAAGTAAATGTTTTCTGTAATTCCCACCCCTTTTGAGGGCCAATTTTGGCTCACCAATCTCCAGTGTAATCCAACACAGAGATGGAGCCATCCCCGGGGTCATCAGTGAGGTGAGGAGAGCTTGGGCAGCTCAGCCAGGGTGAGGAACCAGCAAAAAGATGTCCCATGGGAAATTAAACCATGCTAACGCCTGCCACATTTCACTTTGTGAAATAATTCTCTGTGGAAGGGCAGAAGCCCAACCCCAGGCCCCATTTTGTGACTACTGCTCATAGCACTTTTCCGTACCCTAGGAACATCCCATGACTTGGCAACCCTGAGTCATCCTTGCTCCCATGTCCCCTCCCATACTTCCCACAGATCTCATCCACGTCCTTGTCTGTAGTCATCCAAGCTCCTCTATTGCCCAGTGTCCACTGGTCTGACAAGGGTAAGAGCTGTTACCCACCGATTATTGAAAAAGAATTCTGGAATTCAACAGTTTCACCAGCCGACCTCTTCCTCGTTCCCCGTCCCTGTTTTGCACTGGGATTCCAGGCTTACAGTTTAGCTTCCAGAAAGAAAGAGACGCAACAACTGCTCATTTCAGGGTGTGTGGATGTTTATTGTCAGTGCCCAGCTCCCCCCGCGCCCTCTCTGTGGCAGGAGGGCCATCCCAGCTGTCGTCGTAGCGGAGGTGTTGTGTTCTTCCGGCACTCGGCGCTGTTTGCTGGGCTCTGTGCAGTGCCCGGCTCGGTGGTAGCGGCGGCCCAAAGCCGGGCACCGTGGGCTGACCGAGGCTGATGAGCGGGGGACGGAAGGATGAGCTCGAGCTGCCGGTGGTCTTCTCCGGCAGCGCGGGGAAGCGACGGTCGGCCGGAGCTGAGGCGGAAGAGCCGTGCGGTGCCTCAGCCTCTCCCCGCCCGCTCTTTCCGTCCCCGTGCCGTTCCCGGCTGAGGTCGGGCCGCCCGCTCACAAGTCGGGGTGCCGCGCGTGCTCTCCGGCGCCCATCTGCCGCTCCCGCGCCGCCCGCCTGAGCCATTCGCGGTCCTCGTCCTCCCGCGGTGGCTCCTCGAAGCGGCTGCGCTGGTTGGGCTCCCCGTGCCAGGAGGAGCTGCGCACCAGCGGGCGGGGGGACCTGGAGCGGCTGCGCCGTGCTGGGACGCTGCGGGAGCGGTGGGCCGATCTTGTCTCCTGCCGCTCCCTGGTGCGCTGCAGCCTTCCCGGGTGCCGGCGGGTCGGGGGGCGACCCGAGGGGCGCCAGTCCAGGCACTGTTTGCTTAAGATTCTCTGGCGGCACAGGGGGCAGTGGGCGCTGTTGGCGGCCCACTGCTGGATGCACTCCCTGCAGAAGATGTGCCTGCAGGGCAGGGCGCGGATGGTGTCCACGATGTGGTCCAGGCAGATGGGGCACCGCTCCTCGCGGGCCTCCACCGGCCAGACCCACGCCTTGCGCCTCCGGTTGGGAGCCGCCTCCCGGCTCATGGCTGCGGCTGCCCTGGCGCTGTGGGGCTCCAAGGATGGAGTGGGAGCCCCAAGGATGGATTTGCTGGAGGCTGCCTCTTGCAGAGCAGTCGGCAGTCTCCGCGCCTCCACTCACAATATAAACTCGCAAGACTGCTGTCTCACGCACTGGCAAGGTCTCAGTGTCTCGTGCTCCCACAGGAAGACGCGCACACCTCGAGAGTCGCCAGCAAGACTCAATGCGGGCTGGGCCCGCTGGGTATTTATAGGCACCCGGCCATTGTGAGGTCATGGGCTGAGTGTGACTCCGCGATGCCATCACAAGAGCACAGACAGGTGGAGGTTTGCTGCCCGGTTGTTGCGGCGTTCCTATTTTTGGCATTTGCCTGCCCCAGTCCATCCAAGGACTTTCACTGGGACATGTTCACAAGCAGTGACAAATAAATGATGGAAGCCACCAATGGAATGGATTTGGTGTTGCCATTGATCAGTGCTGTACTGCGACCGTGCTGGTGTTTGATAGCTGTGCTAGCAAAGTAAATGCTCTGCTGGGTGTTTTTCACCAAGCAGTGGAGGGGCAGTGCTTAGCAAGAAGGATGCTTGTCTTGGTGGGGAAGGAGCAGCACAGCTTCTCTGTTCCTCTTGTCTCCTCAATCTCTCTTCCCACCCCTCGTTTGCACCCTCCAGGACTTTCCCTTCCATCCCAACCTAATCTGTTCCCTTTTGGGGTGACTTTTAACATGTCTTGTGTGCAGAGTCATGAACATCAGTCATGTGTTTATAGCATGTGTGTTTATATGTGTTCATACCTTGTCTGTTTCCTGTTCAGAAATCTCACAGTGCTTGGACAAATTAGCGAGAGGGCTGGGAGCCCTGGTGGTAAGGAAATGGATGCTGGATGGCTCATGAAGCTGTGAAATAAGGAAATCTTTGAATTATCAGATTCAGCAGTGTGTTCTACATGTGTGCAGTCCAACATTCTGCACCAAACAAGTCTATCTAGAGCAGGTTTCTCACTGCCTTGTTGGTTTAGTTTTAAACATCTCCAGGAACGGACATCCCCACATTTTCTCTGAGCTCTATTTCCAGTGTTGCACCTGGATTGCGAGAAAAAATTATCTGTGGCAGCTAATTGAAACATGTCCTTGTGCAACCAACTCCTGTCCAGCTTGATGTTATTTCACCCAATGGAGCCCCAAAACACGACACGCTAAATAATTTCCCACACCGGGAGTCGAACCCGGGCTGCCTGGGTGAAAACCAGAAATCCTAACCGCTAGACCATGTGGGAGCACATCTGGGTGGCCCCCCTGCCTGGCTCTGAGCCCACAGTCACACCTGACCCTGCTGAACCCCGCGGAGACCCCAGAGCCAATCCCTCCTTTTCCTTCCCTGGTGCGTCACACAGCTTGGAGGGCAAAAGCGCAACAAAATGCTGGGACCCTCCTGTATCTCCGTTTCCGAGATGCACAGTTTGCAGCAGGGACATGCAGAGCTGGTGCAAGTCCTGTCCCAGGGCTGGCTGCATTAGGCAGATGCCCACCTGCAGCGCTGCTGTCCAATTGAAGGCAGGGTCGCACACGAGGTCATTAACACCATTAAATCAGTGTTAATTGGTGGCAGGAGCTAATTCCACCCAGCGTGAAGGCACGCTTCCCCTTTATTTTATTTGATTACACTTTTTTTGTTGTTGTTTTTGCATGATTTCCTACGGTAAGTAGCTCATAATTAACAGAGGATGAATAACATTTCTGCCACTCTGCGCATTAAGTTTTCCCACAACAAATGAAAACATAATTGCCATCACACAGCACCTTTATCTGAGGAAACACACTGCAATTGGGATGATGGAGATTTACTGATAGGCACGCACACTTCAGCTGCTTAGAGATGAAAACAAAATGCCTATGGAGGGGCTGGAGCTGCTGTGCACACTGCATAGCTTCCTGTTGAGAAGAACGTTCCATTGCTTGTCTCCACCACAGGCTTGCAGGCTTGCAGGAGCCAAGCCAATGGACTCTGCAGCACAGGGACTTCTGTGGAGCAAAGGATGGGCTGAGGACACACAGTAGGGGATGTGTGGGGTATGGTCCCTCCTCCCCCCACCCAGGGAGACTCCAAAAACTGACAGTGTGTGGCAGATCTGATATCTCCCTTTGCTCACCTTTGATTTGTCCCAGGATCCAGGCTGGGTGCAAGCACTGCCCAGGCTGATGATGGAGCAACACCAACACCCTGCACACATCTCTGGGGACACCGAGGAGGCACGACTGGAGAACCTTTATTCTCTCAACTGAATGTTTTCATTTTTCATCAAAAAGCAATAGCTAAACCCTAGATATTAACCCCAAGAGCTTGACTAATGCTGCCAAAGAGGCAAAGGGGTACCTGTGGCTGACAGCATCCAGGTTAGGGACCTCTCCCAGCACCAGGGTATGGGCATGTCCCAGTGAGTACTGCTTCAGGGGAAGTGAGGAGGAGCACTTTTGTTATGTGGTTAGGATGTTTTCCCCATTTTTTCTTTTTTATAAAACTCATTTTACTTCAGTTAACAAATGACAAGTCCCCCTGCTTCCCCTGGCCAATATTGCATGGAGTGTGTCCATACATTCACAAAGACACAAGTGCCCACAAGGTCCAAGATTTGCCCAGCCTAGCTCAAAACCCGTGCTCCCTGGCTGTGTACATCTATCTCCTGATGGGCACAGAGAAGCACCTTGCAGGTCCATGTGCTCCCAACAGCCACTGGGGAAACTCCTTGAGGTGGGTGCAGGAGGTGGTTGCCTTGGTCCATTGTTGTACAGCCCACAGGGGATGAGATGCCAAGCAGGGCCAGGCCAAAGGACTGCAAGCTACTTCCATCAGCCTCCAGAAAGGAGCCAATTTCACCTCGCCCATCCTAGCTGAAGATGTGAAGGAGCATGAGATGTGTGTGATGTTCACAGCATGCTCCCTTGGCTCATCACACAGAGAGTGGTGAGGCAGTGGAACAGGTTGCCCAAGGAGGCTGTGGATGCCCCATCCCTGCAGGCATTCAAGGCCAGGCTGGATGTGGCTCTGGGCAGGCTGGGCTGCTGGTTGGTGACCTGCACATAGCAGGGGGTTGGAACTGATGGGCATTGTGGTCCTTTTCAACCCAGGTCATTCTATGGTTTTATGATTCTATGATTCTATGATCTGGAGCACTTGCCCAGAGCTGGGAAGAGCAGCACACTTCATAACCATTCCCAAAAACCCCAGACTTTCCTCTTCCTCTGCTACAATGGCTCCCTGGAAAGGCCAGTCTGTTTTTACTTTTCCATCTTCAGTAGGTTCAGGTGAAATACAGACTCTTTACCCATGTCACCTCTGCTCTGCCCAAACCTGGGATCTCTCCCAGCACACTTGTAAATTGATAGCTTCCCCACAGAGGACAGCTTGGAGCATTTCTCACATCCTGCCCTTCATGCAGCAGCCCAGGCTTCCCATGCGCTGTTGTGAAGCTGTTGTAGAGTTGCAGACAAAATGTTTGGGGAGGATGTAATTGCCAGCTGCTTCATGTGTTGCCTCCCATCTTCTTATCTGAAAGTAAGCTCTCATTGCAGAGTAAAAGAAAGAATGAGTTTCTGGGAACAGACCAGTCCTGGCTGTACTTGACAAACAAATGGGGGCACGAAACAGAGACACTGCAGAAAATGCTGAACTGTACTGATGTACTTCAGAAAAGAACTGCACCACTTGTGCTGGGTGTAATTAGTACTCATTAGAGCTACTTATTATACAGACACTCCCAGAGGCCCTGCCAGGATTTCTGCTGGGCGTTGAGCAAATCCGTGGAGAGAGCTTCCTTGCTCCCAAGCCATCTCGAAGGGAAATCTCCCATGGGGTATGGAGTTAAACAGCTCTAAAATGGATCTTGGTGAGCTTACCGATGTGACACAGCATTTTCTGCACGAGAAGAACACAGGACCTGGCTTCATGAGGCTTTTTCTGCAGTTCTCCTCCATACGCACTATAGCTATCGTTTGGTTTGGTAACTACCTACATACCACACAAAGATATCCTTTCTCACAAAAGCTGATGGTGCCACTGCTTTACATCCAGTAGAGCATCCAGTCTGGGATCCATTCCCAGCAATCTACAGCAGTGAATCCGTGTCCTCAGTGCAGTGACAGATGCACGGATAAAGACCCCTGATGGCCACAACACAAAGTCCACGCAAGAAGAAGAGTTGCAGTAGCTGGAGGACTTCACTGCATGCTTTTGTCCTCACGGTTTTCAGGCTGGATTAGAAATAAACAGTTATCAAATAAACTTCGGTGCTCCCAGCACTTCATTGTGGTGTGAGGGTGTCATGCTGCAGGCAATACCAGCACACTGCACTGCCAGGGCGCCTGCCTGCCAGTCCCCTCCCAAAGCTGTTCCATTTTTATTTGTCAACCGCGAGAGATGAGCTGGAATCCAAATAAAACGCAAATAGAAACCATCCTTTCCAAAGGGATGTACAGCATTTAGAAGATTTAAAACAGATCTTCTAAGACATTCCCAGGGCTGGGAGATGGATGAGGTTCTCCTCACGCCAAACTTTCAGGATTAACACCATGATCATGGGAAACAACCGAGGGAGGGCAGCCTCAAGGACAGCCTTTCACACCACGCAGGGGTCAGCACCCTGCCCCCAGCAATTTGGTCATCAAGAGGCTCTCACTGCATGTCAGTGATGTGACAGTGTTAGGACTTCTCAACAAGTACTTTTTCTAATTAAAAAGCGTTCCCTATATATTGTGAACAACACAGGAGCACCTGAAAAGCCAGAGGCAAGCAAGAAATTGTCCAGGATCTTTTGAAATTGAAGAATTCTCTTGATAAATAAATCTCTTAATGAAATACAAGCAATTAAACTAAAAGCCCTATCGAATGCTGCTTGTCACTCCACACATTGACATTTAATTGAATTTTTTTTCCATCCCCTGGTCCCTTTTCCCTGATAAACAAATTCATTCACAACGGATCAGGTTTCACTAACCCAGAAACCAGATGATAGTCAATCAACTAATTGACACAAAAAAGACTTTTATATGAAAAAAAAAAAAAAGAGTCTAATTAAAGCTCAAATAAAATTTAATGATACACAGACGTCTTATAATAATGAACAGTCTTTTTATATTAATTACTCTGGTTTTAACCCTTTCCTTTCTTCTGGTCACCTAAGCCATGAGGCTGATGGAAGCAGGGGCTGTTGAGTCCATTGAATCCCTCTTGGGAGATGCTCCAGGCAGAGCAGGGTTTATGTGAGTGACCTCACGCCTGGCTTCTGGGTGCTCCCACACCACAAATGACAAGTCCTGACCAAAGTAGGAGGGAAAAGCATTCCAAAAATAAAGAGCAGCCGTTTGAGGAAGAGCCAGATAGAAAGAAGAGAGAAGAGCTCACCAAAGGGAATAAGAGTTACATTTCTTAAAATGCTTAATTGCTTGTGCAAGGTGAACCCAAGAGAGATGTCAAGTGTCTTTTCCATTCCAGCTCCCTGCACGCAGCACTCCAGCCCTTCTTGCTGCTCTTGGCTCTCTTATTATGAAGCAGATATTATTTTCACAATCGTTTTCTAGTGCACTTTACACCATAACGGAGCACGCCGTTGTGAATGGCCATTTTGTTTGCAAGCACAGCACCCAGCTCTTTCACCAGCAGAAAGCATGCAGTGCTCCTCTCTGTGCACAAGGGCTCGGATACCCGCAGAGCTCATCAGGTGCCCAGGGAGATCCAAGGCACGCTGCTGGCTGGGGCACGCCAGCTGTGAGAACTCAATTATGCTAAACAAAAGCTAATAGGGCACCAGAGGGAAGAGAAAAGGGGAATTAGCGGCCCTGTCAGACTCCTCCAGGTAATTATGGTTTCTCTATCTAAAAATTACAACTGCCGTGGAAATGCTGTTTTGTTATGCTGGTGCTTTTGGCATAAAAGCGAATGGAGAAGAGTTGGTTCTGCAGGGAAAGCCTTTATGCTTGAAAACGTTTTGCAGAGGTGACGTTGCTGCAGAATTAATTGTCAATAGGAAGAAACCAGTTCTGGTGGTTGCCATGAGATTGAAAGATAACAGAGAGCACAGAGTGCTTGAATAGCTGGGGGAGATCCTACTTCACCGTCCCCAATGGAGATCCCCCATCTCCATCCCTCGAGGAGCTCAAAGCCATGTAGTCCAGGTAGGAGGTAACTGGGGAAAAAAGAAGACTGCTGGCAAGGAGAGAGAGATGGTGCAGGGAGAGCATCCCCAGAAAGAGCCCAGCATCATTCCCACAGCCCTCAATAACCCAGGCAGCATGTCCTGGTCCCCACATGCTCCCAGCCCTCTCCCAGTGAATCTCAGCCCACCAAAGCTGCCCCTGGCAGAGATCTGTGGGCTCAATCACCACGTCCTCAATGGTGGCACAGGGACATGCTTTGTCCCAGCAGGCAGGCAGAGGTGCTGCTGAGCACACCAGGAGCAACAAAGCCCCCAGGGAACACACCAGAAGTGCCCAGCACTCAGGGATGCTCTTTTCCAAACCCTGCAAGTCTTTTGGGAAGGGGAATGCCAGTGATAGAGACTACAGTGCAGCTGTGGAATTTTCCCCAGTATATTTAAACACATTGCTTGGCATTCGTGGAGGTGGCAGGCTGACAAATGCTAGTGCTCTAAGGGTTAAGCTCTTTCAAATGTCTTGGGAGTTATTTGTAAAGCCATTACTTCTGAGTTTGTTAATAAATCAGGATTTAATACACCTGAGTTACATTATCTCTCGGTTCTAATGTATAAATCCTGTCACTAAACCTTCAGCCCCAAGTGCTGTGTGCTTTTAGTCTTAGGTTTAGCTACCTGGTTTCTAAAACATTAGATTGTTCCACAAGTCAAGAGATGGATTTTTAAATCCTTCAAATCTCCCAGCAAGTATACAAATCTGTGTCTGGAGTTACAAATCCGATCAGAAGGTTTGTAAATCCTACAAAAGATTTATCTGAAAAAGTTTTCATTTACAAATTCTTGCTTTGCCTTTGGGACATGTAAGTGACTTATTTACAAAGGAGGATTCAGCAGAGCTGCCATCGTTGGGTTAGGTTGAAAAATTCTGCTCTTCCATCGCCACCATGCAGCATGGGATAAATCCTTATCCAGCCAGCCTACATCCATAACCCAAATGGAGTCTGGGGTTAGTGATGAGATGTAGAGAACGTGTGGAGAGGAACGGGTGCTCCAGCAGGATGGCAGCCTCCCCTGAGGCCAAAACACCATTTTGGGACTGTCATGTTCTGAAGGTGCCACCTCACCCCACCAAGCACAGAGGGAGAGGGATGAGTAACTAGGAGCCAAGGCCTTGCAGTGAGTCCTGCCCTAGAGGTGAACCTGAAGCACATCAGCACCTTCAGAAATGTGGTCTGATGTGGTCAGGGAGGGGTGGAGGAGTGGTGCTGCCATCCCAGCTTATTCCATTCTGTGCTGCTCCTCCTGCCATAGGTGCCCTCCCCTGGTGCCATTAAGCCCAAGCTGCCACCTACCAGCAGCAAACCTGAACACAGAGTCAAAGCAAAGCTCAGCAGCATCATCCAGACCCAGAAAGTCAAGCTTCACCATGGTTTATTTTTTGTATCTCAGTTGCTGCCTAAGCTTTGGTCATCTCTGTAAGTGCTCAGATGAGCAGTGAGCACCAACGCAGAAATCAGGACAACCAGTTTGGGTTAGTTCAAATGCTAGAGGTTTTTTAATCTTTTTTTTTCTTTTTTTTGTGCTGTTTTGTCTTCTGTTTTCAGGCCCTCCCATTTGTCCTAGAAAACCTTGTTAGGACGTGGACCTTGGATGACGTGGAGGCAAATACAGAATGAAAGAAAAAAATACAGGGAGGTTTTATCAGAAGTAGATCACATTAGACTAATTTAATATCATTGTAATAAGAAAACAGTCAGGAGCAGAGGAGCTAATCTATCTGGGTTTAAACAAAATATTGCATACACAGACTGATAGGAAATTATTATTTCCGTAGAGATTCTGGGAATAAGGACCTTGGATACCAAGTGGATGTGGGTCCAGATAGAGGGAGGCCACGAGGAGCTGCCAGCCCAGAAAGCAGTGCTGCAGGCTGCTGCCTGGGACCAGACCGGGTTCTTCCAGCAGAAGTTAAGTGTGTGCTTATGAAACTGGGAGTCTATGAAGTCAGAAGGTATTGCCATTGCTCAGGGAGTCCAGACTGCTGTAAATGAAGAACCAAAAAGGATTCCAAAATTAAACAAGATCAGACCACAGTATTTTATGCCTAGCTTGTTTGTTCTGGGTTCAACCCATAGCTAAACTTGGGCTCAGAAATGACTTTCTTCCCAGATGGACCATGAGAGTTTTCTCTGTAGCAGAGTCCATCGTCCAGATGGTGTGAGTGTGATGGCAGAAGACACCAGTGATGCCAAGGACCATTGATGATTTGGGCTTTTCCACCTTTCTCTCAGGATGCTTTTTTGGCTCCTGTGTCTTTATAAAGGTTCTGCTTGGAGCAGAGAAGCTGGGTGGACAACAGAGATCCCACCCACACTGTCTTTTCCACTCTCTCCCCCAAATGGTATTATGCTTGTTTCTAAATGCAAAAAGGAGCAGCAGGACACCTGGTGCTTTCTGCCTCTGTAGGTGACCTAGTCTAGGGATGGTGGAGATGCAGGGGATGTGAAGATGCTGGAATGCTGGGATGCTGGGGATGCAGGGATGCTGGGGATGCAGAGATGCTGGGATGCTGGGATGCTGAGGATGCTGAGGATGTTGGAATTCTGGGATGCTGGGATGTTGGGGATCCTGGGATGTTGGATTCTGGGATGCTGGGATGCCAGGGATGCTCTGCCTGGGGTGCAGGCTACCCATGTCCAGGGCTGTCTGAATGCAGCAGCAACAAACACTGCATCCCGTCCTGTGGCTCCATAGCAAGAAGGGTGGCCTAAAACAATACGGCACTTTTTAATTATTGAATCATCAACATGAAATAAAAAGACATACTAAGCCTTCCAAGAACAGATGCATCTTTAAACTTGGGCTTAAAATTAAAATATAAATAAATGTGTCCAAAGACTGGTTCAGCTCTGCATTTCTGTGCGCTTGAAATGTCTTTGTCGGCTCATACTGCTTCTGTTTGTCCATTCTTCCTGTCTCTGTTTTCATGTTTTCATTTTTCTATGGCTATGTGGAACACATTTCTCAGTTAAGTACTTGCTTTTGAGAGTTGTTGCCATAACAACCGTTTCATTCCACGATATGCACACTATCTCTGAAATACAGAATTTCTCCTTAAAGGAGCATGTGCCACACACATCAAAGAGGAATATGGACTCATTATTTTTACATTATTTTGTGGGCAAATAGATGTTTTCCAATACATTTTCTTTCTAACTGGATTTTCTTGTTCAGTGGAACTATGGTGGTTCTCTTTTAAGAATTCCTATCTTACAGCATAATTTTTGCCTGAAACCCAGAACATTAAGAGGCAAGAATCTTTATTGTAGTTCCTTTTCTCCAAAGGTCTGAGGTAACTACGCTGCAGTTAATGCATTTAAAATCCATCTTAATAGACGGAAGAAATTACATAAATAAAATATTAAAAATGCACAGTTCTGGAAGTAAAACCTTTACTTCACTGCACAAATTGGTGGTGGTAGGAAAGAGGGGACCAAGCACGGGGAAACTGCTTCGTTTCTCAGCACCTTGCTTTCAATGATCCTTGCCACGTGCATCACGTATGTGGCAGAGCTCTTGCCACAAAACTCCCAAATGATTTCTGTGTCAGAAGGTCCAAAATGCAGAGCTTTGCACAAGAGCAGGACCCTGCTGCTGGGGCTCCCCTTGAGTCCCAGTTCCCTTCCTGGGAACCAAGAGCTCCCAAGGACTTTGTGTGGTCCCAGCATGGGAGAAAGGAAGGGACCCTGCCCTTTGTTCAGGGCTCAGAGGGACTGCCTGGTCCCCAGGATGCTTCCATCAGCAGAAATGGTGTGAGTGCATCGAGTACAGAGCAGCAGAAGCATTGAGGGAGCAGGGATGGAGACACCAAGGGCAGGCAAAGGAAGCTCAACCTTTTATCAGAAAACCTACATTTTTTAAAGGCCGCTTTGCAGGTCCCTCTTGTATGCAAGCTGTGCACCTGTCTCCTAAATTTCTCTCACAGCCAAACCCCAGGGCCACCACCCTGCATGTGATGGACACCACCGAGGCCGTGGTGCCCCTGTGTGTCCCTGGGGGCCCCTGGTGCCGCTTGTTCCCCTGGTATTCGTGGTTCCATGGATACCTGTGGGACCCCACACCACCCCATTGGAGGCACAGCCCCACATGCAGCCGCCTCCCCCAGCAGCTCATCCATAGCCTTCTTTGAACCCGCTGCAACCACGAACGTTTCATCAATTTGTTGATGAAGGGCATTCAGAAACACACATTTGGAGCTGTGTTGAATAGCTGTTAGCATCTGCTGATTACTCATGTTCTACATCAGACTGATGTTTTCTAGATGCATTTCAATCAATGCAATGGCTTTTTTAGCACACGTCACCGCTCGCCTTTGGCCTTTGGCCAACCATCACTTTTCTTTCTGTTTAGTGAGAACCATTGGTGATAGGTGGATAGTTGGACTGGATGATCTTGTAGGTCTTTTCCAACCTTGGTGTTTCTGTGATTCTGTGATTCTTTGCAAGTGCCCATTTACATCAAACTTACCCCAAAGATGCACCACATCTCCCCTCTGCCTGCCACCTGGGCTTTGGCAAACACTCCCACTTAGGTTTCAAAATGCCTTGCACACTCAAGCTTCACTTCTGAGTGCTTCAGACAAAAAGTTGGATGTGTTGTGTCATTCATGTCACAGAGTTATTCTCTGCACAACTTTCCATACCACAGCAGCATGAATATTCAAGCTTATTCCTTTCCCTGGCCTCACTGCTATGTGGGGGTTAAGGCAGTGCGAGGAGGTACACCTAAGCAGTAGGCTGAAAACAGGGACATATATTGGGTGAACATGTGCCAAGTGGCGTGCTGCTGTGGTTTCACCATTCTGGATTCCCACAGGGCTGTTTCCAGCCCAGGTCCCATTTGGCCCTGGCATCCATCTCCTTCACTCAGTGCAGGTATGGCAACCTCTGTTCTACTGCATCCAAGGTCTTCAGTACAAAGCAACCTTTGCAGGATCTGAATGACCTTTAGAAATGTAGTAGCAGTAGAGATATGGGGTTTTTATTTTGGATCACTTCTTTGAATAATCATCAATCCTGAAGATTTGCCTTTACTGCAATATGAGGCGCATGGCTCTCCTTCTCAGTCAATGCAATTATTCTTTCCATCATCATCAGTCAGATCAACCAAGACAAACCACCCTCACTACCACCTATATTTTTAATGCTCCAGCTGCACTTGTTAAGGTCATTTGTTCCAAACTTGCAATTCCACTTTTCACGGGAGGGGCACACAGCATTTTGCATGTTTTAAAGGACCATTCTTTGTCGGTAGTAAAAAGCACACTGTTAAATAACACAGCTGTTGTCTTCATTTGTTCAGCGGTAAAATGAAAGCAAATGTTGATGTAGCAGAGGAGGGGGGAAGGGATCTTCTTCTGCTGATGTTGCACACCACAGACTGACTTCCCAAGCGTGCTGCACGTGCCCATGGGTTGGCGTTGGCTTTGTTGAGCTCCTCATGGCACACACCATCCACAGCCCAGAAGCCCATTGACCATATATAAACACACCAGCACACAGTGACAGCAATGAGCTCAAGGACAGTGGCATTCCTGTTCTTCCCCCCTGCTTCCAGTGCATCCACCCCCATCGCTGACCACACAAACCAATGTTAGGTGCAAGTAACCAGCAAGTGCCTGAGCACACATGAACTCAGCTTCCATGGGCACGGGGAGGTAAGTGCTTTCACCCTTGGCTGTGGGGAGCCGCGGCCCATGCTGACCATTGGACATCTGTCACTGCAGTGGTCTTACCCTACACAGCATCCTCCAGATAAGCAGGCAGCCCAACTTCATGGCCGTCCTGCCGTGATGTTCACCAAGTGCTGCGTTTGCCTCTTTTCCTGTGGGTGTTTTGTTCTTCAGCATTCACTGAGGATTTGAAACTCTTTCACACCAAGAAGTCTAGAAAGCTCCTGCTGCCTCTCCAGGTATCAGCTTTCTTTCCTTAAATTTTCTGCAAAGACTTGGTCTTTGAGGTCTGTACAAACACATGGCACTACAGCTCCTGAAGACTCCTGAGACCCATCCACCCTGCTGAGCCTCTTCCTCTGCTTTCTGCAGCAAAGCAGCTGGTTCCTGTGGACCTATTCTCCTGGATTGGCTCTGGTCTCAGCAGGAGCTGTGCAGGGCTCCTTGCAGAAGCAGGGATGCTTGAGCAGCCCCTTGCTGCTGGCTGGGGCTGCTCACTGCCTGCAAGGAGCTGAACGCCCCTGATCCAAAATCAGCATGTTGATGGGATTATAGCCTCATCCCATCCCTGATGTGAGTTTTTTCCATTCATTTCAGTGGGCGGTTAAGAGCTGGAATCAGGAACCTGGAGATCTCAGCTTATAACCCAATTCTGCAGGAAAACGGTGAGCAGGATGGTGCTGTTGCCCCTCCAAGGAGAATGGGATGGTCAGGAAGGTCTCTCCAAGCCCAGAGCACTTGCCATTAGCTTGTGCACCACCAAAACCACTGACTTCAGTGGGACCAAGCTGACCAACAGATGCCAAAAGCTCCTGCAAATCCAGCCAGCAGCTCTGTCATCAGGGATGGCAATCAGCTACAAGCTTAGAGCTGGGAATCATGAAATGAAAAGGGAAAATGTGAAGTGAGGAGCAGCAAGCATTCCCTAGAGTGGGAACCAGCTGCTGAAATAATCTCACTGGGGAAATGGCATCAGGTTGAAAACTTAAATAAAGCACAGGACAACACAGGAGGAAAAGCTCATGCTGATGGTGAATGGACAGAAGTACCTGGCAGTATTTCTCTTGCTGTCCCAGACCTACGGTTCCACATATTCTATCTAACTCTCATAAATTGCATCAGAAGTGCCCAGCAGCCCTGAACAGCAGTGAAGCATAGGGCAAGCATCAGCTTTCCAGCACCCAAGGATCAGCTGAATGTGAAAGGTGCGCCAGGAGCGAGCTGATGTGGGAAAGATTTGACCAGCCAGAGTTTGTGTCTTTCTCTGTTCCCAGGTTTAAAAGAGCTCTGATAAGCTGCCTACTTCCCAGAGGCTGGCAGCCCCTGCACCTCTGTCCTGATATGTCCTGGAGGTGGGCAGCAGGGCACAGCTGCACCGAGCTGCTGGCCCAGAGCTTGTGGACCCAGAGGGAGTGGCTTTAAACTAAGAGGGGAGATGTTAGGAGGAAATTCTTTAATCGCAGGGCTGTGAGGCCCTGGCACAGCTTCCCAGAGAAGTGTGGGTGCCTCATCCCTAGAGGTGCCCGAGGCCAGGATGAGTGGGGCCCTGGCAGCCTGCTCTGCTGGGTCCTTGCCATGGCAGGAACTGGATGAGCTTTAAGGTCTTTAGGACTCCTTCCAACTCAAAGGTTGCCATTCTATGGTTCTGTGTTAATGCAGGTGAGAAAGGTGCTGAGGAGCAGGACCAGGACTGTGAGCATGGCTTGTGCACCAAGTGCAGAGACACTGATCACAGCACCAGCGGAGGCAGAAACTGAGCCTGACCTCTGCCCAACCCCTTCATCCTGGAGCAGAGGGTCCAGGACAGAGGTCCCTGTTGCACCCCAGGGTGAAGCCGTCTCCTCGCTCTGCTCTCAGGCTCTGTGCTAGTGCTGCTACTTGTTTTCCACTTCCAGTTCTTGCAGAGGAAGAGGGAAAAGCCATTTCCCCTGGAAGTCAAGGTCAGCACTGCTGAACTTCCAGGCTCTCAGGGAGGTTAGCACAAGGTATTTTACCCGCTGAACGTGGAGCCTGAATCTATGTTTCCACCTCCAGCAAAGAATTTACTTTGGCATTAGTTTTTTGTTGAAAATAAAACTGAATAGAGGGCAGGATGTTGTCTTTAACTAGTCTGAGATGACTAATTATTAAACTCATTTTCTAAAGGTTACCGTATACAGAAAAGCAATTATACAGAGATTAAAACAAGTTCAGAAACCTGATTCATTCTGAAACTATGGTAAACCCAAATTTTGTACTATTTCTGATTTTTAATGACCTCAGAAACATTTTATTTAACTTAGATGTGAAACGCGATTCCAAAACGAGAGATTAAATATATTTCATGCCTTGTTTTTTCCCAAACATCGTGCAGTGCACAAACACTCAATGCCAATTCTGTCAGCAGATTCCAGCAGATGAAGGACAGTCCTGCTTAACCCCTGTGTGCCAGCACTGCTCTGAGGCACCCAGCAGTGCCTGCATTGGACGGGCTGTAGGGCTGCGCTTTGGGACTGAGGGGTGGGAAGGGAGGTGATGCTGCTTCCTCTCAGTGGTGCTCCCTGCTTGTTCTTGTGGCCCAGAGCACAGCATTGCAGACCCTTTTCCTCCTGTGCTGGGGGAGCACAGGGAGCGTGGTGGTCTGCACATCTCACTTGGAGCTGCTGGGCATCTTCCTTCCATAGGTCTCTGGAAGAGGAAGGAGAGGCAATTTGCACTATGCCTACCAAAATACACCCAGGGTTTGGCATGGGGCTGAAGGGAACCCCTGGTTTTCTCTGTCATTGGCTGCCCTGGAGCAGCCCACTGAAAATGCCCGTTTCTGAGCAAGGAGGGGAATCCCACCTAGCGAGGAGAGGGTCCCAAACAGGCTGAAGCCCAAGTTCAAACTGTAACAGTGCAACAAAATGTTTCCAGGACTACATAGGACCCAAGGCTGGACCCACCTCATGCCAGTGATGAGCAGCTGCCTCCTGGGTCCCTGCCAGCACCCCCTGCACAACAAGAGCTCATCCTGTGAGAAACATCGGCCTCCCAACCAGCAGTTATTAATGAGTGCATTGGGCTCAGTATTCAAGGCACACACTGGCCTCTAGCGGTGCTCAGACAAACCCCGTGCGATGTAACGAGCAGTACGGGGGTGGGTGGCAGCACAAATGGCACAGATAGCGTTGATACAGGCATTCATACAGAATCCATAGGGCCCTTTTAGGACTCTGTGGCCCCTATAGCATCCCTGGGATTCCCACAGACCCAATAGAATCCATAGGGACCTTTTAGGACTTCATGACCTCTAAAGCATCCCTTGGACTGCCAGCACCCCTATAGAACCCATAGGGGCCCTGTGTGCTTGTCCATTTATTTCTATAAAGACACACACATATAACATAAATCCCATGTATGTCATGCTCCTTTTGGTTAAATCTGGAAAGCAGAATGTGAAAATGGGAACAATTTTGGTATGAAGTTGTAACACTGAAAACATTCAGGTGATTTGGGCTGATTCCTGCAGAATCACAGGAATGTTTGGCACACTTGCAGCTTCAGGAGCTGCAGCTATAAGAGAAATATTAGATACATGGGCATCACCGGGCAGTGCCAACTGGTCAAGAATTCCAAGGGCTAAGAGTATTGATAGGAAAGTCAGGCTCTTTGCCGAGTTCAGAACTCCTGTCACATCACTGTGGTCCATGGGAAAACTGCAATACATCAGAAGGTGATCTGCAAAACCACTGCAAAACTCTGAATGCCACAAGAGACAGCAGAGAAACACCTGTGGATCTTTATGGTCTGGTGATTATTAAACCGGGCTCGAAACAAATTCAAGCAGCCAAAGTTCCCAAAACTTGAGCTTTGCTCACCTCAGTGCAGAGGTCTCTCCTTTATGTCCCACCTTCCCCACGAGGCTGCACTGTGAGCTTTCCACGTCCTTCCTCATGGCTCAGAAGTCACACATTGTCACGGACTGCAACCCAGGGCAGGTGGCAAAGCCCTGTGCTTGTGGGGACTTCTCACCTCCCAGGCTTTGGACAAGCTGGCTGGAAATCAGTCGTCAGATTTAAAAGCTCTGCAGGGGGACTGACAGACAGATGGCGGAAAGACAAATAGGCAGCTGGCATGAGTGCAGCCTTAGAAAAGAATGGGATGTGTGCAGTGCCAATGCTTTTCAAAGGGGCTCGATGAGGCCAGAGCAGTGCTGGGAAGAGGGACTGGTTGTGGGGATCAGCAGTGCTCAAGGAGATGGGAAGGACAAGGGCTGGGGAGCCAGGCATGTTAGAAAATGAGAAAGGCTCAGAAAATCCAAAGAAATTGCAGCACCACCTGAGGAAAACCAGCGGGGCAGAGCAGGGCACAGGCTGGAGCAAAAGGACACAGAGAAGAGCCTTTACCCATCCTGTATGAAGGATGAAGAAGCCAAAACTGAGCACAGCTGCAAAGAGGGAGGAATGCAGCAGGGGGTCTGGCCCCACAGTCAATTCCCCCTCCAGCCCAAGAAGCAGATGAGATGAGTTCATAAGCCCCACTGTTGTCACAAGTGCTCCTACATAGCGGCCAACATACAAGCAGGCAGGAGTCCTTGGTGCAAGCCCTGCAAGGACAGGGTTGTTGCTGGATATTTTCCCCAGTGAAACGGAGCCAAAATTAAATCAGAGAATGTTTTGACTCCCGTGGAAACATGTTTACTTCCCCCAAAGAAACTTCCATGCAGTGCCTGGACATTATCTGAAGTCTGTCTGCATGCCTCTGCAGTTCTGAACCTGCACATGCAGGTGCCATCTCAGAACACAAATGGGAGATTGACTTTGGAGATTTGGAAACATTTTTTTATGCTTTATTTCTTTGTCAACTACCAAGCGAAACATTTTGTTTAAAAAATGCCTAAACACAATATTTTGACATTTTCAAAATGTTCTCCTGTTCCCTTTAGCCAAAACACGCTGCTGTATTCAAAGCAAACTCGCGGATCCCTCCAGCCCTCCCAAAGTGGTTTTGCTGAATTTCATGTGAGCTGTGCCACAGGGTGAGGGGCAGGGAGGAGTGGGCAAGGTGAGATGGGGCTGAAGGAAGCAGAGAAAGGGAGAAATGAGAGAGTCAGTGCGTTTTGGGGTGCCAGGAAGGAGAGGCTGGGAAGCAGAGGGTGAAAGGTCTCTGGCAGGGATGGAGGGAGCCTGGGAGCCAGGCAGCCCTGTGGATGGAGGGAAGTGGGGCTCAGGAGGTGGCACAGGGGGTAGAGGGGTTGGCCCAGAACAGAGTCAGGCACAGCTCTGTGCCCATCACCTGTAGGACAGCAGTCAGTGGAGCATCAGTCTGCATGCAGGCATCTGAGCTGGGTCGTGCACCCTGGGCTGTGAACCCCTTTCTCACGGTACACCCAAACTGCCCTTGGTGAGCTCTGCTCTGCTTGCAGCTTTCCCCTGGGGAGAAGAAGAGAGGAAAACAAAATAACCGCATCTGAGAGGCTCTAGTGATGCTGCCTACTGGCAGCCATGCTCCCTGGCTGCTCGGGTGTTGGCACAGAAGCAGTGTCAGTGAGCCACACCAGGAAGGTGACTGCCACTCTGTCCTGGATCTCAGCCACGTGGTGAGGTGGACAGAAAGGACTCCTCACTCAGCTGAGAGCCTGCAGGCTGAGCACAGCTGCTGGGGCTGCTCTCACGGCTGCTTGGAAGCTTTCTGCACACTTTCCCCCCACTGGCCCTGCAAGCCAGGCACAAGGCAAACCTGCAGCCCAAGCTCAGCGGAGAGGAACATTCACACTGTTGAGTCCCATCCAAACCTGTTTCCATGGCAAAGGAACAAGTGTGGTACATGCTATCAGCATCATCAGCACTGAGGTGACATCTCGTTATGCCTATATTTCCTGTTATTTCACCAGAGTTACATGTGGATTCAGAGGTGATTCACGAGGTTCGTGACCTGCTCAGATAGTGCATTAATGGGGACACTGTGGGCGGCTGCTATAATTAGTGACTAATTTCTTGAGTTCGGTTGCACGATCATCACATTACTCTCTCAAGCCAGCCGACCACATGCAGACCACATGGAAAGTTGGCCCACAGGACGTGGTGCATCCTTCATATCCCACCATGAGTGTCCCTGCTTCAGCAAGGCTGAAGGAACACGTGGTAGGAGGGTGCTGAGGGGCTGTAGGACACCCAAAGGGCCTATGTCCCAACCCACGACAGCCTTTCCTAGCTCTGCTCTCCATCACAGCTGCAGTTGTCTTGCCCCAGTGCACAGAGCACAGGGATGATAGCCTACGTGTGGCCAGCACCCCCACAGCAAAGCAGCCCCCAGAAACCCACAATAATGAGACCACAGAGAAGTAAAGCCAGAAGGTTAAAATAAGATCTTATTGGGGAAACTGCTGGGGTCTTCCTGATAGTTTTCAGCATTACCAGTGGAAGACAAATTGGAAGCCCATAAATTGGCCTAATCTTATGCCAGGATGGCTAACAAGTATAAAGCAGACCAAGAGAAGCAAAGAAAAGATTTGGAGAAGTCTGCTGGAGTGTCTCAGGCTAAAGACAAACACTGTCTCCTAGAGCATGGGTGAAACTTTCTGTTGGCCAAACCAGATCATGAAGGCTCTGTTGGAAGCTCCAAGCTTTCCTCTGATACTGATCGTAAGCCAAGAGATGACCAAGTGGGCATTCCTTGAAAGCACTGTAGTGACCTACATTTCCAGAAAGTGCACAATAGATGTCTGACCTACGACCTATGCCTGATTTAGCAGCTCCCTGGGGTCATCCAGCACCACCAGTGTCTGCTGTGGAGAAAGTAAGAGCAGATTGAGGTCTCCTGGGGTGTGATTTGGCAGCTCTCCACCTCAACCATGCCGTTACCAGACCAGTTTCACCAGAAGTTCTGTCCCAGGAGTTTACTCTCTCATCAACGGCACAAAGCTGCACAGATGGAAGATTTCAGGGGGAAATTATTTAGATAGGAGATTATCAGGTATGCTTCAATGTCAGCTGAGCTTCTGGGCTTAATGCAGAATGATGGATCACCCATCCAAGTACATATTATTTTCCCTGAAGGCACTGCCCTTGTGAAATTTATTTCCCTCTGAAGGGCCTTGTAAATCATTTGTAACAAATAACCCACAGTGTTTCCAACCCCACATGTTAAAAAGTCCACAGTATCATAGAATATCCCGAGTTGGAGGAGACCTCCCCTCCACTGCTCAGGGCTGAACGAACTCAGGGACTCAGCCGTTCCTCGCATGCTTCACCCTCCAGACCCTTCCCCATCTCCATAAACCTCCCATGGATGCTCTCCAACAGTTTTCTGTCTTTCTTACATTCTGGATTCCCTGTCAGATGGACCAGGGCTGCTCACATGGTCCAAAGGGTTCAGGAGCTTTCTGAAGAACCAGAGATTGCAGGTGCTGCAGTTTTTTTACAGCTTCAATGGGCACCACTGGGAGAGATACTTTGAGCAAAAGCTGCAGCATTTAGCTACTTCTATCTGATAACCTCCCACAATCAGCCCTCAGCCCTATCTGATCCTGCAGTTATTGAAAACCCAGCTGGGTGTGACTGGGATCATTTTTCAGGGCTTTCATGTTGTTCTTTGACCACGGTGAAAATTAAAGAGCCAGTTGTTGAAGAGGAGAAAGCATTGTACTTTCACTATGATACTTTCTGGTAACGAGATATTTATTAATGTTCATTTCTCCTTATAGGAAACAAACCAAACCCAATCCCTTATCTCTCCCACAGTGTTTAAGTTATGAGTAACACAGGAAGCTATTAGGCCATGAGACAGCAAATACACCCAGCTCAGGAGCCTGTGGGTGTAGGAGGCACAGCGATAAAACCAAGATAGATCTAATCACTTCCATCTACCTTGAGCTTTCTGCAACTCTTGAAATGATGTAGGGATCTAAAGATGCTTTGTCTTTTCTTTTTTTTTTTTTTTAAATGAAAAAAAAAGCAGCTGTGATTTAGCAGTTTAATCACTTCTGTCACAAAGAAATGCAAAACAAAGCCTATCACCAGCATATATTTTTTTTCAAAGCTGTGTTTTGTTTCCCATCAGTAAGGAACAATTGCAGCACCTAACAGCAGGCTGAGATAGATGCATATTCAGTGATGCTTCTCCTGTGGCCAGGCCCAGATCAGCTCTCTGAAACTGCTGTCCCACTGCAAGTTTAGTGATGATGCCACGGCCAAAGTCTTTGGGTGCTCATCAGGTTTTGATGGGCAGCTGGTTGACTTGAGGGTACAACTACACATCAAAGAGCTGTCAGAGCACCAGACAGGATTTGGGTTAGGATTTTCTTGCCCTGTGCTGACCTCAAGATGACCTTGTTCAGTCTGCAGGACTCGAGCTGTGGCTGCTGCAGCTCTCGCTCTCACAAACAGCAGGAACCCATGTTCAGCAGTCTGGGTTCACTCCCACAGTCTGGACGTTCAAACCTTGCCCTCCTCTGCAAACAGGCACTGGGGTGTGAAGAGATGGGTTTCTCAAGAATAAAATGCTGCACAATAATTATTTCCTTTGTCATTATACTCATACCCATGTGGTTCAGTACCAGGGCTGGAAACTTCACAGATCTCTGCCAAGGAAGCTGGGTGTCCCATAAAACTTCAATGGCACTGCTCCCAGCCCTGGAGCTCCCTCACCCCCGCCATGTCCCAGCTCCAGTCTCAGTTCCCCACAGGTTTGTGGATCTTCGTCTTCCACCCTTTCCCATGCCCTCCTCCCTGCTGCAGCCCAGCTCTCCTGCTTGCATCCAGGAAAAGGTCAGGAGCACCCTGGGGAGACCATCTCCTGCTGTTGCCCAGAGCAAAGGGGAGTTCTGGAGCTTTTAATTGCTAAATTATTACCTAGTGCCCTGCTTAGTGTATGCACAAAGTGGTTTTTCCAAGGGTTTGTGATATAGTCAAACTGGGGTACATGTGCATAGAGAAAGCAAAACATTCCCATAGCAAAATGACCACCCCTTACCAGGCTCCAAAGCCTTGCTGAACCTGCCCAGATATTGAAAATATTGGTGGTAGGAGGACGGTTGGACTAAATAATCTTGGACATCTTTTCCAACCTTGGTGATTCTGTAACTCTATGATTACACGATCGTGACTTTGTAAGGCACCTTCACCTTCGATGCCTTAATAATAGTAGTTAAAAGATCCAGAGCTCACATGCTGCTGCCAGCCCAGACAAGAGGGATTATACAAGATCCAGAAGCTTTTTGTCCTCAGTGGCCTTTTCCAAAATCAGATTGGTTTTTTTTTGTTGTTTGTTTGTTTGTAATTTCATATTTATTGGCTTTGATACATGACTGAATTTCCCAGTGTCAGTCCGTGGCAGCACAGTTTTGCAGAAATGGCTGAGTCCAGTGAGACTCAGGACAAAGACTGGAAACAGGAAAAGCCTTCACATGGCTTTTGATGAAAATTCACCCTCTGACATTTCTTTATGGTCAGTGAGGGTTTCCCAACTGGGCACTGGTCAGGTTGGTCATTGGTCCTCAAATGAGCCATTGCAATATGGGAACAAAGCAGAAGCAGACCTGTGATAGATTGCATCAAATCTTGGAAATGAACAGCAAGGACAGGTCTGTGCAGCAGAGAAGAGCTTATGGACATGGCCCAGCTCAAGTCCATGTGAAGGAACAAGGGCCTCACTGCAAACAAAACATTTCATTTCTCTTCACTTCCTCCTTCTCAGCTCTCTGATGGTGACGTTTTGTGCAGCTCCACCGATTGGATGTACCTATCTAAACCTGTTCTTAAGTCCAGTTCAGGCAGGAAAACACATGTGATTGATTGGACAGTTTAGAAACAAAGCAGGTCATGGCATCAGAGCCTGCAGTATCACCATCCAGGGATGGTTTTTGGCATGGCTGGCCAAAGAGCAAGCCAAGGTTGGAGAAGACTGAGAGCAGCCATGCCCTTAGTGGAGTAAAGGTGCAAAGTCAAGACTTTCTCTTTTAGTAACATCAAGCCAGGTGGAGCTAAATGGGAATTTCCTAAGTACTCTGTTTTGAAGCATTTGACAACATTACTCTGTCTTGGAAAGTGTGGATTTGTTGAAAAAGACTTTTTTTTCCCCAGCCATGCGCTTGGTTTTCTGTAATTTGCATTGAAAACAGTGTCTCTGGTCCGGAAAGAAAATCTGGTTAAAACCAGAAACAAAACCAGCAGTGCTTAGAGACTCTCTACAAAGATGCTGATGACCAGGTTTGAACCGGCTGCTCCAGAAAACGAGCATTTTGCTCTATTTGTTCACGACATGAAGAGCAAGGAGCAGGGATCTAGTAGGCAGCTGGAGACCACCTGAGACCAGGCAGGTCTGGAGGGAGGTAGACGTGACACCATCAGGAGACCCAGCCCCATCCTCACCACCAGCTGTGCTCGGCTGCAGCAGGCAAACCTCGATTCTCACAAGAAAAGTCACGTTTGCACTTCAGGCTGACACGGGAAGGTGGCTGAGATCACGGCCGTGCTGCTGAGCGGAACAAGAGCTCCTCAGCACCTGCATGCATGGAGCACCAGCAGCTCTGATCGCTATCGCTGCTCGCTTCACTTCCGCGCAGCACACGGCGGCGATGGCTGTTGTGAGATGAGCTGGCCGCTGCACCCCAGGGCACCACTGCAGCTTGGCTACGGAGCAGTGGATGTAACATCAGCGTGTGAAAAGTCACAAGTGCTAGATCTGCAGGATGGCGATGCTCTGGTGGCAGCCCAATAGCAGCCAGCTGGATCTGAGATCTCGAGAAGAACCGAGCTCAGGACAACGGCTCCCAGGAGATTGGCTTTGTTTCCTAAAATCTCAGCCAACGTGGGTGAGTTAGAAATCTCAGCTGTCAGTAAGAAAAATGCTCTGCTTCTGGCACTGAAGGTAGCAAGAGAAAGTTGGAAAAGTTTTGGTATTTGACCCTTCAAGACTCTGAAGCAAGGAGACAAACAGGAGGTTAGAAACTTTAAAACCTTGTAATTTTGCAGCCCATCTCCTGATTTCAAAGTCCCGAAGCCAATACAGAGATCAGTTATTACCTCCTGCATGGGCTACTGAGGACTCTTGCAGAACGCAGTTTGAGTTTCCTTTGACTGAAGGTTAATCGACCCCTCCCTCGTCTGCAGAAGAAACCTCTCAGAGGTTTTTTTCCATTGGATTTTGTTTTCTTCAGAGAGCAAGGGAAACTTTCAGAATTTTGGACAGGTCATGTTTTCCCCTGCTCTTCATTTGTATACATGTGTACGAATTCAGAAAGTACGTGTTGGCACAAGATGTTGCCCTCAAAGACTTGCTAGATTTAAATCTAGATAAGCAGTCAAGCTTAGTCATCTGAATTTTAACTACATTTTACTAAGCTTACTACGTTTTGTGAGTGAATGGTACAAGAAGAAATTCTCCAAAAGCCTTTAAAACAACCAAGTATTGTTCGGTAAATTCCTAATCCATTTCTAATTCCCACCAATTCTAATTCTCCACCAAATTTTGACACATCACAAGAAAAGAAGAAAGAGGAAAAGACAGGGAGTGAGCCCCGACAACGAGGTCTCACAATAAGCAAAATTCAGTTCAGATCTGTTGGCAGCATCCAAAGAAACCTGGTCCCAAAATCGCAGTGTGTTCTTGCAGTAGGCTGGTATGTTGTTGTCGTTATTTGCTTGTTGGTACTCTTCCAATTTTTGAGAAATCACAACTATAAACTTGAAAGACGAAGCCACAGCACTGATATGTTTGGCACAGAAAAGCAGATTCAACACATGCTGACATGGGGACTTAACAAAGGCTGGTTGGTTATAAATGCATCGCATGCTAAAAATGCTGCAGGAAGGGTGCAAAGTGTGAGATGTGAGGTGTGCTCTGGCTGCTTTGAGCTGCAGGTACCCATGTCATGACCAAGGAGAGGCTGAGATGCCCCTCGTACCACTGCTGGCTCCTTCTTTGTATGTGGCTGAACAAAATGGTTGGGTTCACAGAGGATGAGAAGCTCAGAGGGCAGCTGGTGCTTCTACATTCTGCTCAATCATGTCCAGAGCTAAGGTCCATCCATAGGTGTCATAGGTGCTGTGCTGGCATCAGTGGGAACCTGCTTCTGTTTCAGTGGAGCTGGAAGCTCATGGCAGAGAGCTCTGCATATCCCTTCACACCACCAGCCTGTCATCTTCACATCTGGAGGACGGGCTTTCAAAGCCCATTGCCATCATGTCACCTCACTGTCCCAAAGGAGCTTTGCACATGGTTCAGTGCAGAGCCAGCACTTGTCTCAAGCTTCTCTATCAGGCTCTAGAAAACATCAAGAGTAAAAATGAATACCATCTTCAAATAAGAAATGAAGGAACCCCTCAGCCCACTGGTACCTGAGGATTCAGACGGCAGCAGAACTGCTAGGAATACAGACCTCTGGTGACACAGAAGCTACCTGACCACTCATAATAATTGTAACAAGAAATGCAAGACTTCTTAAGGAATAATTTCCATGTTGACATCTCGGTTGGTTGCTTGCGCTCTCTGCAGTGCTGTGGTCATCCCTCTCCTTACAGCCAGTGGCAGAACAGGCCATGGGAGAGGAGACCAGAGTGTCACAAAGGCCCAACCACAGCTGTGATGCTCCCATGGGCCAGAGCCTGCTAGAGAAAGACAAAGAGCCCAATGGTCACTGCCAGCATCCAAGGGCACAAGCACAGCTCCAAAGAGATGTTAAGATCAACTGCAGCACTGTCACTTGTGTGTTATGCCTCAGCAATCTCGTGTGCTTCAGAGGAAGATAAAATGAATTGCAGCTGCCAAATCTTCCTGCAGTGAATGAAGGGCAGGAGCTCCCTGGGGACAAGAGCTGGGGATGCAGTGATGCCAGGTTGCATTCAGATCCTTTTGGTCAACCAGAGAGAGTGGTTATCCACCAACCCTGCTCTGAAAAGTCACTGCCAGTGAACCTCTGTCCTCTCTGCTGCAGAAGGGGCCAATTCTGGATGGGTTCTGCCCATCACATCTGTCTTCATCCACAGCTTTGCCAGGCAGCACGAAGAAAACTCCAGTGAGAGAGGAAACTTTGCTGCCTGCCCTGACACCCCAGCCTTTGGCAGTGTTACCAGCTCATACACACAGCCCTTGTCTCCTGCCTCAAGAAACAAACTTACCTTTGTTCTGACCTTTTCCTAGCAGCAGGAGACCCTTGTTCTGTGACAAGTTTCAGTGAATTTGTTTCACACAGTCATAAACTAGGGAATAAAACGTCTCTGCAATCTCTGTGTTTCCAGACACCGGAGGATTAACTCATTGCTTCTTCCCAGCTAAAAACTCCTTTTTGCCATGTTCAGTACGTGAATGTAAAGCTGGGTTACTCCCTCAGAGAAAAATAAAAAGAAGTTTTTTGAACTTTTAAGTCAACCTGGAGCCAAGAACCAAATTGGATTTCTCAACCCTTTCCCACCATGCATGCTATAGGACTGAACATCTATAGTACCAAGCCCCATCTTTTTTTACTCTGTCTCCTCTCTCTCTGCATGAATCCTCAAGAAAAATACAAGGTGCAGAAGCAGTGCCTCCCCAGACATCTCAGCTCATGTGGCCCAAGGGGCTGACCACAGAACATGACGAACTGAGGCAGAAAGAAAATGCAGCCCATCTTCTGCTTTGCCAATCTGTATTCTACAGACACCAATCATCCAAACACCTCTAAATCTTCCTGGTAAAAGAATATCAAAGCCACAATCCCTATGGGAAAATGCTAGCACTTGGATCAAGAAAATGAAACCTCATTTACACCAGTTGGCAGCTTTGGACTTTATGGATGTCGTGTAACGTGGGTGCCATCAATCCCTGCACTAAAAAACAAGACACATTGATGTTAACTCCATTTTATTTTTGCTTTCTCACTTGTCAAAATCTCAACAGTAAGCCAGGCTTGCATAAAATATTCAATTCTACATGGAGCCACAATTCTTTGAGAACACAGCACAACAGCTCCCGCATGAGCCTGTTTGCAACAGGAGCTCTCACTGCATTAATTCTCTGGTTGCCTATCAACAGCTTCTGCAACTACTTGTTAGTTAAGTTAGTTAGGATAGTGAAAGAAAAAGAAAGGATGGGGAGATGTAAAGAGGGTGAGTTGAACTCGGGGAAGCTGCACAGTGGAGTGCTGCAGAAGCAGCTCATCTCATCTCTGCTGTCACTTCCAAATGCTGTCTCAGTGGGGCATGCACTGTTTTCCTGCCCAGAAGCACAGAGCAGTGCAGTGCTGAAATGCTTTGCCTGCTACAGCCATGCAGCTCGCAGCCCAGTTGCTTTGTTCTGACTTTGCAGCATGGCTTCATATCACAGCACCAAGAGGAAGGCCGTGCCTTCTGTTCGGCTGTATGTCTTTTATGTTAGTCAGGTGCTAAACAAATAAAATCAATTCTGAACTTAGAAAAAGCAATTGGAAATGTCTAGTCTTTTATAGTGAAATCTCAACTGCAGCAGCCCACAGCACTTGTAGAAAAATCAATCATTGTTTCCATCCCACTTTGCATGCCACTGAAATTAAGAATTGATGTTTGGCTGCAAAGGAAAATTATTTCAAGCGAACCACCTTAGCAACAGTTTTCAGTGTTCATAAAACTCCTGTTTACGTTTCTTCTCATAACAGACAAACTCCTACATCCCACCATGAATAATAAATATTAATGGCTAATCCTGATTTACATAGTTTCCATCTTAACGGGCATCAAAATTGCAAGCAGGGCAACAGCACTACTTACCGTAATAGCAAGTAGTAAACAAGCCATCAGCCTAAAGATGCCATAAACCTGTGTGTTCAACGCCCCTGTAATTACACTGCCCCTCACATCCAAGTGAAACTTGGTATTATTTTGCCAGTGGCCTTTTCATAAAGACTGAAAGCCCGGGGAGCCAGGCAGACATGTGGAGCAGCACTTATCTCTGAGGCAGCCAAAATATTACGGCGTTATGTCCGTCTGAAAGCACTGCTCCCCCACCTGCAATTTGCATCAGTGCAGATATCACTGCATGATCTGAGGAATGCATGCTGTGTTGGTATCTGTCTGGTGCATGCTATGGTCACATCAGACACCACCCAGACCTCCAGTTGATGTCTGTCCTATAGCAGCTGTGTGTGTGTTTAATGACATGTGCAGTGGCTTTTCACAGCGCACAGTGTTAGAACACACCTGGTCCATCAGTGTCCTGGAGCAGTGACAGCACTGCCCTCGGTGCAGGCTGGGCATTGACTCTCATTGTCCCTTGCAGCTGAATCACAGAACCACAGAATGGCCAGGGTTGGAAGGGACCTCAAGGATCACAAATCTCCAACCCCCTGCCACATGCAGGGCCACCAACCTCCACATTCAATACCAGACCAGGTGCCCAGGGCTCCATCCAACCTGGCCTTGAACACCTCCAGGGATGGACGGGGCATCCACAGCCTCTGGGCAGCTGTTCCAGCACCTCAGCGCTCTCATGGTAAAGAACTCAAGCTGGAGGGACAGTAAGCTATTTTGCTCCAATCTGTCATGACCAGGACCTATGTTTGTGGGTGTTTTTGTTTTTGTTTTTTTTTTTTCCCAGTGAAAATATCTTACACATGCACAGTGACTAATTACCAGGTTTCAATTAGTGCCCACGATGCGGCAGCCCTGGAATTCACCCACCTGATGGCAGCACTGGAAGGGACGCGGTTCTGCCCTGCTTTCCTTTCACCTTCAGAAGCACTCAGCCAACTTTTGGAATTCGCTGCTTTGGCTTTGATAGAGAAATTGCGATGTACGGTTAAATGACAGCGGTGCAGAACGCTGTTACAATTGAAGTCTGGAAAATGAACTTTAATAAAACTCTCTCCGGCAATATATACTGCGACGGCACTTTCATTCTCCCCGCTACGCGGCGAGATGCCGCAGCAGCCTCGAGCCACGGCGAGCAGACAGCGTGCTGATAAACGGCCCCAGAACCTCACGGAGAGCACTGACACCTAGCGGGGCAGCACGGCGGGGCTGCGCAGCGTCTCTTTGGCTTTAGCTGATGGGAGAACGCTAACAGCAGCCTCTTGTCTTGCTGAACAGCAGGCGCCGGCTTGGTGCTCGCGCTGCTGTGAGCGCATTGCTTTGCAGCTCTGATGGCTGCTTTGCAGTTCTGATGACTGTTTTACAGCTCTGATGGCTGCAGCTCTGATGACTGTTTTGCAGCTCTGATGGCTGCATTACAGCACTGATGACTGCTTTGCAGCTCTGATGGCTGCTCTGCAGCTCTGATGGTTGCTTTGCAACCGATCGCTGCTGGCTCCCGCTCCGTCCAGGCGCCACGGGTGCAGAGGGAGGGCTTGCTGCGGGTCGGTACTGAGTTTGAAGCACGAAGAGGAGCAGCTACGTGCCCGGTGCGATGACAAGGGGGAACGGCTGTAAGCCAGCCCGGGGAGGCGCGGAGCTCCGTGCGCATGCGCTGCGGCGGCGCCGCCATGGCGCTGCTGCGCTCGCTGTGCTCCGTGCTGTGGCTCTGCGCGCTGCGGGTCCCCGCGGGGCCCGGCGCTGCCGCCCGAGGGCTGGACGTGGCTTCGTACCGGTGAGATCGGGGCCGGGAGGGGCTGGGTGAGGGTGAGATCGGCGGGGTGCGAGCGCTGCGCTGTGTGTGCCGCAGGGAGCGGGTGCGCGCCATGTTCTACCACGCCTACGAGCACTACCTGGAGAGCGCGTTCCCGTACGACGAGCTGCGGCCGCTCACCTGCGACGGGCACGACACGTGGGGCAGGTGAGGGCGGAGGGGCGGGGAGGAGCCGGGCGACCGGCCGGGCATCAGCTCCGTGCTTCAGCTCCGTGCTTCCCCGCAGCTTCTCGCTGACGCTGATCGATGCCCTGGACACGCTGCTGGTGAGTGCGGGTTGTGTGCCAGCGCCGCGCCGCCCTCTGAGCAAAGAGTTCGTACTCGCATCTAACCTCAATCCACCTCTGTCCCTTTAAAGCCGTTCCCCTACCGCTATCTATCCGTGTAAAAAGCCGAATTATCCCCCATCGTGGGCTCGTGCCCCTGTTTTCCCGTGCTGTCACGCTCTTGTCACGCTGCAGATCCTGGGAAATGTCACCGAGTTCCAGCGCGTGGTCACCGTGCTGCGGGAAGGGCTGGATTTCGATATCGACGTCAATGCGTCCGTCTTCGAAACGAATATCCGAGGTGAGGTGGGTTTTTCTGTGCTTTGTGGTGCTGTGAGAGCCTGTGGGGTGCAGGCAGAGGTAATAACCTCGCGGGGAGGCTGTAACACTCACTCACTCATTCACAACACTCAGAAAAACTCCAGTAAGTGCCACCTCCTTCCTGTCTTTGCAGGGCACCTTTCTGCTTCCTGCCTCAGTGTGCACAGGAGTTACACGTGTCACTTTCAGTATCCTAGTGCCGAGTTTTAAGCTTTGCTGTAGGCATATCTTCCACGGAAACAGTGTGGATTTAATGCACTCCTTTTTGATGTACTGTTTTGGAAGAAAGATTATATTGTCCCCCTCTGTTCTGCTCTTGTGAGGCCCCATCTGGAGTGCTGTGTGCAGGTCTGAAGCCCTCAGTGCGAGAGAGACAGGGAGCTGTTGGAGAGGGGCCAGAGGAGCCACAGAGATGATGAGGGGACTGGAGCACCTCCCCTATGAGGACAGGCTGAGGGAGCTGGGCTTGTTCAGCATGGAGAAAAGAAGGCTGCGGGGTGAATCATTGCAGCCTTCAGTGCCTGAAGGGAGCCTACAAACAGGAGGGGAGTCAACTCTTTGAAAGGGTAGAGAACAGCAGGACAAGGGGAAATGGTTTCAAGTTGAGGGAGGGGAGATTGAGGTTGGATGTCAGGGGGAAGTTCTTTACAGAGAGAGCAGTGAGGTGCTGGAACAGCTGCCCAGAGAGGCTGTGGATGCCCCGTCCATCCCTGGAGGTGTTCAAGGCCAGGTTGGATGGGGCCCTGGGCAGCCTGGGCTGGTATTGAATGTGGAGGTTGGTGGCCCTGCATGTGGCAGGGGGTTGGAGCTTCATGATCCTTGAGGTCCCTTCCAACCGTGGCCATTCAGTGATTCTTAATCTCTTGCTTTGGTTCTGTAAAATAAAACTTGTCTTTTTTTTTTTTTTTTTCTTTGAAAATTACAAAGACGTTTGCCTTTATTGGAGTGGAATGTTGTACCCTATTGAGCACCTCACTGCTTTGGTGCTATGAGACAGAAGGACAGGGAACAAAGCTGTTAGTTATGCTCTTCTTTTGTTGTTTCTCCTATTAAACAGTATTGAGCCAGCTTTTGCACCACTGTAATTTCTCAGTAATTTATGCTTGTTATGTGACATCAGACAAACCTGTGAAAAGAACTGAAAACTCACAGCCTCTGACAGTCAGACTACAATTCTTTACTCTAACCTAGGCCTTTTTCTGCAAGGAGTTCAGTAAGGCATGCTGTATTACAGAAACATGACATCAAGCTGTCTGGAAGAAATGAAACACAATTCCTCTTTAGGACGTCACAGCCAGTATAATTGTAGCCTTTTGATTTTCTGCAGGGCACTGCAGGAGGGCAACTGGGATCTGATGCTCCTAATATAATGGAATAAATATACCCAGGTACCTACTGCAAACAGGAAGGAACAAACAACTTTTCTGAGGCGTTGAATTAGGGTCTTAATAATGTGCCATCTCACTATTCTTCCTCATCTGCATCAAGATAAAATACAACTGGTTTGGGACTTTGTTCTCCCTCTGTCCCAGCATTTTCTAATGGGATTCTCACTATGCACCTTCCAGTGGTTGGTGGCCTCATTTCTGCTCACTTGCTGTCCAAGAAGGCTGGCGTTGAGGTGGAGGTGGGATGGCCCTGCTCTGGACCTCTCCTGAGGATGGCAGAGGAAGCAGCTCGCAAACTGCTGCCAGGTGAGAACTTGTCTGTTTTGTGCTGCTGTGGTTCCTGAGGTGACTGGTGCATTGGAGGAAGATGGCACTGCTTGATTTGTGAGCTCACAATACAGTCCTGCATTCTCTGAGCTCCTTCCTTTGTTTGCAGGAAAGCATCTTGTAAGTTCAGGGCACAGGTTGTCCACATGTGTGCCAAGAGTGTTGTGTGTGCTTAATGCAGCCATTTGTTAAATGCTTGCTGTGGGAAATATTTTATATGCATGAGAAGTGCTATAAAGACTGTGAAACAACAGCTTGCAAAGACAAGACGATGCAGCCTTATCTGCCCCTCTGTGAGCTATGGATGTGTGCTCTGACAGCATGACCCCATTTCCTTCTCTGCATGCACCCTGGGCTACCCTTGAGCAATCATGAGCTCAGTTTTGGTGTGCTGCTGACCAGTATCTGTAGTTACGTTTCAGTGACTGCTGTGTTTGTGCAGGGATGCAGGCCCTGCTCTGGACAGGGGAGAGTAGATCTGCAGTAGCTTCTGTGGTTCCAGTCCAGTTTGTTGCTGCTGTACGTGCCTGGGATTGTAGGGAGCACCTTCTTATCAATCTGATAAGATGTAACAGTGAATGCTTTCATGTGAACCAAAAATTTCGTTTCAGCTTTTCAGACTCCCACTGGGATGCCCTATGGGACAGTGAACTTGTTGCATGGAGTAAACCCTGGGGAGACCCCGGTTACCTGTACTGCTGGAATTGGTACTTTTATAGTGGAATTTGCCACTTTAAGCCACCTTACTGGTGACCCAGTGTTTGAGGATGTTGCCAGGAAGGCTCTGAAGGCACTGTGGAAAAACCGCTCAGATATTGGACTGGTGAGTGAGGGCACAGACTTTGAATTTTCATGTAGCTTATGGGTTCTAAGCTATATTCTAAGCGTTGAAAGTATAAACTAAGGAAAAAGCATTGGATAAATAACCACGGTGCTAACAATGGGGCTGAAAGTCATGTGCTTGATGTTGTTCCTGAAGACATGCAGCATGCACATCTTTGCTTTAGTGGTGCAACTCAACATAATGCCACTGTTTTGCTCCAGAACAGATGAGGCTGGGAGACAGAAATGCCTTCTGCTGGGCACTGCAGCTTTTGTAACAGCAACTGTACAACATTACGTGAAAGATCTATCAGGGCATGATGTGACAGTGGCCTATGGAAGGAAATAAGAACACCAGGGTATTTCTAGCCTCTAGCATTCTGGGGCTCTGCAGAGCTAGAAGTGTCAGCTCTGTGTTCACTGTCACCTGATGGATCTTTCTTCAGTTAATGTCTAGCTGCTTTTGAATGTATGTGAAGTATAATAGATGTATTCATATGCTGTGTGAATCATAGGTCATCTTGAGTTGGAAGGGATCCGATGAGGATCATCGAGTCCAACTCATGGCTCCACACAAAACTACCCAAAACTCAAACCACATTGAACTTCAGCAGGCCTGGTTCCTGCTGGAAACACTTCTGTTTGCTTTGGGGTCTTTTTATTTTTATTTGATGACCTGACTGGTGCACTGGAGAGAAACAGAATAACTTTTTTTCCTGTCTTTGCAAAGCTAGTTACAGTTGTTCTTAAATTCTCCTTCAGCTCTTTGGAGGCTGAAGACTGCCAGGTGTGAAGGATCCATTTAAATGTTAGCATGGCAGCTCTCTCATGCCCCGGATGTTCTTTGCATCCTGCTCTGTACCTCATCATCCTTCTCTATGCTTTCATAAGATAGAGATTAGTACCAGTTACATGATACTCAGACTGTGGTTTTTTGTATTGAAAGCAGAAAATCCACAAGTAATGATTTTCTATGCTTTGTACTTCTCTAGTGCTGACAGACATCTGGAGAAAACACTCACTGATATTGTCACTGTGAATCTTTTTCTGAGAGGAGGTTAGAGGCTTTTTGTCTGATGTTGCTGTTGTGGGAATTGTTTTAATTATTGTTTAAAAGATGAGCTCCATTTCCACTCTGACACTCTCTTTCCTTCTCCCCACACTTCCTCCAGGTCGGTAACCACATTGATGTGGTAACTGCCAAATGGGTGGCCCAAGATGCTGGCATTGGAGCAGGAGTGGACTCCTACTTTGAATACCTTGTTAAAGGAGCCATTCTCCTGCAGGACAAGGAGCTGATGTCCATGTTCCTAGGTAAGCAGGTTGGTTGTTTTGTTTGTTTTTCCTTGTGTTGAAGGGTCCCAAGAATGTGCCCTTGGCTTCACCTGTAAAAGTTTCCCTTGGGAGAATAAGGCTAATATGTTCCATTTGGGACTGTTCCCAATGTCTTTGCTGTAATACTTTGGAACAGTCTGTGATAAGAGTTATCACAGTGCGTGTTCTGACAAGGAGGAAAGCACAACTCATTTGTTTGACGTAGCTGAGGTGAAACAGGGACTTCAGTCATTCTGAAAAGGAAGAACATTTGTTTTATTACCTACTCATCTATGCTCTTTTTTTTTTTTAATACATAGAATATAACAAAGCTATCAAAAATTACACAAAGTTTGATGACTGGTACCTCTGGGTTCAGATGTACAAAGGAACAGTATCCATGCCTGTTTTTCAGTCCCTGGAGGCTTACTGGCCAGGCCTGCAGGTGAGAGCTGTCATATTGGTAGCATACAGTGATGTTGATCTATAAAATGTAAGTTACAGATATAACCCTCATCTGTGCTGGTTTAAAGCTCTGTTCTAATCTCTGGTGATGTCTGCAGCAGTCTTCAGTTTTTGAAAGAGTAAATGTTGACTCCACCTGTGGTCTAATTAAAAAAAGTTACTAAGCATAGAAGGTGGTTTTGTTGTAGCAAACTCTGCTAGCAGTGATCTCATAATCTAGATGGGAACCTAAAAGAAAAACAGAACAGTTTTTCTGCTGCTACCACATGAATACATTCTTCTCATGAATGCTTCCCACAGAGATACACTGAAAAATTTGCTTTCTTATCAGTACTTATGTTTGGTCTGGGACTTGGTTATCCCTACTGGAACAAACTGGATCTTTTTGTAAAGGAAACCCAGCCTTCTGTTAACTGAAAATCAAGGCGACTTTGAATTCTGCACACCTGAAATAATGTTATCCAAGAGAAAAGCAGTATCTAGTGCCTCTTCAGTTATACCTATTCTTAAGGCATCGTGCCTAAATGCTTATCATACCATTTAGACTTGCTGAGCAACTCATTGCTCATCCCTTGCTTTGACTATGGGTGTGTTACTGAAGCAACCTTTGTACTGTTTCTTCTTCACTCTGACATTGATTTGCTAATTCTTTTGTCTGTCTCAGAGCCTAATTGGGGATGTGGATAATGCCATGCGAACCTTCCTCAACTATTACACTGTTTGGAAGCAGTTTGGTGGGCTTCCTGAGTTCTACAACATTCCTCAGGGCTACACAGTGGACAAGAGAGAAGGATACCCACTGAGGCCAGGTAAGCAGAAATGAAATAAAAAGGAACATGAAGTTCTGGTTTTGCTCTGATGATGAGATCAGACCAGATGTTAGCAGTAACTGTCATCTAAAAGCTCCTGCCCAGTTTTGTTCTGACTTGGTTCCTGCATGAGTTTCATCATTGGTGTCCGTTGTCAAAGCCAAATGCTTTGCTTTCTGCCATTCACAAAGGCAAGGCTATTAACAAAAGCAGACGGTAGTGTTATTATATGAAGGGGCCCTGTTACTGAATTGGGTTCCCTTTGTCAGATATGACAGGTCTGTGTTAGATTCTCTAACATGGAATGGTTTTACTTTAAAGTCATGTGAAATGTTCGTGTGCTGCTTATACCCTTCAATTTAGGAAGTGAAAGACTGCTCTGGTTCTGCTGAGTTCCTGAATCAAATTAATTCCAGTTATATGAGTAGACATCAACACATAAGAGGATTAATGTTGTTTGTAATGCTGCAATGCAATCTCTTTCCTATTAAGATCTTTTTGTTTGGCTTTTTTTTTTCCTGACAAAAATTTCACACGTGGTTATTAGGTCAGTAGAGCTTTGTAATAAATTGCCTTTTGCTCTGAGCATTTAGGTGAAATCCTACACTTCTACCAAAATCACCAATGTTAACTTCAGTGTGTATTACAGCAACAACAGAAACTTTTTTTTAAGTGCACGTGTTGCCTACATACAGTGTTCCTACACTGACAGTTTTCATGGTGTTCCAAAGCTTTACAGCTTTTTCTCTAAAGATTATGTTTGAGAGGTTCAATTTTATTTGTAGTCCTTTCCAGAAACATCTATCTTTGCTTATTTTGACAACTGAGTTTTAATCCTTTTGTGTTGCTCCTCATCTTCAGTGTGGAAGGGAGCACTATTTGGTCTTACCTGAGTTGATGGAACATGATTACAGTGAATTTCTTTGTAGCACATCTTTACTAGAAGCAAGTCTGTGTGTTTTTAGCCAGAGGAAGCACAAGACAAGCTAAGCTACTTACACGGTCATATTAAAACAGTATTGATAATTCAGAGAGCATCTTCTCTTTGCCATATACGTGGTTTGCTAATCTTCGTGCTTGCAACTGTGTGCTAATTAGTTTTGGTCTGAGGTTGGTCTTGTTTTTTTGCAGAGCTGATTGAGAGTGCAATGTATCTGTACCGTGCTACACGGGATCCCATACTCTTAGAACTGGGAAGAGATGCAGTGGAGTCGATAGAGAAGATCAGCAAGGTGGACTGTGGGTTTGCAACTGTAAGTGCAGTTGCTAAATAGCAGCTTTTGGATAGAAAGTGCCTTACAGATGATGATGTGCTTTGAGTCAAATGATCACATCTATTAAGGCATGACTTCTTTTTCAAATAAACCCCTTGTTTTTCTCTAAAGCTGAACTGTTGGTCATGTTTCTGGGAGTAACTTTCCTTGCAGCCTGAAAAGTGGGCCAAATTCTGTTAACTGATTGTCACAGCAGAGCTTAAAACATAGAAAAGCATCAGAATCTCCTCAGCTTTCCTGTATCTTGGTAGGTATGAGGAGTCCCACATTGGCAGGAGGATTCATATGCTCTGTAGAAGTGAATGGGCCTCTGCATGACAGTTGTAAAACAAATGGAAAAAAGCACCCAGAAGTTCAGGGATTTGAGAGACATAGGAAGCCTGACTGCCAGTGAAGACTGAGGCTAAAACCCTGAGTAGCTCAGCCTTCTCCATATCTGTTATAGCCTGTTCTCCCTTCTCACTTATCAGAGAGAGTACACTCTCCTTGGCCTTTCTGTTCTGACCAGTGACCCTATAGGATCCCTTCTTGTTTTATTTTGCATCCCTTGCCAACTTCAGTCCTGTCTGTGCCTTAGCTTTCCTAATCCCATCACATTCCCTTCCCTGTATTCTTCCCAGGCCACATGTTCCTGCTTCCATTGCCTGTACATTTCCTTATAACATCTCAATTTGACCAGCAGATTATTGCTTAGCCATGCTGGTTTCATCCTTCCCTGTTTCATTTCTTACACACGAGGATGTGAGCTCTGCACTCTTGCAACTCTAAAAAAGAGCATCATTAAACAGTTGCCAGCTCTGATCAGTTCATCTGTCCCTTTAGTCAGTTTCCTAGTGGATCTCATCCACTCATTAAACAGCTGAAAGTTTTCTTTTCTGAAGATGTAAAGTTTTTGTTCTTTTAGTTAGGTAAACGATGGGAAGATTATTGTCCTTACCCCTCTAGGAAGTACATTTCTCTTGACTTAGTTTCCTGTTTCGAATCACCAGATTACATTAATTCAAAACGGATGAAAATTTGTTGGTATACATCTAAAATACAGGGTGTATTGATACTATGCTGTTTTACGTAGATGAGTTGCAAGCTGGTTTTACTTTTTTTTCCCCCCCTAAGTTCTTGAATTTAATATAAATGTAACTGGTTCTCTTCTTCTGTAGATCAAAGACTTGAGAGATCACAGGCTGGACAACCGCATGGAATCCTTCTTTTTGGCTGAAACAGTGAAGTACTTGTACCTACTGTTTGACCCAGACAACTTCATTCACAACGACGGATCAGACTTTGATGTTGTGATCACCCCTTATGGCGAATGCATCTTGAATGCTGGAGGGTACATTTTCAACACCGAAGCTCATCCCATAGACCCTGCAGCACTGCATTGCTGTAGGAAGAGGAAAGAAGAGCAGTGGGAAGTGGAAGACTTAATGAGGGAGTTTTACTCACTTCAGAAAAACAAGAAATTCCCCTTAAAGCAGACTTCTGACTGTGGTGAAGGGGAATGTGCAAAAGACCCCACGGGTGCATCTTTAGGTGGAAAGAAAAGAAACTCTAAGAAGAGCTCACACTCCCTTTTGAGTTGCCCCAGTCAATCTTTTAACTCTAAACTTGCTGTACTGGGACAGGTCTTCCTGGACAACACTTGATTATATGTTTATTATCAGTATAAATTACTGAACTTGATCCAGACTCTGGGAATATATTTTTATAGTTTCATAATGGGAAAAGTCATACCTCACAATGTGAATTGTATGAAGTGAAAAAAACTTTGCATTAAATTCTGCTGCTGCTGGTTCATAAATGTGATTCACACATTAGCTGTTGATACTATGAAGTTGCTAACCTCAAAACAGTTGGTTACCTTGCTACCTTGATTAGCAAGCAGGTGTTCAGAAGGAAAAGCCTCTCCAGGTTGAGAGGTACTGTGTTTATTTCATGGTGATTTTGAAGTTTTGCAGCCTTTTGCAGAGTCCACAGCTTACTGTGCTTCATAAAAGCGAGCCTAAGTGGTTCCCTGTCTGTAAGGAAGAAACACTGGATTACCAGCTCTAGCTGCAGCTCTGAGACTACAAATCTCTCCTCTGTGATATGCTCTGCTTTTTTCCACTGGCCTCATTATAAATGTGTGGTTACCCTGAAAGGTCTGTGATTTGTTAGGAAAACCTTGTGATTCATGAGGTGAAGGCTCAGATTTGTAGATTTAGTATGTCTATCAAGCATGAAGGATGGCTCAGTGGAAGGAAGGCACTTGTGACATGGGGAACTGCTTGCTTCCTGCGTGTGTTGAATCAGCATGAGTCAGTACTACCAACCTGAAACTGGTTTAGTAAGCATCCAGGTAATGTCATCTGCAAACTGAGGTGTAACGTGGACTAGGAAAGGCTTGATTTACCCTGCAGTAGTGTGTGCACTCTTCTTCAGAATCTGCTATGGTTTTCCTATGAAATTTCCTCATTTCCTTCCTCTTTTAAACTTCCCCTTGGGGCCTCACTTGTCTAACTCCACATCAGCCAGTTCTAATAGTGAAGTTGGCCTCCAGGTGGACCTGCTGAGTTCTGCGTATAATACCCATAAGGGGAAGATGGAAGGTGACTTGGTTCAGAATGAAATGCAACTCCCTCGTCGTGCAGGAAGTTCTTAAGCTGCTTCCTGGAACAGGAAGTGAGAGTTTCTTGTAATCCTTCCTGCAGCGGAAACGAAGCTGCATTTCCTTTGTTGTCTCAATAGGTGAAAGGCATGAAAGTTAATGGTGTTTGGCTGACTTGGCAAACTCAAATCATTATTAGTGTCTGAACAGGTGGATGCAACGAGCAAAAAGAGCAAATGCAGTAGGGTTGCAAAGGGGTTTTTATTTTTAAATAAAAATTTTTTAAAGGGCAGAAAAAATGCTGATCTTTCTCCAAGCCTGCTGGGTGGTGAGCAGTCAGGAGCAAGCACAGAGAAGCCAGAATCTGCCTCAGAGAAGCTCTAAGTTGGCATTTTCAAGTGGATGTGTGGATGGCTTATGAAATAGTTTCTCCTGGCCTGTATGGAAGCTTTTGCAAGATTAGTACTTAAAGCAGCCAGAAGAATTCTGTGTTTCCCCATGTGTGGCAGCCATTGCTGCCTCAGTGCTGTTTATATTACAGCTGTTTCTCAAGTGACTAAAATGCACCCCTGGCAGCCTGGGGACATGACTGGTTTGGCTTTGCATCTTTTTTTTTTTTCCCTCCTCTGTGTTTTGTCTGTTACAATGATGTCAATCTGGCACAAAGTGTGTGGTTTTGTGAGTTGTATTGAAGCTTTGGCTTTCTTCATTTGAATGAGCTAAAGGTACAGGACAAATAAATCCTGTTTGGCCTCCAACTGGCTAGTAAAATACTGAACTGCAACTGAGTCAAGGCCCTGACTTTGCTGGGGTTGGAACACTGCTTTGAGGAGCTCGTCTCCATCACCAGTGCTATAAAGTTACATGAAGCCTGAACTTCTACCCCGATGATGGAAATCCTGTTACAGTTGTGAATAAACTGTTCTAAGAGGCCCTTCCATCTGCAGACAGGCTGATAAGCATCAGTGACCTCTACAGACACTTGTAGCTGTGTACTTCTCTCTTCAATTTCTCTGGGGCAAAAGCTGCTGCTTTAGGAACACAGCATGCAACTGCTGCTGTCAGGTATTGGGAGCAGAACACCCTAAAACTGAGGCGTTGTTGGAGCTTAGGCCAACTCTTAGTGGTTCCTCATTGCAACCTTTCTTTTCCAGCAGTTCATATCTCACACTATTCTCTGTCCAGTTCCAGAACAACAAAATACAGGTGTTTTCCAATAGCTACACGTGGTGCTTAGTCCTTCTCTTTCAGCACTGCTCCACCCACAAGCTAGATGAAAATGAACAACTTCAGGATATGTTGCAGTCCATTAATATAGTGGATGGATGCTAACCACAGAATTTTATTGCCCTCACCTGCAGTTCCAGTAGCAGAAATGGGGTAGTAGCATTAGGAGGTAAGATTTTACCTTAGCACAGCTGGAGCTGAAAGAACTAACCTGTACACAGCTGTTCTGCTGAAAGTAATTAGATGGATTTTCATCTGTTGTGGGACAGAATAACACAACCTTAGTCTTGGTTTGCTCCAGTGTTTTGACACCTCCTGTTGCCTCTCCTCCCAGGAGCCTCACAATGGAGGAACATCTGTCTCTCGAAGAGCTGGCAGGTCTCTTTCAGTGTCTTCCAGCAGAAGGGAGAACTCAAGTTCTCCAGTTGAGTAATATGGTGAGCACTTAGTCATGTTAATACAATGTGGGGTTTTGTCAGGAATCCAAAATGAGGTGAGCATGAAACACAGTGTTGGGGTTGTAGAAATTTTCGATGGCTTCCAAATGAGGCAGGCCAGAACTCGGAGGGCAGGTCCCGCCTGCTGGGACTCCTGGCAGCTGTCTAAGGCTGGAAGGAACCTGCAATTTTGATTTGAGTTGTGAAAAACGCCACAGAAACCAGATTTAGCACTTGCTGCTGATGTTGCCTCTATTTTTTTTTTTCTATACCGTAGGCAGCCTGCAAAGGCCAGAGCTTTGGCCAGACCTTTTTGAGATATTTCTAAAGTTATTGTTTGTAGTTGGAGAAGCTGTGGATTGATGAAAGGTCTGACAAATATCTTTTAGTGGATGTAAGCAAGGATAAGAGAGAGGAAAATGAGTCAGATCTCTGCATGAATTCCAAGTGGCAAAAACCTTCGCTAAAAAAAGCCAAGGGGGAGGGAAGCAGGGGAGCAGTAACAAAGCAGACTGAGAGCAGCATTTTGTACCTATGAAGTAGAGTGAGTAAGTGAGAAGAGTGCCGTGTTTGCATTTTTTAAAAGGTTTTTCTGTGAACAGCGATTTATCTGAACAGCAAGTCATCCATTAGCAGATCATGGTTTCTATAAATAAGTGTGATCACATGCTTCATCATTATTCATGGTGATGACTAGTAATGTAAGATGTGATACTATAAAACTTTAAAATACTTCACCTGGATCTCAAGACAACACTGATTAGGCAGCCTTGTTAAGCATCTTGTTAATCTCTCTTGTCTTTATTCCTTTCAACCCATTGTTCTTTGTACGACATGGGCAAGTTAAAATGGAATATAAACTGAGGTTTGTGTTTAAAGTGGTTGCAATTTTGGCACCCAGTTTGTGTGCTGCAATCCTGGCTGTCTCTCCAAGAACCCCATCTGGACTGCTCTGCTTGGCAAGAGGTAGCAGCTCTAGAAGTCTGAGAGGCTGTAGCATGCAAGGGAGGAAGGTAGCTACTGGTGATGGTTAAGTTCTAGGAGCTGCTGCCTGTATGTGAATCAGGAACTCATTCTTGGGTGTCTGCCTTCATAAATTGGTGACACCTCTTTGATTTGTTTGCTTTATTAGTCCTCAGGTATTTGTGATGTTTTGCACTTTCTTGGCAGTTTGTATGAATGCAATTTTTTTTTTTCCTTCAGGGGCAGAGCAGGTTTTCACAAAGGTCTGTCTTGTGGTCTGTGCTGTTCACATGGTTGTGAGCTGCTGTTTTGTCTTAGATTTGATTCGAGAAGATCCTTGTGTGCTGCACTGTGGATTTTAGTTCTGTGTCTGAATTGCTCACCTCAGCTAGGTTCACAGGGCATTGGGCTGCTGTGCTGACTGAGGGGCTGGTTCCTCTGTCCTCAATTTTGTGGTGTTGCACAGACCAGGGCACTGGGAGCAGGGCTGCACAGTATGGTCAGGGAAGGCTTTTGGACATCTGCACCATTACCTTGGCTGAGTATATGAGTTAAGCTGCACCTGGAGGTTCCCTGGTGTTATTTATGGCATGGTTGCCTGCTGCTCATGATGATGATGCTCTGAGGGCTGCAAGCCACTGATTACAGGGCAGATGTAGACCTGTTGGAGCACAGCCAGAGAAGGGCCAAAAAAAATGATCCACGGAATGGAACACCTCTGCCTTGAGGACAGGCTGAGAGATGGGGCTGTGCATCATGGAGAAGGCTGAGGTGAACAGAACACCGCGCATGCGTACAGCGCCCCCGGACTACATTTCCCAGCATGCTCCGCGCTCAGCCTCTTCCCGCAAGGCTCGCCGTGCCCGGAAGGGGGCGCTGCGGAGGTCCCTCGCGCCGCTCCGTACAAAGCGGCGGGGGAGGGGGCGCTTCCTGTTTGTCTCGGGCCGAGCGGGGCAGCGGCCATGGCGGCGGTAGGCCCTGGGCCTGGCGGCCGCCGGCGGCGCGGAGCCCCCACCAACATCCTGGCGCAGCTCCGCCACGGGCAGCTCAGCGGCCGCGGCCTCACGCGGGGGGCGCAGGTACCGCCGGGAGGGCCGTGTGTGCGGGGGGGGGCGGGCTGCGCGACCGCGGGCCCCGTGGGGCGGGCGGAGCTCTGTGCCGCTACGGGCCTGCACGGGGCCCGGCCCTGAGGCAGCGCCGGGAGCCGTTCGTGTGGCTGCTGGGCCGCTCGGGGATCGGCTTCGTACCGCGGCCGGGCCTCGGGGCGGGGGCAGGGGTATGGGTAGGGCAGGCCGCCTGCGGGCTCCTCTTATCATTCGTCTAAGTGGGGAAGGGCCGCAGAGCCGTGCTGGGCTGCGGGTTCTGCGAGGGAGCTGGTGGTGGTGGTGGGAAACACTGAGGAATGAAAGCAGCTCCTCCACCCGGGCTGCTGCCTATCGCGTGTGTGCGTGCAGCTTTCTTAACGAGCTGCCCCGGGGTTCTGCGCTGCTCGTTTCTTATTGCAAACAACAGTCGGTGTTTCTTTCAAAGGTGTAAAGGTAGGAAACAGAAGCGTGGCGTAAAGAACTTGCTTTTTGTGGTCGCTTTGTTAAGCTAACAGTATCTTAAGTTTTAAAATGTGGTGAAAATGGGATTTAAGCGATTTTCATTAGTTCAGACATTGGGGTGTTTTCCTTGATTAAGAAGGCTTCTGAGCAATTACTGGGAGGATACTTGCTCATCTAAATCAGCATCCATCCCTAACGCTGTAGGTGAGGTAGGTGGAAGAGGCAGGAGGTGATTTTAAACTGCTGCTCTGTCCTGGTTCTACTGCTTGCTCAGATGCCAGTTTGGTTAATACTTAAGAGAAAGCACACTGCTTGCTTGTATTTAACCCTGTTACTCTGTTTTACAGGCAGCTATTTCAGTGGGGTTGTTTTAGGAAAGCATTCTGCAGGCACGGGCTGTGTTGTCTCACCAACCTGCGTCTCCGCCTCTATTCTCTAGGCTCCCATAGCAATTTAAGCCAAATAAACCTGTAACCATGTTGTGCACCAACATGAAGTGCTGGGCTGCTGTGTCTGCTCTGGGCTCTGTTTAGCTTGAGAAGCACAGTGTTGTACCATGTTTTAATTTAGGGCTGTTAGCAGTTGTTTGAAACGACCACAAATGGCCAAACTTGGAGAAATCTAGGAGGCTTCTGCCAGTTACGTCCTCCTTCTCTGTCCTCCTTCTCTCGAGGCCTGAATTCAGGGTGGATTTTGTTGCTTTTTTGTTTGTTTTTCTTTATACATTTCATTGTGACTGAGCTGAGAAATTTCAGGCTTGGGCCGCAGGGCTCCCAGTGTTTCACAAATGTGGTAGGAATGCATTTTTGAATCACTTAGACTGAGGGAGGGGGGAACAACTTCTTGAATGATTTTCAACTCTGTGAATTGTGCCTTTGTACTGTTACCTTGAAGCAAGTCTTTTATTTATAGATCTAAATTTAAAACAGTTCAACCTAGCCTTTAAAGAAGCACAAGGCAGTTTGGGGTACTTTAAGTCCTATTTTTATCAGTGTTTATCAGACCATTTTCCTCTTTTGACTCAGTAGCAGTGTGGAGCCCTTGAGTGGGGTTCTCAGCTCATTTGCTTTGAAAAGCCTGAGAGCAGAAGGCTTCTGAACTGCTGTGTTTGGGTCTGGAAGAAAAGTCAGGACGATGCCCTTACTGTTCTCTGCAGGGAAGCTGTTGCAGGCTGCATGAGCTGCACATCTGGTGTCCTGTGGAGAAACTCTTTTCCAGCACTTACTTCAGAGAGATTGGGAAACACCATTGCTTGTTGTGGTTCCTGCCATCCGAGCCCTGTTCTCCCACAAGATTGGTGCTACTTCAGTATCTGGGCTCTGGGAAGCAATTAGTATTCTTCTGTGGGCAACAGCAGACTTGCTTTGTTTGTAATGAAGCTTTGAATACTGATTTTAGGTGATCCCAAAATCTCTTTTTGTATGAGGAAAGCAGGGGCTGGTTCTTCAGATGGTAGGAATAACATTGACAGGCATATGTCTGGAAATTCATTGGCCTGATCTTACAAGGACATGAAAATAATTTGGACAACAGCTATGTCAATATCTGGCAACACTGAGGCCAGCTGAACCTCTACAATCTGGATCTTTGCCACGTGTTCCTGCTGCTCTCACCTACCACAAGTCACCGTGTTCTTGGCAGCTGGCCTGTATGCATTATTGTTAAGATGTTAGATGAATGAAACAGGGTTTAGTAAACACTGCCATTATCTGTTCATATATCCTATGTAGCCATATTGCTAGCGTCAGTTGCTGCCCTGGATGTGAGCACCAGTCTCTGTTTCAGATTGTATAACCTCATATAAAGGTTTGCCCTAGTACTGAGCAAGTGAAAGGGGCTTTTCAGGTGCCAGTAAACAAGAAGCAGACTGACTTTCCAGAAGTGACACACATCTTATAAGGAAAATATTACTTGTGAACTGGCTAGCCTGTGGTGCCTGTCCTGGCACAGCTGTGCTGCGCACAGGGGCACTGTAAATAACACATGGCAGGGTTTGTGTTGCAGTTCCATCAGGGCAAGGGAATGTTTTGGTTCACCTGACCAGGCTCAAAGCAAAGCTTCGTCCCATCCAAAAGAGATCAAACACCTCATCTACTGCAAGCAGGCTGTGAAAAGCACGTCTACAACATGAAAGCAGAAGATATTTACATGCAGCAGTGTGAATCCTTGTAGAGAAGCAGTATAATAATGGATTAGCCAGAGATTTGCTGGCAAATTAGCATGCTTCTGGTGCAGTCCCAAGAGCAGATCGTCAGCACTGGTCTCACGCTCACAGGACTGCCAAGGCTTAGTTGAAACAATCCGAGTGGAAAAGGGAGACCATTTTTCCAGCTCTGTCTCACAGTCTGCTGTTCTGCTTAGCAGTGTAGTCTGTATCCACTTTGAACTATTTTGCTGTGAAAGGAAAACATTTTCTACCTTATCATGCAGATTTACATTTCCTGCCATTATGAAATCTCTGAAAATATTTTGTTTTCCAACCAGTTTTGTTTCCTCCTGACAACGACGACAAATGGACGTTCACGTGAATATAATCCACTCTAGCAGCTCTAATTGTATTGCTCTGAGCAGGCTTACACCTCTTCAGGAAGCACAGCCAGCTAGTGCTGGACAGCCTGCTCTGGCTTTTATGTAACAGGGAGCAGAGCTCTGTCATATGCTGGAGATGATGTTGAAAAGTGGCAACGTTAGTCTCTGGGAGTGTTATTTTGCTTGACTAAAAGTGAGTGGGAGGAAAACAGTTGCAGATGTGATAGTTTCTTGCTCCTGCCTTTTCCTAGCTATCTTTACATGTTGTTTGCTTTCAAAATGGATTAAGAAACTGGCAGTTCCAAGGCAAGAGTGATCACTGAAAAGTTAATATTTTACAATCTTATTGATTTATTTTTTCTCTGAGCATGAAATCATCAAAATAAACACTGGTAACCTATCCAGTAAACCCTGTGGTGGTTCTGAAGAGCTGCTGCTGCTGAAGATCTGCTTTGGAGTCATCCTGCTCTCAGAGGGGGTTGTGGATTTTGGAGATAGGTGAGGTGTGATCTCGTAGAACAGCTCTTCCTGCAGACATGGAGTTGAGCACCGCTTTGGGGTTCACAGGGATGGCTGCACCAAGCTGGAAACTGCAGCAGGGCCTGTCCTTGTCACTGTGCCTCCAGGCTTGTCCCCTCTTTTGGGATGTCAGGAGGAAGGTGGCAGGCTTGGGCTGGGCTTTGCAGGAGCTGTAGTGTTGGAGAGAGTAATCTGCACCTCGGGGCTGCAGGGAGGCTGGCAGTGGGGATTTTTGCCAGCTTCGTGCCACCTGCAGGGAGTTGCCTTTACAAATAAAACATTGGGGCCTCTGACATGTTCTTACCCAAAGCTGTGTGCCAAAGACCCAACAGATAACTGGCAGCTGCAGGCTTCAGCACTTTTTCCTAAAGCGCTTTCCAGAATTTCTGCACGGGCCTGAGGTTGTATGTCTGTAATGCTGCCTTGTGAAAACAAAGATGGGGCAGGGGTTAGCCTGGTGGTAGGGTGTGCAAAGTAGCAAGAGGAAAGAAACAAATTGGCCAAAGGAATGTTTGGTAGTGACTGGGAAGGAAAATGCAATAAAGAGAAGAAATGACTGGACGGTCCCCAAAATTGTGAATAATCATTTTCCTGGCAGCGTGTCAGAAACAACTTCCTAAGTTAGTACTGTAGGGAGGAAAATTAAATATTTAATTGCACAAATATTAGTTTCCTGTTTTATAAAGATGCAGCCTAAAAGGCTTGGCGGAAGGGATATAGAAAGGATTTGGTTTCCCTCTAAATACATAGAGGCCACGTGCTTGTATCTGTTCTGTGAAATCCATAATATTTGCCCATTTTTTTTCTCTTAAGCTTTCTGAACATGGGAATGTGCATTTACACAAAGGATTGAGAGAAATCCTGGGAATGGAAATTCTGCTTTTTTAGAGACTTCCAACCTTAGCTTAATCCACAGTTGCAACAGCCAAAAAAGGAACTAAAAAAAACCCAAACCTACAAATAATAAGATCTGTCACAGAACGAGACCCTTAGTGGTGTGAAGGATGCCTGGACACCTGAGTTAACTGTTTTTGCCTTTTCAGATGTCAGCCTCATAGAAAGCACTTTCCTGTAATGACTGCTGAGTAAGACTGAAACATCTGAAGGGTAAAATGTGAAATAAAGCATACAGAGGCTTCGAAGCAATCATCACTGCAAGAGGCTTTAGACAGGTAACAGGTGTTGCAGCACGTGGTGCAGCTCTGACCGTGTGCACTGGCACAGAGCAGCAGGAGCTGTGCGTGGAGCACTGCAGTCCTGCGTGGACACGGCAGCAGCAGGTGCTGGGGAGAAGGGAAAGGGGAGCTAGGCTGATAGGGTGTGCATTCAGGGAGATAGGAGCACAGGGCTGCTTATGGTGTGGTGAAAGAGTAGGGATTTGTTAGTAGTTGTTGAATGCTGGAAATTGCTAATGGATGCCCTGAAGAAACCCAAAAGGATTTCTAACAGGAAGAAGGAGAAAAAGTATGTAGATTTGTCTGCAGTCTCTTTGACTTTGTGTATAATTCTTGCTGTATATAATAGGAGAGTATTCCTACTGTAGCTATAGGTGCTTGGGTAATCTCCTAGGAACTGGTGGGCTGAAGTTCTCTTGGAGAGGCTGAAGAGAAGTGCTGTGCATGCCCTACCTTGTGGTGCTGGAGGGACTCGATGCTGCATTTCAGCTCAGTGTCAAAATCCTCCTGAATGTCTGTGCCCTTCCAGCAGAACCAGGCTGCCACATCTTGGAGCAGGAGGTGGCTGGGACAGTCCCACTAGGCTGGATGGTTGGCAGGTTCAGATAAGGTCTAACCTCATAGCCTTCCTTTGGAATCCCTCAGGTATACTCTGCAGCTGTCCAGCAAGTGAAGAAGAGTTCTGAAGAGTCCATGTTTGGTTAGGTTTATTCTGCTTAGATGAGAGGGAGTGTGTTGGAGAGGGAATGGGGCCCCACTAATCCTGATGGCTGCTCAGTGATATCTACCCAGAGACAGCAACGAGAAAACTGACTTCACTTATAAGGGAAAATTGGTAACTTGCTGCTATTACAGAAATCATGAGATGCACATCTTAACCAAAATGGTTCCAAAGGAAGACAACTCCAATTTAATTGAATTTGAATCCATCCACAGAATCCAAAATCTTCATGCTGGCAAATACAGCCCTGCCACAATGGAAATACTCAGAGCCAGGGTCACCTCATAACTGTAAAATGGGGACCACAAGCTGGAGTTTGCAGCGAAACCAAAGATGGGTTTTAAATCAAGAGAAGAAAAAATTTCTCTTGGAAAGCAGTTAAAAGAAGATGAGAACAAGGAAACATTTACTACAGTCTTCCAGAATTTCAGGTCTGGAAGTTTTCTGCAGATTAGCACAAATACATCAGCTGGGGAGAGGAAGAGCTGCTAGTACAGAAATGAGAGTGGAGATCCTGCCCTAAACTGAGAAGTACGTGTGTGTGGTTAACAAATGCAGCACTAAGCCCAGGACTGGGCTTTATTATGCTGAAGGGCTTTTGGCCACTCTGAGGGCTGGATGCTGTGTGCTGTGCTGCACCCTGGAACCTCGTGCTGCGGCCCGTGGCCCTCAGTGTTGCCTGCAGTATCTTTTCCATCAGCTGGATCTAGATAGCTGGTTTCTTTGTGCTTTACCCAGCAATTAATCTGGTTCCTCCTGCAGCTGGGTGCAGTGTGCTCCTCCCACGCTGAGATGGGGCAGTGGCAGAGCTCCTTGTGCTCTGGGTGCTGCAGGGGGAGGGATGTGGATCTGTGGCTTCAAAGGAGCTGACCCATTATTCACAGCCCAAGTGACGCAAAGCCATTTTGAATTTCTGGTTTTGCCCTGCCATTTCTTGTAGGAACAGCCTCCATGGAAGGAGCTCTGCGTCATTCCCCAGCAATGCTGGTTGATGACTCTTATTCCAAGTTGGAAATATGAGAAAAGTTGAAAACTGAAGAGAGCAGCGTTATGGGCCAGGCTTGCTCATACTGCTTTGATCACTCCTTGTAACAAGAAAAACAGACCCTTAAGAGCCTTGAGATTCTTTAAGTACCAATTTGAGTATTTGATTTAAGGAAAAACAAACAAGCCCTATGTATCTGGGAAGGTAAGAAGGGGGAGGACTCAAGGATGCTGCCAGTCTGAGTTCATCACGACAATTTTCTGAATTTGTTGTATGCCATCTTACACAGAGAGAAAAGAGTTAAATTCTCAGAAATAGGAGTAAATTTGCATATAATTGTGTCTAATCAGGAACTGAACAGCCCTTTGGAATTGTTCTGAAGTATAGCTGAGAAGGATGCCTGGGCTGAAACAATAAGGAAGGAGATTTCCTGGCTGCAGCTCGGAACAATGAGCATGGAAGGAAGTGTGGAGTTAACCAGGGATCAGGGAGTGATTGCACAGAGGAAGGGCAGCTTCAAGTGTGGGTCTGGGGTAAGAGAAAATCCACTAGCATTGCACTGAAATATGGTCCTGCTCTCCCTGAGGATTGGTGTGTAAAACATTTTGCCAGAAATCTTGCTGGTTGGACATCTTGTCGTTGTTGGCCATAACTCTCTGTACAAAAGTCAGTCTTTACTGCAGATTTGTTAGGAACCTCTAATGAAGCACTGTTAAGGAGAGGGGTTACATTTTGGCTAGCATTAACTGGACTGGGGACTTCACAGAGGAATTCCTCCTTTAGAGCATCTTCTGGATCACCCTGGAAGCCTTCCTGCTTTGCAGCACTTGCTGCAGCTTCTTTGAGTGGAATGTTCATCAGCATTGTGCTGCATCAGCTTAATTTTTTCAGGTGTAAAACATTGTGATAAATATTGAGGATTTTTGTATGTTTTGAGAAGGAGGAAAACTGGAGTTGTTGGCAAAAATGTCAGCAGCAAATGTTGAGATGTTCTTGGTGATTGCAGCCTTCTTCCCAGGTGATAACACAGTGCTGTTCCCCTGCTGGTGGAGGTGCTGGTTGCCATTTATGACCAGCCCAGGACTGCAGGAGAAATTTTTACTGTGGTGTGGATACATTCCTCAGGAGCATGTTTGTCAGTCCTGGTGGTTTGGGTCATTGCTATGACCAGTAGTGGCTTCAGGGACTTGGCTGAGGAGGTACTCATTACACACTGGATGGGAAAAGGAATGGAGTCTGTCTTCATTGCGTGCTCTCTACTTCAGTCTCATATCATCTTTGATAGTGTCAAGGTCACCAATTTCCTCCATCAGTGATTTGTCAGTCAGAGGTCTACTTGTGGAACTAGGTGAATGTGATCCCTCTGAAAAATGTGATCAATATAAAACTATGGGATGGGAGTAAGTATTCAAAATGATAACATCTGCTTTCAGGCCCGTCCTACTTCAGATACGTTAACCATCTGTACAGTTTTGCTGCTAGCCCTGGATAAGTCCCTGCTTGAAGACAGGGGCTGCGTTTTGCTATGGTACTGTCTACAGCACACACTTTTTCTGTGATGTTCCTGTATTGTTATTATGGATGGATTGTTTTCCTGAGCATTACACATTGGACATGTGGGAATTACATTCTTCCTTTGTTGCAGATCACAGAGGCCTTGTTGAAGGAAAGAGATAAACAAGCAAAGTGGAATGGGATTCCCCTGCTCTTACAAAAGCTATATGAGCATAGCCACCCAAACAGCGATTTCTCCCAGTGCCAAAGCATCTTAAAGGTAGTGTCTGCTACTGTGTTCTTCTGGAATCCACGTGCTGTTTTGTTGTTACTTTCTTTAAAGGCTTACTTTAAATATGCTTACTAACTGTGATTTTTGGAACTGTTTCTCTGATTGTACCTGTGAATTGAATGTAGATAAGAGCTAGGAATGCATGTAATTGATTAGTCGGTAGATCACGTGGATGTTCTGTGGAAGTTGTGTATATGCAGCTGAATAGTTTTCTTTATGAATCATCTTTTTTTTTTTTCTTCTTTTCCCTTGCATGCAGGAAATTTCTCCACTTCTTTCAATGGAAGCCATGGCATTCGTGACAGAAGATAGAAAAGCTGCTCAAGAGTCCACTTTCCCAAATACATACACATTTGACTTGTTTGGAGGAGTTGATGTAAGCATGATTTATTTGGTTTGTTTTGCTGGTGGTTTTTTTTTTTTTTTTTTTTGTTGTTGTTGTTGGCTGTTTTTCCAAAAATTTCTGCAAAATAGTTGTGCCATTGATATGTCCGTAAATGGGATCTTTGAGACTCTTCTAAATGCAATCTGCAGAATGATTTTACTGTGTTGATGTTAACCATTACAATTATGGCTATTCTACTCCTCTACTCTGTGCTGGTAAGGCCCCACCTGCAGTACTGTGTCCAGATACGGAGTCCTCAGTGCAGAAGAGACACTTTTCATGTTACATAAAAGATTGAATTCTTTCTTCAGGTAGCCTAATGAGCTACGAGACCTCTAGGATATTAAGAAATGGTTTCAAATGATTTCTAGTTGTAAGATTAAGTACTATAGCACTGAGTATTTCATTTACCTCTGAAGGATATGTGGGAGGACTTCTTAAGCACAGTAAGTGTGCTCTGTTAGCAGAATGGTCTGTGTTTATTGTTGGCATGCAATGCACACCATTTCATCTATAGAAAAAAAAAATGAAGGGCTGCTAGGTTTATGTGTAGATGTTCTGACAGTTTCTTTTATTCTATTTGTTGCAATTTGGTGTTACACAGATACCTGAGTCTACTCAAATTCACAGTCATCAGCCACTGTGATCTTAACTTTCATTAGAAATGTCTGGCTTGTGTTTTTCAGTGGACTGACTTTTTGGTTTTTGCAGTCTCTTTGCTGATTCACTCTTATTACAACAGTGTGCCTTTGTTTCAAAAACATCTATTTAGGATGTATTGTTCTGCAAACAACACTGGCTTACTTGCTAACATCTTGTCAACTGAGGACAAAGTTCTTCAGCTACCCAATAAATTTGGAGCATAATATGAAACTGCTTAAAACAATACTTTTTATTTTTAAAATAGAAATAGTGGTGCTTCCTGTTGAAGTGCAGTTGCTACAAGACTGCAAAGCACTTCTGTTTTAATACTTAAATATTTGAAAATTGCTAAAAGTTCATTGTTCTGGGGGATGTGTGATACCCGTCCTTCATGTTACCTGGTATGTGAAATTACTTTCTTTGTAGATTCACATTCTTAATAGTTTGCCATAGGAAGACTGTTTTATATAATATAAACTGTTATTCTTTCTTCAGGGTGAACACAGCTATTTCTGTTAATTTTGACACCAGTGTTTTTTTTTTTTTTTACTCTGGAGGCTGAATCTTAGTGATTTCAGCAGAGGTGGGACTAAGTTTGGGTTTGTCACTGATAAATTAATTGGTTATTTGTATCCCAGTTATTACTCCCATTATTCTGTGTCTGTTGTCGTTTCAGCTTTTAGTAGAAATTCTCATGAGACCAACTCTTATGACACAGAAAAAGAAACAAAAAAGTAAGTAAATAGTTGTGCTGCCTATTCCTTCGTTCTTGCTGTGTACCCTTCTTGAGACATGAGCTGTTCCATTTTTCTGTTGCTCTTTTCTCCATGCCAGGGATTTCCTGTTCCAAAATGAATCACTGGTGTCTTTATTTTCTGTAGTGCTGATTCATGTTGGGATTTAGGATACTCAACTGCTGCAAAATGTAGCTCAGGAGTATTCATGCTATCAGCATAAATTTTCTCAATGCAGAAAATCTACAAACACTAGAAACTTTTCATCTTACTGTGGCTGTTAACTGGTTACTGATAACAAATATTAACAATAATCCAGTAACATTATTTATGTAATAGGATTTGTATGGATTGTAAGCAAATGAAAGGTATGCTGTTTTCCTAACCTAGACATAGTGACTAGTAATTTCCAAAACGTTGTAAAGTGCATTTGTTAATGAGGAGCAATGGCTTCAGGGCAGCTTTCCTGCTGGAGCAGCTTGAATTTAGTGTTTTCGTTTATGTTGTCTGTGATTCTGTTGGTTCCACACAACCCTTCTGAGGAAATGTCATGCTATGCGCCATGCCCATCAGGCAGAGAACTTCAAAGGTGAAATGACTTGAGCTTGAGGCAGCTCTTGTACGTCTGTACCGACAATATATCTTAAATATTGAAATGCTGGAATAAATAAAATTGAAAGTTTTTCTAACGATTCCTGATGCTGCATGAAGAAGCACTTATTAAACATGAAAAAAATAACTGGAATTAATAGTCTGTCAGCAGTTTTTCAGTTGACAGACTTTTAATTTCTGATTTCCATCTCCCCTTTTTGAAATCTTGCTTACACTCTATCTTTTACTTCTGTGTGACTAAGCTGTGCACTAGACCTCAGGTACATCTTATTGTCTGCAAGTCCAAGGCAGAGGTGAGTAGTAGTTGTGGAAGAAAGCAAGCAAACAGGGTAGGTAGTGATTCTTCCTCTGTTTTTTCTTCTCCAAGCATTTGCAGGTATGATGTAAGCCTGCATTTAGTCTGGTCTTTTCATTGCTGTTCGTATCACTGCTTTGGATGTTAGTGTTCCTTGTTACCATAAAGCTAGCAAATGTCTGTTTTCTCCTTTGCAGTAAGCGATGACCTCATCAAGGACTGTTTAAGCATACTGTACAACACGTGTATATGTGTAAGTACAACTGCTGGAAAAAAAAAAAAGTGTTCTTCTAGCCTGACCAGTACACTGGTTGTGTTTTATATGATATGATTGTTTTATACTTGATGAGATAACAGACGCTTTTAGGCTTAATTTGAACTTACTCTGAAACTTGTCATTACAATTCCTTTTGATAAATACACGACCACCCTATATTGTGGATTATTCAAATATTTTGTTTTCTTAGGCACATTTTCAAGCTTCTCTTGTTTAGATCTTTGAGTATCCATGTTCCCATTAGAAAGCTGGTCAAGCTTTTTAATGTCATGCATTCAAACTTAAAATTTGAAACTGGGAATGGATGCCCACAGTGTAACCCAAGCTATGTTGCATCTTGTTCAGTAACACTGCTGACAAACACTTTAAATTCAATTGTGCAATTTCTTCATATACTAAATCAGTTCAGTTGCCAGCTGTAGAAGGGCATGCCTCTCATTATGTTTACAGGAAACATCCTCAGCATTGTTTACTTAATCACACAGTTCATTATGTCATAACCTAGGGAGCATTGTTTAATGAAAAAAAAAACAAACAAACCAAGAAGGTAGTTACTGGGCTGGAACTCTTCCAAAGACAGCAGCTTTATCTCGAGAGTTTGAGTACTCTGTATCTGAGTACTGAAAGGAAAACAGAAGGAATGGCACTTCACTTGACTTACACTAGTTTTATTTTTCTTAAACCAAAGCTAAAGCAACTTCTGCAAACTGAGCAGTTTGAGAGCACAAAAAGTAACTGTAATGAAGTGTGTGGGGACCCCAGAAGTTACTCTTTAGCATGCTTTAGTATGACTGTTCTGTTCTTTGCTAGGTTTGTTATGGCTGACACTGGATTCTGGTTGCTCAGGCTCTGAAAGCAATGCTGACGGTTTAGAGGAATTTGAGGGCTGAATTTTGCATACTATAAAATGGAGCTGACAATAATTTGTATGGGAAAATAGAGGCAAGCCTCTCTGATATGTTTCCAGGCATGCAGTGTTTACTCTTGGCCTAAGGAAGTAAACAACTCTGTTCTGAGATGAAGCCTCCCATCCTGGAGTCTGTAGTTTTTGCACAGCCCGTTTTAGCTCCAAACAAGGGTGGAAGTTACTTTTGGTCACAATAAACAGTACTTTCTGGTCTCAGGAGCAGCTGATGTGGTAACGCAGCCTCTAAAAATCTATTCTGTAAGTGCCTGTGCCATGTGTGACTCATCAAGGTGGGTTCTGACTCTGGGTCTGTTTGTGCTTCTCCTTTTTAGACGGAGGGAGTCACGAGGCGATTGGCAGAAAGAAATGACTTTGTGCTCTTCCTGTTTACACTGATGACAAACAAAAAGACATTCCTACAAACTGCAACGCTCATTGAAGATATCTTGGGAGTAAAAAAGGTTTGTTACTGTTTTCTTATATTTGTGTGGCTTTTCAGGCCAGTGGGGAAACACAGCAGTTTCTTTGAAAATAACACGCTAAGGTAGCATTCTTGATTCTTGTAGCTTGTTTGAAGCATGACTGTTTACACCAACATTATCTTTAATTACAGTTCAGACAGAAGCCAAATTATGTATGTGGCTACTTGTAATGGTTTTGCATGACTTGCACAGGATGATAATCCTTTCCTTCTAATTACACATTGATTATTTCTGTTATTTCTGCTGACATCTGGAAGACTTCTTGTGCTTTTCTCTTACCATGGGTTTGGCATGTCCCTGAGATTACCTGAGATTGTTTGCTGCAGGCTGGGGGAACAGTGAGGAAGTGGGGGAAGGCATTGAGATCTTCTGCATGAAATAGGTTTTTGAGCCTGCACTGAAGTACTTGCTGATGTCATTCCAACTTTGTGCCTTGATGTAGTGCAAATAAAACATCTGGAGTGTAACCCTGAGGAAATGTACCTTATGTGTTAATGTAGAGAGGGTCAGAGCCTTGCAGCTCTTGCTGATTTTGCTTTTTTGTTTTGACTGAAGTTGAGGATATTGTACTTCCCCAGGAAGGAAACTATCTTAGTTCATCCTAACGTAAAAGTTTATGCTGAAAATGGTTTCAACATCATTTCTATATCTTTTAATGAAGAAGACTGGGGGGAAAAGAAAACTAGGAGTCTGTTGTAATCTGTGAGCCTTCAAGAGACTGCAGATAGAAGCAGAGAACAAATTTGAAACTTAATTTGTGAATGCCAGTGGTTTATTAAACAATTTTGAAGAAGTTGACACAATTCAATGTAGATGCGTAAAGGATGGGTTCTTTGAAGACTAAGGATGCATTTGTATCCTTCTGGAATAGATAAACATAAGTGATGCCAATTGCAGATGCACAGCTGTTTTCAAACTCTTCACTTGTCATCGCCTATTTGCTTCTCTTTTACTAACATTGAGATGCACAAATCTCACCAGGGAGGAACTGCAGATGAAACTTTCAGGCCATGCCATATGTTCCCTTATTGAATAGCATGTGTGATTTACTCAGCAGATTATGTTGTCTCTTCCAGGAAATGATACAACTGGATGATATTCCCAATCTTGCAAGCCTTGTGTCCAGTTTTGATCAGCAACAGCTTGCAAACTTCTGCAGAATCCTTGCTGTCACAATTTCTGAACTTGACACAGGAAGCGATGACAAGCACACACTTCTTGCAAAAAATGCCCAGCAGAAAAAAAACTTGGGTCCTTCTCGAGCTGAAATTAATCAAGGTAATTGTTATGTTGTGAACAAATGCAGAAAAATGACAACCATTTAAAATTTAGCTCTTCTCGATGTCAGTTCTGTAGTGTGTTTTTAGCAGATGCTGAGAGTGATGCATCTTAAAAAGCATTTGTCTTTAGGAGACTGTTCAAAGAAAGGGAATAGAAATGGTCTTTTCAGTTAATGAAACTTTGTAGCTTTCACTTTCGTATGTGATCAGTAATTTGATCAGTTGAGTTCTGTCATTTTAGCCCTCTTTGATCAACTGAATTGGCTTAAGATAATTGGATTTGTTTTCTGTTGCTTGGTTGTTTCCGTGACCTTTCCTTTAGCATCTCATTAATTTCATGTCCTCCTTAATTCCTGAACTGAATCTCTACAAGCTTTGTTGCTGCTTTCAGAGTAGTCCCTTCTCTGATTTTTCTCTGGCGTTGTCATGAGCAGGATGTCTGTCTTTATCAACAAGGAAAGTATGTTTGATGTTAGTCACATTGTCTACAATTACCACACCAGCCCTTGAGATCTATGGGTGCAATCTGAACTTAAACCTGGGACATAGTGCCCATTTTCTCATTTTACTGTGTAGAGATGCAGAAACCTTGCTTAGAGGCACAAGTCCTGAATTCATACTCAACCTTCCAGGCAAGAAACTTGAATTAAAATACCCTCAAAGATGGAGTCTGCTATTTTCAGCTCTTCATATACTGAAAAGCTTTTGAGTTTCTGAAGCAGGCATTTCTGTAGGCGTATGTCAGGCCATCTCAGGACTCAAAAAAAAAAAAAAAAAAAAAAAAAAAGAGGGGAGGGATTTGGGGGGGCTTGGAGCTGCTTCTCTCATTGAATTCCACGTTAGCCATGAGCAATAGAGCTCTGTTTGTAACCACTGCCTGATCTGGAGCACAGAGTGAGAGATGGAGAGTGTAATATGGCAGGCAGAAGCTGAGAAACTTTACAGGAGTGTATTGTCTTCTGCCATGTGGTCACCAGAGCTTGCTTGTAAACAGCAGTGGACATACATTGGTGTGGGAGCAAAGATTAATTTAAATTATTTGAACAATAAGCTTGGATCCTGCAGAGCTGAGTTTACCCAAGCAAATGTTTAACTAACCATTTCTTGTTTGCACAGTCAGAACTGTGTCTAAGATTATAAAGCATATTCAATTTTAAAACTTTTATCAGAGAGTTTATTCTTTTCAAGATGGTACCAGTGGGCAGAATCACAGCTCTTAGCATAGTGTTGATGGCTAAATTATTTGTGTTTTTCTACTTTATTTGCAAGTGCAAAGACTTAAACGTATGTCTGCAATGAACAGGTCCTGCAATTACAATTCTTTGAAAACACTGGGACAGAATGTACCTCCTAACACCTTCCAAGCCCTTCCCCAAAGATTTCACAGATCAGTGACTTCTGGCCTTGGACTCATTGCTCTTTCTAAGGGTGCAGTTCTACAATGATTGTAATCTTCCAAGTTGGGGCAGATGTCATGTGCTCCCTTCCCATTCTGCTCTGTGGTGAACTAGCTCAGGAAACTAATACATAAAAAACGAAGCCTTTTCCAGACAGGTAGTGAAGTGAGTTGGTTTGGTTTGCTCTGAGGCAAAGGACTGCAGGAGGTAAAAGGTGGCATCGTGCAGAGGAATGGGGAGGAAGAGCTGGCCCTTCTAAGGGCTGCTGCTTTATTTCTTCCTGCTTATTTTTCAGCCAGATTAATTTCTTGATACTGGCTCTCTGTGGGCTGGAAAGCAGCAGTGCTGACAAAAGGGAATTGGCCAGAAACAAGCAGTCAGAGTAGGGTAGAGCTACTTTTTATCCACTATAAGTCTTACATAAACCAGGTCAGTGCTGAATTATGCCTAGGGTATGAATGCTGTCTTCCAGTCCTTAACAGGAGAGTGCAGTCAGTCTTCAATCTTTGGATCTTTTCAACTAGAGGAAATACGTTTTTCTGTACTCCTTCGTATTACTAATGCAGATGTTTTGATACTTGGTGGTATAGAGGATTTGACAACTGTTGCATTTCTGATCTTGAATCATCACAAAACGATTTTTCTTTTTCAGCTACACTTCTGAATATACCAGGTTTCATTGAACGATTATGCAAACTGGCAACACGGAAGGTGTCTGAAACAACAGGCACCTCCAGCTTCCTCCAGGAGCTAGAAGAATGGTACACCTGGCTGGACAATGCCCTCGTCCTTGATGCATTGATGAGAGTGGCAAATGAAGAGGCAGAGCAGAGCAGTACAGGTATCTGGCCTGCATTCCTCTAGCCACCACTAATTAATGCGTATTTTATCATCTTCAGTGTTTGTCATTTGGTGCTTTTCCTTTCAAATAGTACCAATTCTGTTTTTCTTGCATGAAATACTGAAATATCAGCATTTAGGTCTGACTCCTATTTTGTTCTCAGGTAGCACTGACTTAGTTTTCATGAGCTAAAGTTAGTGAAAAGGGAAAAAAATATATCCTTTTCACACTGTTTATTTGTAATCCTATATACCCAAAAAACTGATCTCCCTCGGTGACAAGAACACATCTGATAAGTGGGGTAAGTGACTTTACCAGGGTTTGCTCTAAAACTTATTAAAACTTGCTCATTTCATATGCTTCACATGAAGCAAGCAACCCCCTCTTTCAGAAGGAAGAGTAGTTCCAGCAAGGTGGGGTCAGTTGGTGGGGGAGCTTCTTCCAGGGGACTGTTCAGAAGTGTCAATACAACCTTAAGAGAAAGCCATGAAATAAGGGCCTGGTTTGTTTTTGCAGTGTTGCAAAAATGCAAGGTATGCCTCATTTAACTCAGAGAACTAAATAATGAGATCAGAGTTATTTCCAGTTTTTTGTATCTGAAAATTTGCATTCTTGCTTAGAAAGCTCAGCCTTAGAGGCTTTCATCACGATCCAGCTTTGTTAATTCTGTAGAAATTATTAAAAGTTCTGAGAAATACACAAGAGAAGGATGTGAATGTTCAAATAGCATCTTGTACCTACCTTTATGCATAGCCTTTGGTGCAAACTGGGGCTGCTGTGTAGTCTGAAATAAGATTCAGAGAGCGATTTTGCTGAGGTATGCATAAACGTGCTCAGTTGCAGCTCTTGACCCACAACATCAGTTAGCAGGCAAAGCTAGACATACTTTCCCAGAATACTGTCTCAGTCTTCACTGACTTGTGGCTTAGGGATGTATGAGTCAAAGGTGGTGTCTGTGCTTTTTAGCCTTTCATGGTTTCCTTCTTCCATGTTCTTGTCTACTGAATGCTTCTTCACATGGCTTCAAAAAGCACTCACACTGTCCTCTAGCAGGCTGGTTTGCAGCTTAGTTATGAGTGTTATAAAGACCTCTTTCCTTTTTGAACTGCAATCTGCAAGTTTCGCTGTCCTTATTTACTTTATCTGTGTCACTCACAACTTCTGTGTTTTCCACTTGAATTTGTGGCATCCAGTTTCTGCCTTTTGTAGTATAATAGGGCATGAAAATGGCTTAACTGTGTCCTAAATATATACTGGTATTGAGGTACAAAATGCAAGTAAATTAATAGTAAATATTTCTGATGCTCTTGACCCTATTTTTATTACCTTTTCTTTCATGTTCTTTCTGATTCATTGGTATATTAATTCATATTAGTTGATCTTGCTTATTTTGATGTATATGGTGTCATTTAGCGTATGGGAAAATTAAATTTTAAAAAGTCAGACTTTATCTCTTCTAAAATTTCAGCTGTATTTTTTCCCCTTCCCTTGCATTTAAATTAAATTGGTTATTTGTTGTATGCCACTGCTTTTAGTTGAGAAGAGGATTCATGCAGCCACGCTGGTCTTACATCTGCTGTGTTTGAGTGTAAAAGTAATAACTGTAACAAATCCTTTCCTGTTGAAACTGCCTCAGGCTCACATCTTTGCCATCTTGTTCAGAGTCTTCTGATGAAAGTGGTTTGGCCAACACCTCAACACGAACACAGCTTCCACAGTCTATGAAGATCATGCACGAGATCATGTATAAACTGGAGGTGTTGTACGTTCTCTGTGTATTGCTCATGGGGAGACAAAGGAATCAGGTGAGTATTTGTGGATGGTTACATGCAGAAGTTATCCCTTTAGATTGAAGCACTCATTAATTAGGTCATGGACACAGAAACATGAAGGGCAAAGCCCAAGGCATAAAGCTGAGATGATGTACTTCAGTTTTGTCAGTTCTAGGTGCTTCATAGTAGTCCTGTTCATATGTTCCATTTGCATTTCTTGCATTTGAAATGAAAAAATAAATAATTCGTTCCCTATCCTGTGTAACTTCTGAAGAACCTATCACCACAGCATGGCTGTATTTGGGTTTTAAACAGGTCAAAAGCATACTGAGGAGGGAAAGAAGCAGCAATCTGTTGGTGCAGGTTTCACAGATTTCCAGTACTGACAATCTGCTCAGCTTAGCTGAGTAGCTTGGAATAGCAGGGTATTGGGATGCCCTAAAAACTGGGAAGATCCAGGTTGGTTTGTTTTTTTGTTTGTTTGTTTGTTTTTGGATTTTTTGCATCTCCTTGAAGGGCTGTAGTATCAAGCAAGAGTTAGCTGTGTTGGGGGCTGTTTCTTGAGCACACTTATCATGTGCATTTTGTTCTTTCCTAGTAACCTCCTACCCTGTAGGTGTCACATATTTGTCATAGACAATCCTGTAACTATATTATCTTGAATTTAAAGTAGAAGTGTATTTGTAGTACAGTTCTGCAAAATAACTTGTCTGTTCACTGTGACCCTCCGAAGGGATACTCTGCATTAGAAAGAAATTCTATATAATAGTAACCAGAGAAAGTATGCTGCTGAAGTAGCTAGCTTTGAAGCTGACTCCTGTTTTTATTTGCTAGAAAAACTCCTTACTCTTCCTCTGCCCTCATGGAAAGTCTTGGGGTAAAACTGGCTTGTGGTTTCTTCTTCTCAGGAGATTGTTCAGAACTGGATTTGATTTATTGTATGTCTTGCATGCTTCTATTGTGACAAGCTCTTTTACTTCTGCTAAGAGCCAAACTGCATGCAGCAGAAACTCCAAATAGTTTTAGTGGTGAGAAAGCAACAGAGCAGTTTGTGTGAGGCTGGGCAGCACCAGGGGGAAGTCAAAGGAGTTTGAAGAATGAGTGTCGAACAAGAATTGTCTTGGCATCTCTGGAACCTGCTTTGGCAGGAGGGTTGGACTTGATGGTCTCTAGAGGTCCCTTCCAACCCCTGCAATTTTGTGATTCTGTGATGGAGTAGTTATAGTGAGTTTGGTTCTCAGGGGCAGTGACTGTCATTTGGGAGCTTTATCCTGCTGAGGTCTGTCAGGGAAAAGGTCAACAAACTGAAAGTAAACCAAATGCATTTCAGATTGGGAAGGTGTCACTTGGAATGAGCAGTTACACTCTGCATGGAGAGCAGCAGGTTCCTGAGTTAAAGCACAGCAAGCTCCTCCCACAGCAGGGACCCAGGCTCTTGCAGACAGCTCCCACACTTGCACTCACCCTGTTGTATCTGTGCTATGCTGGCTGCCAAAAGACAGGCTGCAGGGAATGCTTTGTCCAGATTCCTCAGAGCTACTTCTACTGGAAGCTTGTGACTTGGTCAGGGTATTTGAAAATGCCCTTGGATAAGGGAGCACAGAGGGACTCTGAGCTTTGCAGTCTGTTGGAGTGGTTTGGGTGAGGTTGGAAGGAGCTGCCTGCTTCCTGTGAGGTGATGCAGAGGTTCCCAGAAGTGAGAATGCAATTTCCAGGTTAATGGAAGGGTTTGTGGCTACTGCCAAAAGGAATGCAGGAAGCCCATTAGTTCTGCTGCTGCTGACAAGAAAACCTGTAAAATAGCACTGGTTTTAATGCTTTTGGTTTGTTCAGGTATTTGAGGAAGTAAAGCTGGAATGATCTGCTTAAGTACTGCTAGTTACAATCCCACATCACAGGAACAATGTAACTTAACGTTCAGGTAACTGAACAGGTTTTTGCTGTGTGGAGCACTTAACTCTTACAGCTTGTTGGGCTTTGCTGTCTTTTTTTCCTTTTGCAAAACATATCGAGGGGTACTGCTTGTCATAGGCCTCCAGCTGCTGAGGATCTCACCTTGTATTTCTCTTCCTCATCATCATCCAGGTTGCTTACATCAAAAGTATCAAAGCTTGGACTATAGTTATTTAACAGCTGTTCATACCACAGTTATTAGTTTACATGATTAACTGTAGTTTGTTTCAAATACATTGTGGTGTCCCACACCCAAGTGCCTGAACTGCAGTGTGATCATATGGAAAGCTGCCAACTGCTCTATAGATTGTGTGAACAAAAATTGTATCCATACTTTCTGTTGTCTTCAGAGGACAACCTCAGCTTCAGCTGTGTGAACTAGAAAGGCAAAGGATGCTCAGAGGGTGACTGGCAGCAGAATGTATGCAGCTTAGTTTTGTGACACAGAAGTTACATTTGGGTGTATTCTCAGTGGGTTGCAAGTGATCTCCCAGTGTCTAAGCAGTGATTAATTCAAATCCCAGCTTTTTCCCAGTGTGTGTGTTCTGTCTGTGCCCACCAGACAGCACACCATGCTGAATACCTGTGTTACTACACACATATGTTGTTTGGCAAAGAATTTCCTTTTTCTGTTGTCAGAGTATGATGTGTTTTCCATGCTGCGTTGTATCTGTATATGAGGCTGCAGTGAGTGAATCCTTCCTTCTCTTCTTTTCCAGGTTCACAAAATGATAGCAGAGTTCAAACTTATTCCTGGCCTCAATAATTTGTTTGACAAACTGATCTGGAGGAAGCATTCAGCATCTGCTCTTGTTCTGCATGGACACAATCAAAACTGTGACTGTAGCCCAGTGAGTAAATACAGATTTTGATGTTATTTATCATACAAATCTGAGAAACTGTATTGAGTAAAGGAATGCTTGTATAATAAGCTTAGTGAAACACAGTAGGACTGGAGTTTTTTGGTTCTTCAGCTGCACATTACTGTTTTCACATCACTCTGTGGTGTATTGTAGTATTTATCAGAGGGCAGTTTGGCTTCTCCTCTCTTTTCTGTATTGGAAAGTGAGAAATGTTCCTGGAGGCCAAAGCTAGGAGAAGTTGAAATAATTGCTGATGGTTCTAGCAAGGAATTAACTGTTACATGCATTGTCTTGCTGGAAGCCTCCAGTTCTATTCTGTTTTTGGGAAGCCTGAGAAGTACAGCCTTCCCTATTTATGCAAATCATTTGCTCTGCTGTCCAAATGGGTTTGATTTGGGTAGGTTTCCAATTCAGCTGTTTCATGTCAGCCTAATGACTAATGATGTCCAAAAATACTGAAGCAGTTTTGTTGATGTTTCTTTACTCTTTTTAGGATATCACTTTAAAGATACAGTTCCTGAGGCTTCTTCAGAGCTTTAGTGATCACCATGAGTGAGTATGAAAAGCTGTGGTACATTGTGGTTCCGTGGTATTGTTTTCCTGCTTGCAGTTACAGCAGGTGTCCTGGGCATGGTGCAGGCTCTGTGTGAATGGAACGTTGTGCTGTCCTTAAACATCTATTTAGATGTTCATGTTTAAGCTCCTGATATAAAAAGGCTAGGGCCATGTTCTCCAGTGGGCAGGTTTTAGTGTGTCTGATGATTAAAACTTACCCATTTTGCTTAATATTGAAACAAACTGAAACATTGATGTGATGAGCAACCACTTTTGGCTGCAGAAATAAAGTTGCAGCTTTTGTGGTGCTGCTCCTATCTTTTTCTTGAGATTCAATAGTGAGGCACGTGCTCACATCAGACGTTTTCCCTGTGAGTGAACATAAGTCTGTTAAAATATCAGGGTGAAAAATAGGATGTTCACTGTCAAAATGCTGGGAAGATGTCGCTGCTATCTAAATATCAGCAATGGAGAAGACCTGGTTAAATTTGATCAGAAAATGTTAGGGGAAAATTAATTGTAAGCTAGTCATTAGGAAGCTAGTCTGGAAATAGGAAAAAAGCTTCTGTTTGCTTCCTTTCAGAAGGCATGCTTATGAAAGCTTGGTTCTGCTGGAGTAGTTATGGGATGGTTCACATTTTTAATTTAGACTTACCCGAAAAATATTCCTCCTCTTAGAGATAATTTTTGGTCTAGTTTGACTTGAAAAATTGCATCTTGCATACTGTCAGTGTACTTTTGTTCTAGTTCACCCCTACAAGATGGTTTCATGTTCCATACAAACTTCTGCATTTGTGGCATGTTGCTCTAAATATGCACATCTACACTTTCTGCCTCGCTGGTCTTATTTACAGCCAGCGATGGTATTTTGTGTGTAGGTTTTATCTGGTACCATTAAACTTGTTACATATGTGTGCTGGAAGTGGCAGTCTTGTTGATTTGGCAATATTAGCTGTGTAAACCAGGGATTTGTTGAACTTCTTTTAAACTTAAGAGGAACAAATCCTCCATTAAGGCATTGTTTGCTGAGGAATCGCTCTAGGTTTTCCAATAAAATCTCTCTGGATGATGATGTTACTTAAGTAGCTACTACAAAGATATCAGACTTGTTTAGGCAGAAAACTGCTTTCATCTGTAGCATTTGAGCAGATGGTATGTGTGGAATCTGGTCAGGGTTTTTAAACAAGCAGTTGCCTGAACTCTATGAAATCACAGTTTAGAGGAGTTAGCTGAGGACACAATGGGAGGAAGTATTTATATCCTGATACTGACTGCAGTAAAATGGCGAATCAACTGAACTTGCAGAACTGTTTGTGCATGGAGAGAGAGGCTGTATTTTCATTACAGAAACCTGTTGATGCAGATCAAAAGAAGCTTCACATGGCAGTCTCATTGGGCACTAATCTGGAAGATAGCGTTTGAAGCAAGAAGGCATCCCTATCACCTTTCTGGTCTAATAACTTATTTTCTTTCTAATTGCTGTGTTTTGATTAATAGGTTCCTTTTGCACACGCCCACACCCACTGCTGCATCATGTACTCCTCTGTGTTTCTTGAAAGTACCACTTTATTATCTGTTACTGATGAATTTGAAGTAGAGAACATGCTGGAATTTCTGCATTGTCAGACTTGTTCTGCACAACTCTGCCACAGATAAACTCAGTGGCTTTCATTAAGAAAAAAACACTATTTGATAAAGCATTTATGCAAATTCCTTTTTCTAATATGCATTCCTGTTCTCTGTATTTTATGAAGCCTTTAAATAATTCCAGAGTATTTAAAATACCAGGAAGACTGAGTGCTCCTGCAGTTGCTGCTTTCCAATTGAGGCTAATTACTGATAAGCAGCATAGTCATTATTTGGAGGAGAAAAACTGTTGGAAGCTGTGAAGAAGTTTACTATTTATGTCTGCAGAAATTCATCAAACTGTTGCTGAGATTTTCAAAAGCCATCTGGAAGCAAATATCTGTAAAACCATCCATACGATGATGAATGCCACAGAATAGGCATCTCAGAGCTGCTTGGTGCTGCAAGTTGTGTGAGAAACTGCTCACAAAACAGCAGCTGGTGGGCCTAGGGTGGGAGTGAGTTGTGGAGGGTAGTAGGGTGAAAGGCTGTGAGAGATTGAGAGGTAAAAACTGATTGCCTTGTTCTGCTGCCCTCAGAGACCTGTGGCATTACTTCCCATAGAATTGCATGTTTGCTTGCCACTTGGATGGATTCATCACATTTTTCTCCCCTCCTCCCCAATTGTCTTGTTTTAGGAACAAATATCTCCTTTTAAACAGCCAAGAACTTAATGAGCTGAGTGCAATCTCCCATAAAGCCAACATCCCTGAAGTTGATGCAGTTGTCAACACAGACAGGTGAGTAGGGACAGAGGGTTCAAGGACAGCAGCTGCTAGCATTATGCAAGCACTTACACTGGAAATTTGATGTCACCTGTTTTGTTTGACATCCACCACATTTGCTTTGATTTCAGTCACATTTTTCAGCAGGAAGTGCCTAGCAGCTTTGTGTGGTGTTTATGATCATTAGCAAACTTAGTGTGCTTGTGCTCTCTTTAAAAACAGAAGCAACTTAAAATGAGGGTTTTGATTTCAGAGCCCAAACTTATAAAGTTCTTAACTTGGCTGCATGTTAGGGTTTTCTCACTACCGGCATTGCAGACACAGCTGGGAATTAAGCTGCTTCAATTGCTGTTACTGATAAATCTCAGTTTTCAGATTAAGGAGCAGTTTGTGCACACAGTATCAATTTGTGGGCTGCATAAGCATTTCTGAAGGTGTCTGCCTGAATTCTGTATTTTAAGACTGGCTAAAAATGAGAGTAAGCTAGATTAGATTAATATGTTAGACTGCTTACAGAGTCTCCGGTGCTACAGTTGAATATTTGTTAGATTTGCTGGTTTAGTTTAACGAGGTCTTACATTTAACTCTGATATACAAACACAATATAAACTTGATGTACTCACAGGATTGATTGTCAGAGTACTCCTAGAATGCCAGGTAAGCCACTTCCCACAAGGGTTTGGTTAGCAGACTTGATCCTCTAGCAGAGGTGCTGGTAAGAATGGCCAGGTTAATGCATGAATGCGCCTGCTGCGGATGTTTTGAGTAAAAGAGCATGGTGAAAGGCATCCTGCTCTGCCTCTTCAAAACGGTTTGTGTAGCCAGATGTGCAACATTGTTTGGTTTCTGGCATAAACTTAGTTTCTTTTCCATCCTTTGTATTTTGTTTCCGTGTTGCTTTTCTTGATACATGAGTTGCTTCTGCACAAAGTTCCTGTAGGTGAATATTCCACTGAGGATGCTATTTAATCCAAGTAGTACTGCAGTCTTTTCAGCCTCTATTGTTTCATTAGTACATGCAGAAGGCTACCTCATGTAGAGTCTTAGGATCATTAAGGTTAGAAGAGACCTCTCAGATCATCTTGTCCAACTTCTGACCCGTCCTACTGTTAAAATGTTGAGAGAAAAGGAGTTTGTTTTTCTTCTAGGATTTATCTGTAAGTCATGTAGCAGGTATTGCAGAAGTTTACCAAAGCCATTGAGAATGCCAGTGGTAGAACTGTTAATGAATTTTCATGATGTGTATGGAATGCTGTGGGCTCAATCTTTTGGAGCACTTCAGTGTTGTACATGGTGCAATGTTTGCCAGCCCTCCCAGTCACACTGTCATTTCTTCCAATGTTTTAGAAGCCTTGTCTGTGATGGGAAGAGAGGTTTGTTGACCAGATTGCTTCAGGTCATGAAGAAGGAACCAGCTGAATCCTCCTTCAGGTAGGCTGGCTTTACATTGCAGCGTGTTGTTTTGAGTTGAATGGAAGGTTGTTTTGTTTTCATGCAGCTCACATGAAAATGCAGTTGAAAATGCTCAAAAACCATAAGCTGTGAAGATAATGTGGCTTTGTTGTGCTTGGCTAACAGTGGCAGTGCAGGTGAGAGAGAGTGCCAAAGCTTGCATTGGACCTCATACCCAGTACAGGCAGTGGTTTTCTGCAGGATCAACAGATATCTCTCCAGCTTCAGATTGGAATGAAACTGGTTAGGAAATTTAAATTGTAGTTGTGATAGAATTCCTATCCTTATTCCAAAATTAAAACTTCTTTTCTTTCATTTCTCAGGTTTTGGCAAGCAAGAGCAGTTGAAAGTTTTTTGCGAGGCACCACCTCCTATGCAGACCAGATGTTCCTGCTAAAGAGGGGACTTCTGGAGGTAATGAATTACTTGTCGAGCTGCCTGTGTAACATAGCTCTGTAGCAATTGAGAAGGATTTAAAATAAAGAATTCAGATGGGGGTAAAAATACAGCATTAAATACTCTGCTTTGTAGCAACAGAACAAGTTTTGCAAAGTGTTTGTGAGTTCTGCTCATGGCAACCAGGCACAGGGCGGCCAGCTCTATAGACTGCATCACTGGGAATTTCATTTAATGTAGGAAACTCCTGAATTTTTGTCTTTAGTTCAAATTTAAGAACTAAACTTGCAGAAAAGTGCTTGAAATTAGTGATTAAATCAAAGAACATGGGCTCAACTGTGACAATAACGTTTTCCTCCCATCCCAGCATATTCTCTACTGCATTGTTGATAGTGAGTGCAAATCACGGGATGTGCTTCAGAGTTATTTTGACCTTCTGGGAGAACTGATGAAATTCAATATTGATGCATTCAAGAGATTCAACAAGTACATCAACACAGATGAGAAGGTAAATATTTGTAAAAGCTGTCACCAGCAGGTCAGCTTCCCCCTCTTATAATCAAACATAGCGCTTGAAAACTCCAATTCGTTTGCTGCTCTTGGTCTGACCATTGAGCTCAGTGCACTATAAACACACAGCGAGCTGCCAAAATCTCTTCATGAGCCCACATGTTGCTGCATACACAGGTACGTGATGGGGCAGGGCCAAGGTCAGGGCTCAGAGGTGATAGAGCACTTAGTGTGAAGTCATGGTCATTTGGATTAACCTGCTACTACAAACATTCAGGTCGGCTCCAAAAAAAAAAAAAGATGTTTCATTGGAGCTTGATTACAAAAATAAATGCATCCTTAATGGAGACAACTTAAAAACACCTATATGCCTTTTTACACTATCAGATGTTTCCTTTGATATTATTTGAACTTGCAGGTGTTTTAAGTCACACCTGATGTGATTACGTAGAAAACTGAGTTGTGCATGTAGATCAAGAATGGGCAACTCTCTTTTTGCAAAGTGATTTTGTGCTTTTATGCACAGCTCTTGGGTAGGTTTTGAGTTGCCTCCTATTCTTGCTTATGTGACTTCAATTTTCCTCTGGTTGCTGTCAGGTCTCGCAGATCTTGGGGAATAGAAGCAGAGATGTACAATCCTGGCTTTGTAAATACATCTCCTTTTATTCTTGTTAGGGTTAACACAAATAATGAGTATATGTGTTTGTGTGAGAAGAAAATAACCAGATGTGTTTTGGCATTCAAACCTAGCCTCGCTCTCCCTTTGGAAAGGAAGTTGTCCACATCTGTGCATACCTGTGCTGGTGGTGTGCATGCTTCAGGTGCTCAGAACCCAGGGCGGTTTCTCTGATAACCTTCAAGAACTGTATTTATTCAGTATTGGGAATGTGGATGAGCTTACTGTTGCCCAACTCTATAGCTCTTCCTGCTTAGGCTCACAGTTCCCCTGTACTGATGAGGTAATTAGTTTGTTACACCTGCAGGCCATACACATTCTGAAAAGGGTATGAAATGCTGTTCTGTGTGACCTCATCTGTGTGTGCCCAAGTAGGACAACTTCTGTTTGTTTGTTTTTTTTAATGGAATGCTGAATTATTTCTCTTTAGTTCCAGATATTTTTAAACCAGATCAACAGTTCATTGGTTGACTCCAACATGCTGGTTCGCTGCATCACGCTGTCTCTGGACCGATTTGAGAATCAGTCTGATGCTAAAGGTAAAGGATAAGAAATGTGCTTGATTGTGATGGTGATTATTTTAATCCTAGACTTCCACAGATTTTAGTATCAGACAGAAACGTTGCCATGCACGTTTGTTCCTACAGCCTAACCACTAGCTCTTATTGCTGTGGTGTGTGATCAGCGTGTCTGAACTTCAAGCACCTGATGAGTGTCTTTTTCCTCTTGCTGCAGTTGCAGAAGTCCTGTCAGAGTGCCGCCTGTTAACATACATGTCCCAGATGTCCATGAGAATGTCCTTTCTGTTCCGTCTCATTAATATTATTCATGTACAGACACTTACACAGGTAAAGAGCTGGCAGTAACTTTCTTGTTATCTCACTGGTGCTGGGCTGGGAGCAGGGAGGAACCTGGCTTTGCTTGAGAAGATCCATGTCCCTTCTTTCCTGATACAAATGGGAGCACTTCCTCCATGTGCTTACCGTGAGCATGCCTTGTGAGGACACATATACAACCAAGATATCAATTTTTGTGTTGTTTTTATTTCTAGGAAAATGTCAGTTGTTTGAACACAAGTTTAGTTATCCTAATGCTGGCCCGAAGGAAAGAAAAGCTACCATTTTATCTGCGCACTTTGCAACAGATGGAATACACAGAAAAATATCCAGGCTTCATCCTGAACAACTTCCACAGTCTTCTGCGATTCTGGCAACAGCATTACCTCAACAAGGATAAAGACAGCACCTGCTTAGAAAATGTATGTGGACCTATGACTGTAGCCAGAATCAATTACAGTAGTGTCTGACAACCTGGCAGAAGTGGGGCTGGCTGAGTATCCTGGGCTCTGCATAGCCAGGCATTGTGTTGCAGCTCGTGCCATGGTTTACGTTGATGCTTCTGTGGTCTCTTGGGCTGCAGACAGGAGATGCAAAGTTGTCTGCCACTGTATTTCAGAGTGCTGTGCTTGCATGCATGTACATGCTGTGTCTTGGGTTCTGTTCGGTGCATAGACTCAGATATAGTTGTCCGGTGGGTAAATAGCAGACAGTGGTTAGTGTAGAATGGGGCTGCTAGTATGTGGTTGTTGCAGAAGTGGGAGCCCCTCTGCCAGTTCTGGCTTCATCTGCAGCACCACAGTGACCTGCTTTGTGCCTGATTTGGGCAACAGAGGAGGAGTTGGGGCTTGTGAGTGTGACCTGCTTCTGGGCAGCCCTGCCTGCCCAACCCTGTGCTGCTCCCTGCAGGGTTATGGGTGCCCCAAAGAATGGAATGCTTCCCCTACAAGAACAGGCTGAGAGAGCTGGAGCTGTACAGCCTGAAGAGGAAAAGGCTCTGGGGAGACCTGGGAGTGACTTCTCAGTATCTAAAGGGGCTGTAAGAAAGAAAAGGACAGACTCTTGAGTGGGGTCTGTTGTGATGGGACAAGGGGAAATGACTTCAAACTACAAGAGGGGAGGTTTAGACTGGTTATAAGGAAATTCTTTAGAATGGGGATAGTGAGGCACAGGCACTGGCACAGGTTGCCCAGAGGGATGGGTGTCTCATCACTGGAGACACCCAAGCTCAGGCTGGCACTCTGAGCACTGATGGAGGTGTGGGTGTCCCTTTTGCAGGGCAGTTGGACCAGATGGCCTTCAGAGGTCCCTTCCAAATCAAATGATTCTATGAAGCTGGGCCGGATAGGAAGCAATTTTCAGTTTTCTGTTGAATGCCTTTGTTGTGATGTCTGTCCTGCTGCACGTCATGCTTGCTGACCACACTAACTGCTCTCCATCTCTTCCCGCAGAGCTCATGTATTAGTTTTACCTACTGGAAAGAGACTGTATCTATACTGCTCAGTCCAGACCGAACGTCCCCCTGTGCCATAGTTAGCTACATCGACGAGGCATATATGGACATTGACAGAGACTTTTCTGAGGAGTAATTCTTCGCTCTGGCTTCTGATGGGCAGCGCTCAGAGGGTACCTCTCAGCCCGTGGATTTTCAGGGATACGCTGTGCTGTGTGTGTGTGTGTGCGGCTCAGAACCGCGGAGCGTCACCGCCTTGTCCAAACCCCATCCCTATCTCTGACCTCTGATGGATGAGACTTTGAAAGCTCTCTGGGTTCACATTCAGGGATGTATTTTCCAGTTGTTCTGGGATAAAAAGAATCACCTGCAAAAAACAACACCCCCCCCTTTTTTTTTTTCTTTTACACTTTTTCTCTCTCTCTCTCTCTCTCTCCCAATCAAATGTGGATGGTCAGAGAGTTTTGAGCTGACAGATGAGGATAGTCTGTGTGTGCCAATTGAGTTATGGGTCTTTTTCATGGCTGTCAGAATTAGTAAGTCGAAAAGCACAGCAATTGCCCTCCAAATGTGAGCTCTAAGGAGCCAGTCTGCTTGGGACCTGGATGCACCAGCCACATGCAGAGGGCTCCCTCCAGATGCAACTCTTCTGTTTGGTTTGGAATCAGGGGTTGGTCAGAGTGTGTGTGTGTGCGTGCGCGTGCGTGCTTTTAATTCCTGAGAGCCCTTGCTCCAGTCACCTCTTTATCATCTACTTTTGGATCATTTGGTACTAAATCTGTTCAGCCGCTGTCTGTGTTAGGAGAGATCCTCTGCTCCTGCTCTCTTTCCTGCAGATCCTCCCCACCTGAAGGCATTTCACAGTGCTGCGGAGCACAGAGACATTTCAGTGGTGGAATTGCAACAGGTGTTGGCTTTTTCATGGAGCACTAGCATTAAAATGTACTAATTTTTTTAAACTTGGGGCTTGTCCCTTCTTGGGTAACTAATCTGGTTTTAAAATCCTTTTCAGGACCATTGCTCTTGATGCTAACCTGCAATGCGTGAAAGTCCTATGTCAGTCTCTGCTTTAGGTCCTTAATATCGACACACACATAAATCTGAAGTGCAATATTGAGTGGAGATGTCAGTTTTTCCTGGATCTGTTTTAATCAGAACGTGTTAAGTGCTGGGAATAAACACTCCTAGTTGAAAATAACTTTGCAGGATCTGTTGGGAAAGGGGGAAAGCAGGTTTTGGCAGTCAGAATTCATGATTGCCAACTCCCCAGTGTTCATTGTGTTGCTCCAAGAACATCACCTTCCCAGGAGTGAAATACGGTCTGAAATCCTGCATCACTGCACTGACTTCAAAACATTGCATCTTGCAGCTCCAGCTCAAAGGAAACTGTTTTCTGAAAAATGCATCTGAGTTTTTAAAGAAATCTTTTAACTTACAGGAGACAATTTGATGTTGCCTCTCTGGGGCCCAGGGGTGAGAACATCCCTGAGCTGTGACGTTTAGTCTCTATCCCTTGCCAGCAGAATTAAGCCCCCTCTGAGGGGTCCCTGTGTTGGGACCTGGCTGAGAGGAGGAGGCTTCCAGCCCCACGTGCAGGACTTGCTCTCTGAAGTCACCCCTTGCTTATCTCCCACTTCTGTGTCCTGCTCCATCTAGCAGGCAGTGCTTTGCTTGCAGGGTGGTCAGAGCTGCTGAGCTTAGGCTGGGGCATTCAGTCTTTGTTCAGGGCGAGCCCTGGGGAGGCTGTGCCCAGCTCCAGTGTGCTGATGCTCTGGCAGCTGCCCCTCTGCTCTCCTCACCCTGTGCCCTCCCTCCCCCAGCTAATTTCTTTCTCATCTGTACTTTTTTGTTCTTGGGTATTTGTGTTTTTGGTGTATCTTTGCTTCTTCTTAACTGTAATAGATGTACACTTAAAATAAATGCTTCAAATTAAAAGGCTTTTAAGTTAAGGGATGCCTTTTCCATAGTCTAGTTAATTGGTGTATCCAATGATTGCTGCTATAAACCTGCAAAGTCTCATTTACATCTCTGTATTTATGCAATGAGCAGTGAGGGGCCAGGCTCTGTCTGTCCTTGGCTGTGCTCCCAGGTGGTGAATCTTCCTCCCCCTGGGGGAGGGTGGCCATTTCCACTCTGCCCTGCATTTTTTGGGCATTGCCTGCTGCAGGCAGCTTGGCTCTGCATCCACCTTCAGGCTGAGCTGGCTGCAGAGGCCCAGGCTGGAAGCCTCCAGCAACAGCATGTGCTGGACTGTAGGGGCCAGCTCTGCTTGCAAGGAGCCTGGAGCCCAGTACAGGTGAGGCTGCTCACTTCTCTATCAGCTGCCCCAGGCAGTGCTCCTCATTGGGACCAGGCAGAGGCTGCAGTGGGTGTAAGGATGTGGACAGAGCTGGGAGCCTGGTCACTAACACATCTGGAAGCCTGCACTATCCCCACGGAGAGCTGAGGTGTGTGCTGCCCAGGTGAATGCCAATTTACTAACTGCAAATAAACGTATTAAATGGAAACTATTAAAGAAATCTATTTTAAAGAAATGAGTGGAGATGTCTTTTCTTTTGCAGTCCTTTTGCCAAAAAGCCCTGGTCAACCTCTCTGTGCTGCACAGGATTGTGCTTATGATGGTTTGATGAGGTCTGTTCTGCACTCCACCCTGCCCTGTCCCTCAGCTCTGGTCTGCCCCAGCTCAGTGTGTGCGTGGGGCTTCTGTGGGCAGAGGAGGGGGCTCTTTTTCCCATCTGGAGCAAACTGGTGCAGGGTGAGGAAAGACCTGTGCCTCTTGCTGCTGCGTGGCTGTGAAAAATGCTCCCAGAGACCCCAGCTCATTCTGCATCTCACTGCTGCAGCCCTCACACCAGCACAGACACAAAGGAGCCGGTCCTGGCACAGCTACATTTATTAACTCAGTGCAAAGCTGGCAGTGACTGTTGCAGCCATTTGCCTCCAAGGTACAGCAGGTGGCAGGGCGGACAGCCAGGCTCCTCCTACTCGTGCTGGTGAAAGAGAAGGGCGTTGGTGCTGTGCAGCTGCTCCTCTGGCTGCAGAGGGTGGGCGGCAGGGCTGGGCCTTACCTTGAAGGTGATGACCTCCTTGGTGCGCGCACGCAGCTTGTTGACCTGCGTCTCAGCAATGTCAGCTCGTTCCTCAGCATCATCCAGCTCGTGCTGCACCTTGCGGTACTTCACCAGGTTGGAGTTGGCCTGCTGCTCCTGGGGGGAGGTAGGGACAGGGGTGAGGGACTGACCTGAGTACCCCCAGAGAAGAGCAGCAGAGCAGACGTGCACTTACCGCCTCCTCAAACTGGCGCTTGTAGCTCTTGACCTTGCTTTGCAGCTTGTCGATAAGATCCTGCATCCGGGTCAGGTTCTTCCGGTCTTCCTCCGTCTGCAAGTGCCCCCCACCCCAGTCAGCAGGGCCCTGGTGCTGGGCAAGACCTCTCAGCCCTGCTGCCCCAGTCCAAGGCAGCCCCGTGTTCCCAGGGGCCCTTTGCATCCACCGACTCCATGCCACACGAGCTGGCACTGTTCACTGTTAGGTCCCAGCCCTCAGCTGAGGCCATGCCACCAATAGAGAGCAGGAGGGCAGATGCTGGGGGTGTTGAGTTACATGAGGATCAGAGAATAGGGAGAAGCGTGAGGCTGGAGCTGCGCCTGGTGCTGCCATACCTGGTAGCTCAGCTCCTTAATCCGCCGCTCGTACTTGCGAATGCCTTTCTGGGCTTCAGCCATCTTCTTCTGCTCCATATCCAGCTCTCCTTCCAGCTCACGCACCTGCAGCCAGGAGAGGCCACCTCAGCCACGGGACCCCAGGCAGGGACAGCCAGCGCCAGCCATTTCCCCAGCTCAGAGCAGCTGCAGCTAAGGCTGAGCCACTCCAGGCAAAGGCTGGGAGATGGTTCCAGGCTTACAAGTCCTTGGGGCCTGCCCTGTGCAGTTCCAGTGCCCTGCAAAGCCCAGTACCACCAGATTCTGCCCCTATTCCCTCACCCTGGCCTCCAGCTTCTGGATCTGCTTCTTGCCCCCCTTGAGAGCAATCTGCTCTGCTTCATCCAGGCGCATCTGCAGGTCCTTGATGGTCTGCTCCATGTTCTTCTTCATCCGCTCCAGGTGTGCGCTCGTGTCCTGCTCTTTCTTCAGCTCCTCTGCCATCATGGCAGCCTGCAAGGCCAAGTGCACAGAGACATCACCAGGCAGCCCTGCCTGGAAGAGCTCTGAGACCTTCTCCTCTCACCCACCCATCCAGCAGCGTGCTGCATACCCTTGCCAAGCCACTCAGCACCATCCCCAGCCCCCTCTTACATCCGTGATGGCCTTCTTGGCTTTCTCCTCAGCATTGCGGCACTCCTGCACAGCATCCTCCACCTCACTGCTCAGCTGGGAGATATCGGTCTCCAGCTTCTTCTTTTGGTTGATCAGGCCGGTGTTCTGCAGGCAGAGAGGCAGTGCCACAAGGACTGGCCGTGCTGACAGGCTCCTGGCTCACCAGTGCCAGCAGTGCCCCAGGTGCCAGTTTGCAGCCCCTCACCTGTGAGTGGAGCAGGTTGACCCTTTCGGTGGCCTCCAGCAGCTCCTGCTCTGCCAGCTTCCTGCTCCTCTCAGCCTGCTCCAGGGCAGCCCGCAGCTCCTCCACTTCTGCCAGCAGGAGGTTGTTGCGGCGTTCCAGGGCAGCCGCCTGTTCCTTCAGATCATCGTTCTGGCGCTGGGTGTCATCCAGCTCGATTTGCAGGTCCTGCCGGGCAACGTGGGGTCAATTGTGACAGGAAGGAGGAGGAGAGAGATAGGAGAACCAGGGGTGGCACAGGGGCAGCAGCCAGCCCATCCCCCCCACCTTGATCTGGGCCTGCAGCTGGCGGCCCAGTTTCTGGAACTCGGCAGCCTGGCGGTTGGCATGGCTCAGCTGGATCTCCATCTCGTTCAGGTCTCCCTCCATCTTCTTCCTCAGTCGGACAGCCTCATTCTTGGCCCGAGCCTCAGCATCCAGCGTGGCCTGCATGGAGTCCATGGCACGCTGGTGGTTGCGCCTATGGGAGAGACCATGTGTCAGCCCCACTCACAGGGGGCATCTGTCCGGATCAGCCTCAGCCAGAGGTGCTTGTCTCATGGCCATGATGCTGGCTCAGCCCACAGCAACAGCCCAGCCTGTCCCCGTGCCACACGCACCTCAGGTTCTCAAACTCCTCATCTTTCTCTGCCAGCTTCCTGTCCACATCAGCCTTGATCTGGTTCAGCTCTAGCTGGATGCGCAGTGTCTTGCTCTCCTCATGCTCCAGGGCTCCCTACAGACAGCAGCAGCTCTGGGAAAAGTCCCCCAGGGAAGCCTCCCCAGCCACCCTAGCTTGGCCTCAGTCCGCACAAGCAGAACCCAGGGGTGCATCCAGTCGCCCCAGCACCACCTCCCCAGAGCTGCAGAGAGTCCAGGTGCAGCAGCAGACATTTGTGAGCTTCCATGAGAAACACAGGCTCACCTCAGCCTCCTCCAGCGCTGCCTGGATATCACTCTTCTCATTCTCCAGGGCTTTCTTCAGCTTTTCCAATTCATGAATGGTTTTGCCGCTCATGCTTATCTGGTCAGTCAGATCAGCAATTTCCTCTGGCAGGAGCAGAAGGTGTTTGGTCAGGAGCAGGTTTGCAGTGCCGGCCCCTTGCAGGACACACTCATCACCCCACCCAAGCTGAGCCCATGTTCCCCCAGTCCCTGGGTGCTGAGGCTGTGCCTGGGGAATGGGCACAAGTCCCCTGCTGGGCCCTGCTGTGCTCCCCTGTGGCCAGCGCAAAGGAAAGGAGGGAGATGGCACAGGAGGGAGGTGAGGAACCATAAAGAACCTCTTGTCAAAGGATCACAGCGCTCCCTGCCTGGATGGATGCCCATCCTGCCACACAGCTGCCTCGGCTGAGAACATGGGAGCTACGGGCTGTCCATGACAGCAGGGCTCACGGCTGCCAGCAGTCTGAGGGGAAGGCCTGATCCCAGTCCTACCCTGCAAGTTCTTGTTCTCCCTCTTGAGGGTCTCCAGGTTGTCCAGAGACTCCTCATAGGCGTTCTTGAGCTTGAAGAGCTCCGTGCTCAGGCTGCGCGACTCTTTCTGTGATGCCTCCAGCTCGGCCTGAGTCTCCTCATACTTCTGCTTCCACTCAGCCAGGATCCTGTCAAAGTTGCGCTGCTTCTTGTCTAGGGCAGCACAGGCAGAGTTGGCTCGCTCCAGGTCCACTGAGAGGTCCTCAATCTCCGTCTGCAGCCGGTGCTTGGTCTTCTCCAGTGAGGAGCACTTGGCATGGGCAGCCTCCACAGCCTCCTCTGCTTCCTGCAGCCGAATGGCCAGCTTCTTCCTGCAGACAGCAGCAAGGAATAAGCGCTTCCGGCCCAAATGCCAGCCCACCTGCAGATCTGCAGGGAAGGCCTTGGCCTGCCCAAAAAGCCTCGGATTTTGGATGGCCACATCCTTAAATAGAAACCTGCCACCCACAAGTAATCTGGCATGAGACTCACTTGGCTTCCTCCAGCTCCTCTGTTCTCTGGATAGCATCTGTTTCGTATTTGGTTCTCCACTGGGCCACCTCGGCATTGGCCTTGGACAAGTTCCTCTGGAGCTCGCTCTTGGCCTCCACCTCCTCCTCGTACTGCTCCCGCAGCAGGTCGCAGTCATGACGGGAAGCTTGCAATGCATGTGCCAGGGCATTCTTGCTCTGAGGAAGGAACAGCTCATGAGATAAGCAGTTGGCCCCAGGCCCCTGAATGCCAGCTGGGATGCTACCAGGGAAGAAATTTTGTTTTTCAGTAGCTTAAAGGTGCCTTGGTACATCTGTATGCAGGTTATGTCCCAACTCCTCAGTACTGTGCTGGCCCACTGCACTGTCATCTGTCACTCCGAGCCACCCAGAGACCAGCCATGCCCCAGCAGTCTCACCTTGGTCTCCTCTTCTAGTTGCCTCTTGAGTTCCTCAATGGTCTGTGTGAACGAGGTCTTGCCACGGCTCAGCTGGTTGATGAATGACTCCTTCTCCTCCAGCAGCCGGCTCAGCTCCCCTGGTTTCAAACAGAGCCAAATAGCTGTGTTGGGGCTGGACACCCATGCATGAGCCCGCACCCACTCACATCTTATGGTGAGCATGTTTTTATTCAGTTGCATGGAGACTCCAGAAGCCAATTGTATCCCCAGTAAGGCAAGCTGTGGCCCATGAGCAGGTGTCCCCAAGAAGCTAGTGGCTAAGTGTGACAGCTGAGAACCCTCTGAGATCACCATACATTACCATACATCCCCCCAGCACCTGTAAAAACAGCTTTGCTACAGAGGTCCCCTCCCTTGCCACACCATACAACAGTACTGCAAGGCCTGAGCAGAGGCACACCATGGACATCCATTCCCCTTTACTCCGGATGGAGATCCCACTGATATCTGCCTCTGGGAGGAGCTGGACAGCCTACACAACTGAACCACAGCTCCCCAGAGCAGATGCCCCAGTGCAGGAAGAGCCACACATCCCCACCTACCATTCTCAGTCTGCAGCCTGCCCCGCTGTGTGCTCACATCAGTCAGCTGCCGCTGCAGCTCATCCACCTTGGACTTGGCTTCGCTCAGTTGGTCCTCATAGGTGCGGCACAGCTTTTCAGCATTGGCCTGCATACAACAAGTAAATCCTACATGAGACAAGGCTCTGCCCGAAGAGCACCCTCCCAAGAGGGACTCAGTGATTGCACGGCCCTGGGACCTCAAGGCAGCAAATCCCTGGTGCACAAAGTGCAGGTAGGAGGAACCTGGCAGAGCTCTTACATCTCTACTAAGCTAACTGTAGCATTCTGAAGTCACAAAAGTACTGTCTTCCCAGATCCTTGATTTGATTAGGACAAGCAAAGCATCCTGCAGGTGCTGCCACAGTGACATAGGGACAGGCTATACATAGTAGATAAGTGTGCACGGACAGGGCTGTGCAGAATGCAGTGCAGTGAGCTGCACTGATGACAGAGTCACAGCTGCCTATTCACAAAGGAGATGAAGCTGCCCAGTGCAGAGCACCCACCTTGTTCTTGGTGAGGTATTCGATGTTGGATGACAGGTCGTCCACCTCCATCTTCATCTCGCTCTTCTCCTTCTCCAGCTTCTGCTTGACACGCTGCAGGTTGTCGATCTGCTCGCTCAGCTCAGCCACACTGTCTGCATGTTTCTTCCGCAGAGCAGCTGCCGTGGACTCGTGCTGCAGCGTGGCCTCCTCAAGGTCCCTCCTCAGCTTCAGGAATTCCACCTCCCGCTTTTTGTTCATCTCCAGCTGTGCAGACGTTGCTCCTCCAGCCTCCTCCAGCCGCTCACTCAGCTCCTCCAGCTCCCGGGACACTTCTGCCCGCTGCTTCTCCACCTTGGCTCGAGCAGCACGCTCAGCTTCCAGCTCCTCCTCCAGCTCCTCAATACGGGCCTAGGAGGGACAGGATAGGGCAGATGCTCCAAGCACTGTCTCAAGTTCCAGCATCTTTGCTCCCCACAATGGGCCAACCCATGCAGACGCCCCCAGTACATTACATCTGGTGGGAATTTGGGACCGCTGGGCTATGAGAACAAGATTTCCAACCATACCTGGAGCTCCTTGATCTTCTTCTGCAGCTGGGCCTCAGTCACTTGCTGATCCTCAATCCTTGAGTTCAGCTGACTCATTTCAAAGTCTTTCCTGTACAGAAAGAAGGCAGAGCTGAGCTCTGCTCAGACAAATGCTATCCTGCCCTTTACATCCTGAAGCCGGAGAAAAAGTATTCCCTGCATTGTATTATCCAGGCCCAGAAGAAAAATAAACTAACCCTCATAAGAAAGTGCCCAACAGGTGAAGAGCAGCAGATGGGATGCTCTGAGAGAGGTAGCAGATGGCCTGGATCTTAGATTTTACCTGTGAGTTCCCTGCTCTCCAGTTCCCCAACTAGAGCTGGGGATGGAAGTGACAAGGTGGTAAAGTTTGTACTTGGAGCTGAGGTCTCAGCTTCACATTAGAATCCTGCCAGACAAGTTTGTATGAAGGAAGTCCTACAGCTCCCTGATCTGTCAGTCTGTGCAGCCCCTGCAGCACATCTGCACAGTGCCCATTAAAACTAAACCCTCCATTTGCTTGAACTGATCGCACCAGCAGTACTCAGAGCCATATTCCAACAGGTCCTGCATGTGTCTACCTGGTTTAGAAGCAGGAATTGACAAATAAAGTACACAGCCCAGCACATGTCGCACACTCACTTTTTGAGTTTCTCCTCCAGTTGCTGTTTGTCGTTCTCCAGATCCATCACAGACTCCTGTGTCAGCTTCAGGTCTCCTTCAAGCTTCCTCTTAGCTCTTTCCAGGTCCATGCGGATTTTCTTTTCTTGTTCAAGAGAGCTTTCCAGCTGGAGAACAAAGGACAACAGGCTAGGGAGGGAAAGAAGCCCTTGTAGTGCCTGACCTCCCCCATGCCCATTCTTGGGAACTTCACTCAGCCCTGAGAGTCATAGCTGTTTCCCAGTTGGCCTCCTGTTCCTTTCCTTCAGCCCACGGCTGTCCCCCATGGGAGTACTCTGGGCCACCTCTTGGTTCAGGGGCAGTTTGTCAATGAACTTGCTCACCAGTTGGCCTTATTGCATAGGAATCAATAATCACCACGCTTTCCAGACCCCACTCAGTGGCAGCCCATGGGCTCTCCCAAAAGTGTGTGACTCAAACCACTCTCACTTCACTGTCACTGGCCACGACTCACATCATCCACTTGCTGTTCCAGTTTGACCTTCGCTTTGGTCAGTGTGTTGACCTTATCTTCCTCAGCCTGCAAGTCATCCAGGGCCTGCTGATGGGCCTCCTGTAGTGCTTTCTTCTCTTTCGTCAGCTTGGCAATAATCTCATCCAGAGCAGCCATCTCCTCAATCAAGTTTTTAACCTAGATCAGACAGGTAAAGAAATTAAGTGCATCTTCTTAAAGACAGGTGATGCAAAGCTAACACAGCAGCTTGGCCTATGAAAGGCAGGAATCCGTGATCGACAGCAGCTCAGTACAACAGCAGCAGCCAACTCCTTTCTCCCTCAGCTGGCTTTGGTCAAAACCCCAGAACATTTGCTATTGCACAGAATCATTTGCCCATGCCAATCCCATGCAGTAAGGCAGGACACTGTGGGGATTTGCTCTCTGCCACACCTTTTTGCACTCTGCTCAGCATCAGCTCCCACACATTAGCAGTATTGTCCCCAACAATTCCCTTACATGCCCCTCAGTGGCTGACATATCTTGGCAATTAGGCTGTTCCCTTCAGGAAGGGTCAGTCACCTTGTTCTCCGTGGCATGCTTCTCCTTTTCCACCTTGGCCAGTGTGATCTCTAGATCATCGATGTCTTTCTTCAGCTCTGCACACTCATCCTCCAGCTTGCGTTTCTTGGCAGTGAGGTCTGCGTTCATCTCCTCCTCGTCCTCCACACGCTCTGTCAGCTCCTTCACCTTGGCCTCCAGCTGGATCTTGGACTTGATCAGCAGGTCACAGCGTTCCTCTGCATCTGCCAGGTTGTCTTGCTCCTAAGAAAGATGCAGGAAAGCTGGTGCTCATCCACTGCCACAAAAGTATACAGCAGTCACACCGTCCTTGCAAAAGTCAAGGAGTAGAAGACAGAGCAAACCCAAAGTGATCAGGTGTAATGAAAGGAGCTCCATGCAGGGCCAAGGGACAACGTCTAGCATTGACCAGAGCCAAAGAGCTAACTGCAACCAACTCTTTCCAGAGGCAAGAAACACTGAACTGACGCTTTTTGGCACAGAACTGCCACACATCAGCCAGAGCTTGGACAGCAAACATTCCCATCACTTCCACCTCCATGTGAGATCACCCTTTTCAGAGTCAGGGAACCATGAATTCCCATGGCAGCCTTGAGACAGCAAGACTGTAATGCAGCTTCAGGTTTTCACTGAGCCTAACACTGTATCTCCAATGGAATGTGGCAATGAGTGGGTCTCAGAACTGCAAGAGTCTGGAGAAGGGATCTAGCACTCTCTGCTCCTTCCTCTTCCCATGGAGCCTGCACTATGTCTATGCTGCCAGGGGGAGGGGGAGGTACTCACTGCCTGCAGCTGGAGAGCCAGGTCATTCTTCTCCTGGATCATGGAGACCTGCTTCTCTTCCAGTTCCTTCCTCTTAGCCTCTGACTTCTCCAGAGCCTCCTTCAGCTTCTGGAACTCCTCCTTCAAGTTGGACATTTCCTTCTCAGTCTGAGCAGACTTCAGCAAAGGCTTGATCTTGAAGAACAGTTTCATCCAGGACCAGTTCTTAACAGCATTGAAGGCTCGGATGTTCCACTGGATGGTATAGAGGGCTTCCCTGGAGGAATACAAGCACAAGGATCGTCATGTGTGTAGATACCCCACCTCCAACTCTCAACTGCAGCAGAGAAATGACTCCATCCTTCACCAGCAGGACAAATAGCAGTATCATACAATCACAGAATGGCCTGGGTTGAAAAGGACCTCAAAAATCATCTAGTTTCAATCCCCCTGCTATGTGCAGGTTCGCCAACCACTAGACCAAGATGCCCAGAGCCACATCCAGCCTGGCCTTGAATGTCTTCAGGGATGGGGCATCCACAACCTCTCTGGGCAACCTGTATGTTGTATGAATGATCACACTGCAGTGGCGCTGGTGGGATGGGTGGTGTGGCTCTCAGATCTCCTCCTTCTGCACCCACTGAATCCTTCCAATGGAAACCAAACACTTTCCCAGCCCAGATGCACTGACTCTTCCTGTCAAGTCTATGCCAGGCCCTGTAGGTTTGCCTCCACCCCTTCCATGCTGTTGTGGTTTAACCTGGCAGGTAGCTGAGCAGCAGTCATTCACCCACTCTCCCTTGGCTCTGTACAGCACTGCTCAGCAACAACTAATATATTAGTGTGTTATCAACATTATTGTCTTTCCTAAAGAGAAAACACAATATCATAACAGACACAATGAAGGAAATATCAACTCTGTACCAGCTGAAACCAGGACACATGCTCATCCTCTGTCAGCCACAGGCAAACCCCACAAACCAAACCCACTGAAATGCACAGAGGAAAAAAGAAGCACTCACAAAACTCTTTCTCCCCCCACAACTCTACCTCCTGCTGATGATCTTCTGATACTCAATACGCATGAGGTGCCCACGGATCCTGGCCTGCAGCATGGTCAGGATCTTGGCCAGACGTTCATCTCGCATCTCTTCCAGCATGCCCAGCAAACCAGCCTTGAAAAACACCTGTAGGCAAAGGTGTGACAACAGAGTCAAACATGACAGAGAGTCCATGGGTGACATGATGTGTCAGACAAGCCTGAGCTCTATGTGCAGCCCAAAGTGGGAGTATTCAGAGAAGCAGGGCATGAACCCAGGCTCTGTAGAGAGGGGAACAGCTGGACACCAGCTCTCCATGCCCTGCATCCATCCCCACATATTCCCAATAGGACCAGTTGCTGCACCGGGTGGTGTGAGCTCAAGCAGCAGCACCCAGACCTGCTTCCTCCTAGCCTTCTTTTTGCTTCCCTCAGTCTCATGATGGCCATGCTCAGCCTGCAGAGCACAGGGCTTCAGCAGAGCTGCAGTCAGAGAGAGGGCAGGCTGGGCAATGCCAGCTAGCTGGGATTGCAGAGAGATGGGAAGCATGAGCTCACCTCCCCAAGGACCAGCAGTTGCCTGGTCTCACCTTGGTATGACCAAATTTGTACTGGGAGTGATCCAGTTCCAGAGAGCTCAGCAGCTTCTCTGTGGCCTTTCTGCTGTCCACAAACTTGTCATCTGGAATGGCTGCTGGGTTCAGGATACGGTAGCTGCAAGCACAAGCAGAGGGAAGGCATTCAAGAAAAGCTCAGCACAGAGGTGGTGGCTCCATCATTGTCCCTGTATCCAAGTCGTGCCAGTCCCCTGGCAGTGCATCACTACAGCGCATGCTAAAGCCACAAATGGACCAGGAGCTCCAGGCTTCAGTTTGGGATCTGCTGCAGAGCAGATCCCAGGAAACCTTGCTATATCTTAGTCCCTGTACATGAGGAGGGCTGTGCAGGAGGAGGCCACTGGCCTCACCCTGCCTGGCTCAGGCCCAGGCCAACAGGATGGATGGAGTCAACTTGGGGAATGGTAAGGATCCCCAGAGCAGGATATCAGAACCAGGACCAAAGGTCCTGTGCCTTGCCACCAATCACCTGCATCAATCCTGCATTCAGCACCTTAAATATCAATATCCCTGCTGTCTCATTGTGCCTGGCACAAAACTATCCACGTTTGACACCACAGAGACAACAGCACAGCTATCCTGACCTGTGCACACACTGCACATAATGTGGGCTTCAGAGCAGCCCTGCACAAGCTGGGAGTTTAGCTTCCCCAGAACACATGCTGGGGAGGGGAGAACAGGGAGTTACCGCTGTTTGAAGTCTGCGTAGAGGATCCTGTTGGGAAATCCCTTACGGCAGATGCGGATACCTTCAAGGACACCGTTACACCGCAGCTGGTGCAGCACCAGGAAGGCATCCATGGCTCCTAGGGATGAGAGTAGGGACAGAGGAAACACTCAGCCCAAAAGGATGGGGGAAGCGTGACCTGAACTCGGCAAAAAGCCTATGGGGGTTGTTCTGGGAACACAGGTGTTGAGCTGCTTTGTAAGCCTATACTGAGCATCAATGCTGCAGCCCAGGCCCAAGAGGATAGAAGTCAGTCTGAAAAATTCATCTATGCCTGATGTCAAACAGGTGCAAGGCAGCCCATCTGCCAGCACACAGCCCAGCTGGGAGCCTGGCAAAACTTCTTCACTGGTAGAGGAGACTGGCAAGGGTCTCAGTGGTTTCCACAGAAATGGAGCCAGGTCTCAGCAGCAGCAGAACCGCTGTGAGAAAAGGACTGGGTAGCACGTGGGTACAGGAGCAGGGAAGGAGTCTCTGCCAGAAGGAGCTGCCAGGGTGCTGTCTCAGTCCATGCATACCTGGGGTCTTTGTCTCATTGGGGATGATGCAGCGGACAAAGTGGGGCTGAGTGGAGCGCAGGTTGGTCATCAGCTTGTTAAGATTCTCCTGTAGGGCAGACATGGGGGATGAGGCATGAGGTGATGTCTCTGCTCCCACAGTGCTTCTCTCCAGCTCCTTCCTCTCACAGGCAGGGAGAGAGCAGACACTGCCCATGGTCGTGGGGGGAGGGAGGAGGAGGGAATTTCCTCTTGCTTCGCTGCTGCCCACAGCAGCACCACTGCCTTCTGCCAAGGTGGGTGCAACAGCAGAGAAACCACAGTGGGCAGACATGCCAACCAGAATGTGCTGGTTTTGCTGTGCCAGACAGGAGTCAGGTGCCTCACAAGTGTTTGTAAGTGAAGTTCTGCCACAGGGAAGAGCCAGAAACACAAGACTGAGCACATTTCTGGCATACAGCTCCTCTGGTGTAAATCAGGCGTGCCCTCTAACCCTAACCCTGCACTCTATAAATCCAATGCTGGCATCCCTACTAACTGCAGCCCTCATCTCAATAGGGGTTTTCCCTGTACCCCAGAGAGCTGCTCATGCCCTCTGGCTGTAACAGAGGGCCCTGCCAGGCCAGCCTGAGCCTTCTCCATCCTTCCAGTAGCTTTGTGTTGGGTCTGGCTCATGAGGGATGCTCTGTGAATATCTGCTTGGAGACCAGCATGCCCTGGCAGGAGAGTGGAGATGAACTCCTGGGATCAAGGCCCTACAGTAGGGCATTGTCAGAGGCCCTGAATCTTGGGATGACTCACAGTCTTGCCTTTTCTTGTGGGAAAAGCATTTGCATCCTTGTTTTTTTTTCCCAGGCTGCCTTTCCTTCCTTAGAGGCTCAGCCTGTCCAAGACCAGCTCTGGCAAGCCCCACCATGGGGCAACTTCTCACCACAGACACTTCCCAGGGACTGAGAGTTGTGCAGAAGAAAGAACACCACATGCTTCCCTGAATGAGTTTGCTCAGGAACCTTGTCCCCAGGAACCTCTCCTAGGCTACTGGAGCTCTGGGTGGATCTGATAGTAAGACTCTCTTTGAACACTTTGCCACCACACGGCTGTCACAGCAGACCACAGCTTTGGGATTACAGACACCTCTTTGTGCTGTTTTTAAGTTGATTGAACTCTGGGATGGACAAATAAATGCCATGGTGAGCATGGGATCAGGGGCACGAGTTATCCTGAGCTGTCACGTAGCTCTCCATGGACAGGAGAGCAGAGGGCTACGTGCTCAGAGACCCATTAAAGCCTCCTCCATTTTCTTCTGCCCAAAGGCTGTCCTTCCCGCCGACAGGAATGAGGAGAGAAGTAGCACAGACTTAAAGTGATGTTCATGTAATACATTATCTAAACATCACTACAAGTCTTAACTGCCGCTCCCTCAAAGGTGAAGGAGCTGCACAAGCATCACGTGGGCAGAAGCAGCACAAGCCCCAGCTCAAAGGGAGCCATGGCTCTCCCAGCCTGGAGCCTCACATCCTTCCCTAGCAGCACAGGGACAGGGCTGGGACTCTGCCAGGCACAGGGCCAAGTAGAAGATGCCAGGAGCTTTTGCCTAGCCAGGACAACTCTCTGGAATCCTTGTGGTCCTTCAAGACCGAGGAGCTCATGTGTAAAATAGCCTGGAGTTCAGGAAGGGTAGTGGGACTGGTGCTGGGATGCTCTGTACATAAATCCCTCATGACCACACATGAAGGGTTGGCTCTTACCTTGTGTAGCTGGGACACTGTTTGGAAGGAAGCTGCCTTCTTACGTTTCTCCTTGGACCCTGGTTTGTGAGGTTCCTCTGTCGAGTTAAAATATGGATTAAGTACATCAGCAAAGTGTTAGCTTGCTTTGAAGGACTCCATAGCATCTCCAAGCACCTCTGCACTGAAAATGTCAGTGATATGCCCACAGACCCTGCTCTCTGTAAAGCAGAGATAGTAACACCCAGCTACAGACTTAGCCTGACAAAAACCCCTCCCACAACATCCAGCTCTGCGTTGTCCCCCACAGTCACCTTCAGTCACAGTCCTTCATACATCCTATGTCACTTCTTGCAGGTCTACCAGGACAGCAGTACTGCCCTGCATAGCCACCTAAAGCCCCTAGGCTAGTGCTGCACATCCAGAGTACCCACCCAGGTGAGAGGTTTTAAGAGCTGGTGTGGGTCTTCCCTTTGCCCAGACTGTTCCATCTACAGCTGCATGTGTGTATGATGAGGCTTTGCTGTTGAGGGATCAAAGTACAGCTTGAAGAAAGATGAGGTTGTTCCTCACCTGAGCTGGAGCCCACATAGTTCTCGTAGAGAGAGGCAAGGAGCTTGTTTTGGGATTTTTGAAAGACGGCCACCACTGTCTCATTCAGGGGGTCCTTGTTTTTGTCCAGCCACCCAATGATGTTGTACGGCACCTGTGGGCAAAGGAGAAAGGCAAAGGTAAGCTCAGCCCTGCAAGAGGAGTGCGAGTGCTGTAGGAGAGCAGGCAGAGACATACCACACCAGCATAGTGCACCAGCTCAAAGTGGGCCTCGTATTTCCGCTTCTTATCCGGCCGGGGTTTCTGGAAGTTGGGTGACTTCCCAAGGTGGTTGTCATAGAGCTTAGCTTTAAATGACATGTCGGAGGCTTTTGGGAACATGCACTCCTCTTCGAGGATGGACAGGATTCCCAGTGGCTGCAGAGAAAAGGTGGCATGAGGAAATCTGATTTAATTCTTGCCACGTGCCATCCCAGAATGGGGGACTCTGTGCTACTGGGCAAGGTGAGGCAAGGCCTGACCTAGGAGTGCAAGACATCTACCGTGGGGCAAACTCTCCTTGCTACCTTGGGTGTACACCAGGCTGCTTCTTCCACCCAGTGAGAGTAGGACTGGCCAGGTCTACAAGACATTGGTCTTGTCCAGATGTGGTCTATTGTCAGGAGAGGGGTGGTCCTCTCCAGTATCCTGACAGGTGGGTTTCCTCCATGAAATTGTGGAAATCTTTTATAAGAGGTGCTCAGAATCAATGAGATCACCATTCTCTAGAGGAAAAATTCTCTGTTCCCTCCATTTTACTCTCTCCCCCCACCTCCAGGTTCTGTTGCTCACTGGTGAGTAAGAACAGAATTCTTCACAAAGACAAAATTTGTGTCCAAAAAAAAAGTCCAATCAATGAGCTGAAGGTTCTGAGCTACAAATGTGGGGAAAATGAAGTTGTTCAGTTGCCACTGATTGGGGAGAGACTAATTCTATTTCTGGTAGCAGAGCACTTCTCATTGATCCTGTCTTTACAAACAAGCTGTCTACCAGAAGTACCAATTTTGCGTCCTGGTTCATGTTTTACCTTCTCAATCAGGTCAATGCAAGCCTGTAGGTCCAGGCCAAAGTCAATGAAGACCCATTCGATGCCTTCCTTCTTGTATTCTTCTTGCTCCAGGACAAACATGTGGTGGTTGAAGAACTGCTGCAACTTCTCGTTGGTAAAGTTGATGCACAGTTGCTCAAAGCTGTTGAACTGCAAGAACAAAACCAACCTGCTTCAGCAAGTAAAGCTCCAGAGATGAAGAGAGTCACTGTTCTCCTTTGTCTGAGTGTGAAGAACAACCCCTGCTGGGCTCAAGCAGGTTGCTACCAAAACAGGTAGCCAGGAGCTCAGAGCCTCCACAGCAATGTTAGAGCAGCAGCTGTGGAGCTGCCTGTTTACTTCAGACAAATAAATACAGACAAGAGCTCGTTCTATCAAGACCAACAGTTTCTTGGGAGAGATAGAGCTGCTAGACAGTAGGGGACCTAGCTCTTTTGTTACAACATTCCCCTGAGCCCTTTGCAGGGGGACTACAAAACTCACCTCAAAGATCTCGAAGCCTGCAATGTCCAGTACTCCGATGAAGAACTGCCTGGCCAGCTTGGTGTCCAGGGTCTTGTTGATCCGAGTCACCAGCCACTTGAACATACGATCGTAAGTGGCTTTAGCCAGGGCTCCCACAGCATAGACAACCTGCCAAAGGAAACCAGAGAGCAGGTTGTGAGCACCATGCATCATACTGCTTTTCAGGGATTAGGCTGCAGAAGAGCATTCCTCTTAGTGCACATAGGAGAGACTGACAGATCCAGGGAGTTCAGGGTTGCAGTATTCTCTCTGATAAGCTTTCACACACTCACAAGCATGTTCCTGCACCTCTGGTCCGATGAGCACCAAGACAGCCTCCAAGGTCTTGGGATACATGCTCAGTCCAAAGTGATAGTTTCAGATGTGCATGGCAGGAGCCTATGCCTCACTGCCTCTGGATAGGACTCCAGTCAATATTAGAGGTCCTCTTAAATTTTACTTCTTAAGAATTGGCTGAGACCATCGAGGTGAGGTTTGGGTACTCAATCATCATGTGGCTGAGCAGATGCATTTTTGCTGCATTACAGTCTCCCACAAGATCACTTATTTAGATGAGATTTCTATTGCCCAGAACTGAACCTTTCATGGGACTGTGACTGTCTGAAGCAGACCCATAGAAACCAAACCTTTTCTGGCTATGATCCAACTCACATTTCAAAGATACTGAACTCAAGCCTTGGTTAACACCCAGAACTATCTGCCAGCCCTGAAACCAACTGTCCCAGCTACCAGGAACCAGTAAGTGTGGATACATCCTATCACGGTGATCTGTGGTCTCCTCCCTAACTGAAGCACCAGGCATCCTGAGCAAGTAACACAGCACAAAGGGTCTGACTGCAGAGGAGTCACATACCAGCATGAGTATAGAAGCCTGTGTCCTGAAACACCCACCTGCTCCACATTCTGACCTTTGGTCACATATTCATTGCCCACTTTCACACGAGGATGGAGCAATCCCTTGATGAGGTCAGCTGAGCTGATCCCCATGAGGTAGGCAGCTTTGTCAGCACCTGTAAAACCGTAACAAGACATTAGGAAACAAGAAAGTAAGCCATGGGAAAGAAAAAATCACTAGCTATTCTGCTGATCAATGCTAACTAGACTGCTTCAGAGTCTGCTCCAGTGGCTGAATTGTGATTTCCAATTTCTGCTGTTCTTACAGGCTGGACCTCCTGTCTCAGAAGTTACAGCTTAGAGGGCTGGGATCTTAGATTCTCATGCAGTAAATCTGGACTGATGAGGTAATTTTTGTCTCTTTACAGTAGACTGTAGCAAGGAAATCACCTCTGTAAGAAATCATTTCTACGAGATCACAGTCTTTTTAATTACCATGTAGCAGCTGAAGCCTGTACTGACATTCCTCATGAAGACAAACTCTTCCATCACGAGTGTTACCACAACAAGGCCTGCCTCCAGGTGAACATTCCTCTGTGTACCCAAAGCAGGTCCTAACACTGCAGCTGCTCGGGATCACAATCTTTGACATTCACAGACCAGGCCAGGGCTGTTTTCACAGCCTGTCCTCAAAGGAGTTTGGATGCCAAGCTCAGGTTGGGTGAATCTGGCAGCACAGATTAAAACTCACTTTCAGTGCCATCAGCCTCTGCCTGCTCTTCCCGCTGCTTCTGCTTGAACTTCATGTTGCCAAAGTGCATGATAGCGCCCACTATTTTATAGGAGCCGTATTTCTCATCATTGCTGAAGCCCAAGATGTCCATGGCATGCTGAGGAGAGACAAAGTAGCATAGACAGAACAAAATCAGCACCCTGAGGTGAGGGTGGGTGCTCCCGTTGTCTCCCAGTGTTTTTCTTATTCTGGGGCTGAGTGGGACAGGGTTCTAGTTGGTCTGACTGTGAGTCCAGCTCCCCTAGGATGCCCATACCCTCCCCCTGACCCCCGCACTTCTGGCTCTGTGGCATGAAAGAAGTGCACATACATCTGTTGCCATGAGCTCCTCGCCGTCATCCAAGTTGTCCACAGTTGTTACACCCTGAGAGCAGAAGTGGTAATCGTAGGGATTGAGGGAGAGCAGCAGCATATCTGTTGTGAGAAGACACATACGCAGTGAGGCCAGAGTGACAAAGTTGGTGCAAAAGGGCAAACACTGGACACGGATGAAGAGGCAAAGCCATACTGGTCTCAACTAGATGGCACCAACCAGCAGGACAATCTCTGCAAGCCCCGCCAGGCCTTCCCATGGGTCCACCTCTCCTGCTTGCTATCTAGGGAGATGGCTTTGTTGCAGACTGATTTAGAAGTGGCCATCCATGTCCTTGTGACCACCAGATAAGATTACTGCACAGTGCAGCAATCCAGACCTGCCTAATAAGGTATTGTTCTGGAGCCAGCAGAGGGCTCAAGAGCCTGCAGCCAAGTGGCTGACCTCCCCAGTGCCACCCATCTTTCTGCAGTGTGGAAAGGTTTCCTTGAGCACCCTGTGCAACCTGGCATCTGGAGGGCAGGGCTGTCCAGCACACAAGAGTGGCTCCAGGGCAAATTCAGGGTCAGCTGGTACTGTATTGGGGAACACATTTAGGATATATCTATACCTGGGTTGCTGCAGCAATAGAGCTGTGCAGCTGTTTGCAAATTCACCTGAAAGAAAATTATCCCTCTAGGGTGGCAGGAGGAGCTCAGAGAGGACTGCAAAACACTTTCCCCTACTCCAAAATGAGTATATGTCCCACCTGCATGTGCTGAAGTCAGTGCAGAATCACTCAACAAGGAGTTTCTGTGCAAGGCACCTTAGCAAGGTGCACTCCCTGCAGACAGACTCAGAGACCACTGTCCCACTCCCAGCAGCTGCAGAAAGCCCTTTAGTTTTCAGACCAAAGTGACTGGTTTTTCCACCCTGAATTATCTGAAAATCCTACAATCCTGCACAGTCATCAAAGCATTTGAGGTCCAGACCTGAATGGTGAGCTGGGTTTGCTCAGCCCTTGTGGACAGCAGGACAAACAGAGCTCTTTCTGGCTATTTTCAAGCTGTCACACTGTAAAGACTATGCTGCCTTACCTTGCAGCTCTGGTTTCTTCCCAGAGAGGATTTGGTAGTAGATGTGGTAGCTTCGCTCCTTGGGTTGCTGGAAAATCACTCTTGATTTTTCCAGGAGATCTAGAAGCAAACAGGGCAGAGAGGTTACAAGAGGGCTTGCTTTTCCCTGGAGCTGACCTACCATCAGCATAAACAGTAAGAAAGAAATCCACCCCCTGCAGCTGGCACGTGTTACTCACAGATGTCGATGTCTGCAGAGGCCAGCTTCCCTGAGGGGCCAAAATGGATGCGGATGAACTTGCCCTGAAAGCATTTACAGGGAGGTAAACACCAGGCTTGTCTACACACAACTCTGGGCAGCTCCTAGTAAACTCATACAGCTAAAGCATCACTGGCAATTTCCCACTTCTTAGGTTTCTGCTGATGTTAGGCAAGATACTGTGCTCTGTGAGAGATAAGAGGGTGAAGTCCTCTGGTAGAAGGTAGGCGGTATCACCTGGGGCTTTAAACACTGGTAAGCAGAAACACTGCTCACAGCAAATAAATCCCTGTCCTCAGGTCTGCTCTGAAAGCTAAGCATTCCTGTAGAGCAGTAGGACACTGAGTCTGCCCACAGCCTCCTGGCCATCGTGTACTGAGCATCTCAGCCCCTCCATCCCCCACAAGGCACAGGAACAGACATCAAAGCTACCTGTGGTCAGTCAACTCAAAATTCCCCAACGCAGACCCAGGCTGGGCTTACAAAAGGGATGCAGCTGCCTCAAAGACACATGTTTATCAACTCTGAGCTTTGATTGCTGGCCACTCAGTGCTGGTCCTGGAACAGACCTTCCAGCTCCAGGCTGTCATTATAGGGACAATTCATTCTGACCAACATTGTGTCCACTGCACCAATTTAGCCAGCAGAAGTTTGGCCCTGGCCATCCAGCCCTCCTAGGAAGAAGAGCTATTTCTGTGCCCACACCATACAAAAGCAATTATGCTATGGATGATGCATTTAGCTTATGTATATCCTGCACATTAGCAGTGTCTTTCTAAGGTACTTACAAAACGTGAGGAGTTGTCATTTCTTATGGTTTTGGCATTGCCAAAAGCTTCCATAGCTGGGTTAGCCTCAATGATTTGATCTTCGAGGGTGCCCTGGAAAACAAAACCAAAGAATGCATCAGCTCCCACTCAGCCAGAGGGGGTCTGTCATCAGTGTCACAGGGAAATGAGGCATGAGGCTCCATGCCCAGCTGCCTGCTGCACTCATTAGATGTGTTTAGAGCCTGCTGTTCCTGAAGTCTCATCTTGTCTCACGAGGCGATGCAGCTGGGTTTGGAGTCTGAAGAGTTGGATTTTGCAGCAATGCTCTCTCTGGGATTCCCCTTGTCTAAACTGCACCCAGAAGTCCTTTGCTCCCTTCCTAGGCTGCTACAACATGCAAACCAAGAGCAAGCACACTCTGTCACAACAGTCCAAAACATTTTAGGTTCTGCCAGGCATTTCCCCTTCCACTAAATCAGGGTCTTGGACAGTTCAAGCGTCAGTGCATTGTGAATGAAGAGATGCAGAAAAGAGGCTTAGCTCCCTGCACCAACCAAATGCATGGCAGGGCTACAGCATGACAGGGACATGTCATGGTTCCCAGCTGGCACGATCTGTTGGCCTCTCTGCATCTCTTTGGAGCAAACCTCAAGATTAACAGCTCCATAACCATGCTTCATACACATATTTCATAGTATGTTTCATACATGTAGTTCAAAGAGACAGAGACAGGCACCACGTAACACAGGCAAAGCAGGACAAGAATTAGAAGAGAGATGCAAGAGACTTGTGCCAAGCCACACGAAGGACAGTGGAGTCTGACAACAGTGGCACTTTCCATGAGAGCCTTTCAGTGCCCACACCCTGACACCATAACAGCTCCCACTGCTCTGCTGCTGGGTGCCAACCACCACGTCTGGGGCATGGCTGCACCCTGCCTCTGCAGCTCCAGGCATGTAAAGGGCAAAAGAGACAGGGAGCAGCAGCTGTGAATCATGGTTTTTAGCAGCAAGCTGCATTTTTCCCTTGGATATCCTTTGATCTGTTGTTCTTAAGTTTAGCCCAATCTAAAATTGCCCTGCCTGCTCATGGGCCACAACAAGACTCACACACTCAGCCCTCCAACTGTTTGACTCTTAGTAACAGCTTTCCTGAATGGGCTGAGCTTCACTTTTTAATATTTCCCACCCAAAGGGGCAGGAATGCAGTTGGCCATGTGTATAAGCTAAATGCAGCCCCTTGGTGCTCCAAAAGAAGAGCTGGGAGTTAAGGGCATACATGTGAGCTGCTACAATGGCTGAGCCATGATTGTTGGCACTGGCATTTCCTATCACACTGCTATGGCTCCACTGCAGCAGAACCCAGTCCTCAGCATTAAAGATTAAGAATCTGTAACACTTACCCCAGTTTTAGTGGCAACAGCTGCCTAAAGAAAGGAAAGAAAATTGTCTTTAAAAATCCAGAAAAGAAGCCAGGCAAGAACCACAAGAAGCACGATCAGAAAAGCAGGACATGGCCATTTAGTGCCAAAAACGGCCCAAGAAAAAATGGGAGGATTAAACTTTTTAAGATATGCCAAAAAGTTGTTAAGTAGATTAGCTCAAGAAAATGAAGAAATGCATCAAAAAGCAAGAACAGTTAAATCCAAACCAAGTAAGAGTAAAGAAAATATTGAAGTATTGTTTGTCTGATACCTAAAGCAGCCAGTTTGCTTCTATAAGGGGAAAGCAGGCTGGAGCCTCAATGTATCAAGAAGAAAGAAGCAATTGCAAGAGCAGCTCAAAAATAACCAGCACCAAAGAATCAAAACAAGAGCAAGAAAAGCACAAGGTAGAGAAGGGTCAACATGAACAAAAGAAAAAAAAAAAAAGAGGAGAAAAGGACGAAAAGCAAGGCTTAAAAGAGCCAAGGTGGGAAATTGCAGTTTTGCTCCATTTCTTTTGAGCTCCTTAAGAAGATCTGTGGGGTGTTGAAGAAGGAAGAGAAGATAAAGAGGGCATCTGAAGTGCCTGTTCCAGGCTGCTCAGACTGAGCAGATGCTTAAAAAAATCCATTCCCCCCTGAGCAAAATAGTTTCAAGCCTTGCTTGTTCAAAAGTCAGGGAAAAGCCAAGCCCTGGGCGGGTCAGACCAAAACACGTTTCCAAATGCAAAAAGTTGAGAGAATAATAATTAAAAAAAAAAAAAGTAAAAAGAAGAAAGGGGGAAGGGAGAAAGGAGGGAAAAAAAAAAAGAAAAAGAAAAAAGAAAGAGAAAAATAAAAATAAAAAAAGAAAGGAAGAAAACAGCAAGAATTTCTTTCAAAAGAAGGTCTTACTAATTTCTTGCCCGGTGTGTCGCCCAAGGCTGCGACAATGGCAAAGTACTGAATGACCCGCTTGGTGTTTACAGTCTTACCAGCACCAGATTCTCCGCTTAGGGTAACAGAAATACACAGATCACGGATATGAGGCAAAGAACAGGCAAAACTTCAAACAGAGACTCTGCAAACCTGCCGGCATTGCCCAACCACCCCACTCACTGTGCCAGGTAGGGTAAGGCGAAGCGCGAGGGAAGGATGGGGCGATCACCCTGCCATCCTAGGCAGCCGTTCTCAAGGGGAGGGCAAATGTGGTGTGGAAAGGAGCAAAACCTGTACTGCGTCCTTCGGAGCAAGCCTGCCATCATAGCCCCTCTGCTATGGGGCTGCGCACAGCTGTCAGGAGGTGCCAGCAGACACTGAGGCGGTGCTGAGCTCTGTGCTGGTGGGCACACAGCCCTGCCCCAGGGCTTCAGCTGTCCGGGATTCAGTGCTGGCTGGTTTCAGCACAGCCGGCTTTGTTGGCTGCTTGGAGGTGGCCAGGGCGGCACGGCATGGCTGATCCTGCCCAGGTTGTGCCCACACAGGGCCGGGTAAGCAAGGGGCTTGGGTGGCTCGCAGGCTGCGAAGGCCCCAGTGAGCTCATCCCTATAGATAGTTGCTCCCTATTGTAATCCCAGATGACAAAGAGCGGGGGGAGCCGGGGAGCACAGCACGCAGGACCAGAGCCAAGCATCTCTCCTCGGCCCCTGCATTACCTAATTAGGCTATGGCCGCTGCTAAAAATGTCCATGGCTCTTGGCAGAAGCCTGGGGTCCTTTCGAGTCCTTTATATAGCCCTTATCTATATGTCACTTGAAATCAACCTGGCCTACACCCTCCCACGTCGCCCGCTGCCCCTCCGCCCGCCACCGCCGCCATTTTCCTCTGGCCACAGCCGCCATCTGCGCTGTGAGGGAGCCCGGCACTGTGGGACAGGCTGACAACAACTGGGTGGGATGAGGGCAGCAAGATGGCGGCGGGGGGGGCGAAACAAAGGCGGGAAGTGAGGGGAGAGACTTACGTGATGAGCATGGACTGGTTCTCGCGGTCTGCAAGGGAAGGAGGCAGCGGTCAGTGGGGTTTGCCCCCCAGCCCTCCGCCATTGCTGGCGGCTGTGCCCCGCACACACCGCCATTGCCCCCGCCCGTACTGCGCAGCATGTCGTTGTAGGCGTTGTCGGCGATGGAGTAGATGTGCGGCGGAGCCTCGGAGCGCCGCTTCCCCTTGTAGGCCGCCACCACGGGCGCAGTGTAGACCGGCAGCCATTTGTAGGGGTTGATGGTGACGCAGAAGAGCCCCGAGTAGGTCTGTGGGTGGGAAGGGGGTGGCTGAGGTGATGGGGAGCCCCGGCAGCCCTCCCCCTTCGTGGCAGGGGGAGGAAGGCAGGGACCCCCCAGAGGCTTACGTAGATCATCCAGTGGGAGTAGCGACGCTTGAGGTTGTAGAGCACGGAGGCCTCGTTGAGATGCGTCAGCATGGCCATGTCTTCGATCATGTCGAACTTGGGGGGGTTCATGGCCTGCAGCTCCTCCTCCTTCACCACCCGCGTCTGCCAGAGTGACATGGTGACATTGGGCTCAGACCCTGTGCAGCCTCCAGCCCTACATCGTCTCAGCTCCACTATGGAGACATTTCCCTGCAGGTGCTACATCTGCCCCATGGGGTCTTTCTGCCCTCCTGGAGGTGCCACCCTCGGGACAGGGGAACAGGCACAGCCCCTGTATAGTGCTCAGCACCCCCTGTCCCATCAGAGAGGTCTGTGGTTATTTGGGCAAGCAGCTGAAGTGCATACCCCACCACTTCGAGCTGGATCCATTTAATCCTGCAAATCCCAGCCTTGGGGAACTATCACCTTACATATCTGGATGCAAGGACCTGGATTTAGCAAATGGGCTTGTTAATGCATCTGAAACAAAATCTTTCCGAGATTATTATTTTTTTTAATAGGTGAGCATTAAGCACAGGGTGTTGAAAGGTGTTAGATGTTAAAAGAGGGGAAATAGATGGAAGGACAAGAGTGGGGTTTGTCTCTTGAAAGTGCTTCTGTTGGAAGTGAGATCCAGAGGCAGCAGGTACAGCTTCAGGTTTTGCAAATCCATGACAAATTTTAACACAAACAGTTTCAAGAGAGTTTGGAAACTGCTTTGTTTGCAGAATCTGAAGATCTTGAACCAAAGCATTTAAAAAGGCAAAGTAAGATTTCAAATTGATGCTCCCCTCCACAGTAAGTTACCTTTCAGAGGAGGAATTTTTAATTATTATTTTTTTCTCTCCAATTTCAGACAAAAACCTTTTCAAAACCTTGGCACATTTCAAAGGCAATTAGATGTAATTAAGTTAGGCAGGCACAAGCAGTTCTTGGTGCCATGAAATGTAGCTGAGAAACAAACACAACCACATCTACCGGTTACTGCCAGGTCAGCACCTGGGTCTTTTCCCCCATTTTATACCAGTGAGATCTCTGCATGGCAGCAGTGTTGCCATGCACTTTGCATAGCTGAGGAGATATTAATTAAGCTCATTCGCAGCTATTTGTAATGGATGTTGTTCTTTGCCTGTTCTTTGTTTCCCAAACAGTGCTGCTTAATCTACTGCAAATCCAGGCTAAAACAAGCAAGACCTGTGTCCTTACCTCTGATTTTTACCTCCAAGATTAGCAAGGTTCAGCATTGCAATGGGCTGTGCTGGAGCTGACCGCTGTCCCCTTCTCCCTCCTGGCTCAGTACCCCAGGTTTGAAAGCAAACATTTGGTGGGGGATGCTGAGCGGCTGGCACGCTCAGGAAGTCCTTGGCCTACAGTGTGCTGACACTGTGCAGGGACAAACCCATGGGCAGCCCTCGGGGGACAACTGAGTGCCGAGTGGGGATGGGTTCTCAGGGACAGCTTGGCTGGGTTCAGACGTGATCCTGTCACACATATCCCCCCTCCACACATAGTTGCAGGCCCTTGGAAAAGGAAAGGTATTTTGCTTACTTGCTTATCTTTAGTTTCCACAGTGACTTTGCCACCGGTGCTTTCTTTGATTTCCACTTCAATGTAAGCTTCTTTCTCATCCGGGATCCAAGCACGCTTCTTCCCTGGGGAGGGGGCAGGGAAGGAAGGGAAAAGAAGGGAAAGAATAGAAGAAGGAACAAGAAAAGAAGATAAGAGAAAAGGAAGGGAAAGGGCGGAGAGAGAAGGAAGGGAATAGCAGAGAGAAAAAAGAATGGAGGGAAAGAGAAGGGAAGGGAAGGGAAGGGAAGGGAAGGGAAGGGAAGGGAAGGGAAGGGAAGGGAAGGGAAGGGAAGGGAAGGGAAGGGAAGGGAAGGGAAGGGAAGGGAAGGGAAGGGAAGGGAAGGGAAGGGAAGGGAAGGGAAGGGAAGGGAAGGGAAGGGAAGGGAAGGGAAGGGAAGGGAAGGGAAGGGAAGGGAAGGGAAGGGAAGGGAAGGGAAGGGAAGGGAAGGGAAGGGAAGGGAAGGGAAGGGAAGGGAAGGGAAGGGAAGGGAAGAGAAGGGAAGGGAAGGGAAGGGAAGGGAAGGGAAGGGAAGGGAAGGGAAGGGAAGGGAAGGGAAGGGAAGGGAAGGGAAGGGAAGGGAAGGGAAGGGAAGGGAAGGGAAGGGAAGGGAAGGGAAGGGAAGGGAAGGGAAGGGAAGGGAAGGGAAGGGAAGGGAAGGGAAGGGAAGGGAAGGGAAGGGGAATGTTGATGTGTAGAAAACTATTTTAAAGTGTCAACTGAATGCTGTGTGAATGCAGTGTGATAATGTGGAAGGACAGTGATTATTTCTTCCTACACTCTTGGAGATAGGAGTGAGAATTTCTTTGCCTTTTCCATGTTTGGCAGCTGTTTATTTTGCCTGCGTCAAGTGTATGAATGAAGTCTGCTGTTTTCCATGTGTTTGCAGGCAAACTGTAATAAAAAAGGAAGGCGAGAAGAAGTGAAACTCCCCTGGTTTGCTGTGTCAGAAGGCACAGAGCAGAGTGGGATGGCTTAGAGCAAGTTCTGCACATTTCCAATAGAGATGGAGGAGGTTTGCCACCACCAGTCCTTCAGCCCATCTCCCCCAGTCTCCTACCCCTCAGGGTCACAGGAGATGATGGGCCACCTCCTCCCACTGCTCAGCCAGCAAGGAGACACTCGGAAACCTTCTGAGATCCTCCTGTTCTTTGGGGTACTGGGGGCAATTCTGCAGGACCTGCAATTGTCTCAGGGAGCAGAACCAGGGAAGGGATGGGAACATCTCCTCTGAGAGCTATGACCAAGGGCTTGGGGCTTACCATCAAATGGGATTGTCTGAAGCTTCAGCTGTTCTGTGTAGCTTTTCCGGAGGTATTCAGCAGCCTCCCCAAACTCGCTCATGTCTAGCATAGACATCTTGGCTGGCTGGAGGAGGACTTGCCAACAACAAAAGAAGAATGAAAGACACCTGAACGCTGAAAGGAGAGAAGGGGCAAGAAGTCAGTGCATAGAAAAGGCACCTACGGCTGGGCTGCTATCAGCAACGTGCAGTCACCAAACATGCTCTTGATGTTAGAGAGTGAGAGAAGACAGCAACAATAGCAGCAAATAATAACTGTAATAACAACACAATCACTGAATGTTTTCCATTCTGCTGCTCTCAGCCCTGCTGTGCAAGCCTGTATCACATTGGTGTCAAAATCAACACTTGTGTTTAGGACTTGGCGAGATGTTGTTAGTGACACCCATTTTCTTGACAAAGCCAGCTAAAAGCTACTCCAGCTCTACAGACCTGCTGCAGCCTTGGTGCTCTACATAAAGCCTCTGTAAAGACCCACGTTCATGCTGCCGAGTAATCTTGCAGGATGATAAAAGCAGGAATGGAGGCATGATTCCCTTGGAAGACCTATTCTAGAGGACCATGCTGACAGCTGCTTGGAAAGGCACTTTTACAACATTGCTTTCTAACATCCATCTAATGCAACGTCCCGCAGCAGGACGCCGAAATGCCAACACTGTCAGGAGCAAAACCAGTGCTGCTAGCAGGCATGTTGGCAAAGCACACAAATTATAGAAAAATGCTCTTGGTTCAGCTTCATCCCACCCTGTGCCCACAGTCAGTCCCAGTCCTGCAGAAACATCCACCCTGCGGAGGTGAGGAGGGTTAGTAGCGGAAGAGAAGCGCGCACACAGACATGCTCTTTATTACTAACCTTAGTGATAGGACTGAGTGGCTGTGTGCATGCCGCAAAGCCCCTTTTTATTGTGTCTGTCAAGGTCAGAGTGGGAAAAGATATGTCAGAAATTCCCATGTGTCATGTCCACACAGCTCCATTGGTGCTGCTGTCCCACTGCCCGGAGAGACACAAAAGGCAAACTTCGCTTTTATCTCCCTGCAAATGCAGCCTGGTTATTTTTACTCCTGTATTGTCAGGCGAGCACAAAGGCAGAGAGAGGGACTGCAGTCCCTGCAGGCGGTGCAGCTCTGCAAACCAGCAAGGAGTGCAGCACTGAAAGCTTTGCTTTCTGCCTCCCCGGGTCAGCACACCCGAACCTCTGGATGAGCACTGGTCCAGTCGCTCCTCATTGAACAGCCCAGGAGTGGAGGACCAGGACAAGGGGCTCAGGACTGGCCCCTACTGCCTACCCACTTGCCTTCTTCCCCAAGGGTTTGCCTGGCTCACCCAGCCACACCAGACCCTTCCCATTTAGCACCAAAAGTCACAATTTGCTTTACTGATAAGTGAAATGTAATGGTTTTGCCAGGGACTGATTCTGAGAAGATTCTGCCCATCATTAAATGCCCAAACCCTGCTCCCAAAGCATACTCACCTCAGTGAGGGAGCTTGGTTCCTGTCTAGGAAGGATTAAAAATCCTTCTGTACAGAGGGGCTGCTGAGTTTCCTCCATATCATTTTACCCAGGCTGGTTCCAAAGTCTCCACAGGCAATGCTGTGATCACCACCCAAAGCACAGCTCTGTCCTGAAAGCACCACCATGAACTCTAGCTCAAACCACCTTGCCACCATGGAAGCAGGCAGTCTCTGAAGATAGAAGTGAGTCTAACTAGAGAAGTGATGGGAATGGTGTCTGGCTGGGGACAGCTGATTGCTATCCCCCTCCTCAGCAGGGGGAGCATCAGTGCTGAACTGTCCCTTGCCTCCCCACTCCTGCGGTCATGTCCTGGAGATACAGAAATGACAAACAAACCCATTTAATGACTCTGGAGTGATGGAGGAGGACTGCAGACCTGTCCCTGTGGCTTGAGCCCCAGCAGAGGGGAGGGATTGGCATCGCTTTCATTGACTGCACAGTATAATGTAAAGGCTTTGCACGGTACCAGTCTTCCCCATGAATTAAAATGGAGAGGAGTCTGTAGGCATGTTCTTTTGGCACTAATGAGATGACTTGGAGCCCATCGGGTGGAGCTGCCTACAAGCCCCCACCACCATGTCCCGTGTGGGCACCCTCCCACCAGGCTGGTGGCCAGAAGCCCATGACTCTCTCAGGATTTGGGAGCAGCTGATGCAAAACTGGAATCCATGATATGACTACTGCACCTCCCTTGTGGAAACCATCGAGGAAACACCGACCCTGAGATCCCATTTGGCCACGGTGTCAAAGAGGCATTAAACCTTGCCAAGACGGCAGCGTTGCCATGTCAGGAAGAGCAGCAGGCGTTTGTAGACCAGGGTTCCTCTGAGGTCACCCTGGTGGTCTTCTGCTTTGTCCTGGGCTCGGAGTCAGGTTTCCACCCACACTCTGGAGGGGCCCGAGGCCTTTGGTACCTTTGCCATGAGTGCCCCGACAGTGGGATGAGCTCTTGGCCCAGGCCTACCAGCTGCCCAAGCCTTGTACATTCTTCTCAGGGCACGTACCCATCCCGTGCTCTGCTCACCCCCTCCCTGCCTTATCTTTAAAGAGATTTTATTTTTGGAGATTCCTTCTGCAGTTCCTTCTGTTCGCCCTAGTTTCTCTCCCTCTTTGAAGATGTTCCAGCAGGGTCCATCAAAGGCCAAGCAGATCTGTAGAAAGGGAAATGTGGAATGGTCACTGGCAGCTGCTGAAATGCACTTCCTGTGGGTTTGGGTGTTTTCAGAGCTGTCCTTTGTGATGTGGTTTTCAGGGTGGTAGGAAGCTCATCCTCACATTGCTGGCCAGGCCTGAGCTGTGCCCTGCTGAGACAGGTGCAAAGCAGCATCCTCTGCAGGGCGGCAGGGTGAAACCCCACCAGCACAGTGAGGAGCCCCAGCTTTATCTGGAGCAGAAAGGATTTGCTTTAGGCTATCAGCCTGCTTGGCCAGCCCACAGCTCTCCACAGCCATCTTCAGCAGTGTGGGCATCTCTCCAGCCATTGAGGCTCCCCTGTTTTTCCTTCTGTAGCTCTCAGCTTGACATGTTGGAATCCTGTAAGATGACGGATGAGGATGGGGCTCCTCACCTGTGCCCCTGAAGGCTGGATAAATGTCTCCCCATGGGCTGGGACACCACCAGCACCCAACTGTTGACTGTTTTGCAGTCAGATCAGCTCCTTTCTGGACCCAGAGATCCATGGGGTGCTGGGGGACTCAGCCACCCCCAGGTGATCCCCCTGCTGCTCCCTGACCCCATGGGAGGAATGCTTCCCATTAGCAGTCTCTGATAAGAGGCAGGAAGGAGAATTACTCTCCGTGTTGGGCAGTTTGTTAGAGGTTTTCACACTTAACATATCACCACTATCAGCTCCCTGAAATGCACAGGAGAGGAGTGCAAAGGCGGCTGTTTAGATAAAGACAATCTGCAGAAGGGCTATTTTGGGCATATTTCCATCCAGCGGGAATGTCTGCGCACAGGCGGGGCTGACAGCCCAGCACTGCCATCTGACAGCATCCCTCCGGTCAGCCTAGGGTTGCAAGGCTCCCTCCAAAGCAAATGCCTGCTCTGCAAAGCACTTTTTCACCAAAAAGCCTTTGGGAACAGATGTGAAGTTGCTGCTGCTTGCTGTGGCAAAAGATTTGGGCAGCAAGAGGGCCTGAGCACTGTGCTTCCAGTACATGCAAGAAATGAATATCCAAAATGACTATCAGGACTGTGAATGTACCTGGAAGAAACATGACTTGATAAATCAGGCCAGAATTTGCAAGCAGAGTTCTGGGAAGCTCCCATTCAGGCACGGACAGCAAGATCACCTGGAGATGGGGAGAACTGGAGAGTTTTATTTGTTCACTTTGATTTTCCCAGCTCTGAGGTTCTTTTTTCTTCTCCACATGGATGGCCACTGAAAGACCCAGCATCTATTTAGCAGCAAGAGTTGTACTGAATGCTGCAAACATCACAGGAATGTGTGAACTGACTTCAGTGAAGATGCTTGAGGTTTTGGCAATGCATTTCAAAAAGAGAGAAAAGAGCCTCTTGCCCCAGTCATCTGAACATTTAGTAACACCTCAACTGCAGCTGGCTGGCAGGACAGGTCCTGGCACACAGCAGCTGTTGGAAATCAGGTCCATGAGCTGCCTTGGTCGTGATTTCCAACACATTTCTGCACGGTGTGGGACAGGACATATGCTGAGCCCACAGCACCCAGCTGCTCAGTCCCTGCTCGCTCCACTCCTCACACATCCTCACTGTTCCATGGGAAGCTCCATCAGAGCCGTGCTGAGAAGACAGCTAACAGAACTGAGCGTGCTGCACTGGGATGTGCTGCATGGCCTCAGCATTTGTTTTCTTAGCTTCGCGAAAGCTGTGTCTCTGCTCTCCTAGCCCATCAGCCCAGTTTCCTGTTTGCTGCATGCTCAAGCACTGCTTAATTCTTTCCCCCCTTACTGTGCATGGTCAGCAAGCCTCTTGCTTGATCAAACTCAGCTCGTCTCATGACAAGGGACGACTTCAAGACAAAGTGGCAACAACCATGGGAGTTCTTCACGGGACCTGGTAGGCTTGGCTCTTCCTTAAGACTGGCTGCCATCTGGAAGGGAGCGATGTTCCTGCATGTCCCCATGCTGTGGCAGACCTCCCTACATCACTGTGGCCCGTCAGATGCTCACAGCAAGAAAGTGGCTCACTCCAGGCTGCCAAGCAGGCTGTGACCTGGTGAAGGCAGAAGGAGATTGTGGTGACCAGGCAGGACTTCTTCTTGACTAGGGAAGCAGATTCTTCACATCTGCTGGTGCCCCAGACCCACACAAAAGGCTGTGGCAGGGTCTTGCCCAGGCCTGCGTTGAGAACACACACTCACAGATATTGGCTGAGTCACAGAAGCCCCAGAAATGTCTGGTGACACCTCTCAGCTTCTGCTCAACATCCACAGCACTTTGAGGGGCTGCTGCTGTCCCCCACAGTTGGTGCATGCTGCTCCATCCAGGGATCCAAGCTGAGCATTTAATTCTCCAGATCGATGTGCATGCCCAATTCCAGTTTTCCAGTCTGGATGCACCCTGCTAGGACAGCAGTTTGCAGAAAGCAGCTTTCCCTTACAAATTCCCTGGGACCAGGAAAGTCCTGTCCCACGGCTTTTTGGGCTATAGGGCTACCATGAGCAACCTGGTGCAGCAGCAGAGGTGGACACAGCCTGAACTGTCACCTGTTTGTTGGCTGCGGAGTGAAATAAACCTCCCAGAAAGCACCCCAAGGGGGCAGATCCTGGTGCTGCAGGGGCCATAGGTCAGTGGGTCCACTAAGAAGGAGTTGAGAGGCATTGGAACAGACTGCCCAGGGAAGTGTTGGAGTCACTGTAGCTGGAGGTTTTCAAGAAAAGGGTAGATGTGGCACTTGGGGACATGCTTTAGAGGGTGTGGTGGATTGGTAAGACTAGATCTTAGTGGTCATTTCCAACCTTGGTGATTCCGTGATTCTATTCCACGATCCTATACATGGCCATGCTGGCGGGTCAAGAAGGAGATGAGCATCCATGGCCATGGTACAGGGCAAGCTGCTGGGAGGCACGTGTGCACATCCCCATCCTGGAGCTTGTGCTCCACTCTGGAAAGTGACAGCAAAGCCAACCTCAGGTGGAAGGTGATGGTTTTGTTTTCTGGGTCCCAGTGGATCACTCGCAGCCCGGTTCAGTGCTATTTATACCTCACTGCATGGCACAGAAAGGCCTGGTGGAAGAGCTAAGGAAGTGAAATTACTTTGGGGAAGAAATGACACTACTCATTTATAAATAACTCGGGTTTCATTGATCTTTTAGATGCTCCCTTGGCAGAGAGTCCAATGTCATCGCTCCAGTCATGCAGACAATACTTGGGTATTGTTTTATTCTCAGTTACAGGGAAAAGGACAGCACCAGCTGCCTCGCTATCTTTAGCCCATGAGAGCACCCCTCAATTGTTCTGCACTTCAAACAATAGGCACACGTGTGGAGGGTTTAAGATTGCTGGCCTTAGCAGAGCATTTCACATTGAAATGCAGCCTCGGAGACAATAGATTTCTTTCATGCCCTTGCTCAAGCTGGTATTCCTATGACGGAGAAGCCAGGGTGCAGGAGCTCTGCCTTGTTTTCTTCCAGCAGGATGGGCCAGCAAGGGGGCTGGGCTCCCTGGGGAGCAAGCTCCATCCACAAAAATAGCCCTATTGTTCTGCCTTTGGCTGGTGTGGAACATCACATCATCCTCCCCGCTTGCAGGGTCAAACCAGTGGCCCTCTTACTACTCCATTGCAAAATGTGTTTCAGCACCGGCATGCAAACGTCTCAAGATACAACAGCGTCGGCCAAAACCCCACGAGTTGGTTTCTCTGCAGCTGGAACAGCAGCAAGGCAGAACAAGGCGATTTTTTTTTTTAACAGGGTACCAGGGGAAGCGAGCACAGAGGACGAGCACTGCTCGGAAGGCAGCAGGTCGGTGAGCACCAGCAGCTGCATCGTATCGAATGCCTGCATACCTCGGCAGCACGGCCGGCTCACAGCCGCCCGCTCCCTGCCCACCCTGCAGTGCTTGCATCCCAAGCACCTGGGCACGCTGCAAGCATCGCAGGCTTGGTGTGGGGCTGCTGGGAATGGACCTTCCACTGAGGGGAACAAGAAAAGCAGCATTGGCTCAGAGCCATTTACACCCTCCTTGCTGATGCTGATTTGTATTGAGTTTCACTTGTCTGATCCCTGGGCAGCCTTTGAGAGCAGACACAGCACCCCAAAGCCACAAAGTTCATCTTGGAATGCCCTGATAAAGCCAGAAGAGAGGTTTACAAACATAAAGCGTTTTTCTTTTAAGCTTTGCAGGACTCTATTTTTAGCAAATAAAGATAACGTCCCAGTTGCTGTTGTTCATCTTTTGTTGCACGGAACATGCCAAATACTTACCATGTCTGCCATGTTTTTTTTATCATTTAACCTTCTCCAAGCTGCATTGTGGCTCCCTCACGCTGCAGCAGAGATTATGGGCTATCTGCATGTGCTCTTCATAGGATGGCTTAGGTTGGCGTGGACCTTAAAGATCATCTAGTTCCAGCCTCCTGCCACGGGCAGGGCTGCCAACCACCAGAGCAGGCTGCCCAGGATCACATCCAACCTGGCTTTGCATGCCTCCAGAGATGGAGCATCCACAACCGCCTGGACAACCCATGCTGCATCCGCCCTGGGTTAGTTAGGAAAGATCTCATTCTCCAGACTGAATTTGGAAAAAGAGAACAGAAGGCAAGGCAGAGCTCCCTACAAAAAGAGCTTTCCCAGCCTGAGCAGGCTGTGTTCATTCTGGGTGCTGTGAAGACAGGGCAGCACCTTTCCCAACTCTCCTGAAATGAAACTGGACTGTGTTTTGCAATGCTTTGATTAGGAACTGCAGCTTGCCACGTCCTTCCTTTACTCTCACAGCAAGCAGGGAGCAGAGCAGACTCTGGGCCCTGCCAGGAGGACTGAGAAGGCAACACTACTGCCTGCATGCACCCACCATGTCCTACACCCACCCCGTCCTGTACCCACCATGTCCTACACCCATCCCATCCTGTACCCACCATGTCCTACACCCAATGCTTCCCCCCACCGTGTCCTACACCCAGCACGTCCTATACCCAACGCATCCTACACACAATGCATCTTAAACCCAACACACCCTACACCCAACACGCACCCAAAGCCCTACACCAGCCGGACCCAAAGACGCTGCCTCCCCTCCCTATATCAAGCACGCATGCGCGCCTTAAGCCCCGCCCTCCTCCCTGGCTTCTTTGTTCCACGCTGATAGGTCGGTGACGCTGCCAATCGGCTCGCCTTTAGGGGCGGGGCCAGGCTATTGTCCAATCGCTGTGAAGAAGGCGGGGCAGCCCGGGAGCACAGGAAGGAGGTACGGGTTGGGGTGTGCGGCGTGCGGGCTGTAGGGGGCTATGGGGGGTGCGGGGTGCAGGGGCATGGTTTGCAAGGGGGGACTGGGATGCTATGGGGTTCAGGGGTCTAGAGGGCTATGGGGGGCTGTGGGATGCAGGGTGGCTGTGGCGTGCAGGGAGTTATGGGGGCTGTGGGGTGTAGGGAGGCTATGGGGGATTCGCGAACTATGGGGTGAAGAGGGGCAGTGGGGGACGGAAGGGACATGAAATGCAAGGGGGGGTGTGGGATGCGGGCTGCCTGTAGGGTGCAGAAGGGCTATAGGCAGTGGTGGGGGTGTGAGTTGCAGGAGGGCAAGAGCAGGCTGGATGCAAGTTATGGGGTTCAGAGGCTGTCAGCCGAGGCATGGTGTCCATGGGGAGATGTGGGGTGCTGGGTACCACCAGTGGGGCCAGGGCAGGCTCTGCCTCTCCTCACCCCAGCCAGGGCTCCTCAGTGGCCGTGGCTGACCCTGTGGCCCCGCAGCATGGCGGGGCTGTGGGACGTGGTGCTGCGGGATGAGGCAGCCCTGAGGCAGGCAGCAGTGGTGGCGGTGGATGCGGCGCTGCTGGAGGGCGTGCTGATGCGCACTGATGCTGAGCCCAACGCCTCCGAGGTAAGTGTTGTCCCCTCTGGCCCCCCAGAGCTGCACAGCCCCACACCAAGGCACTGCTGCTGTGCCCCTGCAGGTGGTGAGCTATGCACCCTTCACACTGCTGCCCTCGGCTGTGCCCCGTGCCCTGTTTGAGCAAGCCTATGCTGTACAGCGGGACTTCAACCTGCTGGTGGATGCCATCAGCCGGGACAAGGAGTTCCTGGAGCACACCCTGGCCAGGTAACGTGTTGCAGGTTGCATTTAGTGGAATGCAGAATCATGGATTCGTTGAAGAGAGTCGTTAAGGTTGGTAAATGCCTCAGAGATTGTCTAGTCCAACCATCAACCCACCATGCCCACTAACCCACATCCATCAGTGCCACATCTTCACACCTCCAGGGACAGTCACTCCACCACCTCCCTGGGCAGCTGTCCCACTGCATCCTTGCTCTTTCAGAGAAGATATTTCTCCTAATATCCAACCTAAATATTAAGTAGGAATCATGTGTCATCTCTGCAGGAATTCTCTTCTTTGCTGGCTTTTTGTCCTAGCGCTCATTTCCATCAAGTCTCTGTGATTTGAGATCTCCCTGGGCCAGCAGTTGGCTGCCTGCAGTGATTTCTGCCTCACCAATACCTGAGCCTTGCAGCTTCTTGCTTCGCTGGCACTGGGGCTGTAAATTCAAGTAGCTGGAGGCTTCGTCAAGTCCTGCCTGCAGCAGCCTGCTTTGGTCTTGTCTGCACTTGTTGGCAGCTGGCTGCTTGCTGCCGAAGCCTTAAGTTGCCTTACATTGTGTCACGGGAAGTTCAGGTTGGAGATCAGGAGAAATTCTTTCTCAGAAAGAATAGTTATGCATTGGAACAAAGGGGAATTGGTGCAGTCACTGTCCCTGGAGGTGTTCAAGTCATGTGGAGGTATGGCACTGACAGACATGGGTAGTGGGCACGGTGGGATGGCTTGGGATTGGAGTGGATGATCTTAGAGGTCTTCTGCAACCTTAATGATTCTGTGATTCTGTGAAGTACTCAGCACTGCAGCACACAAAACTCAGAGACCCGGCAGGGCAGGCATCTGGTGCAGCCCCTGAGCTGTGTGTGCAGGCACGGGGATGCCTCTGGGTCCTTCCCTGTACCTGCAGAACTCTATCATATTCCTTTGCTTTTGCTCTGTGCTGTCTCTGCCCCACATCCCCACACACTGCACCAGGAATATCCCCAGCAGGGATTCCTAGTGCCTCTGTAGAGCTGTGAGAGGACTGACCTGGTCCTGCTGTCCCTCCAGCACCATCAAGGTGGATGACTTCACGGCACGGCTCTTCAGGATCCACCAGCAGGTTCTGGAGGAAGGGCTGGCACAGGTAGGCTGCAGCAGGGTGGGTGGGCTGCCACAGGCCTCAGCCCCCTGTGGGTGCAGTCGGAGGGAGTTGCATGGAGCCCCTCAGATGGGTGTGGGGTCACTGCTAAGCGGTGTTGTACAGAGCCAAGGCCATTCACAGCAAAGAGCCCAAGGGGCTGGGAGGGAAGGGAATAAGGACAGCTGACTTCAACTGGCTAAGGGGATATTCCATGTCATATGACATCACGTGGAAGGAGTTTTCAAGGGAGTGGGAGTTCATTTCACTCTCATTAACTTGCTGGAGGCTAGCTGGGCATCAGTTGGGGGATTCTGAGCAATTGCTTGTTCATCACTTGTTCATTATATATAATCATAATTATTTATGCTTTTCCTTGTTCTCTTAGTAGGTGGTTTTATCTCAACCCACAAGTTCTGTTTTGTTTTGATTCTCTCCCCCATCACACTGAGAATGGAGGGAGCGGGCGAGCAGCTGCCTGGTGCTAAGCCACCCGCTGGGTGGATGCAGGACCCCACCTCACTCCCTCCCCTCCGTCTCAGTCTGTGTTTTTAGGCATCAACCGCTCTGACTACATGTTTGACTGCGGGGCAGCCAGCCCGCCGGCGCTGAAGCAGATTGAGATCAACACCATCGCTGCCAGCTTCGGGGGCCTCGCCTCCCGCACCGCTGCCGTGCATGGGTACGGAGCAGCTGTGGCTCACCCTGTGCCCCAGCACAGACCCGTGGTGCCTGGGGCCAGGTCTGGAGCTGCTCCTATCGTGCAGGCGGGTGCTCAGAGTGCTGGGGAAGCCTGAGCAGGCGGCGAGGTTGCTGCCCAATGACCCTGCCCAGGGGCTGGCCATGGGCATCGCCAAGGCCTGGGAGCTGTACGGCTCGCCGAGGTGAGTGCTGCCAGCTCCTGGAGCTGCACATACTTAGTTTACAGCTGTACTTCTCAGACCATGCTGTTGGTTTAATGACCCTGATAGAGCCCAGCCTCTTCCTGCCTTTCCCCTTTGTGTGTGCCCAGCACGTGGTGGTGTCACAGAGCCGGTCCTGCTCTCTGTGCCAGCCACAGAACTGCTGCAGGAGGCTCACAGGAGCTGTGCAGGCAGCCTGGATCACAGAGATCAGTGGTGGGTGAGCCTGGTGTGTGATCTCTGAGTTAATGGTGCCCTGTGTGTCTCTTCCAGTGCCGTGGTGATGTTCCTGGTGGAGGAGGCCCAAAGGAATATCTTTGATCAGCGATGTGTGGAAAACAAGCTTTGGGACAGGTAAAGCAGAGTCTGTCTGCTTCTCAGTTGGCCACCTGTGCAAGGTTAAAGTTAAAACATGTCACGGGTTCCTGGCCTGTTGGAGGGCGTGCTGTGGTGTGCAGCAGGGCTGTCCTTACCTTGGACTGCTCCCTGAGGTCTCTCAGCTTTCCTTTGCCAGCATCCTGCTCCAGCAGCACCAAGCCACTGCGCTCCAGGAGTGGTTCCTTGCCAGTGATGTACCCATGGGTCCTCAGAGCTGCTTCAAGGTGGCTTTGCTGCAGGCCAAGCCAATAAGGAGCAGAGCAGGGATACTGGTGGTCCTGTTTGCTTTCTAACTTGGGATTGGGCAGAGGGTCTTCAGTAAAAGCTTAATTATTGAAGCTTCAGCCCCACTGGAAAGGGCTCTACAGATCTGTGGGGCTCTGGAGAAGGTGAGGTCAGAGGAGGCTGAGCATAGTTGGGAGAAGAGCCACAGCCCCACCAGGGACTCTGCAGGGCCACAGTGCCACTGTGTGGGGAGGGACGATAGAGCTGAAGGGAGGAGGTTCCCAAGGAGGCAAAGTGTCTGCAGCCACTGGCTGGGAAGCCAGCAGTGAGCCTGTCCTGCAGGTATGACAGAGCAGAATGATCACTGGCTTCTTAGAAAAGCTTTAGGAAGTGAAAAGTGAGTGTGGAAGAATGCGGGGTGTTCAGCACACGCTGCTTCCTGCAGCATTTGAGCTGGGTGCTGGAAATGGAGCTGTTCTGTGAGCTGTGTGTGCCTCTTGTGACCGCCCTGCTCCTCCTGCAGGAACATTCGGGTCATCAGGAGGAGGTTCCGGGATGTGTATGAGCAGGGCTCCTTGGATGACTCCCGCAGGCTCTATGTGTGAGTATGAGCAAGGTGTGCGCTCTGGCTCTGCACCGGGCATGCAGCTCTCAGCTGGAGTTGCTGGGATGGTTTTGAGTGTAAATAGTGGCTTTCTGAGTGTGCAGGTCTCTTCCATGCCCCAGGCTGCTGCTGCTGCTGCTTCCCTGAGGGATTATGTGATTGTTTTCCCATAAATGGTGGGACTTTGCATGCTAGAAGCCCTATTTCTCTCCCCCAGACCACAGCCTCTGTGCTCTACAGGGCCCTTTCTTCCTCCGTGCGCATCTGCAGCACATCCAGGCTGTTTCTGAGGTTTGCACTGACACATTTCCTGTTGACCCCTCACTTAATGCTTTGCCTGGGTCTGCCTGGAGGAGGAAGCACTGTGTCTGTGATGGGCACTGAGCATGCTCCGCGTCTCACCCACGCAGGCAGCTGATGCCAAGTGTGACGTTTGTCCTATCTCCAGGCTAACGTGCTGGGAGCTGCACGAGCCCAGAGGAAGCTGTGGTTGCATGCCAATGTTTTTTCTGTTGTTAGGCAGTTTTTTTCCATGCTCTGACCTTTGGGGCCTCCGCCACATTTAATTAATGAATACACTTGTCAGCGCCAGGCAGTTAAGGGAAAAGTATTGCAGTGCTTCCTCTGGAGCATCTTCCCCTTTCCATGAGTGCTGTCACATGGCAGTGGCTGTGCTGAGCTGTGGGGCTGAGGCTGGGGTGCGTGGTACCATGATGCTGGCAGCTGTGCCCTGCCCTGAATCATCCTCGGATAAAGATCCTGTTCCCTCCCAGCCATAAGAACATGAGGTTGCTGAACAATGAGCTCCTGACCTCCCTCTGGGCTGGGTGCCTGACTTATGGAGGCTGTGCTTAGAGCAGGGCTTCCGATATCCCAGGTGCTGCTTCTTGAGGAACTCAGGAGACAAAGTAGAAAGTGCAAACCCCATCACATGCTGCCTGTCAGCCCTACGTGCTGGGCTTTGGGCAGAGGAGCTGCTGGCTCTGATGGCTGCTGCTTTCTGTTCCAGGGACGGCCAGGAGGTAGCAGTGGTGTACTACAGAGAGGGCTACGTGCCGAGCAACTACGATCAGCAGGTCAGCACCCACTGCTTGCTCCTAGAAGCTGTGGCAGGGGTTTGGAACACCCCATGGTCCTGTCCTGGGTGGGGTTAATCCCATCCGGGTGGTGTTGGGATGCTGCCTGTCCCCACTGCTCGTGTGGTGCTCCTGTAGTAAGGAAAGTGGGTGGCTTCCTTCTGCAACCACCATTCCTGTGGGCACCTCCTGTTTGCAGCCCTGAATCGCTGCTGAGCAATGCAGGTGAATGCAGATTAGCACATAGTTAAAGGTTTGAACTACAAACCTTTTCCTGCCCTCAGTTATGCATTAGGACTGGTAGTAGCAGGTGAGAACAATACAGAGCAGCTCTTGCTGCTGCCTGGAAAGGGGGAGATGGTGGAGCAGCCTGGTGTGCCGCTCCCAGGGGTTGTGGCAGATCTGTGGTTGCAGCTCTGCTGGGATCAGAGTTCTGTCCCCATCGCAGCAGGCAGGGATCTCACACGGAGGGCTGAGCAGAAACAAGAGGAGGAAGCCTGGCTGTGCTGATGGGCTGATTGCTCTCCCCCTGTCTCAGAACTGGGAGGCACGGCTGCTGCTGGAGAGGTCGCGGGCAGTGAAGTGCCCTGACATTGCCACACAGCTGGCTGGCACCAAGAAGGTGCAGCAAGAGCTGAGCCGCCCGGGGATGCTGGAGAAGCTGCTGCCTGGCCACGCTGAGGCTGTCAAACGCATCAGAGCAACGTTTGCTGGGCTGTACTCGCTGGATATGGTGAGTGGGATTGGAATGAGGGTGAAGACAAGACACACACTTGGCCTGCATGGTGTAATTCCTTGGTTCAGAAACATCAGTATGTTTTGCTGGCCTCGGGCCCCTGGTATTCATGCTCAGAGAGGTCTCTGGAGGAGCTCCTGCTCCTCACTGATGCTTTGCTGTTGCTGTCTTTCTTCCAGGGTGAAGAGGGTGACCGGATTGCTGCCACAGCTATCGCCAGCCCTGAGCGGTTTGTGCTGAAACCACAGCGAGAAGGAGGAGGTATGAGCTCGAGTGGGTTCTCCTGGGTTTTGGTGTGGTTCACACTGTCCAGGATCCCCTGTGATGGCTCCTGGTCCTGATCAGAGGGGTGAGAGGCAGGGTGGAGTGGCTTTCTGCCTACAGGGATGTATCAGAGAAGTGAGGGAGCTCAGGACTGAGAGTGCAGGGCAGGCACCTGACTCATGTGTTCCACCCTCAGGGAACAACCTGTATGGTGAAGAGCTCAAGCAGGTCCTGGAGAGGATCAAAGACAGCCCTGAGAGAACCTCCTACATCCTGATGGACAAGATTGAGCCGCAGCCAGCAGTGAATTACTTGTTGAGGGCACGCAGTCCCCTAAAGGCCTCCAAGTGCATCTCAGAGCTTGGTATTTTTGGTGTCTATGTCAGGTGAGTATCAAGCAGTATGGAGTGCTTCCTATCCTTGCTCCTGTCTCAGAGGAACATCTCAGCAGCAGGGCAGATGTTCCAGGATGGAGGGATAAAGACAGATGGAGTTGGGTGGAGTTGGGATATGTGCCCAGCAGCAGCTTTCCAAACCCCAAAGTTGGGGTGTCCCATTCCCAGTTGCTGGAGGAACCTCCCAGCATCCGCACACAGCCTCTCAGAAAGAGCTGAAGGTGGAAGTGGTGAAAGCTCAACCCTAAGTAGCTGCTGCTTTTGTTTAAAACCCTTTATAAGAGGGTCCACAGAAACACTTCCATAGCTTACAGATTGAAGCCCTCCTACAACTTTTAGAAACAAATGCACTCTGACATCATTCACAGCCCAGCACTGCTCTTGTGCAGAGCATTCCAGCCACCATAGCCCAGCCAAAGAAGAACAGCATTGCCAGCAGGATCCACAGCTCAGATTGTCGCAGATGGGAGAAATGCTGTGGGCTTTCTGCTCTACCATGCTTCCCCTCTGCCTTCTCTTTGCAGGCAGGGCACAGAACTGGTGCTGAATGAGGCAGCCGGGCACCTGTTGCGGACGAAGGCAGTGGAGCATGCAGACGGCGGGGTGGCAGCCGGGGTGGCGGTGCTGGACACCCCCTACCTGGTGTGAGCGCCTTGTGCAGTGCCCACAGGGCTGGGCTGCCAAAGGGATGCTTCCCTTAGGGTGCACCTAGTGAGGTGGGAAGGGCTGGAGACAGCCAAGGGTTTTGCATTGGTTTGAAATGTGCTCTTGGAGGCTGCTGCAGCACTGGAGGTGACCCTGCTCAGTGCCAGTCCCAGTTTTGTTATGCTCCTACGCACATGGACAGCTGCCCTGCTGCAGCTTCCCCAAGCCTCCATCAATGATAGTGTGTTCTCTTGGCTTCACTGTGGGACCAACACTGAGGGATGACAAGATACGTCTCCCCCGGGTTTCCTGAATGAATGGGAACAGAGCAGAGGGTGCTCCTGCCCATGGGCTCATGTCTGCAGTGCACCCCCCTCTTCCACTCCAGCCCTGCTCAGCTGAGCAACTCCAGGTGTGACAAGAAGTGCCCCTTCCTGGAATTGCCCAGGTAAAGCACCTAGGCAGCCTGAGCTCTGCTGCTCAGTGACTGCAGCGAGGCCTCATGCCTGTGTTCCTGATACCCCTGTTGGCTGTGCCTACAGCCTGCAGTCCAGGTGCCTCAATCAAGCATTGATCTGCCACTGTGCAGTGGTTCTGTTCTGTGGCTGATTCCACAATCCGTGGCTGGTGTTCAGTTGGGGGGCTTGATTACCCCATCAGAGATTAAAACATATGCTGAATCTAAACAAGGCTCTGGGGTCAGTTTTGTTGAGAATAGCTGTGCAAGGAGGGACACATATCTTAAGTTGTACCTGGAGTGGGGGAAGCATGATTGACATTTTGCATGAGTCAGGCTGAGTGCAAGCTCTGGGGGTATGCCCTTGGCTGAGCTCCGTCCCCAGCTTCAGGTGAAGCTGTCAGGGCTGCTGGTTGCTTTGGGCTCTGCTCAAACTCCATCTTGTAGACAGAGCTGGGGTCACATCCTCCTTTACACACTTGCTCACTGCTCTGACACCAGGGGAGCTGGTTCTGCTCAACCTGGTCCCTGCAAAGCCAAATTTGATCTGACAAGCTGTGGTGGCAGCTGAGAGCTCACTGCAGTCTCTCAGAATCCTCTCCTCCAAGCTCGGCTCCTGGTCCAAGCATGGCTTCTGGGCAGCTGCTTGCCTGTGCATGGACATTTCATGTACCTTGGTCAATCTGGCAGCTTCTGCTCAGTTCAACTAAGTCTGTGCAGCAGCATTGGAGATGTGTAATGCACTGCAGTGCAGCATGAGCTGCCAATGCTGAGCTGCAGGTGTGAGGCACAATACCCTCCAGGTGGAAATAGTCTGGTCTTAGTCCTTGGGTGTGCATTTTGCTGGAGCAGTGAGCAGGGAGAATGCAAGGTTAGCTGCAGCCATGAGGTGAGCACTGTAGCAGGGCTCTGAGCTACTGAAGGCAGCAGCATGTGCTGCTTTCTCCCTGGCACTGCTCCTGCATCCATCCTGCATGTTGATGACACGTGGGTGTCACACAGTCTGGTGCTTTCCATCCACCTTAGTGGAATGATGTTGGCTGTGGACCAGGAGAAAAATAAAGCACAGGCTCTGGCCCTGGAGCTTCTGCCCTCTGCCCAGCATAGGGGCAGCACAGACTGAGCCACAGCCTTGGGAAAGGAGAAAAACATCAGCTGACACCACTGCAGTCACATAAGCACCGTCAATGCTCAACCACAACACAGGGATGAGTGTCTGTCCCACGCCACTTTTGGCTTCTAGAACAGCTCCTGGTTATGGCAAAGAGGTCTCCCCCTGGACTCCACACCAGACAAACATTTGCACCTACTTCTACACATGCTCTAAACCTGTTTCTGTTTTGTTTTCTTGAATTTTTATTCCATTTTGCATAGAGTTCTAGCTGTCTCCAGCCAAAATTACACAACAGTAGTAACAGAGGAGGAGAACAGATGTAGGAACTCGTGTCAAAGAAGTGGCACAATCCTGTGGAAGGGAGCAGTGGGTGGTATGTGGGACACAAGCACGACTGAGGTTATAGGTCACAGATAGCATGCTGGTGAGAGCAGCAGGCAAGAAATGAAACTTAGGCAGCAGCTCTGCAGAGCACCTGCAACACCTGCCCTGGGCCTTGGAAGAGTTACCTCCTCCTTCCCAGCCAGTCAAACACCAGCTCAATTTAAAGGTAAAGCCAGTTGCAGCAAGATTTAAAGCTCATTTCTCCTTTGGTTTAAGTGTAGGAATCAAACAGTTCATATGTGATTTCAATACAGACATTACAAGGAGGTATCTTTCCCAGCTCAATCCAGAGTTGATGTTCAATGTAATTAACTTGATGAGGAAATATTGGCTTTGGTAGCACCCTCATGGTGCTCAGACTTGGGCTGGAGTTACTGTTTTCTCTCATCATCACAAAGTCATGCCAGATTTAAGCAGAAGTAACACGTTTGGTTGGTATGCAGTGGAAAAGATACCTCTGCAGTGCTCTGTACCAAAGAGCTCTGAAAAATCCAGCTAAAGCACAGAGCTCCCAAGCCTTACCTCATTCCCTTTCAGGTATGGGACCTAAGCTAGAAAACAGTGGATGCAAGACTAAAATTCAGTTGTGCTTATGATGTGAGAGTACTTTTAAGTTTTCCCATAGCTCTGAGTAGAAAAGGAAGCTTACTCAGCATGTAGACAGTGGTAGATGAGCCTCCCTTGCCTGCCTGCACTGAGTAACTCCAGTACCACTTCCCCTACAACCAGCCCCCAGCTCCTTCCCACTAAGGGAACCAACTAAGGACACCAGGGTCCCTCAACTACATAAAGTTAATCAACACCCCCCCCCAAGAGAAAACAATAAAAATCAAGATCGAGGTGATGAAAACAGAGGAGCACAAGTCACAAGTCCCTGTATAATGAGGTCAAACCTCAGATGTATGATACCCATCTCTGATGTGACGTGCGTGCTCCTCCAAGGCATGAACATGCTGGCAAGACGCAGCCTCTCCAGGGTCAGCCTTCCTTCATCTCTTAACATTTGTACATTCAATTTCAACAGGTGAAGGTCTCTTTCCCAGGGCAGACAGTGGTTACTTGAGGGACCTGCTCATTAGGACACTGCTGCTACAGTTCTGTTCAGCAGGCAGAAGTCATGCTGCTACAGTTTGGTGTCGCATCTGTTGTTGAAAAGCTGGTTTATAACGCCTGGGTTTACCAAGGTGGAGATGTCCCCCAGATCTCTGTCATTTTGGGCAATCTTCCTTAGTATCCGCCTGGTGATCTTTCCTGTAAGGACAACCATGCAAGGAAAGCAGGACTTAGGATCTCTTCAGCATCCCTAGCAAAAGTCAGTGCCCAAACCTACAGCATCCCATATGCCCTAGGGTTGCTCCCCATGAATTTGGCTGTTCCCAGACAAACAATTCAGGGATAATTCCTTTCCACTGGCAGGAACTGATTGGTCCTTCCCAGCAAAGTAGCTGGGCGCCTTACCTGAACGGGTTTTGGGCAGGCTGGGGGCATACTGGATGTAATCAGGCGTTGCTATCGGTCCGATTTTTTCCCTGACTGCAAAATTAAAAAAAAAATAATCTTCATTATAGGTACAAGAAGATCTTGCACGTATTTTTCTGGCAGGACTACTGAGTTCAGCCACGCAGAGCCCAGCTCCCAGGGCAGCCTGGTGCTCACACAGTGCAGGGCTCAGCACATCTTCCCAAAGGCAGCTGCACTCTAGTTCTCATGTTCTCCATTTCCAAGAGACCTCAATAATCACTGTACCAATCACTGTTACCATTCTGACAGAGCAAGGATTGATTCCCTAATGTGTTCCTGTGGAGAAGGAAGTCCCATGGCAGGTCAGTCCCTGCTCTGCCAGTGCATGCTGGCTGCAGGAGACAGGTTTGCAAATGTTCCCTTCTGCCTCCCAAAGTAACCAAACAGTTCTCAAATCAACCAGGGAGAGCCACAGGAACCATGCCCACCACTGCGAACAAAAGCTACCCAAGTTCTCCCTGCAACTGCCAGCTCCCAAGAGGTAGAGATGGCATCAAATGAGCAGCCAAAGGCCAGGAGAACTAATTTTAGTCTTTGCCAGCCATGTTCTCTAATCAGAGGGGGCACCTTGATGCAGTTGTCCATGCTGCATTCCCCAGACTACACACACCCTCATTTAAGCACCCGAACCCTTAACCCCTCTACTCCCTGCCCAACACTGTCCTTCCCCTGGCAACACAGCCTCCAACCTGTTTGGCTGTTACTACCTTGTTTTTTCAGCTCATCTGTCAGGTTCTTGGTGAATTCGTGGCCATCTTTCAGGGTCACAAAGCAGTAGAGGCACTCGCCTTTCAGGGGGTGTGGGTGGCTGACCACAGCAGCCTCAGAGACGGCTCCATGCCCAAGCAGAGCTGACTCCACCTCTGCAGTGCTCAGCAAGTGGCCTGGAAACAGAGAAGCAGCGCACTGCAGAGCTGCATGGAGGACTGCAGCCCCCCAGCAGCCAGGAGGAAGAGGTCTGCAAGTGTAAAAAGTCCTGAGCTGCATGTTAGAGAGGACTGGTTTCACTTGCTTCTCTCTCCAGCTGTTTCCTCAAACCCATTTGAGCAGTTCTGTAGTGTGGGCTGCCCCAGAGGGCTGCCAGGCATCACTCACATGAGCTCAGGATGCAGGGTAAGGCTACCTCCCCTGGCTGCTCTCCTTCCCACCTTTAGGTTTCTTTCTTCGACAGGTCTGTGAATTGTTCACAGACACAGGATTAAACAAATCACAGGCTGAGAAGGAGTTGGATTTGGTAAGAGGAGAGCTGCCCACAAGGTCAGCTGAGGAGGAACAGGCTGGACCTGTGCTGCTCCAAGTCATTACTGTGGAGATAGGAAACAGAACTTCCCAACACAAGGCTGGGGCACAATTCACTTTTGTATACCTGCTACACCCACACACTGATATTCTGGGACTGCTGTCACAGAAAACCACAGGAAGGTGACCAACTCCCAAAACGATCAGTTGATAAGGATCTAGCTTGTCTGATCTAGTTTGATGCAGGTAAAAAAGTACAGCAGCATTTCAGAGCCAGCAATGAGTACCTTCAGGCTACAACTCCAGAAGAGGAGAGAGAACCTCCATCTCTGGGGGCAAAGCACTGAGCAGCTTGATCCAGCTTTTAAGTTAACCCTACCTGGAGCTACATGTTGGGTTAGAGACTGCAAGGCCTTGCCCAGCCTGGATGTCTGTGCTTCCCTTTGGCACTGCATGCTTCAACACAAAGCATGTATGTTGGCTGAGGATCTCCTTTAAGATACTGCAGAAGGCTCCTTCCCTCCAGTGTACTGCTACTGGAGGAATTAATTCAGAATCACAAAGTCACAGGCATGTCTGATTTGGAAATAAACCTGATCCAGCAATGAGATCCATCTAGAGGACAGGCTGCTAGGCAGTCTCACACATGGAGAAACGCTCTCCATAAAAGCAAAGAGGCTCTTTTAACTAGCATCAGGAAGCACACTGGCTCCCACTGAAGACAAAAGTTGTTCTTACCAGAAACATTCAGCATGTCATCAATTCGCCCTGTGATCCAGTAATAACCATCTTTATCTCTCCTGCAACCTAAAAATAGCCAGAAATGACAGCATGAGGAAGCAGAGCCAGCTCTTGGAGCAACTGATAACAGATCCTGAGGCCAAGACTTTGCAAGATTTTAATTGCTGTCCTCAAGCCTCTGCACCCACACACTGCCCAGACAGCCTTACCATCACCTGTCACGTAGTACCCAGGGAACTTCTTGAAGTATGTGGTTTCAAACTGCTGGTGGTTTCCATACAGTGTGCGCATTATTCCTGGCCAGGGCTGCTTAAATACCTACAGTGAAAAATGCAGACCTGAGTCAGTGGTCAACTCTTAACGAGTGGCTGTTTGTCAGTGTTTCTAAATCACCTCCATGTACCCACAGTACTGCTGGCCAGCTAGAGCACTTGCTAGGGCTTGCTAGTTCAGCATAACCCTTTTGTAGCTCCTGGGGACATGGAAAGAACAACTCTACTCTGAAGAACTCATCCAAGGCTCAAAGTATCTATCAAATACCTGCTTTCTACCTCCTTCAATTCAGGGTCCTATAAACTGTTTATTCTGCTAATGGAAGGAAGGTAGCTCAGTCTTTGCAGTGCTGTGCAATGATAGAGATGCTGCAGAGGTGGCCGTAAGAAATGACACTCAGACAGCTACTGCCTCATGCTACTGAGAAAGCCTCTCCACTCCCTCCTGCCATACTCATGCATGCAACTGCCTTTATGGATCATTTAACTAGCTTATTCATGGCACAAAATTCACAGTGAGTTACAGCAATAAAGAGAGCTCCTACCACCCAAGGGATCCAGTGTAAGCAGAGATGTGCATACGCTACCCAGAACGTCCTGGAGCTTGTGGGGAACAGACAAGGGTAGGGTGAGGAAGATCAGCCCCTCTTTACCAAGTAGCCTTCTGCTTCTCCTTCCAGCTCTTCCCCCGACTCGTTCATGATGGCAGGGACCACACCAAAGAAGGGGAATGTCTGCCATGGGGACCAGAACAGCAAGCAGACATGAAGATGAACCCAGACATTCAAACTTTGCAAACTAGAAGGATGGGGAGCCCTCTCTGTAAGGGCAATGGTAATACTCACAGCAGAGCCTGGTTTCATGGGGGTGGCGGCAGGGAGAGGCGTAAGCATGTGGCCACCCTGAGAAGAGAGGCAAAAGGAATGAGATTAGATGATGCCAGCTTGTGGGGAAGGGTATAACAGAACAGAGGGAGTCCATGTTTGGGCACAAAGCTTTGAAACTGCTGGAGATGATAAACAGAGGGAGAACAGGGTTCAGAGCAGACCTTGTCAGCATGAGAAGGTCTCCCCATGGAGCCTGTTTGAGGCCCTGAGAGAGAAGGGGAACCAACGCTTGCAGGCTACATGAGATGCTGGGCAAAGCTCCTAGACAAGGAGAACAACTGGTCCCCATAGCACCAAAGAAACATTATGAGAAACTTGCAAAGACACCACGCTGCCTGCTGGGAGCACAAAGAAAAGAGAAGTCCCAGAGACACCCAGCTGAGGACTCACCGTCTCTGTCTGCCAGAACGTGTCCACAATGGGACACCTCTCCTCTCCCACCACACGGTAGTACCACAGCCAGGCTTCAGGGTTGATGGGCTCCCCAACGGTCCCCAGCACCTTCAGAGACTTCCGGCTGTGCCTGCAGAGAGGAGGGGGCTCACAGGGGCTCAGCAGGCCGCAGAGAAAAGCAGTCGTGAGCCTGTGGCACCGCAGAGCCTGCAGGAATCCCCAGGCCTCTCAAATATATTTGGAGTTTCAATAATTCAGTCCCTTCTCAGCTCTCTCCCACAGGGGAAAAAGGGAAACTCCTGTGGTTTTGTTGCCTCCTGCTCCAAGCTCCCACTTGGCTCTCCTCCTTCCCTTCTTTGGGCCAAGCTGCATCACAGAGGGGCCCCTCTGCCCAACACTCCTCTGTGAGCCCTGGGTGGGAGAGCAGGGGAGAACCTGCAGTCTGAAAGCTTAGCTGCAGCTCACACTGAAAAAGAACAACCTGCTCTGGGGTGCCACACTGAAGGCAGTGAAGGGGTGCAAATCGCTGGGTTGAAGGCTAAAGATCCTGTTTTGTTCAGACAACATGGTGGGATAATGCTGCTCAGAGAGGAAGCTGTGCTGGTGCCAGGGACCCCCGTGCTCCTGGGGACTGACTCACTTTTTGACGGGCTCCTCCCCACACTTCATCAGCAGCCGGATGGCTGTGGGTGCTGTGTAGAACTTGGTCACCTTGTACTTGTCAGTGATACTCCACATTCGCCCAGCGTCCGGGTAGGTGGGGATACCTTCAAACTGAGTGGGAGACAGGGCAGTGACACAGCTGTTCCTCACTGCCATCTCCCCACAACGACCTGCAGCCCTTCCTCAAGCAAGAGGAGCTGAGAGCAGCTGTATTCCTGTGTGATCTTAGAGGCATGCCAGGGGCACCACGCAGTGAAACCAGTTCAGGACCCTTCTTACTTCTTCTTCAGGATGGATTTTGCACCCTCTCACCCCAGGTGCCCTAGCAAATGTCCCCTAAAACATCCTAGCAGGGAGGACACTTGGGTGGCTATCACAGTGACACAGTCCCACCAGCCCAAGTGACACTGTCCATGTGGCATAGGGTAATGCCACATCATGCTGTGGAAACTCACAGCCAACAGCACTAAGAACCCTAAAGAGGATTCTTCCAGCATGACATATTTTCCTGCTTGCTCTACCACATGGGAATTTTGGACCCAAGCCTCTGGTTCCTGATGTGTATACAAGTTACAGCCATAGACTGTCAAGGGAGATACAGGTACAGGAATTAAATGCAGGTTGTCAAATTAGTGCCAGCAGCAACAACTTTACTCCCTGGCTCCCAATCCAGCTTTCACATTAGCTTGCAGTTGTCCTGATGCCTGTTTACATAAGGCTGGAACTTCTAAGAGAAAGAAATGCGAGCACTTGAAAAACAAATTACCTGGAAGTTATACACACAGCCTAGCCATCCCTCTGCCACTATGGAGTAACCCATGTCCTCTTCAGGGAATACCATCCTTCCTCACAGACCATAGCATGCTACAATATGGCATGGACAGTACAATGGGGCCTCGTACAAGGGAGAAAAGCAAATCCTGATGTGCTCCTCACAGAGCAAAGCACCACCATGCATAACTTCTTAGAGGACAGGCACCCAGTGGCCATCCAGCACTTACTAATACGCTAGTTGCCCCATTTGCCAACGGTCCATAAGTGATGTAGGAATGGCCTGTTATCCATCCAATGTCAGCTGTGCACCAGTAGATGTCCTCAGGTTGGTAATCAAAGACATACTTAAATGAAGTGGCAGCATAAAGCATGTATCCACCCACTGTATGCAGCACACCCTGAAAAGAGAAGGCACAGAACCATCAGGTCATGTTCCCACCAAGGCCCCCAGCTCCCAGGCCAAGCTGAGAATCACTGTTGCACTGAGATTAAACAGCAGCTGAGCACAATGACAAACACAGCCCTTCCTCCAAGGCAGCAATACCTCACTCATCCCATTACTGGGGGCTTGCCCTGGCTCAGCCCATCCCCACAGGGCAGCAGGCTGTGTAGGAAATGTACCTTGGGTTTTCCAGTTGAGCCACTTGTGTAGAGGATGAAGAGTTCATCCTCTGAGTCGCACCACTCAGGCTCACACTCCGTGCTGGCACCGCTCATTAGATCTTGCCACCACACATCCATGTGTGGATCCCAGGGGATCTGAGAAAAGCAAAAGATTAGAAACAGGTCCTCCACAGGTCCTCCAAAGGCACAGAGAGGGGACAAGTGGCTGCAGCCCCAACCTTGTCACCCCTCTTGGCCTATCCAGGCAGTTATTCATGGCACAGCTTCTGCCCACTGCAAATCGTGCATCAGAGCTGCAACTCTCAGTCAAGATGTTCCTGCAAGACCTGAAGCAGATTTTCCAAACCACTGGCAACACCAACAAACCCCTCTCAGGAGCAGCTGTGGCTGTTCTGCACTTTCATAGAAAACAGGACCCCTCCTGGCTCTATGGGCTGCCACTGAACTGCAAACAACCAAGCCAGAAGCCTTGGCACAATCACATGTCCTCCAGTCACAGCCACACTGCAGGGCCTTGCTATCATCACAAGAACAAGAGGAACACATCAGGCCTCTTGTCCCTGCAGACCCAAAAATCTGTTATACCCAAATTTGAAGACAACTATCTTGATAAGAAGTGGCTGCTCCAACGCTGAACCACCCAGCACTGACTGCCCATCAAGGGTGCCAAGGCTATGACAGGGCTACCAGCACCCATGGGTTAGGCTGTCACGGGGGCTGAGGTCACCCTGAGAGCTGTGCTGGCTGGCACCATCTCCAGAATGAACAGCTCAGTGCAAGACCCAGTTCCACCCAATCTTTTCTCCCCTCCATGGAGGAGCCTGGGGACAGCTGAGCTCCTCACACTGACAGCACACCTCCACTGCCCACATCTCCACAAAGCCAGGCATGCTGATCCCCAGCCTTGCAGCACGTGGAGGGCTCACTATGGGCACATCAGCTGGAAGAACAATGGCCCACTGTGCAGCACAGTCTGTGCAGTGTCCCCAAGCTGTCACCCAGGCTTCAGCAGTCACTTGTACAAGAATTTCTTGTTAGCAAACAGAACTGGAAGGTGCCTTTGGTCCAAGAAGCAGAGATGTAAACAGTGGGATGTCACCTCAGCAAAGCAGGATGGAAACATCAGCATAAGGAACTTCTGGTTCTGGTGGAACTCCGTGGCTGAGCAGACATAGCAGCTGCCTGCTCCTGGCACTCACCAAGGCAGGGAACCTCCTCCATGCAGTGAATCCCAACAGCTCAATGCTGAGGGCTATACAGAGCAGCTCAAGGGCAGCAGATGTACCCCAGAATTCTCTCAGCTGGAGCACACCTGTGCACAGAGCAGCCACGGGGTGGCAGTGATGTATTGCAGCCCTGAGATGTGTGTGGGCCATTTGGAGGCACTGGGATTCTGCTGCACTCAGCTCTGGTACGTGGTGTAGGAACACCAGCTCCTCTGCCCCTTCACTGACAGCACTGCACTGTTGAGCCCATTTTGAAAGCTCTCACAGAACCCCACAACATCTGGAGAGAATTTCCATAAGTGTGGCACATCAGCAAAGCTTTCAGTGAGGCACCACATTGAACACATCCATGCTCAGCTCGTACCAGCCTATCTGTTGCCTTCTGGCATCTCTCCTCCAAGGATCACTAAGTTTTAGCACCAAACTTCCTCTGCTCCAGCTCAGACCCATGCATGGCACACAGCCCCCAAGGCCAGACTAGTGCACACAAAAAGGCATGCTGCCTCTGTCCTACACAGTTATAATACCCAGTTAGAAAGGAAGGAGACCTAAAGCTGAGGAATGCAGCAGAGACAGAGAGGTGCCTGTGATCTCTAAGAGCTGGACACTTTGATCCAGGGAGGTCTGAGAGCTTTATGTAGCCAGGATGGGAGCTAGCACGCACCTGCCCATCACTGGACATCACACTTGGATTGGCAGCAAAGCTGTGGGGCAGCTGATGCCAAGGGACCAGAGAACATCTGAATCTTAAAAAGTCACATGGTGATGCTGACTAATAAAAGCCCATCCCAGTATGCAAACCCCGGTGCTGTCCTGGTTCTCTAGCAGAGGGTATGTGCTGGCTGTCCTGTGTTCAGTTCACACAAGCCCTGTAACTGCAGCTCCTCGGACAGGCGAGCAAAGCCCTGGTACTGGGTTGAGCTGTGGGGCTGCAGGCTTCTTGCCCTGCACACCTCCGCACCTGGGGAGCTGCCCAGGGTTCCTGCTGGCCCTCTGATGATGTGGGTACTGCCTGTAGAGGTGAAACATCATCCTGATGCTGCCAGAAAACACTACTGGTTCTGAGTTTCATCTTGCAAGCACACTCACATGCATCCAGGTGTATTCACAGAAGCCAATCTGTTTCCAGCAGCAAAGCTGGTGTTGCTGACCCCAGGCTGTGCTCAGCAGCCATCCTGCTGCCACCAGAACAGAGAGGTTTGGACTACTCCTTTGTGAAGAGGAAGCAGAAGGCAGCCAGGCAGTCCCAGCACACACACATCTCTTCACCCTCTTATTCCAGAGATCATCATAGCCACTGCAGGATCCCAACCACGCTTGCTGCCCTTGTGCTGCTGGGCAAACGGCTGCACGCAGTGCCTGCAGCCAAGCAGATGTGGCACCTATTGCTAACATGCAGCTGCTGGTCACACAGTTAGCAGGGCATGAGTGGCTGTGCAGAGTTGGTGCGGTTAGAAAGGGCTGGAGGGGGGAACAGAGGGGAAGTGCTGAGAAGAGAAAGACAGCACTGTGCGTAAATACCTTGGGATGGAGTCTCTGTGAGCTCTCAGTCTTTTTTTCCTGTTAAAAATCCACAAAGAGCATGTGAAAGTTGAGAAGAGGAGGATCCACACCAGGCTTTGAAGGCAAAGAGTTCCATGTTGACTTGGCACACTGGAGAGAATTCTGATCCAGGGCCCAGGCCAGGAGGTGCTCTCTGAGCACAGCTGTGGCCCAGTTTGCCTTCTCTAGGGACCAACACCTCTGGGCAGGTCTAAGAGCTCCTCCTGCACATGGCCAGCTGGGTACAACAGCACAGACCAGGACACAGCTCACCAACCGCTCGACAGTGTTACAAAAGCCAGCAGAGCAGCAATGAACTCAAAAGGGAAAGTGATCCTTAATAAAGTGTCCAAACAAGAACCAAAGGGTAAGAGGCAGTCCCACTCCATCTCTGCCTGGACAGCTGCTCAATAACCTCACATCCCCAGCTATCAGCATAGGGATAGGCTTCTCCGTAGCATCTCATCCAGGAAACACAGCACAAAAACACTGCCCAACTCCACCTTTCAAACTCCTTGCAGCTCCCTGCTGCAAGTAAGAGACGAGCAAAGGAGCTCAACATAACATGGCCAGGCTGGCAATCACTGCACATCACCCCACTATCATTAACACAGCTGAACAAGCAAAGGTAACCCAAAGACACAATCTGCTGTCAGGGACATGCACCAATCACCCTTCTGAAAGTGGAGTCCAAAGCTCTGTCAAACACAACCCATTTCTGGGCAAGCTACCTGCCCAGGCAGTACCTCAGCACCTGGAGATGATTCCATGCACTGCTGTGAATTAATTGGCAGACGTTTAGGGACAGAATATAACGTTGCAAGGTGCAGCGTGCTGTTAGTGCTGGGTGGTGACAGAAGCATCCCATCAAGGTAGACAAAGGCAGTACCTGGCTGCACTGTGCAGCAGGACTGTGCACAGCCTCAGGAGCTCAGCAGGAAGCCACAGCTCCCTGACACCTTCTCCTCCTTCCACCCCATCTCACCCCATGTCTCTGGCCCACATCTTTCCATCTGGTTTCATTTGCAAGGGACAGCCCCAGCCCCACCAGCTGACGCAGTTCCTGTGCCAGCTACACAGCAACTGCACTATTCCCAGCATTTCTGTAATTGTTATCTTGGGGCCTGAAGCCAGTCACGAGAACAAATCTTCTGTTTCTCTCTTCTGTTTCCACTGTTACAGCTACAGCACAGGAAGACATTCCTCCTCGCACAAAATGGGAGACGTCAAGATTGAAAAGCAAGAACCCTTCAGTGGCCAGAAAGAAGCAAGTACCTTGTCCTTGTCCTAAGACTTCCAGCCTGTGGAAGCTGTACCCTGCTGTGCGATCAGGAGCCCCGTGGGCTGGCAGCTAGCAATGGTGTTAAAGAAAGCAGCGGGAGGGGATCTGGGAAAGACAAAGGAACCCTTCTTTGTACCACTCACAAAGCAACAACAGCAAGCAGGGGAGAAAGCAGGAACAGGAGTCAGAAAACAGAAGCATCGAGAGAAACACGGCAGTGATTTCACACCGAATTTACTGGGGGGGGGAAAGCAAATAATAAAAAAAATCCCTCCCAATTCCTAACCTCTTAAGAGCATACCTGCACGTCCTGGCACAGCCTTTTGAGAGGAGGAGATTGGCTGCATGCCCCGTCTGCTGCTATCTCCTCCCGTCCCAGGTGCTTCACCACAATGCACTTCTTCAAAGGGAAGCCCCTGTAAGGGGGAAGGAGCTGTCAGATGAGGCTATGCCTGCCCTTTGTGTTATATGGGCTATGCTGAAGGCAGAGCTGTGGCCCTGAGCTGCTTCTCTTTACCCAGAGTGTATGCTGCCTGCACACCCTCACAAGTAGCTCACTGGGAAGAGCTGTTCTGCTGCCTGACACTGCTGGGAGCAAGGGAACAGGAGGGCAGCCTGGACACAGCTGCACAGGGAGGCCCTGCTGCACATCTCACCCCTCATCACCTCCCCTCCATCTGCACTGCAGATGCAGCCATGCAAACCTCAGGCATATCATGAATTGCTGTGGGACGTGAGCAATGCCACAGCACAGGAGCAGAGCTTGGAAAGGTCTGTGCAGAACTTAATGGGGTATTATTAGGTAAACCATATGTGTACCATTCCTAAAGAAGAAGGAAAGATTCCACAAGCATCTCTCACAATTCACTGCCTTACAAATCCTTAATTTGCCTGTCTGTGGACCTGAGCAGGACCTCCTACAGAACCCAAAAGATACCAGGCAGCTGCTCCCACCCCGAGGAGCAATCAGCTGTGCACTCTAGAAAAGGGAAAGACTTCCAAAGCCAAATTACACATCAGGGAAAATAGCAGGATTCTGTCCCCTCGTGGAGACTAGCAGAGCATTCTGCCTCTGACCTGTCAGGGCACCAGCACATCATCTCCATCAGTTAGCTTCATGAGCTTTAAATTCTAGTTCTGTCCTACAACGTAACTGCTTCTACAAACAAAAGACTTGAAAACACTTCTAAGGAGTTTGAATTTTTAACATTCAGGCTATCTGCCCTAGATTTGCATGTTTGATCTAACAAGTTTGAATGCAAAATCACAGTGAGTGTTAGCAACTCTTTTCTACAAATATGTTGCCTTTATTCTTACTAAGCAAGGAATACTTTGCCTACTAAACAAAAGGTTACCAAAAAATCATGACCAATATCTGTGTTTTTTCCCCAAGTTATCCATCATTATGATGTGCATCTGTCTTGTCAGTTGCAGAAGCTAGAGCAATTGGAAGAGGAGATTTTGGCATGGAAGTGTAAAGATCTGGGTGTGGTCTCCAGCATGACAGAGACTGTGTCTGTAAGTCTGGTAAAGTCATTTCATCATGTTTATTTCCCCTTCTTTAAAATGTGATGGTAATATCTGCCCCTTTTTATGATTCACCAGTATTGCAGTGAAGACATATTCAAAGAAATGGAGTCAGGCATTAATCCTGTGCATAGACTGGCACATGCCAATTAAAGTGCTGGTTCCTGCGACACAGCCATCTCCCACAGCTCAAGTATTTATTTTATTTCATAATTGTTGAGCAAGTGGCTTTTGGGCAAGGTTTAAGCTCCATCTTAATATGCACCACAGTATGGTGTCAGACTGCTCACTACTTGCACTGAGAGATCCACCATTGGTCATAGCCATTTTCACCATGAAAATTTACATTCCCATTTGTGCAGGAGTAGATTCCAACAAGTGCCCTTTCACAAAATAATCTGAATTTACTTGTCTTTGCTCTTCTGGAGAGCTTCATCAGCAATCTGCTTCAGGTTGACCAGCTTGTCCCCTCGATAAAAGGCATCTGCAAAACAGTAAGAACAGCATGAGAGAGGCTCTGCAGCCAAGGTAGCCTGGGACAGCTAGAAACAACAGGCAGTTTCAGGAGGTCAGAGCAGAACTTATGCACCAGAAGGAGGGAAAGCAGTCAAGTAGTTGATGGGAAAGGTTTCCTAATACGCCCTTTTAGCCTAAAGAAACAGATGCCAAGGGAAATGGTGAAATTCCTTCCCTGGGAGAGGTTCAAATTTGACCTGAAAAATCTCTTAGGAATATTCTGTGGGGAATAATGCAACTTGGCCAGAACATACATCACAGTATTTAATGGGTTCCTTCCATGCCATGAACCTATTAACAGTAACAGCACTACCTCAGAAAATACAGCTTTGGAAAATGCATTGGGTTTGCATGCAAACACTGCCATTTTCTCGATCCCTTGCTTTGCAAAGCTGAGAGTTGTGATAGGAATTTCCATGAAATAGGGAAGAGTGAGAATCCCTCAAATTTGGGCTGTCGCATGAATGATACATCTTGCAAACATCTGGCACATTTTGAAGAGGAACATGGACGAGAAGTGTTGGGAAACATGCTATTAGCAGCTGGTGACATCATGCTTTACAGGACAAAGTGGGCGGGCTGCTTAGATGCTCCACAGTACACTCAAAGAGGAAAGCAGTCCTCAAGCACAGCTACAAGCAGCATATCCGCCTTGCAGCAGCTCAGCTGAAGCACTGCCCCTTCCTCTTCCAATTCCAAGCACATCTGGCTTTTAAAATACAGACCTTTCAGACAGCCAAGAGAAACAGCTCAGAGTCAGGGGCACTGAAGCATGTTTTACCTGCCGTAATGAGGAGGGAGCAACCACAGTCGAGGATCCGCTCACAAAGAGAGTCTGCTGAGAAACCTGCAAACTGGCAGATCACACAACCAAGTTAGCAAGCAACACAAAAGGAATAGCCACAGTTACACTGTTATCCCATGATAACAGCATGCACTGATAGAAAGATCTAGAGGAGCTCGTTCCATGGTGCAAGACAGGGCTAGAAAACACCACATTTAGTTTCCATCCATGTTATGGTCAGCACCCATCCTTTCAGATCTTCCAGTTCCTCTCCCTCACTCTCCCCAAACCAACAGCTGCTCCCAAACAGCGATGCACAGGGCTTGCTCTTACCACAACAGAGTGGATGGCTCCAATCCTGGCACAGGCGAGCATGGCTATGACCAGCTCCAGGATCATTGGCAGGTAGATGGAAATTCGGTCACCTTTCTTCACACCTGTGAAAGGAAAACAAACACATCATTTGTCAAAATGATCACATCGTGCCAAAGGAACAGGCTATAGAAGAAAGCTAATGATTTTAAGCCAGTGTTTATATACACACAATAAAGTTTCAGCTGGAGCTAGAGCTGAGCCAGCTTGGGAGGAACATTTCAGCTCTCCAGGCCAAAGCAGTGTCCACAGGCATGAACTTTCACTGACATTCCCCAGCAGTGCCCATCCACCATGGCAAACACTGGAAATGCAAGGAGCATCATGCCAGTAATGACCAGGAAAAGAGCTCAGGGGCACTGAGCACGTGTGTTCTGACTTTCAAGCCTTCCAGCTCTTGTAAGCTTGCTGCAATGATCAGAACATGCAGCAGTGAATGTTGCATATTCTGATCAGATATGTTCAGTCCCTTGAAAGAGGCAGAATCCCACTGCTAGCTGAAAAATCACAGAGGAGAAAGTTTTGAGCATAAGTTCATTCCTTGTACAGCTGGAAGGAACAAGCAGCATTGATGACCTAAAAACAACCGTGTAAGAACACAATGCAGAGTAAACCTGCATATACCCTCCTCCACAGCTGTGGAAGCAGCCAGAGAAATGAAGCATGTTGCATTTAATAGAATAGCAACCATGCAAAAAACTGATCCCATCTCCAAAAACTGGTCTAAACGCTTTCCCAGTATGTAACTCTCCCCTTGCTCCAGCCACCTACCGTGGTTACGGAGGACATTGGCAAACTGACAGACTTTGCACAGCAACTCGCCATATGTGATCTTCATAGAATCCCCCGGTTCATTCCCTTCCCTGGAAAAACAAGGAGGTCTTTGTTACTGTGCAAACACAACAAGGGAACAGTGCAAATTCAGAGGTACTCTCCCCATGGACAACACTGATGTTCCCACTTGTCCTACTGAGCAGAGTAACTGAACCCCAGAAATCCAAATCTGGACTGAAGTTCTCCATCAGTAGGATGATTTAGTGCAAGGTCCCCATCCCATGTAAATCACTACACCTACAAGCAATCAAATGCTTGCAGTGGAAATGCAAGGTACCTTCAGATAGGAGACAGAGGAAGACGGGGCTGACAGTTCCAACAGTAAAGATGGCCACACTTGAGAGGAAGCTGAGATTTATGGTTTGGCATGCTTGCTCACATGCCTGCAGATACGTCTGCCTGAGACACAGGCCAATGCTGTCCTGTAGGAACACCCTACCCTTACATACCTACCTTCTGATGGCCTGGGACTGATGCCAAAGGCTGTCTTATTTTCCAAGGTCACTTATAACAAATACATGCAGGTTACTGCATTATTATGCATTATCATACACATTATTATTATTAATATTACACATTATTACATGTGTTAAGTTATGCATTATTCTCTCTGTTGTTCTCCACAAACAAGCTCTGGGCTCCTGCTACAAAGGTGCAGCTCAGTGGTACCTTGGCACTGAACACAGTAGCGTGAAGAAGAGCCAAGAGCTGCACCCAGAGATGAAACAGAAATGTCACGTTCCCCAAGGAAACAGTCTGTTACCAAAATAAAAACCTTCTGATTTTAACAACGCTTCAGCCACTGCATAGTGAGGCAGGAGATTAACAATGGAAACCTGAAATGAGCTCCCAGGTGGCAAAGCAGTGGTCCCCCATGCCTAGAGAAGGAGGAGACACTTCCCCACGACTCTCCCCAAGGCAGGCAGCACACCATCATCAGTGATTCCCAGAAGAATAGCTATCGCTCTCAGCTGCTTGTTCCCCTTGAAAAGTGTCCCCTGGGGTATGTGCAGGCACATGAAAGCCAACACCAGTTGGGGAACTGCCAGGACGCACCTCTGTGCACAGGATCCTGCCCCCGAGGCCACGCCAGGCTGCCTCTAACTTGGGAGCACAAACCTCACACCTTGAACATCTCAAACAGCTCAGAGCACACAAATCCAAGTGCTGCATTCTAGCTGAAACTGCCTGCTGCTTCCTCTTCCCCCCGGAAACATGAGCAGAGGGAGGGTGGCACTGAAACTTGTTAAAGAAATACACCCATTTCTCACTAATTCCCCAGGAAGGGCTGTTCTGCATCAGCATGGCAGTGCCAGGGAGCCATGCCCTCTGATGGCAAATGTGCTCTGGGTGGAAACAGCACACAGCCTCACAGACACAAGCCCTGCACCTCCTGCTGCAAGCAGGATGGGGCTTTCAGGACTGGTGGCTTCATCTGGATCACCTGTTTTGAAAACTGCTCCTGGATCTGCTGTTTACAAACTTGACTTCTCACTCTGGATATCCATTCATACTCATGGCTTCCATAGCACCCCAGCAATCAGGCCCATTGACACCTGCACTGCTGCATGGACTATCTTCTGACCCAGGGTTTCAGAAAGGGGATTCCTGGTATGATCCTGACCCAAGTTTGGCCCCATGTAGATGCAAAGTGAAAATCAATGGGAACAAGAAGCAGTGCTCAGGGCAGGCAGCTCAGCCCTGGCTCGTAACCAAGAGCATCACTTCGAGCTACACAACACAAAACCATTACATGGATTCCTTACTGCAGGGCTCTCAGCTTGTAAAGAGAAACCAGGAAATCACAGGGTTTCCTTTTAGATTTTATTACTTGAAGGTCAAAGATTCAAGAGCTGATTTCAGGGTTGGACTGAGCAGCTGTAACTGATCTGACTCAAAGCAAGAGAATCTGCTTCTGTTAAGCTGCTGCCAACCTTCACCATGCAACGATCTTCACTGAGGCATCTAAACTATGGGGGTACAGCAACACTGAAATAAGCAGTGCGCGAAACAGCTTGGGGCCAGACTCACAGGAGTGCTGCAAACACAGCTCTGTGCTTCAGTAATTGCATCGGGTTTATGTGGCAGGGGTTGGGTAGTGGAGAGCTGTAGGGTAGCCTCTGTGAGCAGGGAGGAGGTGCTCCAGCCACAGAGCAGTTCTCTGCAGCCTAGAGAAGGTTCGTGATGGAGCAGGCTGTGCCCCTGCAGCCCATGGGCACCACACAGAGCAGATCTCCATGTGCAGCCATGTAGGAGCCCATGGTACAGCAGTGGACGTGGACTGAAGGAGGTATGGCCCACAGGGCCCCACAGGAGCAGGGCCCATCCAGAGCTGCAGCCCATGGGGAAGAGCTGCAGGGAGCAGGAGGCCTGGGGAGCTGCCACCTGTTGGGCCCTGCACCAGGGTTGCTCCTGAAGGATGGGCCCCACGGTAGGGTCCATGTTGGAGCAGGGTGTGGAGAGCTGCAGCCTGTGGGATGCACACACAGGATTCATTCAGAAAGGAGAGCATCCGTGGGAGGGACATTCCTGTCCTCATCTCAGCCCTTAGGTCCTGTTCGGTATTTTCTCCCCTTCTTCATTTGAGGAGGGAGAACAAGAGAGCCGTGTGTGGAAGTTCAGCTACCTCTCAGGTTGAAACCCTAACCATCTCTTTTCAATACAATTATAACAACTCCAAATAGGAGCAGGAGCAGCCCAGCCCCTCTGATTTCTCACTGCACCAGGTCTGGAGGGCAAAGGGGTCAGCAAGCCTGCAGGGATGAGCAGCCCAGGTCTCTTGTCTGACACCTCCACGCTGCCATCTGCCATCCAGCTCACAGCACTTGCTGGACACAAGCCTGTCCCCTTCTCCAGGCCACCAGAGACGCACCCAGGCTGGGACACACACTCAGACTTGTCTCTAAAGCCAGCACACAGGGCACGGCAGAACACAGGGTGGGAAGGCAAGGCCAGAGGGAAGTTGAAACCTTTTCCCCAAGGTTATCAGAGGCTTTCAACATCCTTCCCTGGCTCCATCCTCACAGCAGCATCAGCAGGGGTGCCTCAGGCTTCAGAATGATGAGTTCAGATCTTAAGATGATCTGCACCTTAATGGAGAGCTGGCCACATTTCTATAGAAGATGCCCACTTGCATCTCCTGTAAAGGCCTCTGAGCACACTCTCAAGAGCAAGCAATTGTTTCTAGCTTCCTTATGTCTGAAAATAGTTTGCAGTGCCCACAGCTGCACTTGGGCTGCAACAGCACTCAGGCTGCTCTATGCTTTTCTCTGGCACAAAACCGAACACAATTACACATTTCAGATGGGGCATTTAGAGGAATGCCCACCTCCAAGCTACAAAGAAAGTAAAGTACTGTGTGTCAGAAATGAGTTTGAATTCCTGGAAGCAAAGCTTTTTGAGCAGCATCTTCCCTCTGGTGCCCAGCAGATAAAAGCCAGAGCTATCAGCCCTGAGCCTCTCACAAAGAGCTCACTTGTCCAAATTCAACAGAAAAATAAATAAATAGAACTCAAACAGCACGACAGCAAAGCGCTCACTTCCACAACCCTGACTGCATCTTCTTTAAGCACTGCTGATGAGAACCAACAGCAGTGGCTCTGCTGCAATTGCAGGTGTGTGACTGAGCTAACAGCAAGCCTTTCTCTCAAACAGAAAACAATTTTCAACTCCTCAGACCCCCCAGAAACACTGATAGAATAGATAGAATACATGGTGACACACAGTTTGAGCCTTGAATTTAATCCTGCATTTGACGACTAGCAATCCAAAATGTTACATCATCATCTGGACCACAGCAGGGATGCATTTGCATTTTTCAGCACATGAGAATCTTGTGTTTTACATGCTCCACGTTGTGTGCATACCCAGCTGGAGAAAAGTATTTTTTGGCCACATGGCCTCTGCTGAGCCTCACACTGACTTAAGTAAATGCAAGTTCTTTAAGGTAAACACACAGGTGCACACCTTCCAGAATGTTCTGATGAGAAAGGCAAGTTTCCTGCATGGGGGAGAACCTTCCAGCTGCCTTCAGCCATTCACCTAGGACCACACAAGGGCTGCAGACACCAGCTGCACAGCAGCGTGCAGGACACTAGTGCCAGGCTCTGCACAACACAGATGGGAAACCTGAATGGTTATCACCTCTGCAGAAGAGCCACACTGATGGGAAGATTGCAGACTGGCTGCCTGCTCAGCTAGGAGCCTGACCTTGGAGATGCAGAGCTGCTAAATCAAGGCAAAGCCTCCCTGTAAGTGATCACACAGGTTAGCAAAAGATTTAGCGTTGTGCTGTGCAGTAAGAAAAATGGTTTGTAGGAGCAGGTAAGCATTTCTTGAGACGCATTAACTCAAGCAATGACCCTGTGGAGAAGCCAAGGCTCAGGAGCAGCCATGTGGGAGCAAAGCTGTGGCAGATCCATGCCTGGGCAGCTGCACTGCAGCAGGTTAAACAGTTTTGCGCTCCATCAAGCATTAGAACTGACTACCAGGCTTGTTCCTCAGCCTGCTCCAGCCACACATCACATAACCAATGGAGCATGGCTGTCCATCCAAGCACACTGAGCCCATTTCAGCTGCTACATCTCAGCTGCAGCATAACAGGCAGCAGGACGGAGTGGGAGCTTCTTAACCTGCTACAGTTCCAAGGACTGCATGCTTCCCAGAGCATCCAACCAGCCCCAAGTGAAGCTGAGACACCAATAAACAGGCAGCACTCTTCAGTTTCTCTTTCCTCAGAAGTAAAGTGAGTAACAATTTTTTGCATAACCTGTTTGAGTAATAGGAGAATAGAGCCTCCTTGTGCTATGCTGACTGAGCAATGGCATGGAGCAGCAGGAAGCACAGGTTGCATCAGTGGGAATTATGGTTTGCAAGGTAATTACTGATGATAACTGCGGTCTACCAGGGTTGTAACATCATTAGGAGTAGCTGGTGCACAGGAAAGTGATGAAGTGAAGCTGAGCAAGTGAAGTGTTAGGAGCTGTCAAAATCTGTCAGACCACCTGCAGACCCACAGTGTGTCAGTGCTAATTAGAGAGGTAAGAAATTTTTTTTTTAAATAATACAGATCACACAGACCACAACAAAGCAGGGCACAAAGCCAAAGCTTACCCAACCCCTGTAAACACTACCACTGAGAACTTCGTTCCTCCTCTAAGCTCCTGTACCCACATCACTCCCAAGTAACAGCAGTGCCCACAGTTAACAGACAAAAGTGCTCATCATCCTTGGGGCCACCAGCTGTCAACCCCTAAGGACAGCAGGGATCTGGGGCACGGCTTGGCTCCAGGTGGAATCTAGCACGAAGGCAGCAGCAGCATGGAAAAGCTTCCAGCAGGGCAGGCACAGGGACTCTGAGAAGGTCACTCCAGTGCCATCCGAACTGCAGCACTCAGAACTCTCCTGAGCAAGGGGCCGAGCTGGTGCACAAGCAGCACAGGGAGTCAGCAGCCCTCCAGCTCCCCAGCAGCAGGTCTCAGAGCTCAGATACAAGAAGGCAAAACTTTTCCCATGCAGCAGGAGAAGCGGCTGCCCCTGCCCCACAGCTCCTCCTCACGTGCAAGATTGCAGGGGGCAGCCAGCCAGCCCCCGGCTTCCCATCTCTCAGGCTCCAGAATTAGAGCAGCCAAAATGCCAGGCACGGCGTGCCCAGGCCGAGCTGCAGCCATCTGGGGAGCAGGCTCACGTGTGTGCAGCAAAGCCCCCAGCTGTCCTGCGCCGTGCCAACACGCACCCGCCACGTGCGCACAGGCAGCGCTATCATCGCAAGCCTCCGTGCTGCCATTTGGCTTCACTGCACTCAGAGCCAGGAAACCTGCGGCCTGAAAGAGAGGCTGGGACAGCCTGGTGGCTTGGTAACAGCCACCCAGCCTAAAAATGGCCATGTGTCATGCTGCAGCTCGCCTTGCTCATCCATCTGACACAGGAACGGTGCTTGAGTACATGGAGCCCTTCAAATCTGTCCTTGAAAAAGCAGAGTAGGTTGAGATTGAAGTCTGAAGAGCTCAGCTGTGCAAGAACAGTTTCACTTAAGAAAAAAAAACACATGCATTTGCTTGCACATAGATTGTTCAATACAGGAACGCTCCTAAACTGACCTCCCAAAAGCACAAGTGTTTCCAGCAGGATTCCACGCTCCAGGGGACTGAAATAGTTTTGCAGAAAGCCTCCAATCAAACACTTCATAATAGTGAGACAGATCACCCACCTCAGTAACACACAGCAGGAAATACCCAGTGGAGTTCTGGGAAGGCTGAAGGTTTTTACAGGGGGTTGCCAGAAAGCTCAGCCTCCACATTCCCTGCATTCACACTCAAATCCTGTTGCATCATGGCAGGATCAAGAAAGAAGTTGTGCAAGGGCAGCGCAGCCAGGGAGGGGCTGGTGCAGGGGCTTTCCCAGCCCCTCCAGAAAAACTTGGCAGCACTGTGTGAGAAGGCAGCTGGGCAAACCTGGCAGCTGAGGTCCTGGGGAAAATTCATATCCATTTATCAGCATCACCTTCTGAGTCCACACGGTTAAGTTGGAGACTCATTTTCCATGCCATCGCCCTCTACAGAAAATCTAACAAGGCTCCACTGTCAAACCTGTCAGAGTGAGCCAAACCATTTCAGCCAGAAGCTGACCATGTACTGGGATGGGCAGGTTCCTGCTGCTGTACGAAACCCAAACAAGGGCAGCACACGGTGCGCTGTGCCGAAGCGGGGCCTGCTGAGCTGCAGCCAGCTTCCCCCTGCAAAGTGCTTGCCAGTGCCTGTCCTTCACAGCACTTCTATATGACTGTTATCTCTGCAGGGACACTGGGCCACCACCTGCTTTATGGCCAGGGAATCAGGCTTCTAATTGCCTATGAAAACAGCCATATGGAAACGCAGGCTGGAATGAAAACACTGAAGACCCTGCATGGTTACTGGCATCCCATACCAAAAACCCAATCAATCTTTGTCCTTCCTTCTCATTAATGACACGCTCAGCTCCTCCTACTACCCACAGCCTTTCCTAATCTGAACAAGTACCAGATGCATGTGAAGAAATAATATTTATTCTTTGCAGTCCAAACACTATTCACTTCACCATCCCCTCAGCACACAGCCCAGCTGCAGGTGGACCCCACTCCAGAATTACTCCTTTATTTACCAACCCTCCAGAATTGCTCAGCTTTTTCTTATTCTCTTGCCTGGCCCTAAGAACCCACTTGAGGCCCCTTTAATTAGGCTGCACAGGGTGCCCTAAAGGCAACACCACCAGCCCATGCTGTTGTCGCTCAGTCAGCCAACATAAGGGAGGAAAACTGATGGACAAGGTTTGTATGGTCTGCAGTGGCCTGAAAGCCTAACCCCGAGCAATGCTTTTAGAACAGGGAGCAACCAGCAGCCACCATGCTCCCCTTGAAGGGGAAATCTACTGCTGTGTCACACCTGATAAAATAAGGCAGCTTACAGCCAATGCTGACCACAAGCGAATCCCCAGCAGTGCTGTCAGTCCTTCTGCATGGATGGAAGACGTTGAGCAGGAAGGGGAACTCTACTCTTCTGCAGCTTTGTTTTTTCTGCTTGTTTGACTCTGGGTATTCATCAAGTAGAGATGATATGCATTAACTGTTGATATGCTGCAGGTATTTTATAACATGAGAGCAGCCACCAAAAAAGAAAATGATATCTTATCACCCGTTTTATTTAGAGCCCACTCCATTTAGCTTGTTTTAAACAGCATGCCTTAAGGATCATGGTGTTGCAACAGAGCTCCCATGCAGGGCTCCTTCAGCAGGTCACCAGCTTTGGGTGACCTCAGCCATTGCTGCTGATCCTGTGAGCCAAATCCTCCAGATGCTGTAGGAGAGTGAGATAGCTGACATCAGAAGAAACATTTCAGATGTTTGCCACAAGTAATATTGTCAGGAGCACAGACTATTTTTACCAGCCCAATGAGAGGAGAGCTTATTTCCAGCACCACACACTGAGCCCTTGTTTAAACAATTTGCAGTCAGGCCGTGACACGAGCTTCACTCAAGATATGACAACAAGCTGCCCACAGCTGGGAAGTGCTCTGCTTTGGGAAATGCAGCATATCTGTATGGAGCATGCTGCCACATTGCCAAGACCTGGAAACTGAATGCCAGGCAAGATGATATCAATGGAGGCTCAGAAAACATCAACCAAGCCCACAATGGGAAGTAACACCATAAATCAAATTTTTTGGTGGTCTTTCTACTTGATGTCTCAAATCTCTGCAGGTGATGGCCAGATGTCCTCTGCTGGGCTGTTCCTCTTGTTCAGTGTCAGAACATCCCTTGGAAGATGCTCAGTGGCAATGCAGTGGCAAACTGGCAAACTCAGCTCTCAGGTACGCGGATGCAAAAAAAAAAAAAAACAAAAAACAAACAACAAGCAGGAAGATCATCCATTTCCTTGAGGGATTCCCCTAAAAAGGGAGCGGACACCTGCTAACACAATAGGCTGTGAACTTTCCAGAGCTCGTGACTTTGTACCACTCAACATATCAGCATTTACAACCAATGGTGTGCAGAAACGCAAGCAGACCCAGAAGGCAGCTCCAGCCAGGAGCAAGGGCTCTGGCACAGGGTTGGGTGGAGGAAGGCAGTTCCTGGTGCTGCTGAGAGCCAACGGGTTTTGTCAAAGCACTTGTAAATCAATAGCACAGCCTCACAGCTCTGGCACAGAAACCCACCAGCCACAAGGAATGCAGCTGTCCATGAAAACACCACCATGCTTGGACCAAGCACCCATCTGCACCTCTTTTTGCAGAGCCTGACCACTTCAGAGCAAGTCTCACCCATTTAGTGCCTAATTCATTGTCCATGTCTTTGCCTTTCACACTGGAGTGAGAGAGAACATACAGACAAGCCACCCACACAGCTACAGCAAAATAATCATGTTTTCTAGTCCAATGAGCAAACTGAAGGCTCCCATCTTCCATACAGGAGTGTGCCATGGATCAGCACAGGAGGTCCCCATCCTCTGTCCACGCATTCCATGTACACCCACCTGCAGTTTTCACTGTCCTGCCAATATCCCCAATATGCAACCCTCACATAACTCCATGCTCTCCCAGCAGCAAGCTGTTCTATCAAGGTATCCAGGTGCCCAGCATCTGCCACAATTGCAAGACACAAATTGCACAGGCTGTGAAAAAATCCCAGATCACTGTGCACACCACCCTCCCTGTACTTCCCCAGGTGGGTATTGTGCAACTGCACACCCATCTGCATGCAGAGGAGGCTTTGGAAGAGGTGTAAACCAGCACTAGGATAGTGGTGTAAGAAGCAACTCAAGAAAGATGACTGACTGACTCCTCCGTGCTGAATCTACAGAGCCAGTCCCTCTGTCAGTCCACGATTAGCATGAGAAAAGCAAATAAAATATTAAATAAAACTAAATAACGCATTAGTTGCCCCAGGTCTCATGTATATTGAAGCACAGCACACAAAGCAATGGGACATTAACAGCAGCTCGGTCAAGAGCCTGCCAGACTAAGCCAAAATGCTGCATGAGGTCAGAACCAAGAGCAGCAGCAGGACACACTGTTCTGGGGGGCACCTGGGCCCCCACTGAATAGAGTAGGCAACAATTCCAGCATTGGAAAAAATCTGCTATTGCTCCTGAAAAGCGACCTTCAGGGCAGGAAGCAAAGGGAAAGGCTAAATGAGCTTGATAAAAAGACCTTTCTTCCATTCATGGGCAAATTAGTTTCTTGATTAATGTTTTGTGCAAAGCCTCATGAAGACTGCCTGAGAAAGGCTTTACCCATGTACTCATGCCACTGCACCAAGCCCCAGCTGACCTTCACTTTGCATTACCTCACCAACCCTGCCACTATTCCATGCACAAAGTGACCCTATTCCCACCTCCAGCACCCACTGCACAACTGGTGATGGCTCACATCACTACCAGGCTGCTTGCCAGCACACCTCACAGCTTGCAGCCCTCTCCAAAGCCATGCAAGCAGCCTCCCAGCCCTGCATGCAGCCCTGCGTGCTGCTCCATGACCCGGCCAGCAGCTCTGCTATTTCACACGCAGCTTCCTGCAGCACTCTGAGGGGCACACCATTTAATCCTAGGCACTTATTGACATCTAACTTATTTAACTAGTCAAAATACTTCCTCGGCACTCCTTTGTATTGATAGAGGCAGATATTGTATCCCTGCCAGCAGCAGCTACCAAGGGGTGCAGAGCAAATGCTGGGAGCAACAAGCTCTGACACATCAAAAGCAAGCTGCTCCACTGCCTCACTGCTGCCTTGTGCTCCCAAGCAGAAGCAGCAATCACACCAGTGCCATGGCCCCACGTTGCCAGCTGCCAGGTAGCTCACAGCAGGACCAGCAGCTGCTGCTGAGGACACGTGCCAGTCCCCTGCTTTGTCCTGCCAGCTATCCTGAGACAGAAAAGGCTCTGATTTGGATTTAGGTGGTCCTGTGCAGAGGCAGGATTTGGATTCAATGAACCTTGAGGGTCTCTTTCAGCTCAGGATATTCCATGATTCTGCAAATCAGCCCCGAGAAGGGACAGGACTGTGCGTGTGTGCCTGCCTGAATAACACAATGCTTTTAACACCAACTCGCATCCAGCAGAGCACAACTCACACATCGCTCCTGTGACTGGAAGAGCACAGGACAGCCGTAGCCTGAAGAAGGCATTTTGCTGCTCTCATGCATTTACTTCAGCCCTCTGGCACAGTCTTTCAGCTGGAAACTGTCTCGGAGATTTCACTAGAAAAGAGGATGGAGGACACAGCACAAAGCACAAGCTATTAACAGAAATGCTCAGGACAAAACAACATCAAGGTATGACAGGAGAAAGCTGGCAGGAGCCAGATCTCAGCATACACACACTCAGCCTCCAGAAACAAGCACCCAAGCACAGCAGCCACTTGCACTTCCACTACAGCATTGACCACACCAGGAGATGACTGTCCCTGCAAACAGGACAGAAGGAATTCCACTGAGATGAGAGAAAAAGCACTCCTCCTCCAGAAGTGTTCAAGTTACAACAGCAATGGCCTTTACTCCTTGTTTTAAGGCCAGGTTTCTGCTGGTGCTCCCCCACAGCCAAGCAGCAGGATTGGGAAGGACCCTGCAAAGTCCTTTCCATTTGAAGGAACGAGCACTGATCTCAAGAACTCAAGTGCAGCTACTAGAGAAAGTTCTGCAATCCTCTGGTCTGCAGGGACCAGTAGGGTCATTCCTTCCCCAGTGAGCAGAGGCACTGTCCTGCACCTGGGCAGCATCACAAGCATGCATCAAACAGATGGTAACTTTTCCATAACACTTCTTGCTGCTGTAGGGCGTTCTCTGGTTCACCAAATAGCAGTTTCACGGCACCTGTGCTCCTGCTGCTCTCAGTAACTCACAGGCACATGGCTGGAGATCACAGAATGGCCAGGGTTGGAAGGGACCTCAACGATCATGAAGCTTCAAACCCCTGCCACACGCAGGGCCACCAACCTCCCCATTCAATACCAGCCCAGGCTGCCCAGGGCCCCATCCAGCCTGGCCTTCAACACCTCCAGGGATGGACGGGGCATCCACAGCCTCTCTGGGCAGCTGTTCCAGCACCTCACTACTCTCTCTGTAAAGAATTTCCCCCTGACATCCAACCTCAATCTTCCCTCCCTCAACTTAAAACCATTTCCCCTTGTCCTGCCATTATCTACCCTTGTAAAGAGTTGAGATGAGCATTGAGAAACACAGCCTTCCCAGGCTGATTATTTTTTCCTCCTTTAAACAAGCTGCGCAATTCAAGGATGAGTTTTCACTGTCAGCATGGTGTTGAAAGTGGCCATGCCACTGAAGTATGACAAATCATCCAGGAAGTTACCAAAGAAACAGAGTCCATTTGGCACAGGGTTTGAGTGTCCTGAAGCTGGTGGGAATAGCAGAGCAGAGTGCATCACATGGATGCTGGCTCTGATTAACACAAAGAGGTTCAGAGCTGTTTAACAGCCACCATCCTCAGCCACAGCATCCATGCACGTGGCACTGACAGAACACTGATACCTGTGAAGATATCCAAACAAATAAGAAGAAAGCACACAAACTCACTCTCTGATCTGGATTCTGGAGACCAAGCAGTGAGTGCTTTGCTTTTCAGTTGATTTTACTTGACCACAACCATTCTCTAAGTTTGTTACAGAAAGAATAACTAGAAGAAATTTTTATACTACTGGCGCCTAAATCCTTTATCACATTTAGAAAAACACCTTTTTGCATTTGTGTCCTACTTGCTCTAGTTCCAGAAGAAGAAAAATCAGCATTTACTCTTCCATTTAAGCAAAGCTGCACTAAGTTCTGGCAGTCATCACTACCTTTTCTTCTCTTTCCTGAATGCACCCCTTCATATGCAAACACAGGAAAGCAGAAAGAAAAAGAACAGATTTATTTTTCCAAAAGGTGGCAGAAGCTGCAGCCCACGGCTAAACCCGCACACCCAATGGTGCCAATGGGGAAACTAAAGGCAGTGTGCCAAGCTCTAACTTCTGCCCCATTTCCACCAGACACCACCAGTGCTTCACTCCACACAGGTTACAGACAACGTGCTTCCCCCATGAGAAGTGCTTCCCTTTTTAAAATCCCATCTGGTTAAATTTTTACCTCCACAGCCTCACCAGACAGACGTTTCCACCAGATGATTAACAGGCATTTCAACAGAGATGAGAGTTTGCCCACACAGTGAACATAACTCAACTCCCACAGTTGCAGGGCAGGTATCTACCTGCACACAAGCCATCGAGTTAGCAGCCCCATGCTTTCCATACAGCTACAAAAGATTTCAGAACAGCACTTTATCAGACATTTCCTGTCTCTTCTGTTCCTCCTTAGGCCACATCAGCAATACCAAACAGAGAAAGAGGAATCAAAAGCAGCAGGGGCAGAAATACTTTCAACGTTCACAAGCAGCACAAGATATCATACAGAAACAGGCAACGGAGAAACAACAAGTGCTTCCTACCTACTCAGGATGGTCATTTGAGCTCTAACTGCATCCAAAGGATGACACCCAGCAGTGCCACCTGTGTACAAGTTGCACAGCATGAAGCAATCCCACGCACCGCTGTTTGTACTGGAAGAGCAATCCCACAGAGAGCTGCTGGCCCACGTGCAGCCCTGCTTCAGATCCTCGGGATGGGACCCACGCTGCCCTGTTCTGGCAGCAGTACAGGAGCCTTCAGAGCAGCACCAGAGCCCAGCTGGTGGAAGTGCCAGCTCCTCCCAGCTTCACACAGCCATAGAGAACTGCTCTCACTTTTGTCAGGACTTTTGTCTTCCCAGAGACACCCAGAAGTGCCTGGATTCATTTCTTCCCTTTTTCCTACTTTCTCACCTCTGGAAATGAAGCCATGACTTTCAGAGCTCTCGTACAGCCGAGCGGTGACACCTCAGCACCATCTCAGCCAGTTCCAGGCTATGGACAGTAGCGAGAAATTGGCCGAGGTATTTCAACACTCTAGATTTTCTCTTTGGCTTTTGGAGGCTCTCATTTCCCTCTTGACCACTCACCCACTATGACAAATCTTAAGCGTTTCTAGAAGCAGGGCTTGTTCAATAACAGTGTTAAAGGCAAAATGTGAAAGGACAAGATGACAGCAAGTATATTTTGTTACTGTAGATAAGCATGTGCCCTGAGAGGCATGTGTGTGTTCCCAGAAGAGTGATTTTACAAATAACAACCCTTAGCCCAGCTTCTCAAAGCCCTCGTGCCAGGAGTTCACAGGTCAGCACCGCATGTGTCATGCTGACCATGGCTCTTCTGTTTCTCACACCATTAAATTCACAACTGACAGCCCCAGACAGCACAGCCTCAAAATCAGTCTCATGTCAGACCCAAGCTGGGAGAACTTACCCCAGAACTGCTGTGGAAAACAGCGTGTTAAGGTGGAAAGGAGCCCTTATTTTTTAGCACTGTGACTGACACCCACCATTTGCACTGTGAGTGTTGCTCAGCATCACGAATATCCCACAAAGGCTGGGAGAATAACAAGAAAAACCCTCACTAAGTTCAAATGAGAGCTGCACGCTGCATGGCTTCACTTCCAGAGGGGAGAGTGCCACATGAAGGTTTCTGAGCAAGGCTGAGCCCGCTGCCCCCAGAACGGCTGGCAGCTCGGGCTGCCCAGGATCCTGCCAAATGGCTCTGTTTGCTGACACACCTTTACCACGATGAGCTGAAGTCATTTCACATCTGAGCAAGTTAGAGAATGTGTTTGACTAGTGGGGAAGTAAATACTTTCCACCATTTCACCTGTGTAAGCTACAGTAACATCAGTGCTATTATCTCTAGGCAGCAAGTGCAATTTTCTTCTGCTGAAGCAGCAGCCATATGGATAGAAACTTCCACATGAGCCAAGCTCCACATCTGCAGCTGTAACAATACTGTAGGAACACGTTTCTTCCTGTAGCGTGGTTGTTACAAAACACCCCTGTGACAGCCACACACAGCACAGACAGCTCTTCGGCTGCACAAAATTACTGACAAGCAGGAGAGCTCTTTGTAGTTAGAGCACTTGGTATTTTTATCACAGTGACAGGAGGGCTCCTGAGCTGCACACAAACAAGTTACTGCATCCTAACCGACTGGGTATGCTTCAGTTTGGTTCCGCACAGCCCCGTGCAGCCATAGGAACACAGATGCAGTGCAAACACATGCTTCTGAGGTGTGTGAGCACACTGCACTGCTGTCAATTCAAGGCACAGCTGCGGTGCCAGCTGTTGTGGTGCAGCAGAGCCTTAGTTCTGGATGCCACACATCACGAGAGAAGCCCATTCTCCATCACGATACAAATTTCAGCTTCGTAGGACTTTTCCAACTATAAACTATTCCAGGAAAAGATGAGAAAATAAAAAGAACAACACAAGCACGCTTCACTTTTCTTCCCAAAGGCAGCACTTGATAAGGCAGCCTTTAGGACAGTGCCACTGCATTACAAACCACCCAGCACTAAGAATCAACACACCGAGCTCAGGATTTTTTTACAACCTTCCCATCACAGGAGCAAAGCCTGCCAGCCCCACGGAACAAGGAAGCGAGCTGAATTTGCATCTCAGCCGTTCCTGACCCCACATCCTCCACCCACCCCTTCCTACCTGCGAGGGCACGGCCTCACACACGCCTTCAGCCGGGCACAGCCGTGTAGGAGCGCTGGGCATCTCACAGCACAGCCCAACTCACGACACGGAAAGCCAACACCTGCTGCAGCACCTACGGAGCTGAGCCGTCCGCCGTTACCGTGCTTAAATTCCCTCAGCCGCAATCAACACTACGTGCACACCTTGGCGATACGTTCGCCCGCTTCCTAGGTAATAATAAAAGAGCTTTACCAATAAAAAGCCACTTTGTCGCCCAGTTTCTTCTCGCCCACGTTCCTGTCCAGGAGGTTGTAGCAGATGTTGGTCTTCGCCCCTTTCATCCACTCGACGAAGATCTTCCCCTTCGTCACATCGAAGTTGTACCTGAGGAACGGCCCCGAGTGCTGCTGCTTCCAGTAGAACTCCTTGGCGACGTCACCCCAAAACTCTACAAAAGCAACGGGCACAGCTTACAACCAGCGAGCCGAGACGCGGGAACCGCTCCGTACCTCGGCGGGGACGGAGAGGGGCGGCGAAGCGACCCGGCGGCGCCCGGGGCTCCGGCGGCGCCCGCCCCGCGCGGCCCTCACCCTGCGGCTCCTCCACGGAGCGCCGGTACAGCCGCCGGTAGTCCGGCAGCGAGGGGACGTGCGCCGCCGGCAGCAGTTCGGGCCGCGGCCGGTACAGCCGGGCCTGCTCCTCGGGCTGCACCATGGCGGGCGCCGGCGGCTCTGAGCGGGAGCGCAGCGCCGAGCCCGCTTCAAAGCGCGGAGCCCGGGGGGCGGAGACGGCGGCGCGGGGCAGCGCCCGAGCGGCTCCGCCCGTCGCCCCGGAGCCGTTGGTGCCGGCCGGCCCGGAGCAGGCGCGGGGAGAACGGGGGCGGCCCGCCGTCGCCGCGCGTGTCGCCTGTCGGCCATGTCGCTCCGTCGGCCGCGTGCCCCCAGCGGCTGTGCCGCACTGTCAGCCATGTTCCGCCGCCGGCCGTGAGCCCCCCTTGGTGGTGTGGCGAGTCGGCTGTGCGTCCATCGGTGGAGTCCAGTCGGCCGGGCGTGTCCCTCTGTCAGCCACGTCCCCCCATCAGCCGTATCCCCCCGTCAGCCACCTCCCCGTCGGCTGTGTCCCCAAACCAGCCGTGTCCCCCCCATCAGCCATCTCTTCTATCAGCCATGTCCCCCCATCAGCCACGTCCATCTGTTAGCCATCTCCCCCATCAGCCACCTCCCCTGTCAGCTATGTCCCCCTGTCAGCTATGTCCCCAGACCAGCCATGCCCTCCCCATCAGCCATCTCCCCCATCAGCCATGTCCCCCCAATCAGCCATATTCCCCATCAGCCATTTCCATCTGTAAGTCATCTCCCCCATCAGCCATGTCACCCTGTCAGCCATCTCCCCCATCAGCCATTTCCCCCATCACCCATGTCTCCCTGTCAGCCACATCCCCCTGTCAGCTATGTCCCCAAACCAGCCGTGTCCCCCCCATCAGCCATCTCCCCCATCAGCCATTTCCCCCATCAGCCATGTCCTCCATCAGCCATGTCCCCCTGTCAGCCACATCCCCCTGTCAGCTATGTCCCCACACTAGCCATATCCACCCCATCAGCCTTCTCCCCCATCAGCCATGTCCCCCTGTCAGCCATATTCCCCATCAGCCCTTTCCATCTGTTAGCCATCTCCCCCATCAGCCATGTCCCCCTGTCAGCCATCTCCCCCATCAGCCATCTCCCCCATCAGCCATTTCCATCTGTTAGCCATATTCCCCATCAGCTCTGCCCCCCTGCCAGCCCCACCATGTTCACAGTGTCTCTGCCATCAGTTGTGCCCCCCTGTCAGTGATGTCCCCTCACCAGTGCTGTCCCCCCATGCCAGCGGTGTACCCCAATAGCTGCCCTGTCAGCAACATCATGTCCCCATCAGCCTTGTCCCCGTGAGCCGTGTCCCCATAGCCGTGCCCCCCTCCCATTGCCATGCACAGGAGAACACTGCCAGGACGTCCTGTTTGAATTGCCCTGAGACTTTGAAGATTTCTTCAGCACTGATGGATATCATCCCTGCCAATGAAAATGCACCACGTCAGGGGAGCCGCTCGCTATGGGCAGCTTCTGTGGTACTCAGTGCTGGGGCCAGGAACACCCAGAAGATAAAAAACCAGAAGCTCGTACATGGCACATATTCCTGTCAGCTAATAGGTCCAGTCTATTCTGGGATCCTTGGTATTTTCCATGTCCAGTGCACACCCTGGGAGCATTGTGTTGCTACCACAGACAAATCCCCCGGCACCCAAATATCCACCCTCTATATGGGCAGACATGGCACAGGCACAGCCAAAGATGGCAAGGTGTTTCCTTCACCAGCCAGCACTGTCATTACTTCCATGTTCCCTATTGCAAAAACATGTTTTTGAAGAAAAAAAAAAAGAATAAATTCCTGCAGCCTGGGTGCTGTGGCATGGATATTTTAGGAGCCATGGGCAGCATATCTGGAGCCCCGTTCAGCAATGCTGGTGTGGGTTGAGGCCAGAGGTGTTCTTGTGCTTCAGCTGTGTTCAGGACCCTGCCTGCTGGGGTTACTTCACCTCTCACAAGGCACCTGCAAATAGGAAAACTGAGAATAGCCCCCTGGACCTGCTTTCCCATGCAAACACCCATGCATAGGGCTGAGAACCACACCGCTGGTCAGAGCCAACCTTAGCATAGACATGGCCCTTATCAGCTTTCATTTTGATAGTCAGTAGCTGAAATATGGAAACACTCTTGTCTCTCTGCGGGGATATTCTAGGCTCCAGGGCAAGGGCTCCTGCTGTATGACCACACTTTGCTGCTTCAGCTCCCTTGGCTCCAGAGCAGCTTGCATCCAGCTGGGCTCCTGCCCTGGAGCTGGCCTTTGGTGGGGCAGAGTGCTGCAGGGCGTGCTTGGAACTCACCGTGGAGGTGGGGTTAAATATGGGGACACACATCTCACCACACATCAAACTCTTCTGCATTGGCTGCAGGAGGAAATTTTAACCAGCACTGTGATAACAGCCTTTGGGCCCTGCTGGGAGTTATCAGTGCCTTTGTTTGCAAATGGGGTTGCTTGATACTGCTGTGGCTCTGGGCATTCTGGGCTCTTCAGTTCCCTCCTCCTTCTGGCATGGGGAGCTAAAGTGGGTCGGTTTGGGCAGAACCAGGCCTGAGCCATTCCTCTGCTCACAGGGATGACAGATGGCTGAATTTCAAGCTTCAGAGAGAAGCTGATGAATATCAGAGCCTGATGATTTAGCCTTCTGCAGAGTGCATGCAATATATTCATAATCATTTTGCATGTGGATGAGCTTATAATGCAACCACGGTTCTAAATCAAACCCAGGAGACACATTACTGCTGTTTGCCTGAGCTTTCAGAGTGATTGAGCCACAAGAAAATGCCTTCCTGTCTCCTAGATGGGGCCAATTAACCTTATAAAGATGCTCTCCCCTCTCACAATGGCTTGTTTGTTTATTTGGGCTCTGCTGGTTGCTGCTGTTTTCCATCTGGATGATGGAGCTCAGAGAGATATGGTGGACACCAGGCATGCAGAGGAAGGTAAACCAAGCTTGGGAGAGACTGCATCGGTCTGCAGTGCACTAAGAGAGGTTGAGGTTTAGGAGCTGCCTTCCCCATGGGGTTTCATCCGTGTCCCAGAACTCCCATGGCAGCGACGTGCCCTCTGCTGCTGAGCTCCAGCCCTGCAGGCCTGCAGTGCCAGCCATGCAGGCACCAGAGTAGGCAGTGACAGAGTCTGAGGTGGCAGCCACACAGGGTCTGTAGTGACAGAGATTTGCAGCCCCAGGGGTCAGTGATGCGGGGCCCCAGGAGTCAGCAATGCAGCCTCCAAGCACAAGTTCATGACAGCTATGCTTCATGGTGCAGCACATCCCAGCCATGGCATCCAAGCACACACATCTCTGCACTGTTCCCTGACGCCCTCTGCTTTTGCCCTAAGCCTGGAGCGGCCTGGAGTTCAGATGCACTGGAAAGTTCCTCCAGCTCCCAACATTAAGGCCACTAGCTGGCTGCACAGGGGTGACCCAGACCTGCATCCTGATGCCTCACTTGAGTTAGAAGCATGGGCTGGAGTGAGAGTATCTGCTTGGGCACAGGACACAGCAGCCCATCCTACACTCAGGCAGCTGGGGGTGGCAAAACCACACCAGTGCTCTGTGGGACCACAAGGGCTGTGAAAGCACCCTGCAAGCAGGTCTGCTTCTTTCTTTTCTTTTTTTCTCACTTGGTCGCACCCCACCACACAAAATGTGCCTATTCCCATCCTCTTGGGCTGAGCTCAGCTCAGAGAAGCCCCTGCTGTTTTGTGGAGAAGATGGGACAGGGCACGTGGTGGTGGTAGGAGAGAAGTCTACAGGCAGAGCTCCAGCCAGAGGATGCTGGAGAAGGACCTGGCCACAGCAGATTTCCCTGTGGTCCCTGGCAGCCCTGTCCCCAGCTGAGGGCTGGAGACATCACTGAGGACAGCTGATGTGAAGCCCACAGTCATGGCTGAGCCACCCTACCTGGTTCTGCTCCACAAGTCCTTGGCTCAAGATGCAGGTTGTTTCTGTAATCATCTCTGTGGCTCAGTTGTGGCACCATCCCACCAGTCTGGCCAGGTCTCACATTTGCTTCCATCACTCTGCAGTCAAAACATCTCCCTGCAAAAAGCATTTGCTCCTGCATGGATATGGGTGCAAGAAGGGCTGTGAGCACAGCTGGTCAGGCCAATGCTGCTGGATGGGAACTCTTTCATCGCCCAGGACATCACAAAATGTCAGGAGCTGTGGTTGACATGCCCAGGGGCTGTAGCAGGCAGTGGCCAAGAAGTACGTGGAATAGGAAAGCCACCACTTAAGGTGGTGGCTCCAACACATAAATGTGAAGACAACTTAAAAGAAAGATTTTATTTCAGCTTTTTTTTTTTTTTTTCATAGAGATTTTTTATTGTTTATTTTTAAACAGACTTGGTTTAGATTTTTGTTTTCTACAATAATTCAGTGTAAAAATCCCAGTACAATATACAACAGTTTGAACATTTGGAATAAGAAATCCAGCTTGGGGAGACACGTAAGTTCAGCTAGGTTCTAACACAGGTAGGAAATTCTCTCCACCCTCTCCCAAGTTCACCAGCCAGGAAGGCATTTGGATGGGAACACTTTACAGACGTCACCCCTGCCCCATCCAAACTCTGGCTGCCTGTGTTGCAGTGGGACACATCACTTCAGGAAGGGGCAAAGACCCTGCTCCTCCATGGGGTGGTCGGGAACCTCCAGCATTGCAAGGCAAAGTCTGCATCAAGTGAGCCAGCTGGCCCTTGTGCGTGAGGGATGTAGGATGCTCTGAGAGGGTCCTCCAGGAAGGTCCCTCGGGGTCTGGGGCTCCCACAGGATGGAGAAGAGGTCTGTCCTCCCCTAGGCAGTGCCAGCAGTTTGTGCCCTGCTGCAGTCAAAGGTGGTTGGGAGGGAACAGCCATGCCCCTGCATGGCCCAATCCAAGGGAAGGAAAATGAAGGTGATGAAAGGGTTGCTGGCTTGAGGGGCTGAGCGGTCATCTCAGGTTATCTCACTGGCCTGGGATCTGGCAGTCCTTCAGGAAGCCACTTTGGCTTGGCCCATGGTACTCAAGCAACTTGGGATGGTCCTGCTTGAGCAGCCTGGAATGGTCCCACTCAAGCTACATGGAGTGGTCCTGCTTGAGCAACATGTGAAGGCCATGCTCAAGCTACACGTGATGATTCTGCTTAAGCAGCCTGGCGTGGTCCTGCTCAAGCACCAAGGAGTGACCCTGCTTGAGCAGCGTGGAATGGTCATGCTGGAGCAGTATGGGATGGTCCTGCTCCAGCAGCATGGAGTGATCCTGTTTGAGCAGTCTGCAGTGGTCCTGCTCAAACAGCACGGGGTGGTCCTACTTGAGAACCATGGAGCAAGCGGCAGTGATGGTTCTTCGTGTCCTGCAGTATCACAAACACTGCATTCAAATCCATGTCTGGCCTTTTTTGACACTCTTGGAAATCCTCCAGTGTTTGGAGAAATCTAACAGATTAAACAGGTGAGTGCTTCAATGGATTCCAGGAGACTCTGACTGAGCTCCCTTGTTCCAAAGGGTTATTGCTAACGAGTCAGAACCAGTGACTTCAGCTGAGTTCTGTAATCTTCCAGGAAATCCTCCCACTTCCCCAGTGACCAGTTCCAGCTGTACCAGCTCATGGGAGAAGTGCTTCCTGATGTCCGGCAAGAATCTTTCAACCTGCAAGCTATGGCTATCACTGCTGCCATGCAAATATCTTGAGCAGCAGGGATGGGGTGGGAGGCTGGCTCTCCATCCAACCTAGCCCCACATCCCATTCCCAGCAGGAAGGGCCCTGCTTGCAGCAGGGATGGAAGTGACTTTCCTGGATTGCTGAGGGATGGAATACAAAGCAAAGGAAGGAGGAAGAGAAGGTGGCAATAACAGCAGATGTGCTAGGAGTAAGAGAAGGATGGAAGAGAGAAAGAATTGCAGGAGGACGGGCTGAGAGAAGACAGAAGGCAGGATGGAGTTGGGAGGTGAAAGAGAATGAAAGGATGGCAAAGGAGGGAAGTGTGAGTTGGGTAAGGATGACTGGAGGTCAGGAAGAGGTGGAGGTGGGAGGTACTTAAAAAATGAGGAGGAATAGGGAAGTGGGAGAGTATGAGGAGAAAGTGAAACTGGGAGGTGAACAATGATAAGGGATGGTGAGATAGCAGGAGAAAAGGTATGAGGAGAGACAGGGCAACTGCCAGAGCTGAAAGAGAATGGGGAAGGATGGAAGCTGAAGATGGACTGGAGGGACAGAAACTGAGGTGGAAGAAGAAGAGGTGAGAGATGGAGGAAAGAAAAGGGATGGTGGAAAGCAGAGGAGAACTAGATACAGGAGATGGAAAGTGAAGGATGACAAAAAGACTATGAAAGGTTGCAAGATGATAAGGAGAACTGGACCGGTATGAAGTGAAGGATGAGGAAGAACAGGAGGTGCTGGGGCATGGAAAGGGATTGGGGACAACAGGAGCTGGAGGAGAATGAAGGAGAAAAACAGGCAGTAGAGGAAGATAAGAGATGAGATGGTAGGTGACAGAGGACAAGGAGGGGAGAGAATAATGATGAAGAAGAGGTATGAGGAGATGATGGGAGATCACAGAATATCACAGAATCTTTAGAGTTGGAAGGGATTTTTAGAGGTCATCTCGTCCAACTGTCCTCCAATGAAAGGAACATCTACAGCTAGGAGAGAGAGAGGAGAGATGGAGAGGTGTTTAAAAGTTAGAGAAAGACAAAGATTGGTGGGAGATGGAGGAAGATATGAGAAGGTGATGGAAAATGGAGAGGGGGTCAGAAACGTGGGTGTGAAGGAAGAGGAGGCAGGGTCAGGAGATGTTGACAGCTGGAGGTGCAGGGCAAAAGTGGGAGGTGAGAATGGATTTTTAGATGGGAAAATGGAGGAGGATGGAGGGGATGAGGAGAATGGAGGAGGTAGAAGTGAATGGATAAAGACAGGAAGGGGAGATGAAATAAAGCAGGATGTGATGATGGTGGGAGCTCATGGAGGATGAGAAAGGATGGTGAAATGTTGACATGAGGAATAAGAAAGGAAAAGACAAGGTGATGGAGGATGAGGACAGAGGAGACAGGGTAGAGATGAAGGAAGAAGAGATGAGATGGTGGAAAGTCAATGAGGATAACAAGGGATGGGATGTGGTGGGAGATGGAGGAATACAGGAAGGATGAATAGGATGTGGTGGGTGATGGAGAAACACACTTAGGAGAGATGGGCAATGGAAGAACGTGGCAGGGAAGAATGAGATGCAGAGGTGACAGATCACAGGAAGGAGTGAGAGGACGTGGTGGCTGACAGGAGCACAGGAAGAATGGAGACATAGTGAGTGATGGAGGAGCACAGGAAGGATGAATAGGACATAGTGAGTGATGGCAGGGAAGGATGAGATGCAGAGGTGAGGTAACAGGTCACAGGAAGGAGGAATGGAAGGTAGATGATGGTAGAACACAAGAAGGGACAGGATATGGTGGGTGATGAGGGAGCAAGAGGAAGAGGATGTGGCAGGTGATGGGAGAACAGAGAAATGAAGGATGATGGAAGGAAAGATGAACAGAAGGTTGTGGGTGATGGAGAAACAGTTAGGGGAAATGAAACATGATGAGTGATGGAGGAGCATGGCAGGAAGGGATGGGGAACAGTGGGCAACAGGAAGGTGGGGGGATATGGTAGAAAATGAAAGTGCAGAAGAAAGGTGGACTGTGGAGGGCAGTGGAACATGGGAAGCAGAAAAGAGATATATGGATGATGTAGGAGCAGAATAAAGGGGTATGGGATATGATGGCCAATGGAAGAGCACATGAAAGTGGAAATCGATGTGACTGAGGATAAAGGAGAATAAGAAGAAAGGATGGGACGTGTTGGGGGACTGAGGAGCAGGGACAGAAAGGTTGGAATACAAAAGATAGTGAAGAAGCAAAAGGAGGAGTGTGACACAGGAGGTGGTGGGGGAGCTCAGGGAGGGGAAGTTCCCAGGAAGCCTAGGAGGGGCTGGGATCTGCATGTGATGAGGGCAGGAAGCTGGGGCCGTGACATGGGGTCTGTGTGCAGGTTGGAGTGAGCAGCTAGGCAGGATGGGGCAGGGAGGCATGAGAAATGCCAGCAACATGAGAACATGGAGCTAAGAGGTGTCTGTGTGGGGTGAGAGTCCATGAGGGACGTGGGGGTAATGGCAGGGAGCCGTGCGGCACAGCCACAGTCAGCACTTTGAGATGGGGAGCAGATGGGACACCAGGAGTGGACAGCTGGCAGGGATACTGGGGACAGGACCTCCCACCCCATGCTGCCCCCCGCAGCCTGGGAAAGCAGCACCGAGGGTGTGGGAGAGGGTTTGCAGGGCCTTTATTCATCACACGACAAGCAGGCACAGCACAGGGCGGGCAGGTGCTGTCATCGGGGCAGAGTGAGCCCTTCATGTGACCTTGGGGCAGGGACAGGGACTGCGGAGAGGACGGGGGCAGATGCTGCAGGGGCTGAGGCCAAACTTGGCACCTCCACAGCAGATTAATTATCCCCATCTCCCCAGGCTTGGCCAAAGCAGCTCCCGCCTCTCTGCAATGCTGCCTTCACAAAGCCCCTGCCATCCCCTGTCCCTGTTCCCATCCTCGTGGGTAACACCCAGCACCGCTATTTACAGAGTAAGACAGAACTGACTAATATTACAAATAATTAAAAGGCAGTTGTAAAAATGAGAAAGAAAAAAAAAACAAAAAAAACCAAACACATTCCAAAAGTAGAGTCTTTAAAAACAAAACAATGCCTAGTTTTCAAGGAAAATGCTAAAAACCACCCCGAAAGGATCTATGTACAGCAGGAGAATGCCGGCGGCAGCGCCGGGGATGTGAGGGCAGCAGGCAGGGACGCTGCCTGGCCTTGACTGCTGGTGCTGGGGGCAGTGCCTGCCCCACGGCTGGGTGACAAGGACCTCGTGGGGCCGGCCAGGTGCCCTCGGAGTGAAAGGCCATCGGTGCTGGGCCATCTGGCCCTGGCTGATGCTGGTGTGTCCGGAGACACAGGCAGTGAGCAGCCATCGCGGAGATGCTGACGGAGGCTGCGACGTGGCAGTGATGCAGCCGTCCCGCTGCGGGCAGTGTGAGGCTGGACGGGAGGGGGCAGCAGCTGCGGCAGCAAGAGCAGTTTCTGAGTGTGGCTGCGAGATGACAGCACAGAGACAGCGCACAGAGCCCCTGGAGCGATGTACACAACATGAGAACAACGCCCACAGGCTCTGGAGCAGCGTAGAGAGCCCCAAGGGTAACACACAGAGCCCCCAGAGCACCGTTCACAGCCCCTGAGCAATGCAGAGGCCTCTGGAGCTGTGTACAGAGCCCCCAAAACAGTGTACATAGCCCCTAAAGCAATGCACAGACCCCCAGGGCATTGCACACGGCCCCAGAGCCATGTGCAGAGCCTTTGGGACCATGAACAGTGTCCCTGGAGCAATGTACAGAGCCTCAGAACAATGCACAGAGCCCTTGGGGCCATGCACAGAGCCCTTGGGGCAAACGTACACAGGCTCAGAACAATGCACAGAGGCTCTGGAGCAATGCCCAGAGCCCCCCAAGCAGTGCCTGCAACTCCAGCAGGCACAGGCACCTGCAGGCAGTTCCATCTGTGCAAATCTCTGCCCAGCTCCTGGCACGCAGCTCAAAAATAGGTCAAGCAGCCACCTCGGAAATTGCCCTTCTCACCCAGCACAAACACTGCCGGGATGCTGTTCTCCTCCCTCCCTGGATAAGGCTTTTCCCCATGGTGATGACCCAACCTCCGGGCGGTGGAGGCTGCGAGCCACAGTGCAGCCTCCCAGCCCACAATCTCTTAATCCAATTGGTACATCTCCAATTTAGCTCATTTCAGTACGTTTGGTTTTGTGTTTTTTTTTTTTTTTTTTTTTTTTTTTAAATGCACTTGGTTTTACATTGCAGGCTGTTCGGAATTGGGTAGAGCCAAAAACGGATGGAGAAATTAAAAAAAGAGGGAGGAATATGTAAATTCAGCACTTGGAAGAACAAATAACTACAACTGGCCCCGGGCAGGGAGGCGGGCGCTCAGCAGGGCTTAGGCTGCAGGGGGGGGGTGTCCCACACACGTGCATCCAGCACCCGTCCCAGGAGCTGGATGGGAACGCCTCCATGCACCGCCCAGCCCAGGGACCCCCCCGCCTCTCTCTAGCACATGGCTGATGCAACCACCCTGCAAGCAAAGCTGGCAGGGATGCACCTAGCATCGGCCATGGGGCGGATCCATCCGTCAAATCCAACGCGTTTCACCCCTCCCTGGACCAGCAGCATCACAGCCACCGCCTCGCATGGCAGCTGTTCCCTTCATGGGACCACCGCAGGGACCCGGTGCTTCCCATCGTGCCTGTGCCACAGCCACCCTGGTGGGATGCCTCACTGCTGCTGGCAACCTCCGCCGCCCAGCGCCCTTCAACATCTGCTTCTTAAGCATCCCCACGAGTGAGGGGATGGTTAGGAGACAGATGCATCCCCAAGAGGGGCCCCGTGGGCGTTCTTGGGGAAGGAGAGTGGGAAGCAGGCCAGGCTGCGCGCCGCATCTCGCTGTCCTCACTCACTCAGCGGCCCGGGCTTCTCCTCCGCCCTGGGGATGTCTATGGGGTGCAGCCTGCACTTGGAGGGCGAGTGGCGGGCGGCGGAGCGGGACGGCCGGGCAAAGCAGGAGGTGAGGGACTGTGAGCTGCAGTCGCATGCCATGTCCTGCAAAGAAAGATTGAAGGGCAGTTAGAGAGGGTTGCAGCCATCCCCATCACACGGCTTGGCACGTAGGGGCACCCTGCACCTCATTACCTCGCTGGCCATGGCTGAGATGAAGTCAGGGTCCCGGGGGAATGCTTCTTTGCTCCCTTGGCCAGGGGACATCAGCTTGGGGTCCTCACAGCTGCTTTGCTTGAGGACTTTTTTGCTCAGGATGCGGGAGGTGTTCTCAGTAGGGTGGTAGGAGGCTAGGCTGGGATGCTCGGTCTTCTTGGAGCCCTCCTCCCCACCACCAGCATCCTTCTTCTCTGGGGGGGCCGTGGGGCTCTGCGCCCGCCCACAAACATTCCTGAAGAACTCCTGCACCAGGCCATACTTGGGAGCCTCAGCCTTGGCCCTGCCGCCCTCAGGGCAGCCTGGCTTCCAGATGGACTCGGTGCTGCCCGCGTGCTCCACCACACTGAAGAGGCTGGACAGGCCATCGTTGATGTTGCTGAGGACGGGGCTGTCACGAGTGGTGGTGGAGCGGGCCCAGGCAGAGCCATTCTGCTTACCCTGGTGCAGGTTCCAAAGGCTCCTGTCCTTGGAGGCATCCAGCTTGGAGGAAGACCTCCGCTGCAGCTTTGGTGAGCCGTACTTGGGTGAGCAGCAGGGCCGCTCGATCCTGGCGTGCACCTTGTCCAGGGAGGTGGAGATCTGTTTGCCACGCACTGAGACGAGCGAGGAGCTGCGCGGGGACCAGCTCTTGCCATGCAGGCTGCCGCGCGGCAGGTCTGTCTGCAGGCCCACGCTCACCGTCTGTGTGGTCTGTGTCCCCACGTGGGCCAGCCCCACGGTCTGGCTCGAGGTGCTCTTCACTTTCCTCTCCAGTGAGCTGGAGCGGATGGCCTGTCGCACACAGTTGGTGATCTCCTTCATGTCGTCACTCATGTTACCGGAGATCTCCAGGTCGTGCAGCGAGGGAGGGAAGCGGGGCACTGGTGGCACAGTGCTCTCCCCTGTGCTGCCATCGAGCAGCTCTCGCTGCTGCTTGGAGAAGTTGCACAGCCACTGGCTGTATGTGCTCTCTGCCCTGGCCGACTCCTCAGGCTCCTTGGGCTTGGCCATGGTGAACAAGAAGCCGGGCTCGATCATGATCTTCCCCTCCTTGTTGTGCACCACAGCTGCCTCCAGGCGCCGCACCACAGGAGGGCTGTAGTAGATGCGGATCCCTGTCTTGTCAGGTGCTGTGTAGCTCCTCTGCATCTGCTTCTGAGCTGGGTCATGCCCCGAGAGGCTGCTGGCCCGTGAGTAGTCCCAGGAGGAGATGCCCAGCTTCTCCTTGGCCAGGCTGTCGGAGGCGGGTTGCTCAATATTCACATAGGTACAGTTAGGGGGAGGAAGGCCGGTGCTGTCCCGGATCCCGTTGGGCAGCAGCTGGGAGGCTGCAGATGACTTTTTGCCTCGGGAATGGTCACCCAGCCCAGGCACAGTCTTTCCAGGGAGGTAGGGAGAACAGTCGAGCAAGCTTTCAAACTCTGACATGGAGGAAACGGACTTGGTCCTGTGGGAGAAGAGAGGACAGGGTTCAGCATTTGCCCATCCAGGCAGAGGGACAGGGTGATAAGGTGGGATCCTGGAGGCATCACCCCAATGGGACCCTGCTGGGCACCCAGCCCTGCTCAATGCCTCCAGGAAGACAATCCTGGACCACAGTGGTGTCCAGACGGAGCTGGAGGTCAATCCAGCTGTGAGAGCCACTGATACCCTCCACATCCTGGGGATGATGGCCGATGGCCACCACCATGCTCACCTTTTTAAGTTGGTTCCCTTGGCATCTTCTTCAGAGATTGTCTCTTTGTCTGTGATTTTTTCATTCAGAGCCTAGGAGGACACAGAAGCATGCTCTGGTGGAGTCGGGCACAGGACCACAGCACACAGGTGTGTTGAGCAGGGACTGCACCCTGCTCCTTTCCAGCAGCACCTCCCCAACACAACCAGGACCTGCACCTCACTCCCAAAGCTACACAGGGCTCACCCTGCCCACAACTATTTTCTTAACAACTTTCTGAAGCCCCTGGGGCTTGGCACAGCAAGATGAGCCATGCTCTCTGCTGTCTCCATCTACTTAATTTCCCCTTGCAACTGCTTGAGACTGCTGTTCAGGGAATGCTGTTGTGGGGTACACCCAACCTCCATCTGATTTTTAGCATAGACCTGAGCTAAACAGGAAGCCACAACACATGTGGCCCTCTCTCACCCACCTCTTTCCAGTTGCTGCCATGCTTCTCCATTTCAGAGTGTTTCAAAGCCCATGGGTTGGCTCCTTTCTGCAACTGGAGAACACATCCGTCACCCAACACATGCACAACGAGTAGGGGCAGATGCTGAATGACACATGCATGGGGACACCATACCTGGTTGAGTTTGTTCTGCAGGTCCTTCGCTTGCTGCTCTGCCTGCTGCTGCTCTTCCTTGAAGCGGGCCAGCAGCTCCACTTTCTCCTGTTTCCAGTTCTTTTCGCTGATCTGCAGCTGCTTGGTCAGGTCCATGACGGCGCTGTAGGATTCAGCCAGGAGATGCTGATGCTCCTCGCGCTCCCTCTTCAGTGCCACCTTCCAGTCTGGTAGCGTCCGCTCTGTGATGCCTTTGCCTGCTTTTGCCTCCAGCTGCAGGGACACAGTGTTGGCAGCCACGTGCCAGATGGTCACCCAATGGGATGGAGGCTGAATGTCCCCACCAAAATCCTGACAACCCTGAGAGGGTGACATCCCTGCGGGGCTGGCAGAGAGCACCCCAGGGATGCTGGTGGTGGCAGCCAGGATGGCATCTGGAGGAGGGGTACTGCCACTACAGAGGCTCTGCTCACTTCTGGGGAGGAGAGAGGGGAGCTGGGGACTAAAGATGGAGACTATAGAAAAACACAGCCCAAGAAGCGCTGGCATCACTCTCATGAGCAGATGCACAGCCACAGGCTGCTGCCAGAATGGCATAAGGGAGCTGCAAACTGTCATCACGAGGAGCTCAGGGCTGATGGGACAGGAGAGGAGGGCTTTGGTGCTGTTGCAGCCTGGGGTAATGAGCACTGTGCATGACCAGAGCACGCTGAGTCCTGGTACCATCCTACCCGCCCTAAACAAGCCCATCAGAGGAATAAAGTGCATCCTCTGCTCCCACTGCAATTTTCATGCCAGCTCCGTTGCTATAGAAACTCGCCTGCTAGAGTGGCTGCTCATTGTGATTCCTGCCGTGCCATGCTTCCTCCCAGCAGCCAAGCTTTGGCTGACAATCGGGCAGCCCCCAAGCCCCACGTTCCCCCCACCCCAGGCTCCCACCTGGGCGATGTGGCACTTGAGCTCGGCGCGCTCCATCTCCCAGGCAGCCTTGGCCTTGGTAAACTGCTGCTGCAGCTCGCCTGCACCACGCCGCTCCTCCCGCAGCTCTGTGCACAGCTCCTTCAGGGTGACCTTCATGTCTGCCAGTGTCTTGATGCACTCGTTGGGCTGTCAGGGACCAGAGGTGAGCAAGGGGTGCCACCTCGGTGCCCCAGCTCCACATGCTGCCACTCCCACATTACAGATGTGAGATGCAGGGCACGAGATCCCCCCCTACCACCCAGCAGTGACACTCAGTGGGGAATGATTCTGCCCACTACACTCACCGTGTTGGGAGTCCAGGCATCCCCAGAGCAGGTCCTGTTGTCTGCCTGCTGCTGTGGTGTGAGCTCCTCCTCTTCCAGCAGCATGTACAGCTCCTTCATGCTGTTCACCTGCAGGAGATGCCGTGGGCAGGTTGCTAAGGACTCTAGGCAGGGACTGGCGACAGCTGAGTGCCCTACTGCCCCTGCCCACAGTACCTCCAGGAAGTCATCGCCCTCGCTGTGCATTATCTTGCCCTGGCGCCAGCACTTGAGGAACCACTTGAGCTTCATGAAGAGCAGAAGGAAGCTTTGCCTGAACTGTTGTGACTCCTGCACCAGCAGGTTCTTCTCCTGGCTCCAGAACTTTTGCTCCAGCCGCCTCTGCAGGTTGAGGCTCTGCAGTTCAAACTCACGCCGCAGCAGGGCTTTCTGGTGGTCCTCCTTCAGCTGTGGAGTGATGTGCTGAGCCACCAGCATCCATACAGACTGCTGTGCCTCCTCCCAGCACCAGACCCCAAATTTCATGACTCTGGCTCTGCCCAGGGGGAGCTACAGCATCCCTGGGACAGTGGGGTCATAAAGGCAACAGGGGGAAATCCTGCATGGCTCTACACCCACGTGCAAAGATGGGCAGGCTCAGCCCCCACGTTTCTTGAGGACTGTTTTGAGTGTCTTCAAGCAGATCACCAGCCTGGGGATGGCCCAGCTGTGCTCCCAGGGATCCTATCTCCCGCTTACCTGGCAGATCTTCTGTGAGAAGTTGTCCACCTCGTCCTTCCGCAACTGCCTCTCCTGTGAGAGCTGCTCCTGCAGCCCCCGCAGGCTCTCATTGGCCTCTGACAGCACCAGCTGCAGCTCCTTCATCTGCAAGGGTATGGAGAGGGTAGTGGGTGCCCACCAGGCAGGGCTCAGCATCTCTACATAGCTCCTGACCCCGCATCACTCCCACTGGGGCACCAAGCTCCTCCTGGGGCACCTCCAACCCTCCAGCCCCACTGAGGGGACACAGCTCTTGGTCCACTCTGGGACGGGTGGCTTCGTACCTCGGTGGCATAGGAGTCGTTCTCGTCAGGCCGACAGGTTTTGTAGCTCCGGGAATGTGCGGGGTCCGTGTCCTTGGTGTGGGTGATGCGGTAAGGGTCGGCGTCCCTAAAATCAGGCTGCTGCATGCGTGGGCAAGTTAATGAGAACAAACCAAAAGAGCGGGAAGAAAAGAAAGCCAGAAAACAAAACAATGGGTTTCCGAAACAGTAAAGAACTACAAGACAACAAAAAGGATGATGAGGAGAAGGAACTTCATCACCATGGCGGGAGACAATGCGGAAACCAAAAGGAAACACAGGATGAGACACGTGGCCTGGATTGTTTGGGAAAAGGAAGGGAAAAAAAGAGAGAAAGAGGGAAAAAATGTGCAAACACCAGTTATGGTGCCATGCAGTGACTAGGGGGGACCGGGACCTGGGGCTGGTGGGACTGCAGTCCAGCAGCATGCAAAAAAATAGGACTCTGAACAAGTGAGTGTGCTCCAGAAAGGGGCTTGTGCCAGTGATAGGACCTATGTCCCCAATCACGTCCCCGTCCATGGCTGTCCTGGCAAGGAGGGCACGGGATGCTCGCTAGGGATATGCTCCCCATCAGACCCAAATTTGCCTGGCCATCTCTGCTTTGCATATTACCCTGCCTGGGAATTATCTCAGTGCATGCCATGAGGCTTTTCCCAAGCTGGCTGCCTGCAATTCAGGGGGCTCTTGGGATGCTGCCCATCCCAACAAGCACAGAGCATCAGAGGAGGGGACACTTGGCTCTGCAGGGAGCCTGGTGGCAGTGGAGGGGAGCAACTGGGCCACCAGCCCTGCCCGGGCAACTGCACTGGGGTGGGACAGCACTGCAGCCACGCAGACTCCTGCCACCACCTCCTGCTGCACACACTCTGTTGGAGCAGAGTCCTATCTTGTCCCAGGTGCCACGGCATGCAGCAAGGTGAGCATTAGTTTGGGGATTGCTCTGGAGAGGCACGAGGAGGGGTATGTTACGGGTTGGGGTTTGTTCTGTTAAAGCAGGAAGAAAAAGGCAAAAAAGTGGCAAATAAAGCAACGAGTGCTGCGGGGCGGCCATGGGGCGTGGGAAGGAGCCCCGTACCTGCAAGTCAGAGCCATGCTCCTTCTGCAGCCCCTCTTTGGTGGCCTCGTGGCTGCTGGAGTAGAGGAAGGAGCCGGAGTGCTCCTTGAGGCCGCTGGAGAGGAGGTCCACCTTCCGCATGAAGCAGCCCAGGTCCTGCTGCAGCACACCCAGCCTCATGAGGAGCACATTCATCAGCTTGGCATCGCTGGGGCTCTCGCTGCTGTTATCCAGTGCCTCAGCCAGCAGCCCCCCCACGCACTCGTTGTCCAGGCACACCTTCAAGCTGGAGGTGAAGCCATTGGCATCTGAAATCAAGATGTCGATGGCTTTGCTGACAAGCGCTGCTTGGTCCCGGATGCCCAGCAGGGTCTCCAAGTCCTTGGCCTTAAGCAGCTTGGTGTTGGAACCGCCGTCCAGCACCCTGTCCTGCACCTCAGCCTCACTGCCACGCTCATCCCTCCAGCCAGCAGTGGGCACGCACTGCGCTGAGTCGCCCGCCTCAGCGTCGGTCTCCAGCATGGGCCGGGTGGTCTGGCAGGAGGCCAGGTCACAGCGCTGCAGGTTGGAGAGGAGAACCCGGTTCTCGTACTGCAGCTTCTTCACCTTGCCGCTCAGCTCACTGATCTGTACCTTAGCCGTGGCCAGTTCTTCCTGCGAGGGCTCGCTGACCACTGAGCAGCTGTCCTCTGACAGCGTCACATCCAACTCGTGGTCCGACTTGTATTTGTTGAGCTCGTTCAGCAGGAGCTTGTTCTGGTCCTCCAGCTCCAGCAGTGAGCGGCGCAGCAGGTCGGCCTCCTCCTCCACAAACTGCAGGTGCCGTCGCAGCTCTGCCACCGTGTCCCCCGCGTCCCCGCAGGCCGAGGTGCAGGCCAGGAACCGCAGATCCTGCCCTGGCAGCTCCCTGTCCCCCTGGCCCTTCATGTCGTCCATCTCAGCCCGCAGGCCGCGGTTCTCCACCTCCAGCTCCACAATCCTGCGGCTGAGGATGTTGGCTTCTTCCTCCACCAGCTTGAGGTGGACCTTGAGCTCAGCCTCGCGTGAGTGGGGTGAGTCGGCAAGCTCCTCCACGGACAGGGAGCTGTCGAGGTCCCCGTAGAGGGACCTGTATTTCAGAAGCTCCTCCTTCATGCCATCGTTCTCCTTGGCCAGCTTGGTCAGCTTCTTGCACATCAGGGCCGACTCTTCCTTAGCAAAGTGCAGCTGGCACTTCAGGTCCGCGCTGTCCTCCTGGGGACAGGGAGGGGATAGGTGTTAGGGTCACAGGCTGAGAGATAGTGGCTCTGAGGGACATGGAGCACAGACACCGAGCTGGGGATGCGGGGACCTGGCCCCTGACACCACCCGAGATGGGGAGGAAAGCTGCCAGATGCTGTGGGAGAAAATCCCAGCCACCAACAGGTTTCCGCTCCCTCTGCTTTGTAGTGGCAGAGCAGCCACCTTACTGGGACACAGTGACAGTCGCAGCCTGGAGGGCAGAAGCAGCTAAAATGTGTTTGTTTTTTTCTCAAGGGCTGGAAGCCTCCCATGGTCCCACCCCTGGCCCAGCCCCTTTCCTCTCAGCCACCCGTTCTCACCACCACTCTGCACCTCTTAGCCCCAGCTAAGCCCCCGGCGCTGCCCAGGCTCCTTTGCTTCCCCTTTGCTTGGAGCTGTGCTCAGGCTGACTTTACTTTTATCAGTAACCAGCTCTGCTCTTTGCTCTGAGAGACCATTTCTCAGCCATGGAAAGGTTTCTGGACAGAGGACCAGGATTTCCTGACTCCCAGCTTGTGACTTCCTGTCCAGTGTGGTCACTCTGGCGTAGTGACTGCCTAAGGGGGACCCACCAGCATCACCCACCGAGTGGCACCCACCTCCAGCTGCCCTGGCCTCCAGCACTCCGATGCCCCCCCAGCATGGCAGAGGTGCCCACAAAGCTCCAGGAGCCACGGAACATTGTGGTGCCTCCATCCCAGCAGGACTGCCACAGGTTTGGGGTGCTGCTTAATTCCCCAAAATAGCCACAGGGACAGCAGGGGGGGGGGTGGCATCATGAGGCCACTATCCCAGCCAGGCAGACATGACCTCAGTTCCTGTTTTTCCAGGAAAAAAAAGCTGCAGCCGGGCACTTCCCCCTGTCCAAGGCACAGCCAGAGCAACCAGCAGTACCTCAACTGCTCCTTGCGCTGGGGACAGAGGGGACAAAGCTCGGTTTTAAGTTGTCTTCCCCCAACAACTCCATTTTCTGTAATTGCCCAGGACTGTCAGGCATGAAAGGAGCCCAAGAAGCTACCAATGAGTCACAAATAGCTTTGCCTGGGGGCACCCAGTCACATTGCACAGGAAGCACACAGGGACTGGGGGACGCTGCCAGCCTATTGGCACCCCAGGAAGCTGAGGCTGGCTTTGAACCTCCAGCACTGAGACACGGTTGTGTCCCTCTGGTGCTGCCCTTCAGCCTCATGTACCTAAACTGAGGGCTCTGGGAAGGTGACAGCATGGGAAGCAGGGAAGCAGGGGGGTGTTTCCCTGCATTTTGTCCCCATGTGGAGTGGGATGTGACAGCAATGGCACAGTCACCCCAAAAATCCTGGGGTCACCATGACAAGCCGACTACAGCTTTATGGGGCTACCTCCCTGCCCAGGCTTTAGGGGAGCAGTTCTACTCCCCAGAATAGATCCTGTGGCTGCCTGCCTTTGGAAGAGGATTTTTGGGGTATTAAAACACTCGCATATCTATCACCACAATGGCAACTCTGCCCCTCTGAGCCCTGGTAACAGCATTAACGTCTCACAGCAGCTCAGTGCAACCGCAAGTGACAGATAAAATCCCCCAGCTGCCAGCACAGCCCCTCCCCACACCCGCCCAGCAGCCTGCACAGGGCAGGGATGGTGACAGTGGCCTCAAGCTGCTGCCATGGGACCCCAGGCCCCTCAAGATCACTTGGCCACTGGCACAAGCAACAATGACACGTGGAAGGGGTTAAAGGCACCACCTGCCACTGGTACTCCATTGATAAAGGAGACAAGGGACCCCTGAGGACAATGAGGATAGCTCAGCGCATCAATCCCAGCCTTGTGCAGGGACTGGGGAAGGCAGATGAGCTCTGAGAGGAGGAGATGGCTCTGCCCTGCTCAGGATTTCCTTCTGTGCTGGGTGCAGTGGCTATCAACTGGCACCACGGCCCATACCTGCACCGATGGCTTCTTCTCAGTCTTCCCAATGGAGCGAGACCCCCTCTTCTTCAGGGAATTCTGCAGAGGGAAGAGGAAGATGTCACCCACAGCCAAAGCGTGGCACCTTGCTGCAGATGGACAGAGCAACCAGGACTCCCAGCCTGGGGACACCGCAGCCAGGGCGCTGCAGAGTGCTCCAGTAGTTTGGGAAGGGGCCAGAACACTGGTGGGATGAGCCCCTGGTGCTGGGGGATCCAGGGTGCCTGACATCATGTCACAGGATTTGGCCAGAGATGTCCCTTGCAGGCATGAGGGCAAGTGGAGAGGCTGAGTCATGGGCCGGATGGAGTGGGGAAACCCAGGCTGGGATGGCTTCGGGGTATCCTGGCTTGGGAGCAGGAGCTGGAGCTCCTCCATGTCTCTCCCCTGCCCACACGCAGCAGCAGGCACATCCCAGCTGCCTTTCTCCCATCTGCCCAGGGATGGGGCTGCAAATGGGGACCTGGGATCAGCCACGAGTTGTCACACTGCTAGAGACAGTGGCATCTGGGCAGAATGGGACACCAAGATCCCAAGCCTAAATCCCTCAGCAATTATCCTCCAGCCGCTCTGACGACCCCAGCACAAAGAGCGCTTGGCAATGGCTGAGGGCTCCCAGTTTATCAGTGAAGCAATGCTGGCCCTTTCTCCAGGGTCTCTGGGCACACAGGGGACAATCCCCAGGCTAGCAATGACAGCTGAGACATGGGGAGCCCCATACAGGAAAAAAGAAGAAAACAAAAAGTTGACCTGTTCCCAGTCATGCACTGCCCTGCTGTGCCCTGGTGGGTGATGCAATGAGGCTGAAGCTCCTCAGGCTCACAAGGCTGGGGCTGCCCCAGGCACGTTCCCATGCTGGCGCTGAGGCCCCAGCAGCCAAAGAAAGCAGCTGTGAAATGTAAGCTGCTGCCTGTGCCAAGGTGCAGGGCTCCAGCTTTCCTATTAAGGCTAAGACCAGTGCTGGAGCTGCTCGAACCCCACCCGGGGGGTGGCTGTGCCACGTCGGCATTGCTCACCCCGGCTGTGCTAGGGACAGGCATGCCCTCACCCCACAGCATAGTGGTTAGGGGACACTGCGGTCCCTGCACCCAGGATAGAGCTGGGGGGCGGGGGTTCAGCCCAGGGGATGCACTGCCCATCCCACAGCAACCCAACCACAGGAAAACCTCTTGCAAGTGAGAAATAAGCGGCCCCTAGGGGCAAGCCCAGCCCTGCCCAGCCTGCTGCTGTTTGCATGCTGCTAACAAGCTCTGCCAGTGTTTCACATCCTACAGCAGAAGGGAGGAGGCGGCTGAGGCTGGTAACTCACCCTGTTAACTCGCTTTCCTAATTAGCGTTCTGGAATAAGTGAGTAACCCCAGTGCCTGGGGAAATGCCCTTTCCAAGGGCGGATGCAAACGCATGGTGCGTGCTGCAGAGCCCAGCAGGAACTGCAGAAACACAACGCTCTGTCCCCGCAGGGCTCATCTATGGTCACAGCCAGGTTTGTGCCCATTAGCATCCCACCAGCACAGACCTGCCAGCCTCAGGGAACTCAAAACAACCGCAAGCACACAGAAGCCTGTCCTGTGCCAGCCAGCAGCAGCCCACTGGGGCTCACATGTCTGCAGAAGAGACACCTCCCATTCTATTCTCACAACCCACTGTCCCTACTCCCGTTCCTACACAGGCAGTGAGGGCAGCAGGGCTGGGCGATGGCACCACATCCTCTCTGGCACACTGCCTGCAGCTCCTCAGGGACCCATCGCATCCCAGGCAGTAGGGAAGTGGGTTATGAGTGCTGTGATGGATTACATGCCTGTGCTGTCACTACGATGCCTTTCCTGTCACCAAGAAAGGATGTCTCCTTGCTGCATGGGGACCAGCAGCACTCCTGGCCAGGAGCTTGTCCCAGACTAATGGCCCTGGAGTCCTGCATAAGTGTGCATGTGGATTTCCAGGCCACACACAAAGGAATCACGTGTGCCAACTATGCCCCAAAGGACAAGCCTTTGGACAAGCCCAAAGGAGCAGCGTGAAGCTGTCCCCACTCACGGGCAGTCAGGGCACAGCCAGCCCTGGGTGTGGTGCTGCCCGCACACCCCAGCATCACTCCACACAGAGCAGCACCACTCGGGTTTCATGAGCATCTGCAGCACGGTTTGGGTTTCAGCGATATGAATGCCCCGCGGCACCAGGCCAGGACACCTGCTAGGGGCTGAGCCTCGGGGTCACCCCCTCCACATGCCCCCTGTGTTCCCCTCACCTCTCTGAGCTTGTCCATCTCATTCTGTACCACCTGCTTGGCCAGCTCCGTCTCTATCAGTCGCTGGCGCAGGTCCTCGTTCTCCTCCTCCAGCCTGATCCTTTTCTTCTCCACCGCCTCCAGCTCATTGTGGAGCCGCACGGAGACATCCTTGGCCACCTGGGGACACAATGGGGCTGTCACTGGGCTGGGTACAGCATGCTGGGACCACAGCACAGGGGCAGGACCTCATGGGCACCTACCAGACTCAGACAATACCCATGGAGATCGCCATAGGACCCTTTGAAGCAGACACCATGCCAGGTAATATGCCACATGTGTCGCCTTTATCACCACCAGTACTCCTGCCCCTACCTCAACTGGTCAAACCCTGCTTTCCCCAAGCACAACGCAGTGCTGTGGGATAGATGACTGTCAGCTTTTTGTGCTCTGCTGTGCTGGAAAGCAGCTGCTGCATGGCTGGGAGGGGAGAGGAGCAGCCCCTCGGGAAAGGAAAGGCGAGCTGCTGCATCGGGTTACGGAAAAACCGCACAAGAGCCCCCAGAGCTCAGTGAGTCCCTTCTGCAGCCCCTGTGGGGGGCATTGCTCAGGGTCAGCATAGTGCTTGGTTTCAGGCTTCTCTGTCACCTCTCTCCAAAATCTGAGCTGCTCCTTGAGCCACTCCCCAGCAGCGGAGATGTCCCCTGCTGCCACCACTCCTTCTGGCAAGTGATCAGCAAACACAACTCAGCTCATCACTGGCTGGGGCAAGTGATGCGAGGCCACCTCAGAGCCATCACCTCATCCCTGTTCCAGCCTGGGACCTCGCAAAGTTCCCATAGTGACCAAGAGGAGAAACAGCTACCAGGTCCCCAGCTACAGTGGAAAACTGTGTCCCAGCATCTCACTTCCTATCTCACCCCAAGCTGCTTTGGGACAGATCCCGCTCCACCCTCTGGGCACTGCCCCCAAGGGCACCCCCCGAGCATCACCTTGACATCCTGCTCCAGGCTGTGGATGAGCTCGCCATCCACCTGGCCGGTCTGTGCCACACGCAGGCTGCGCCGTTCGGCCTTGCGCAGGCGGTATTGCAGGATGCGGCACGTCTTGCTGGCCTGGTCCAACTGCTGCCGCAGCTCCTGCAGCTGGTAGACGTCCTCCTCCATGTAGACGTCCCTCATTTCCAGCATCTCGGCACGCAGCTCCTCAATCTCATCCTGCAAGGAGAGGCGTGTTGGAGAGGTCAAAGCCCACAGCCTGCAGCTGCCCCATGTGCCCATAGTGTGCACCCCACAGATGGGTGCTAACAACTGGGGGTTTCCTCCTTTCCTCTCATGGCACAAACGACATCATTATGCTGCTGTGCACATGGTGGGATGCCTGTGGAGGTAGAGGATAACACTGGGCCACATGCACCCCATGCACACCCGATCAGGGGGAAACTGGTATCATGTGCAGCATGTCTACCTCCAGCACAGGGATAACAGCACTGAGGGAGCAGGCAGAAGCACCCAAAGTGGATCATAAAATAACTGAATTCTTGAGTTAGAAAGGGATCATCGAGTCCCACCCCTGGCTCCACCCAAACCCAAACCCTATGGCTGAGGGCGCTGCCCTCCGCTCCCTGTGAGGAGCTGCAGCCGCCATGAGGCCTCCCCTCAGCCTGCTCTGCTCCGTGCCCAGCAAACACAGCGACCCCAGCCGCTCCTCTCACACAATGAAGCCCTCAGACCCTTCCCCAGCTCTGCAGCCCTCCTCCAGATGCTCTCTCACAGCTTCATGTCCTTCTTATGTTGTGGCACCCAGAGCACAGCAGGACAACCCCTTCCCTTGCCCTGCCAGCTGCGCTGGGCCTGGTGCACCCCAGGGGACGGTTGGCCCTTCTGGCTGCCAGGGCACCCTGTGACTCATGGACAACTTGCTGCAACCCCCAGCCCCCCTGTGGGATGAGGATGTGGATGTGAAATCCCACATGAGCCCCACAGAGCTGTGCTCTGGGGAAAGGGGCATTCTGTAGGGCTCAGGGGCTCCCGGTGAGCTGAACACCACGTGTGTCGCTGCCAGCACCTCTCGTATAAATAAACCAAAATAAAAGAGGGAGATGGGGGAGGGAAAGGATTCGCCGTGGGAGCAGCCCAGGCAGCAGTCACAGTGAGAGAAATGTAGGTCGCCTTGGAAAAGATGTGTCAGAAGGAAGGAGGCAGGCACGGAGCGGAGAGGCAACGCAGGGACACGAGGGTGGCTGCCAGCGCTGGGCCCTGCGGCTGCCCCGCTGTTTGCCACCAAGCAGCCACTGCCACGGAGGGGAGCACAGAGCTGGGTTGGCAACACACACAGCGCCTGGAGCTGCCCCAAATTTGGGTGACAGCCACTCTGCCCAGCTCCAGCACAAAGCCCCAGCTGCATTTTCCCTTTCTACCCCCCCCCCCTCCGAAAAACAAAGCCTGAGGGCGGCAGCTGCGGGGATCAGCCACAGTCGCTCACTGTTGGCTTTTGCAGTGAGATGGCAAATCGGGGACGTCACCGAGACAATCCCCGATTATCCTCGAGCTGCCGGCACCACGGCAGCCGCGTGGCTCTGTGCCGGGGTTCTGGAGTAAGCAAGAACCAGGAGGTGACCCTCGGAGGGAGCTGGGTGCTCCGGGAACTGCCAAGACTGCCCTGCTGAGGGCATCGCTACAGGCACATCCCTGTTCTAAAACCCCCAGGCACAAAGAACAAGGATGTACAGCGCCAGGAGACATTGCTGAGAAGGCTGTAATGCTCCCCAGGGTGACATCCCTACTGGAAACCCCACACTGACCTGGGGAAATGAGAAAACCTCAGAAAGCCACGCTGGTCTGGGAGCTGCTTGGGTGGGTTTGGAATGAAGTCGAGAGCTTTCGTGGAAAAAATGCTTTGCACAATGCAGGTGGCTTGCGATGGGGCAGCAGAAAACAGCCACCTGCAAATAGGGTGAGCAGATCCTGCGTGGCAATGTGAGCAGTTGAAATAAAAATACCGCCCTGATGCTTCACAAAGTGCCTGCGAGAAAAGAAAGAAGGCTGAAATCAGCCTGGTCGGGTGGCTCAGGAAAGCTTCACCACCAAAGCTATTTGAATGGTGGCCTGAACAGGACTTCGAGGCAGCTGAGGTGCTGTATGGGACACTCCCTGCAGGACACCCTGCAGTGCTAAGCCGAGGTAATGGGATTAGGATCGGAGAGCAGCAAGATGCCAGCAGGCTGGGGGCAGCTTAGGGCGGCTGTGCTGACACCCTCTTTGGACAGAACAGCCCACCCTGACCACCCTGCAGCTGCACCTCTGTGGAGCTGATGTGCATCTTTGCAAAATGCAACCAGAAAACACAAGTTGAGGCAAGGGTAAAGCCAGGAGCAGATGAAATGCTTGAGAAACAGCCAGGATTGAGGACTGGCACTGCAAAAACACTGTATGTGGTGCTGAATACGGCATGCCATGGAGGTGAGGAGGATGCCAAAAGACATGATGCAGAAGCCAATGCCTGGCTTGTATTTGCAGGAGACAAACATCGCCCATGGAGGAGCACAAGATAAACACCAACCCGCGAGCCTCAGAGCGACCGCATCTTTCCAGTGACAGCCCCAAAAAGCAGCACAGCGGGAGCCTCATCTCCTACAAGCAGAAAGGAGAGCAGGATGCAAAGCTGATGATGCAAATGACAGCACTGCTGGCTGCTGTGCTGCTGGCAGCACCTGTCCTGCCATGGTTGGCAGCATTTGGCTCTGGGGCACAGCCAAGCAGCAAGCATTGAGCCCTGGGGACAGCCCTGTGCACACACTGAGCCCCAGCACAGGATGAACAGAGCGAGGAGGGGGTGTGGGCGGGGGGCTGCAATACATCCCCATCTCTGTGCAGAGCTGGGAACAGCAGGAGAGTCCACAGCGAGCCAGGACCAGCACCCTGCAGCTGCACTGGTGTTACAGGACATGCACGGCGGCTCTCAATGAACTCCAAGCCCTCACTGGACAGAGGAGGGAACTATGCTATAATTCACTAGGGAAAAAAATAGGGAGCCCCCCCAGCAAGAGGGTCCTGGCACACACCCCAGTCTACCACATGATGCAAGGTTGGTAAGGGGGACCCTGTGTGATGCCTCACAAGGGTTTCTTCAAGCTCTCCGAGAGCACAGCAGCCACCCTGCTCATTGTGCCTCACAGCAAGACAAATCCCAGAGCTTCCCAGCTTTGCACCTGCCCCCATAAATTACCCTGCACACAGCTGGGGGCTCACTGCTGGCTGGGCAGCGGTGATGGGCCAGGCGCTGCCAAGCCCTTTGTGGGGCTGGGAATGATGAAGCCCTGGGGCTCATTCCAGCACTGCTGGTGTTTTGCTGAAAGCCTCTGTCAAATTATTTTTTTCCCTCTAAACCTGGGGAAATCGCTGCTGCAGGGAGCAGGAGGAGAGGCATGCTGAAATATATACGTGTGTTGGGTTAGTGCAGCCAACGAAGGAGCAGCACGAGCTGGCAGCTTGCCCTGCCCAGGTGCAGCACCGCAGTGGCACCATGCACGGCCCCGCTGACAGCACCCAGTTCATCCCAAAACCCCCAAAATGAGAATTTTATCCAATTCTAACCAAGTGATATTTCACCTGTAGCTGTTCCAGTTAGCACTAGGATGTGCTGCCTCTGACAGGTCAGACAGATCGGTGCCACAGGGGAGGGGACCCTCTGCAGCATCCCTGCATGTTGCATCACAGGCCAGCCTAATCATCTGGCCTAGGGTTGGCCTTCTTGGGCTCTGAAGTCCCAAATCCATGAGCACGCACAGCTCCTCAAATCCTGCTGCAGCCCAGCTCCCTTTTCTGCTCCTTGCTGGTCACAGACTGCTTGACAGCTTCTGCTTTTTTTGGGAGCACCACAAGTGAGCATGGCTGCAGTTATTGATCAGCACAAGCCAGGAGAAAAGAACTGACCCCGACCCACCAGCATGGAGGATGCAGGATGCTCAAAGCACTTCCAGGAAGATTTCACATCTCACTGCTGCTTCCCCACCTCCCTGGGACTGCAAGGGGAATATGGGCACATGGAGGGGGGGTCCAGAGGGCAGCGCTGCCACACACAGTGGGAGTGGAGACACCAATGTCCCTACAGCCCTTCTGGACACCGCTCCATGCCAGGGCTGCTCCTTGCAGCAAAACACCCCGAGCCCTGCAGCCTGCCGTGATGATCACGTGAAGATGGAGGAAGCAATTGCACGGCCAGCCGGCGCAGCAGCGTTTTCACACGCATTCTTGGAAACCGGAGGGGCCTCATCTGTATTTTTCCAGCTCTCCGTAAATCAAAGCCCTTAAGCTCTTGCTGCTAATTCTGGCAGGAGTTCGGACACCAGCTGCAAGCTGGGGCTTTGCTAATGGACAAAGGGCTCGGCCAAGCATCTCCAGGGTGTAGCACCCAGTTCTCACCTCACCACAGCAAATCCCACATATTCCCAAGCTCTGGCACTGTGAGGCAGATCTGGCGAGTTCCCACCTGCCACACTAAAGGGATGCTACCGAACACAGCACCGACACTTGGCCCCTCTCAAGGTGCTGTTGCAGCTTGGATGGTGGCATCAATGTCTTACCCAAGCAGCACCCTGAGGAAGAGGGGAGGATGCAAAATGCCTGCAGCCCACCAGGTTACAGCAGCAGCTGTGACCCTTTCTATCCCCTTTCTGTCCCCAAGACCCATGTCCCCAAACTTGCCCTGGCATCACTGTGTGCCCATCAGCCAGCTGCAGGCCTGGAAAAAGGCCCCGGGGAGTCTGGGGCCCTTGTGAAGAGCAAGCACAGGGACTGGTGGAAAGAAATGAGCTGGAAAATCTCCCCCTGGGGACCTGCCAGTGTCAGGAGGCAGAGAGGACAGTGGCAGCCTCCCACTCTGCGCTGTACTGCGCCATGTCATGTGCTGGGCTGTGCTGGGTTTCTCCAGGCTGAGCTGAGCTTGGCCCTTTCAGGCCATCCCATGGCATGACAGGTTGTGCCAAGCCAGGCTGGGTTCAGCACTGGCTGTGTTGTCCAGCTGAGCCACGCCATGCCGTGCTCAGTGATTCTGGGCTGAGCAGTGCTGGGTTGAACTGTGAGCCCTGTGCTTGCCTGTGCCATATCCAGCCACGCTCAGGGATGTTGGACCATGCTGTGCAGGGACCCTGAGCCATGCCCAGAGCTGCTGAACTGCACCATGCCCAGGGATGCTGTGCCTTTCCCAGGAATGCCCAGAGATTCTGAGCTACACTTTGCCCAAGGATGTCATGTGATGCTGCACCCAGGCCATACTGTGCTATGCCCAGGGATGCTGTATTATGCCCAAAGATACCCAGAGATGCTGGGTCCTGCTAAGGGATGCCCAAGGATGCCCGGAGGTGCTAAGACACACTATGACTAGGGGATGCCATGGGATGCCCAAGGATGCTGTGCCCTGCCCCAGGATGCCCAGGTACTCTGTGCCCAGAAATGTCATGTCCAGGGAGCAAGTACAACAATCACAGAAATGCCACGTTACACCCAAGGATTCCCAGAGATTCTGAACTATGCTACGTACAAAGATGCTGTGGCATGCCCAGAGGTGCTGTCCCCTACTCAGGGGTGATATGCCATGGGATGTGCCCAGGGATGATGTGCCATGCCCAGCAATGCCACATCCAGAGATTTTGAGCTGTGCTGTGTCTGGGATGCGTGGGATGCTGTGTCCTGCGCAAGGATGTCGTGAAACGCCCAGGGATGCCATGCTATGCCCAAGGATGCCATGCCTTGCCCAGGGATGCGGCTTTCACTGTACCCAGGGATGCTGTGGGATGCCGTGCCCTGCCCAGGGATGCCCAGGGACGCCGCACCCGGCGATGCCGCACGGTGCCCACCTTGAGATAGTCGTTCTCGGAGCGCAGGTCCTCCAGTTCGCGGAGCAGCCCGTCGGTGCCGGCGTCCAGCAGCTCCTCGGTGAGGTCGGAGAAGGCGAGCGAGGTGCTGAGCTGCAGGCGGCTGCTGGCCATGGAGGCGGCCGAGGGCTCCTCGGGCAGCGGCGAGGCCTCCCCGGCCGAGGGCGGCGGCGGCGGGGCGCTGCCCGGGGATTCGCTGTCGCTGCCGCTGAGCTCCAGCGACATCAGCTTCGCCTCCTCCGAGGCGCTGCAGTCCGAAACCTCGGAGCTGCTGTCCGTCAGGCCGCACCCCTGCCCCGGTCCCGGTCCCGGTCCCGGCCCCGGTCCCGGCCGCAGCGCCCCGGCCGCCGGCTCCGCCCCGCGGCACCGCCCCTTCGCCCTCGCCGCTCCGCGGCCCGCCGCCCCCCCCCTGCCGCCGCCCCGGGCCGCCGCCGCCGCCGCCGCCCGCTGCCGCTTCTCGGGGCGCGGTTCCTTGCCGCCTCCCGCCCGCCGCGGGTGCCCGGAGCCGCCGCCCGCCGACAGCCTCGAGGCCCCCGCGGAGTGCGCGGAGCCGCCGCGCCGGCTCCTGGCCAGCGACCAGCCCGGCACCTCCTTGGGCCGCGCCGGTGACGGCGCCCGCTGCAGCTTCTTCTTCTCCGGGAGCGGCGGCGGCGGCGGCGGCGGCCCGGGCGAGCACAGCTCCGCCGGCGCGGCCTCCATGTCCCCGCTGCGCTGCGCTGTGCTCGGCCCCGGCTGCGGCTGCGGCTGCCGCCCGGCTCCGCCCGCCCCGCACTGCCGGGCGGGGACGCGCGCGGGCGGCGAACAAAAGGCGGCGGAGGGGGGGAGCGGGGGGGGCTCGGCCGATGCTGGCGGCAACAGCGACCCCTCCGAGCGGCCGGGCGGCCTCGGCATCGCCGCGGGTGAACGTGCGGGAGCCCTGGGGAAGGTCCCCCCCGATGCGAGCGGTCCCTCCCGGGGCATCTCCAGCTGCACACATCCTCGGGGCGTCCCCGTAAGGTCCCCACCTCCCCCGCATCTCTGTGAGCGAGGTCCCGACGGGTATCCCCATAAGGATGTGGGTCCCCTCTGGGTGAGAGCCCCCCCGGGGCATCACTGGGGGTGGGGAGCAGGCTGAAGGGTCCATACGGGTCCCCCCAAGGCATCCTCGGCGGCGCAGGTCCCCTGGGAGCCCTATAAGTGCGGGTCCCCAGGGGCAGCCTCAGCAATACTGGTCTCAGGGGTCCCAGAGGGGTATCTGGGTCCCCAGGGCTCCCTTAAGGTCCCCGTGGATGAGAGGGATCCGCCAGGAACGGGGGGCTATCAGGGCACTGCTGCCAGCACAGGGCATCCTCAGGGACAAAGCTCCCTCGGTATGCCGTGAGCGCGCGTCCCTTCGTGTCCCAGGGCCGCCTGCCAAGCCATTGGGGCACACACGGCCCCGCGGTGTGCTGCTCGGTGCCTCTCGGGGCGGGGGGGGGGGGATATCCTTCAGCAGCAAGTGCTCCCACCCACCAGCACGCGTCTCTCGTACGTTAACAACTCGGCCCCAAACCCGCTGCGAGCGGCCAAAAGCTGGGTTTGAAAAATGCTCTGGCTGCAGCGCAGCGGGAGCGCGGCGGCTGGATGCAGCCCTGCAGCAGGAAGCAGAGCCCTGTTCCTCAGCGCTGCTCAGATTCAAGCTCTGCACAACGGGCAGCGTGACCCCAATGCAGATGCTGGAGAAATGGCTCTGTCACCGTGCTACAGGCTGCCTTCACGTTTGAGGGACCAGCTCTCCCATCATCCCCCCCCCCCCCCGGGGAACACACGCCAGCCCCAGCACTGTGCTCTGTGAAGCTGTGTGGTCCCTTCTGTCCCCACAGTGGTGACTTGGGGCAGGACCCCCAGCACCTTGGTGCAAAAACAGGGAGCCAAAGGCTGCATCCCCAGCTCAGTGGCTTCCACTGTCATTAAGGGAGCTGAGATCCAATCCTGCTGCATGACTGCCCATAGCCCTGCACGGGATGCTCTGCCATGACCAACTGGTGCCACGCTCATTAGTGAGGATCGTTATTTTTCCATGGAGCAGCGGTTAATTGCATAATGCGAGACATATCATGTGCTGCCCTCACCAAGCTGCAGCGCAACAGGGGTGCAGACACAGCAGCAGTATGGCTCCAGCCTTGTCTGTGGAGACAGCCCCAGCATGCTGTGAAGGTGGAGAACCAGGGAGCCCCAGCACTGGGCCCTCACCCTTGTTCAGTGGCACTTTTAGGAGTACAGTGCACACCCCATCCATGCAGGCAGGCTTGCATGTGTTTCCCAGCACTGCTACGTGCTCCTCAGGGATACCTGACCATAGGACAGTGCATGCATGGCTCCAGTGTGCAGTGGCACACGGCCATCCTGCTCCCATCCATATGGCTGCAGGCTGTGCATCTCCCTCAACCTCCCCACCTCTGGAGCCAGCCAAAACAGGACCATTCCCTGGGGGAAATCTGCTCAAGGGCAGGGCCAGGTTTGGGGAGGAGGAGGGAAGGACATTAACAGCCCTCAAAACATGCCCTGGGGCTGACGGCAATGTAGGCAGCCAGGATTAGAGAGTTTGGCAAGGGACGCCAAACCCATCTCATCGTGGGTCTGGTTTAGTGGCTGGCCTTCAACACACTGCTCCCAGGAGAATTATTCAATAAATTTGAATTAAATGCAGGCGGGCGGCTTTCTGAAGCCTCAGGAAGAAAAGCAATGATCTTAACCAGCCCCCTGGGCCCTGGAGGGCTGGCGGGCAGCCAGCAGTGCCAGGATGCAGCACAGCCTCCAGCAGGAGAGGGAAGCTTCTCTCATCCACCCGCACTCACCTGAGCACCCTCCTGGATCTGGCCCCACTGCTTCCAACCCATTGCAGCAGCCTCTCTGTTGGCTCTGCTCCAGACCTCTGAGGCTGCTGTCAGCTGTGTTTGGGGCTAAGATGCTGAAAAGCCAATAGCAAAGAGCACTGGGGCAACAGCAAGCAGAGGATGCAGCCTCTGAGACTTTAGCAGGTCCTCAGGTGCTGGCCCAGTTCCTACCAGATTAACCCGAAGCTGAGAAAACCCCATAAATCAATGATCCCCTAATTTCTTGGCAGAGGAATATTTATAAGTGCTTAGCCAACATTCAGCATTTCTTTTACGCAAACAGAATTTGACAGCGATGTTGAACACCTACATTTATATATGACAAATACACACACAAGTGCTGAGCTTCCCTCTCCCCAGCGCTGTGCTCACAGAAGGGTTTTGCTGTTAGGAGGGACATAAATAGGGGACACCAATGGGGACATGCAGCCAGGGGAGCAGGCAGTGCATGAGGAGACCAAGGCCATGGGAATGGAGGGGACAGGGCTGTGAAAACCACGCCTTGGTGCCATGCTCACACCTGGGGAAGCACTTGCTTTCCAGCTGTGCACATCATTTTGCTGCTTCATGCAGCGTTGTGCTGGGGCCAGCTCTGCGGCAGCCATAGCAACAGGGCTGCCTTCTTTCTGCACCTTTCCCAGCTAGTAGAGATAACACTGATTTCTCCCAAATTTGCTACTGCCTGAGCAATGCCAGCAAAAACCTCTGCCCAGGGGCTGATGTGCCCCCAGAAAGGTGCAGTCCTGCCTCTGCCAAGCTTCCATGTGCATCACAAACCCTAGCTCCCTCCATCCATCAGCAGCAGGGTGGGAAGCGCTGTCTGCCTGCAAGAGAAGGGAGGAAAAGCAAAGCAGCCAGCATTGCTGGGCTCAGCAGCAACCTGTCAGCATGCAGCACCAGCACAGCACATCAGGGTTTCTCTGCTGGGGTTTGGAGGTGGGGCCCTGGGTCTGGGAATGGTCATGGGACTTAAGAGACAGGAGCAGCCCTAAAGATGACAGCGCTATGGGATTAGGGCAGCATCTGGTTTACAAGGTACAACACGAGCATCTTCCCAACCTGCAAACAGGCATAAAAACACGCAAGGATGGATAAAAGACAAAACCCACCCTGGCCTCTCCTTAACACACAATCCAGGTGGCTCTGCTGTGCAGCAGGAGGATACCCCGCTCCTCCCCAGGAGAGCTGCTATGCTGGGGATGGGGGGGGGACAAGGACATCATAGGAGCCAGGGATGTCCTCTCACCCACACCGCACACCTCTTCCCGGCCCCAAAGCCCACAACAAATCCAGACAGGCACAGCCCTGCGGTAACCGTCCAAATCTGCACTTCCTGCCCCATTTCTCGCCCTGCATTGCCACCTGGTGACCATGGGAAGCAGAGCAGCTGCCTTGCAGTTCCTCTTAGCGGTGCTTGAAGAACACCAGGCTGAAGGAGTTTCTTAAAAACAGGGTACTGAAACCGTTTAGCAGCGGGAAACGAGTCAAGAGGATTTACATGCATGGATGTTGCTGTGCTCGTATTTCTGCCGATAATCTTCTGATCCACGTTGGGATCAGAAGGACACAAATTCCTCATTCATTTCTTTTTCTGGATGCCCAGCAGAGCATCTCAGCAGTACTGGGAGCATGAATTGCAGCAAGGGCAGCCCAAGCTGAGTTGCAGGGTGAATGCTAACCCCTATTCCCAGCCAGTGATGGTGGGCAACAGCTCAACCACAGCACCCAAAACAGACAAGGAAAAAAAAAAAAAAATCAAGATAGACTCTTCTTCTTTGCTGGCTTGGCCACTGAGGAACCACACCAGTGCTCAGAGCTTTTAGGTGGGACATACGGCCAGCCTGGGTGATTTTGTTCTCCCCTTTCAGAGGAAGCTTTGCAGCCTGGAGCACAGCCCTTGTGCAGCAAAGGGCTGCCACAGCCACAACGCCAGGCTGAGCGAGGTCTCCTAGGGAGTGACAACAGCTGCATTAAGCAGCTCTATAAACAGACCACAATAACTTAATCCATACAGATGATTAAGTGCAAAGCAGAGAAAACACTCAGCTCTCCCTTTAGGTTTCTCAAGCCACATCGGCTGACCTGCTCCATCTGCTGGGCTGAAAAGAGCTCACCACGTAAACCATTCTCACCTAAGCAGCACTTGCATTTAGCAAACCACCACGAGGCAGCCCTGCGTCCAGGCACCAATTAGCCTCAACATCCTGATGAGCCCATCTGGGGCCCTGCTCATCCCACCCACCTGCAGCACAGGTTCTCCATTTAAGCTCAGGCCCAGGCCCTTCCTGTGAACATTTCTCTGGAGTAGTTTCTGCTGCTGGAACCTTGTTCCAGTTCTTGATCACCACTGCTGTCCTTCTGAAGGTGGTAAGTATGGGTTCTGCTTTAACAGCCTTGAAATTGAGTAGCTGTTGTGTGTGAGGAGAGGCTAACTCCTGCTAGGATAGAGGAGTGGGAGCTGGGTGCATGTATGTGTGCTGCTGTAGGTGGGAGAAGGAAGGCTGTGTTAGAAGGAACATGTTATCTAGTAGCTGCTGTCAGATACGTGTGCCCTTCCAAGGAAACTGTGGGGAGACTGTTGCTCCCCTTGCTATGCCCTGTGGCTGTTGTGGTCTGTGGCCTTGGTGTGCATCCCTGGGCAGCTCATCCTGGATGCTTTTGTATGGCTGTAGGCTGGCTGATGAGAAGTCTGCTTTAAAATGAGTTTATTTCAGGAGAAACCTGGATACAAATGGGGTTTGGCAGAGAAACCAAGTATTTTTACATACCTGTGTGTGTAGGGCCTGCATCAGTGCAGCTGCTCCTGCTGACTGGGCCCATGGAGAGCCCCTCTGTGCCTGCAGGGAAGGGGACAAATTGCACATGGAGGCTGGCAGCAGCTCCCTGCAGGGGTTTGTGTGATGAGGAAGAGGAGGGCTGGCTGTATATGAGAAGTGATCCAATGCTTTCAAATAAACTTCAAACTTTAAATACAGAGAGGAGGCCTCTTTAATCAAGAGCAGAGCCTTGCACCGCTGCCTCCCCTGTGCCCAACATCTACCACTCCCTCCTTGCCTTTCATATCTGTTTCATGTGTTATCTGAAGGCTCCTTCTAATTAGCAAAGTGAGACTCGGGCTGCAAAATCCAGATGAGAGGCAGTGTAGAGGCCAAGCCATCTATGTGCAAGGGGATTTAATTCAGCCAAAATAATGGCCCACTTACCAAATTTCTGTGAATTCATTATGAACAGCTTTCCTACCAAAAAGTGCTCCCCTTCAGGGTGTGGTGAAGGTCCCATCTTCTGCATCTTCCTCCCTCTGCTCTTCAGTCAGCAGCTGCTGGGTGCTGTGCTGCTGTCCCTGTGCTGCATTGCTTTGTCCTGTGCTCACAGCTTGTCTCTCCTGAACTAATCAATCAGCATTGTGTCAGGTCAGTGGTAAACAGAGGAGCTGGGATTTTGTTAGAGGAGTGTCTGTTCAGGAATAAAAATTGTGCATGCATCACATTTTCTTAGACTTGGACAAAATGGGATTTAATATTTTGGGCATTATGAAGTATTTAGAACACACAGTGTTGGTAAAAATCAAGCCAACTTCTAATTAGTGGATGCTGTGAAAAATCCTTTTGGATAAGGAACAGAAAACTGATATGAAATTGGGTCCCAGTCCACTTATGCATAGTCCTCAGCTGCACTGCTTTGTCCTGTCTGCATGGCCTGTGCTGTGGTAAGAAGTGACATCGCAGTAGGGATGCTGTGTTGTTTTGGTGTGACTGTGGGTTTCTGGGTCAACGTGCTGCGTAGTGCTGGCACTGAACACACAAGGTGATGGTGTGCAGGGTTCTTCCTCCCCTCTGCCTGCTTTTCTGGTTGGTGTTGTGCTGAGATTCCCAGCAGTTTCCCCGTGCAACAAACATAGCTTTCTCTTGTTCTGTATGCTTATATGCATATAGTGTCTGTTCTTTGGTGTTCTGCCTTACTGGGAGCTGAGGTGCCTGGTCCATGTCTCCCACTGGGTGACTGATGACAGGAGGGATGAGGTGAGGTACCTTCAGTTCTGTCTGTGCTGGAGATAGCAAACGAGCAACTGTAATGAGCTGGCCAGTGCACAAGAGTGCATCCCACTAACTTGGGATGGCATTAGGGTTGCTTGGCTCTGTGGCAGCCCTAATTGCTTCTTGTTAATGGAAAGACTATTTTTGTTTAATTGCTGGGAATGTTTTCCTCTGAAGTAGAGGATCTAACCCTGTTTCTGTTCTAAACCTTGTCCCATGGTGTAGACAGGAATCTTGGTCTCCTGTTGATCGTGGCAGAACTTGAAATGGAGTAGAAGCTTTTCCATGCTGTGCTTCAGTTCCTGAAGTTCTAGATGCCAGCAGCAAATCCCTTCCGTCTTTCCTCTTAGTCACATTTCCCACAAAACAAAGTGTGAGAAAGGCCTGAGTGTTGTGAATTGGGGTGTGGATGCACTGGGAGCTAATGGCTGATAGGCTTAAAAATAGCTTAATAAACATTGGAGGAATCTTGTGAGTGGGTTCTTGGTATACTGTAAGAGGTTTGAGATTACAGCCAGTGTTCTGTAGTGGCAGGTCAGAATTTCATGTGTGCAAGTGGCTGAGAAGAAAAACAATGCACAAGCAGCTTCAGGATGTGAGTGGGAGAACTTCCATGCCAGGGCATGGATGAAGCAGCCAGGTGCACCTTGATTTCTGCCATGCTGAACCCTTCTGGGTGGGCTTGTGGTGGCCATGAGTCTCTGCAGGACTAAGAGTATCAGGCAGAGAAGTAAGGGTGGGTAAAAAGCACAAACTTCTTTGCAGGATTCCTCCTCAGAGAGGTCTAAGTGGGGAGGTGGAGCTGCTTGCCCTGCTACTTATGTCTGATGCTGGTTGTAGGACCAGCGTGTGCAGTGCTCCCCCTGTCACCAACATCTCACTGCTCAGAAAAACAAATCAGCCTGAATGTTAGCTCTGCAGGATACCTGAAAGCGGAGCTTAATGGATGTTTGATACCCCACGCTTCCAATGTGCTGGAATAAATTGAGCATGTTGGTAACCCTTGGGGGTGGTATCTAAAGGAAGTGGAAGCACTGAACTCTTGCAATCAGATGCTGCAGACCAAATCTGAGTTTTGGATATGCATATGGTAAACACAGCCTGAGTGCCTGCCTCTGTGAGAAACTGGCTGCTCACCAAAGGGGATCCTCAGCACGTGGCTGAGGGCAGTGTGCTGCGGACCAGTGCAGGCTGAGCCATCAGTACTGAGCTGTAGTGCTGGCTTGGTGTGCCTTATCTCAGAGGACTGCAGCAGAAACAAGGCAGTGAGCTGTTCGATGCTCCTGTGTTCTCACAGCAGTGCTGGCTGAGGGTGATATTGTCCTTGAAGACAACAGATGGTTCTGGGAAGCAGTTGGTGTGGGTGCCCATGGGGGGAAAAGGGTGAAATGAGGGAAAAGGGTGAAATGAACTCAGTTTTCCTTTTCTGGGAGGAGGAAGCATCAGATGTCCTTGTGTCCCAAGGGAGGACCTAGGCAGTCAGCTGTGGCAACAGCATTTTCCCTCTGATTTCCCTTGTATCCATGTGAGCCATCTGCAGACGGGCTTTTTTTTTTTCATGAACTTATGAGGAAAGAAGTCCAATGTAAAGCCTATTTTTTTTTTTTTTCATTACAGTTGTTCTGAGGCGGGGATGATTCTCCCTGCAACGTCCTCTCCAGGACATTGGGAAGGACAGGCACAGCCTCTGCACACAAGTCTACCCTACAGCCACCCAGCCTGGTTCTCTTTCCTTTGCTGTACAGAGTCCTGTTGTGGGAGAAATAAGGGGCAAATTGGGCAAACAACAGCTGCCCAGCTTCAGTCATGGCCTCCAAGCTACAGAACCACAGACATAAAATATTTTTGAAGATGAAAGTATTCCCTAATCCATACTTTTTAAAAATATCCTGAAGATGTGTGGCTTTGGGTCTGCCGTGTGACCTGTCCAAGGAAAGATTTTATGAAACTGCTTTGTCTGAGGGGCACTTTTCAGGGCTATTTGGTGCTTTGCCAGCTGTTGGGCACATCTTTCAAGCTGTGGGGGCTCACTTGGGCTCTCCTTACTGCTGGTTGTGTCCCAGGAGCTGAGCATGCAAGGTTAAGATGGCTTCAAAGAGGGAAGAATTGCAACTGGGTGCTTCATAAATGGGCTAAATAGTTGCTGCATTCCCATCTGAGCCCTCATCCTTCCCAGTGTGTTAAAGAATGTGGGTTTAGCAATGCTGTGTGGGGTGCTCTGCTTTATCCTGGGCAAAAAAAAAAAAGCTCACGGTGACAGTGTTGTGTCAATGTTGTGACGTGGTTGGGCTCTGTCACTTCTCTGTTGCACTCAGGAGATGGTATGTGCTGGAGTTCCTGGCAGGGACTTTTTAGCCTTGGGAAGAGCAATGGGACGCTTGGAAGTGGGTTTGTTCCGAGTTGGTGGTTTTGCTGGCTGCTTGTCACAAGCTGCAGTTTCCCACGAGGTGGTGCTGTGGGATAGGGGACTGCGATCCACGCAGGGCTTTATGGCACTGAGTGCAACGCGACTTGTGGCTTTGCTAGCAGGGAAGCACCGAAGGAGCAGCACTGGCTTCAGCACAGATTCCTCTTCGTAGGAAAATCCAGGCAGAGGGGAAGTACCCATCAGATCCCATTAAACAGTACATAAATGATTCGTGTTGAGCCTGCATACACTCTAGTTATGTTGCTCATTAATATTTTGTTAATGAGCAAGGAGCACGCTCTGTATGTAGGAGAAACTCAAGAATGTATTCTTAGTATGTATGATAACAGTTCAACCATCTTTGAATTCGTTTGTGCGAAGGAAATACCGTGTGCATATAACTGCTACCCATTTGAGGGCTGTGCTACCTCTGCCCTGCTCCTCTGGCTGCAGTTTCATTCTGGTAGCAGTGCAGAGGTTACAGCAAGTTGTTACCACCTGAGCCCTCTCCTGGTAGGGATTATGATGTTCATGTTGTTTTTTTTTTTTTTTTTACTTATTCTGTTGTGCACTTGATCTTTATTTCCTCCTTTAACCCGTCTTTGGATTTTGCTCTTTTTGCATTGTTCTACAGTGGGATGTCTGAATTCAGTGTATGCAGTGCCCTCTGCATGTATTAGGCACTGTTTTTGTGTTCCATGTCACCCCTGAAACTGATTCTGCACGGCTTCTGCATTTCATTCTGTGCATCAACATTGCATCTCGTGTCTCTGTTTCTTTGCAGTCCTGAGTCCTTGCACACCCAATGCAAAGCTTATGGCCTGTTATAGGTGATAGCAATTCTGTACCACAGGGCACGTGGTCATGCAGAACATGTCAGCTCCAGAGAAGATGTGATGTTTCTGCCCTGGAGCTCTTCCTGTGGCTTTCCCCTCTGTTTTTGGTGCTTTCTGTGCAGGAGAGTCCTTTGGGGCTTTTTTTTTTTTGATGCTGTGTTCCTGAGTCTTGTTAGGGAGAGAGGTCTTTCTGAACATATCCTGTCCAATGATGTTCTTCATTAATAATGGTACTTTTGATCAGCATCATGGAACGTGTGGGCAGTTCTTCGAAGGTTTCTTCGGTGTATTATAAAGAAAGTGAATGAATGAACAAAATGCTTGCCATGAGAATCCTTTCTTGTCAAGAAAATGTCTGGGCCGTGCTATCTGAAAAAAAACTGGAAAAGAAAACTGGAAAGGGTCCAGGTGTCAAATGTTAACTTATGCTTTATTTTTAATTTCAAATCCCCACCGTGTAGAAATGAAAGTGTTACTGGGGTTTGATCTGGAGTCCTCTGAAGTCAGAGAGAGAGTCTTTCCTCAAAGTGATCCTGCAGCAGTTAGTGCTGGACTGAGAGAGGCTTAATAATTTACAGAGCAAAATTCCCACTGCTGTCTGTTTGCTATTCAAACACGCTCTGAGCTGAGGGGTGCAGGGAGACATCCACAAATAGAGACTGCCTTGACTTCAGTACATAAGCTGGGTCTGGAGGCTGCTCAGCTGATGGCTTCTTTCCCACAGACTCTGTCTGACTGCTTAAAGCCTTCCCATGGGTTTTGCCCTCATTCCCAGCACTGGTGTGGGATCCACCCAGCCTGATGTGCACAGAGCTTTGTGCTCTGAGTGATGCTCATGTCTGTGTTGGGGAGCTGCTGCGCTGCTGGAGGCAATGAGGTTTCATTGTTGCATTGGTGAAGTTATGTTATTCAGACAAATCTGGCTTCTTGTTTTTATTCTGAGGAACAGCTCAGCCAGGTAATAGGCATCACACAATCTATTTCAGTAACAAGCCAAAACCCAAATCCCAGCTTGTGTTTTTCTTCCTTCAGGGCTCTTTGTTAGTGTCCGAACAATGACTTTGAAGCTCCACTTCCACTGTAGGAAGAGATGATCAGTTGTATTTTTCAAAGCATTCTTTTCCCTTATTTATATAACCCTGTCACTCAGGTGTAACCTTCCCCATATCTTCCTTTAATAAACAATAGTGTGGCTGTCCTGCTCATCTGCTCTAAGACCTCCTGCTCCTTGCCTTTGGAGCCATGAGGCTGTGGTGGTATTATTCTCACTTTGGGGTTACTCAGCAGCTGTGTGATCCAGGGTCACACTGCAGTGTGGTGTTGTGGTGAGGACACCCACCTGAGTGGTATCTTCTCAGGCCTTAGCTGGGAACAGCTTTCTGCAAAGTGATGTTCAGCTCCTGTTTGTGTACTGATGGCTCATTGGTCGTATGCCTGCCCAGTCCTGTCCAGATATAAAGCTCTGGCTCTCTTAATCTCATCCAGACGTGCTGCATCTCACTCTGAACATTGCTGAATGAGCCCTCAGACCCCTCCCCGGTCTTCCTCCTTGATTTGCCTCTGATACCAAGGTCATTATTCAGTTCAGCATCTCTTTGCTGCTTTTGACTTGGCTTTCCCTCCGGGTCCTGATGTTTAAACTACTGAATTTTGCAGTCTTTCTGCCTGAAATGCAGAAAAATAAAACCTCAGCCCTTCTGATCCACCTGTGCTGGTTGAGTGCTGGTGCCTGGTAGCATACCTCATGGTTCCTTCTGGTGCTTCCAGGTAAGCACAGCACAGGGAGGGTTTGATACCTGCAGTAGGTCTGGAGCTTGGCCAACTGGCTGCAGATCTGATGTGGGCTTTTTCATGGACGTCTTTAATCCAACCCAAATTTCTTCATTAACTTCTGTTGGCTTCCAGACCAACAGAAAACATGGAGAAGTGCTACAGATCTCTTCTTCCCCTCAGAAGGACTTTTTCAGTTAGCTCAGGCATGCCAGAATCTCGGGAATGGGCTCTCAGCTGCTGTCCCATCCTTGTCTTTGGCCTCAGTGCTGCAGTCTTGCCCTGTTCACCTCAGCTGACATGTTTCTGCCAAATTACTGTGACCATCTCTGCCTACATGTCCATCCCTCTTACAGTGCTGCAGTGCCAGGAAAGCTGTTGTCTTTGGTTCTAATGACTCTCCAAGTGCATTCCTTCGCTGATGCTGACCTGTGCCCTTGATGACCATCTCTGCAGCTTCCCATAGCTATGACAAATGACGTGCTAGATTCCTTATGCTGGCCCTTTACAGTCTTCCTCTAACATCACTAATGCTTTCCACCCCCAGACCTTGACCTCAGGCAGGGATGATTGCCCATAGGGCTGCTCAGTTTTCTTGATTCTACTCCTTTCCTTCTACCTCGCACTGAGGGCAGCAGATTGCAGAGGATGAGGGCTGTGCAAGAAGTTTGTGTGCTCCTTGTGCTGCCCTCAGCCTCCTGCTCCCAGTGCAAGCTCAAGCTCTGCTCCCTAGTTGATGCTGCCCCATTAACTTTGCATGTGGCACCCCCATCCTCTAAGGAAAATGTTTGCTTTGCTTGGTACCTTGAGTATCTGGTACAGCTGAGTCACACACCAGTTTTTAGACATTAGTGCAAGTAATTACTAGTTGCATCCCAGAGAAAATTGTCTCCTGTTTTTCTGTTGGCAAAAGCTTCTCCTGTTGGTGTGGGAGAGAAATGGGGTGTGCTGGACAGTGGCTGTGGCCCAGATCACTCTGGCTTGCTTTCTCTGCATCCAACAGGCTTTGTTAGTGGCCCTCGGTCCCCACAGTTGCAAAGTGGAACAGCTGAGGCTGTGGAAACTGGGTCACGTTAGTGAGGAGGAATACAAAAGGACAGTGTGTGAGCCTGGCAGGACAGAACCAAAAGGCCAAGGCACAGAATGATTACAGAACCAGGAAGAACACAGGATGAAAAGAAGCTACAGTCTGGGGTATTAGATGCAGGAGGAAGACGGGGAAGTTCTGGTCCCATCCTCAGCGAGGAGGGAAGGATGTGGATGAAATGCCTGGCATGCTGCAGTGTTTCATTATGACCTCCTTCAGCTTCAATTAAACTGACTGTCAGCCAACACCAGAAAAAATGTGGACTGTTCTGAAGTCAGCTAGGTGCAGAGAAAGTCACTGTAGGGTGTGTAGAGAAAAGGCTGGAGCAGTCTCAGAGCTGCTCACTACTATTTTTGAGACCTTAAGAAGGATGAGGGATGTTGTGGGAATACAGGAAGAAATATTCAGAGCAGCAGCTGTGGAGCAAGATAAACAGCATGAGAACCAAGGGCGCCTCTAGAAGAAGAGGGGAAAAAAAATCCAAAAGGAATGGCTCATGGCTCTGATTGGATGAATGCCTGCATGCACAGTTAAGGAATGTTTGTAGACTACTCTGACACGTAAAGGTGGATGGAAAGCTAAAAAAGGAAAGCTGTGATTGTATGTAAGTGATGTTTGGATCGTTCACGTCTGAGTGTGTGCATCAGATGCTGCAAACGGTGCCCACTGTGTGGAGCAAATCAAGAACATCTCCATTTCTCGGTCATTGATTACATGGCAGATGATAACCTGGTATCAGCATTGCAAGAATATTACACAGCTGTTCAGGCTGTACCGAAGACTCAGGTATGATGTAACAATCAGAAACAAGTTTATTTGAATAACAGCATCTCATCTCAATCATCAGGTCCCACCATCTATCGGATGTTTCCATGCTGCAGTTGTGGATGTAGAACTCATTAGGAGAGATAATTAAATTTATAATTGAGCCAGGCTGAGTGAGCCTTATCTGGCAGTGCTGCCCAACTGAACTATGGACGATTGTTTGGCATGTGCCTGCACCATTCTGCAGGACAGAAGGTATTGTTCTTCAGATTGAAGGATCTTTTCTGAAGGAAGTTAACAACCCTGCTTTCTTTGCACAGCTCAAGGACTGGCCCTACGTGGGTTCCAGCACGATATGTTTGGCCTCATCTCAAGGCAGAAAATAGCATCCAGCCCTTATAATGACTGGGATTGTGTGTTTCTTTCTTATTGGTATTGTTTTATAATTTGTTGTATTGTAAATAATGTATAGGTTTCATAACGAGTGATGAAAAACAGCTGCATTACCCTCTGGATGGTATTATAGTAACAGCAGTAATGGTATGACAAAGTGGGTGACTTTCCTGTGTTACCAATGCAGTCTCAAGAATTAGAATTATTAGACATCACCTAGGTTGTTGTGTGCTGCTTCCATTTTAGTAGTAGATCGAATGTGAATTGAACAGGATTTGATGTTACCAGTGCTGGAATCTATGGGAATAGCTCTTTTAGTGTACTAGTAACATTTGGTTATGATGCTATTAGCCTGCCTATCATTAGCCTTTTCTTAATTGGATTCCTGTGTGTGTATGTGTATGTTTATGTTGACTAAGGTTCATAACCCCCTATGCTGCTCTGAATGCATTGTTTGCTTGCCTCTCTGCTCCTGCAACATCCTGCCTCTCAGATCCAAATGTTTTGTCAAACTTTAGCCACATTCCCCACGTTAGGATGTTAGCCAACTAAGGAAAGTGATGCCCCTAGTGATACTCTAGCACACTTGCCCACTAATATTGATTCTATCTGACATGCAACTTCACAAAGCTGTATGACCGTTAATTTTCTAATAGCCCAAAGGTGTGGTTGTAAGCACTCCAAAAGCATTTGTTGTACCAATTTTAGTGATCACTCGAAATCAATGTATCAGTATATGGAAGTTGAAGACTCTTATAGATTAATACAGAATAGGACCCTCAGGGATTCTCTTCCAGGTTGCAGAAACTTGGGCTGCAGGCCAAATGTGTCTTTTTAGTGGGCATTCCTTGTCATTGTGTTATGTTTGCCTTGTCTCTTTTCATACATTTAGAGTATTGTCAATCGAGGCCTTGATCGAGTTATAATGATTAATATAATTAGTGCAATTATTTTATAGCACGGTAATAGATCCCTAATAAATAAATAAAGGGGGAATTGTGGGAATACAAGAAAAACTATTCAGAGTAGCAGCTGTGAAGCAAGATAAACAGCATGAGAACCAAGGACACCTCTAGAAGAAGAGAAAGCAAAAGGAACGGCTGGTGGCTCTGATTGGATGAGTGTCTGCATGCATGGTTAAGGAGTGTTTGTAGAACACTGTGTAAAGCTGGATAGGGAAGTTGTTTTTTTTTTAAAAAAAGGAAAGTTGTGAATAATATAAGTGATGTGAGAACTTGTAATAAACTACTTGGATTGTTCATCTGAGTCTGTGCATTAGATGCTGCAGGATGTCTCCTGGTGAAGGTCAAAAATAATTCCTTAAATTGGGGTAAGGAGGCTCCAGAAAGGTGCAGACCAGTGAGTTTAATTTCATGATTTGTTCCAGCATTTTCCTGGGAAGCTGGCACAAAATGAGGCCAGCAGAACCATGTTGAAGCCACTCTTACACCATCAGTATCATCTGCTGTTATGGTACAAAGAAACAGTGGATATAATGTAACCTGGTTTTAATTAAGCTTTGACTTTTTTTTTTTTCTTCCCTTATATTTTCATTAAGAAACTGCATTAGGAGAAATTACTACTTGGTGGTTGGAAAACCGTGCTGGAAAGTTTTTTCTTGGCAAAACAGAGGGCTTTGTAAAGTGGGTTCCTGCAAGTGTGCACCCTGGGTTTACAATTAGTATTTTCATTAATGATGCAGAATATGGCATAGTTATTAAATCTGCAAGTGAGGTGAAGCAGAAGGTCTTGGCTGAAACTATGTCAGAAAGTTTAAGATCCAAAACAGTGTGAAAAAACTATTTCTGGACTGATTCAGCTCAACACTTTTTTGCTTTCAGTTTTGAGCTTGAGGAAAATATCAAAAATGAAACTGAATTTGATAAGGATTTTCGTTTTACATCCCACAGAGGTCAAGTCTTGCTGTGTGTGAAAGCTCTTGCTGGCTCCTGAAGTGGTTAATTCTTCAGGACAGAAGGCCACGCTTCTGTGTGATGTGATAACGAAGTGAGATGTAGCATCCCACAGCTTGGGATTTGCTTTTCAGTTAGGTGAGACTTCTGCAAGAGGAAGCACTCCTTCCTAGAGCCAAGGAAAACCCTTCCATGGGGCTTTCCCCAGACTTTGGGTTGAGTTCTAGAACCAGGACCTGACCTGGCTCTTCCTTTTGCATCACTTTGTGTTTATAAGAATACTCTGTGTAAGGGAAAATCCATAGGCCACGAACACTGTGCTATCATGTAGTAAAATATGGGCTTCCTCACTATTCAGTACTAGAATGTGCTGGGTGGTATTGGGCTCTGAACAGATAGCCATAAAGCAACAGCTGTGCTAGTGGGTTTTTATGCTTAAAAGTAGGAGACTAAGCTGCAGCATCACACAGAATGGAAAGCTATCATGAGCTGTGAGCAACACCAGGACAAATGCATGCAAATCCTCCTTCACGTGTTAATGGGTGTCTGACTGTACTGAGGGAGGGCAGCCCAGTGGTCAGGAGCTGGAAGTAGGCTTGTGTCAATTTCTGTGCAACTTGGACAAGTCTCTAAAGCACAATTTTAAGATACTGAGGTCTACAGCAGCCTTTACTTCCAGGCTGACTTATGGACTCTTAAAACTCCAGCCCTTAGACTTCTTGAAGATGAGTCATTGAAGTCTGTCACTTTAGTTGCTCATGCTATGAGAGGTTCACTGGTTCCCTGTGCCTTCAGCTGGTGGTGTGCTGGTCACCAGGGCTCTGTCACACAGCTATTATGGCACTGAGGAAAAGAGTCCTTAGGATAAATGTAAGGAACCCACCCCAATCTGCCCTATGCTCTTCTGCATACACATCTCTTCTCCTTAAGTCTCAGTCCTCTCATTTGCAGAAAGACCTCGTCAGTCTTTGCCTTTTTGCAGGCCTCCTCGGCTTACCCCTTCTCTGCTCAGGGATGGGAGGTGTTGAAGATGAGCAAAGCCCAGCCAAAGACTTGGGTTGGCACACAGCCTGTCCTGGGGCCGCTGCCAGCACCAGGAAAGGAGGGTTCTGTGCCTCAGGGATGTCCCCTGCCTGCTTGAATAGCCTTGGCTGAAGTGTCTGCTTGCACCAGCTCTGTCTTTCATGTAAAGTAATGGTTCTGCTCTCTGTCTGCCTTGAGTGGTCAAACAGAGAAACCCAATCTCAGGTTGGTCCCTTACTTCATGGGGGAACTCAGGGTGTAGTGCTGTCAGTGCTATTTTACAGCTATCAGGTATAAGGTGCTGGGAATCATGCCCACGGCAGAAGAGGTTTTTAGTATCTTAAAATCCAGGTACAGCTGGTAATGCCCTTTCAGATTCATTCACCAAGTGTACATGGTAATGCTAAGAATAGCTCTTTTGGCCAAGGTAATACTCTGAAGCCTGCCTTGGTTATAAATCTGTACAGTATTTTCAGAAATCTCTTTATTTGAATGATTAAGAAATGGTTCCCCCATACCCTATTGTTATTGTTAATGGCAGTATCTTGCTGCCGGAGTTTCAATTTATGGAAACATTTCTTTCAAGAGCAGCTCTCTGACTGCCTTTAGGCTAATTGAGCTGAAGCATCAAATTACAATTAAATCAGAGCTCTGAAAATGGTTGTAATCAGGAACCTCTGAGGACTGTTATTCTTTCTTTTTGTAAATCAAGATGCAACAGCGTGCTTCAAATACAAGTTTTACCTTCATTTTTTTTCCTTTAACAAAAGGCTAACTTGAGAATTGTGGGGTTTTTGCTTCTCATTTGTGTGGGAGGTGGCTTGAAGCAGCAATCTGCGTACTGTGGTCAAAGGACAAGACAGTGCATCTGCAGGAACAGGAACATACTGGGTTATGTGCTGTTTGCTGGGGGAGGAAGCAATTTCCCCATGGTGACTGAAGGCCTCCATTTCCCTACCAAGGTCAGTGGAAGCATCCTCTACCTTTGGCTACATCATAATTGCATTAATAAAGACTGAAGCTCCCAGGGGCAAAGACTGCAATTAGAGGCAGTATCAGAGGCTTCATTGCTATCCACTGTGCTCCCCTGCAAGCAGACAGGCTCTGTCTGAATTCATTGATGTCATTCTCTGCCTTTGAACATACAGCTCCTGCTGTGCTTTCTGCACCTGGCAGGTCTCTCTTTGTGGCTGTGAATGGGTGCTGGGGGTGCTAATGTGGAAACTGGGTCTGCTCCTCACTGCCTGCAGCATGGGGGAGATGACACAGGAGTGGTCCTCAGGCCAGCGATGAAAACTGGAGGGTTTGGGGGCATCAGCTGGTTTTTATCAGGAAGGAGGATTGTGAACACCATGCGATGCTGTCTTGGTGCAGTTTCTGGCTGCTCTGAATCTCAATGTATGCCATGGCCAGGAATAACGTTTGCATGGTTCACATTGTCACTGTGCAGCTACTTCTGGAGAGGTTGCTGGGCCTGGGGTTATCATAGCTGTCCCCACGCAGAGCTGGAACATACCAATGAGACACACTCATGGTAATGGAGAATCTGCTCTGGAGTGTAGCAGAGTCCCCACAGCATCTGGGTATGGGAAAGATGAGGATGAGGAATGGGGGAAAGCTGTGCTACTGGCAGAGAAGCTTCTCAAAAGCTTTTTGTTTTGGTGGAATAATAAAGCTCAGTGCAGCCAAAGTGAGTAGTAAAATATCTTAAAATCAAATAAGCTTTGATTTTTAAACGAACACTAATAATACTGGATCAATGCTTGAAAGTCAATTACAGTTCAGCTAAGCTGTGACCTTTAAAACCTCCCAGAATTGCTCTGCTGTTGTTGCCAGTGACACACTGAAGCTTCCAAGTCTGCTCAGACAGAATGGGAAGCTGTATTCACTTCCAGCACCTGCACTTTGATTAGAATAAAATGGTCTTCAGCATTCAGTCTTCTGAAAGAGGGCAGAATTTCTTCACGTCTGTGGAATTGTCGAGGAGAAGTAATGAAAAATACACTTGTCCATCTGAAATTGAACACTGATGTGCTCTCCTGGCATCTGCCCGGTTGGTTGTTGAATAACAGCCATTTGTGCCTTCAGAAAGGCAGCAGTCAACTGGAGTGCACGGGACTTAGCAGTCCAGGAGGCTCCTTCAAAACATGGGAGTGTTATGGCTGCAGTCCTGCTGTGAGCATCTCCTGAGGAAGCTGGAGGTAGGACTGTGTTAGGCTCCAAGGGGCATCAAAAAGTTGGTCTCAGGACATCCCTAAGAAACCCAGAAATCAGCATTGTGGGGTGGTCTTCGTAGAGCTTCTAGTAATTTTTTCCCCCAGCATAAATACATTAGAAATCAGTCTCACAACTCATAGGTGTCAAAATGAGTGAGAACAGCTTAATGGAGCCCTGGATCAAAGAGTGCTTTGTGGAAACCTTGGATTTGCCTAACGCAATTATTCCTTAATTATACAACATTTAATACTTCGACAGCATAAAGAAAAGCTAAGTAAGGATTTGCATTGCTGCACTGGTTGATGGAGGTGTGCCACTGTGCCTGGGTTGTGGGCATCTCTGCTCTATAGTGAAGGGAAGAGGAAAAATCTGTCACTAACTCCAAGTTAATCTGTGAGCATCCTTTTAATTACACTGATGCCAATCAGGTTGTGAGTGAGCATCTCTGTGCACCTTGGCCTCAGTGATGCACTAATGAACCTGGGGTGCTTTAGAGAGAGTAGAAGAAGCTTCTGGAAAATGTACCTCCTGAGGTTTTCCAATTACTGCTGCCCTTTGTGTGTGTTGTTCCTTTTGCATTGATTTGGATGGGTTCTGAGATATCAGGCTAGCCAGGATGATAAATAAATTAACCTTTATTAATTAGACAATTTAGGAGTGATTCATTTATTTCATTTCAGTATTTGTGATTCACCGGCGCTATTTTCTGCTCTGCCTCTCAATCTGTTTGTCTCAAATTTCAGTTTATTGTTGCATCTGTTTGAGATCTTTTAATAGGGGCGAGAGTTATGATAGCAAGATTATAAATGCACACATAAACAATGTATGACTAAATTGAGAGGCTTGGCATATTACCTCGGGCTGCGTGCCATGCCAACGCGGCTACAGGACTGTCTGGCCTGGAGCTGCTGCATGTCTGTCTGCTTTGGAGAGAAGAGGTGATAGCAGCAGCTGTCTGTGTCAGGCCTTGCTGGTGTACCTGGCTGCACAATTCCTCCTGTGTAGGACAGAGCACATCTCTGTGACCTGGTTTTGAGATGAGTTTGGGTTCGATAGAAGCACATCACGCGGTTCCTTTGCTGTGGATGCTCTTGAGGCTGAGCAGAACTTCCCTGCGTCTCTGTTTTGTGGATGTATATAGAGGATGGTCTGAACTGTATTTCAGTCTGACATTGCTGAGCTAAGACCATAGCCATGGCTCCAACCTGCCCCAGGCACCAGCCATGCCCAGCAGTGGTACAGCTCTTGCCTTGCCTCACCCATTGTGGTGGTGAGCAGAAGCAAGACCATGCTTAGATGGTGGTTGCACTTCTCTCTAGTCTAGGCTTGTGCTTATTTAATATCCTCTTCCTGAGGAGTCAGAAACATGACAGAACGGCAGAAACTGATTTCTTTTTTTTCATTTGTCTGATTCATTTGATTCAGTTCTTTACTGGTGACCAGCAGTGAGGTGCTGGAACAGCTGCCCAGAGAGGCTGTGGATGCCCCGTCCATCCCTGGAGGTGTTCAAGGCCAGGTTGGATGGAGCCCTGGGCACCTGGTCTGGTATTGAATGTGGAGGTTGGTGGCCCTGCATGTGGCAGGGGGTTGGAGATTTGTGATCCTTGAGGTCCCTTCCAACCCTGGCCATCCTGTGATTGTAGGAAAGCTGCTCAGGAGGGGGATTTAGGGAGATGAAGAGAAGGGCAGCTGTTCTGAGAAGGGCAGCTTGTGCTCTGCAGGGCTCTGAGCAACTGCATTTCCCAGGGATTTGTGGACGTGTTTTCTCTTATCAAAGTTGTTCCTGGTTTACGCAGCCTCAGTTATTCTGAGATGTAGCTCCTAGTTGCACCGTGGACGGATCCTGCAGATCCTTGTGGCAATGTGCACCCAGCCAGGCTCTGCTATTTATCTCATTGCTGGGGTTGAAGCTGTCGTTGCACAGAGGTTCTTTATCACGGACAGCGAAGCCGTGTTTTCTGCATGGGGTCAGGGTTGTGTGTTGACAGGCTCTAATAAAGCCATTTTTCTTCCGCAGCCTTGATCAGGCGGATCTGCTTGGGATGCGGATCAACAACTTAGCTTCACTTGGGTGCCTTGGAACAAGCCTGACTTTTTCAAGGCCAACTGGAAAAATGTGCCCAGCATGTTTGGTGGAAGACCTCAAAGGTCTGCCTGCAGCTCCTATGCTGGTACATCCCCCTAGGCATGTGATTCCCATCTTTAAATTCACAGCAGAGCACAGTTAGCTTTCACCAGCATACTTCCCTTTGCAGCCCCATCAGCATATCTGAGAGCAACATTAATACTTCACAGTGCAAGTCCCAAACACCCCAGCTCTGCTAGGAGCAAGCAGCAGGCTAAAGCACCCTGTGATAAGTGAGCCTGGCAGATGATTTGTAAGGGATAAGGGAATGGCTGTGTTGGAATGAAGCAAAATGTGAATCCATTTGTTTCTTCGCGTTTTCTGGAAAGGGACACAAATAGCTTGCACACAGTGCTTTTTATTTGCAGTTTGCATGTTTCTAGTTTTCTGGTTTGTTTGTACTGGTGTTTGTCTAATAGAGGATCTATCATACTTCCTTGCAAAATTTTTATGTTGCTTTTAGGCAGCAATAGGCACCATTCCTGCAACGCAGGGAGATGCTGAGGCTTTGTGCATGGCTTCTATCTTAAGGTCTGACTTTAGACATTCCTTAATGGGAGTATAATACTGACTACCTTCAGGTAGGGTGCAAAAGGGGGGAAAATGTAGATTTCTTAATAAGCTGGCAGTGAATGGGATTAAATCCCTCCCAGCAATGCATGCTGCTAAGCTTTACCTCTAACAATACCTCTGTCTCAAGCTTTGAAGTGTCCATTTCTTACTGAAAACGTTATGGGGTAGGTGGAGTGAAGTTCTCAGAAATCTAGCCTTGGGAATAGACAGCTTTCTTTGCTGGAATACACAGCAAATTCACAGTTGTTTTCTTTTGAACGGATAACCTACAAATAGAAAGAAACAATAACCAATCTTGACTCTAAACAGATTTAAAAATTGCTTGTAGGATGTCAAGGTTGCCTATTGTCAAGACAGGCTGGTGAGATAAGAGCTCCGATCAGTCACGCTCCAGCAGTTCTGCGCGTTGAGTAGGTGAGAGGTTAAGAAGTATCTATAATAGAGGTGGTTTTGGCAGATTGGTTAATGGCACCATAACTTCCTCCACCCACTCATCCTCACAAAGCAAGGCTTTTTCTCTTTGTCTGTCCCTTACAACTTACTTGGAGCTGTGAAGCCATCTGTGTTTGTAAATCAGCAAATTCTCAGCTGAGCTCCTCTGCATGCCGCTTTTACAGGCAAATAAGAATGCAGGCTTTGGAAACAAAGGTGATGGTTTCAGAAACATTTCCTGGCAGGCCTGCTTCCTTTTCAGCAGCCCTGCTTTATGCCCAAGGACTTGAGCAGCAGCAGCAGCTCCTCCTGAAATAGCCACAGCCCAACATGCCTGAGGTGCTTTAGCAGCAATGCTGAGGAGGATTTGCTAAAAGGTTTTTCATCTTGACAAGCGAGTAGCCTCTGCTGTGTATGCCCTGCAATTAAATAGGAAAGGAGAGAGCCTGTGTGAAGTTTGCATCCTCAGACCTGAGGCTCGGCCACACACCCCTGTGAGCAGCTCCTCGCTGCAGCTGCTCATGAATTCAGGGAAAGTTTTCTGATGAAGAACTGCAATGGAGATGCAGACCTGTGTTACAGTGCTAAAGAGCCTCTGGCAGCTCCTTCTCCAGGAACATGGGCTTCTGAAAAGGCTTCACCATGTGAAGTTATAGTACCAGTGTAACTGCGTGTCTCTTATCAGCAAATAGCTTATCTCCAAGGTGAGTGTGCTGGATCAGCTGTCCTTCACAGCCATGGAATGAGAGCATAACGAGAGCCATCAGTGCTAATGAACCACATTCACTTGGATCTCACATATCTGCCTATACCAAAACAGGGCTTTATTGCAGGATTTGAGGCTGCAGAGAAGGGTGGGGCTGTGGAATGGCCGGCAGGAACCTTTCTGGACCTGCTGCTCTCTGGGCTGCCTATCTGTCTTCAGTGCTTTGAGCTGGCTGGGCCTGCTCTGACTTTCATCTGTCAAAGTCAGATCGGTCCAAAGCACTGCTTTCACCTCCCTCGTTTGATGCATCTGCCCCAAGGTTTCAAAAGAAGAGCTTGGTTCTTACAGATGAGCACTGGGGCAGAGCAGGGTTAATAATCTGGGTCTCTGGGTTGGTAAATATTCTGCAGATTGGTTACCTGTAGGTACACCAGAGCAATGCCACACCACTTTAATTTCTCCTTTTTACAAAGGTTACTGCTGCCTTAACCCCTGTTCCCTCTGTTCTTCCAGAGCACTCAGGCTTGTTGGCTGCCTGCTGGCAGAACCACCAGCAGCACAGGCACATCTTGCACTGGAGCTGCTCGTACTGTGCTGCTTCCACCCTACTGTGTGTGCCCATTGGTTTTGCCTGGGTTTTGTGCAGCACTGGGTATGTTTACAAGTTTTCACCAGAAGTAAAGACTTTGGATAGAGGGGCTGCTGCAAAATCAAGTTCAGCCCTGATCCTCCTGGAGTTCTTGCAGTGCTGGTCTGAACCAACACATGATGTGTATGTGGGTATCTGACCATAATGTCAGCTGGGTTTCAGGCTTTTATCCCAAAGCCATCACTTATGGTTTCCTCAGCCTCTGCTGAGCAGCACTGTCTGCCACGTGAAGACAGCAATAACTTGTTTTATTAAACTCACCCATTTGTGGCTACAGAAAGTGATTCAAATGCTTGAACTCCTCCACTGCATGCAGTTTGCAGAACATGCAGTGCTGTTGTGCTGATGGGGAGATCTGGGGAGCACTGGGAAGCTGCAGCTTGGCTTGCTTCACCTATTGGACAGGGTAGTTGGAACAGGAAAAGGTGTCTACATGGGAAAGAAAGGGCTTGCAACATATACAGTTTTTCAAGGTGTGCATAGCAGTGTAATTATCTTGACAAGACCTCAGGCTTCTCCTCATCCCATGGTGCCAACACACCCAGCAGCCCCGTGTTCCTTCACTCTCCTATTGGCTCCCATCCATGCAAAAGGCCCCGGGTTCTATAACCAAGCAGGTACCTGGGTGGCAGCAGGAGCTGTGCAGGCAAGCAGCCAGGGAGCAAACGCCTTTTTGTTGGGTCTGGTTCTTTGCTCCCCTGCTGGCAGGGGTCAAGCAAAGAGGCCTGGCTGCAGAACAAGTGCTCATGGGGAGCAGCACTGTGTGGCTCTGCTTGGTGCAAAGCGGTATTGATCCTGTGATCAGGCATTCAGGAGCAGCTGCAATACAGAGAAATAAAAGTCACACCCATAAATAAGAGTCGAACTAATTTAAATTGCCCTTGCAAAATAATTAGGAGCTATTACAGATTCAGATCTGTCTGCTCCCTACTTGCAGTGCATCACTGGCAAAGCGGTTGAGCCCCTTTCTGCTCTGTTTGCTCTTTCTGGAGCATTTTGAGGTGCAGTCATACTGGACAACAGTGAGAGCGATGCTTACAGCACAAGCTGGGCTTCTTGCAAAGCTCCCTAAAAAAAAGATCTTTCCTCATTCCATACCAATAAAAAACAAACAACAACAACAACAAAAAAAGGGTGGAGGGTAGAGAAACAGAGCCTGAAGTGTTTAGGAGCAAATCTTTCTAAACTTGCTACCACATACTGCTCTCTTTTAATTAAAATTTTACCTTCCACGTTATTATCTTTCCAGGTGCTCCTGGCTGTGGTCAAGCATGGTTCCTGCTCACCTGCAGCCTTCCTCCTGCCCTGTGCTGTGTGTGCCCAGCATCTGGCTGCTCAGCAAACAGGCCTGGGAACAGCGCCGTCCCAAATGGAGTCTGCTCTGTGACTCATGGTAATTACAAAAAAAAAAAAGAATGGAAACAAAAGGGGGTTGTGATGAACTGAAGGCTTTCCTGGGAACATGAAGAGCTCCATCTGATTGCCTTGAGCCGACTAAAGAGAAGATAAACCCACGGAGGGGAGGAAAAAAAAAAAAAGCTTGATGATAGTATAAAAAGCGCTGTGCTGTGTATTTTAGATAATAGATTTAAAATTACCCTGCCAGCCTCAATGGAGGAAGAACAGCTGGGGTGAGGCTCGGCCACCAGTGGATTTGGGCAGAGCTGTGAGCAGTGGTGTCCCTGTTCTGTTTGATGGTGCTCCCCCAGCCCTGCACAGGGACCTCTGCTCACATCTCTCCGTGCCTCACTCCGTGCCCTTTACTAAAGCTGAGAATAGTCTCTATTTATTTGCTGGCATTTGGCAGTCTGGCGGTATAAACTTGGTTTAGATTTATTTTGTGCACCTGTGTCTCTTAAAGGTTGGGGTAACGTGTTGAATTGTTGCTGTCACCCTTTGTGCTGTGATCCCAGGTTAGTAATGGGACTTTTCTCCAGCCCCCAATGCTGTGCCTTCTCCCTAGGGAGATCCGGAGCCCTTGTGGAACAGCTGCTCAGGGCTTGTCACGTGCATTTAATAAGAAATGTTATTTTCCATCTTAAAGTCAAGTATTGCAAATAATTACAAATCAGAGCTCTGTATTTGTGTAGCTTAGTGTTATTTTAACTCTCATTGATCAATGCTTGCCTTCAATCTAATGCATGAAAAATTCTATCGGGGATAATGCTTATGCAGTGTGAATCTGTTAGAAACAGGTCCTTGGGTGCTGCATCTGTGATGAGATGTTTTCAAGAGGGTATTATACATCTCTCAAAGATTTCGGGAAGGGAGAAGGACTGAGTCCTTTGAGACAACATGAGGCTGATCCGATGGGTGCACGCCAGGAGGCTGCTTGCGTGCATTTAGAAGCAATGATGAGAAGGAAGAAGAGAAATGAAGGGGGCAGTTAAGATGAGTCTTGGTGGGAGTTTGGGAGGAGAGCTGTGCTGCTGCATGGATGCTGGCATTGGGCTGCTGGCTGTGACAGAGGGGGCTGAGCTGCCCAGGGCTGTCTGACAGACCCAGAGGGATGGGAGCCTGGGATGTGGCTCCCAATTCCACAGTTAATGATTCTTTAGCTGAAAAAATAATACCTGGGAGATGCTTTTCGCTCTTCTCTTAAGGGTACAGTGAAAACCAAGCATAACTGAAACAGATCTGATTTAAAAGTTCGTGTTGGTTTTTCTCAGCTCTATCACATGCCATGCTACTCTTTGCTTGAGCACGGAGCAACTTTGGGAAAGGAAAGCAATCCCACTGCTGGATGGTTTAAATGCCATCTGTGCATGACAGTGACATACAGAGCAGGGCCACAGCCACGCACAAAGCACATGTGGGCATTCAGGGGTCTCAGTCCCTCACATCATCTCCCTGGACATCCCTGCAGAGCAAACCTGATGACAGAGCCTTTCAGTCTGGTTCATCATCTCTGAATGAAACCATTTTTATTTTTTCCCAAATGCTGTTTTGGTAATAAACGAGTTCACAGCTAGGAGTGGGTGAGATGAAGGTATAATTAGAGGTGCATTCATCACTCCTGCTGGTAATTGTTTTCTAAGAACACTGAGAAGAGAAATTAATGCCTTGTGAAGTGCTGCACAGCGTGCAGGTTTGAGCCACAGGCCTGGGGAGCGGATGGCCCCTGTCCCCATGATGGACCCCAGAGGTCCCCCAGGTCCCTGAGGAGGTGTAGGCAACCCAGGGCTGTGAGAGCATGCCAGGTGAAAACCTGCTGGGAACATTTATGGAGCTGGGAGGGAAACCCAGTGCTCAGCGTTGCATTCTGAACTGCTGAGACCTGCTGTCTGCAGGGGGGCAAAGCAAAGAAAAAGGCAGAAAATGAAACAAAAGAGTTCCTGCAAGTTTGAGACTGAGCCTCCACCTTCTCCGTGACAGCTTGCATCAAAACAAATCTATATTAAATAACTGTGACTGAAAACGATACGTTTCTTGATCTGGCAGTGGTGAGGGGGGTTTAAAAGTCTCCCAGTGAAAATGAGGTCAGTTGATGTGTGCCTTGGTTGTTTATTCCACAGAATCAAAGTGGAACGAAGCGCTCAGAAGCAGGATAGCAGGGCTGCCAACAAACTGCAGTGCCTCCCCCTGGCTCCCCTCTATCCCACGGTGGGTGGGTATGCAGGTGTGGGCTGTGATGACCAGGAGGGAGATGAATCCCCTTTTCAGGGAGAAGGGCTCAAGGAAGAGCAGGGAGTGCCACCTCTCCGTGCTGGGCTGGGATGTACACTTCAAGTGCTGCTTTAATGGAGGTTCTTTTATACCGAGCTGAAATCAGTGTCCCAGACAGTGCTGCTGCTTGCTCTTCAAACAAGTTACTTCCACAGAAAAATGCACACCAGCGTTTTGTTTTATGGGATTTTTAATGGGCTGTGCAGCCCGTAATGCATAGTATCATACCCCGGAAAATGACTTTATCGTGGTATTGCAAAGTGATTAGGAAGGCTTGCTGCATACACTGTTTTGCACATGCTGTAAGTGCTGAATAGAAAAATCCATTCTTCCGTGAGCTTTCCTTATTAGCAAACTCTAATAAGCTCTTGAACAGCATTCAGTGCAGAAGTCGAGAAATCTGAACACAGTGACAGCCCCTTCCCCAGCCCGGCACACTGCTTGCAGAGCCCGGTGAGTGCAGCAGCAGATGGTGCTCGTGCTTTGCATGAGCTGCCTGCAGCAGCGGGAGATGCTGCGTGTCAGCCTGGTCCTAGTGAGTGTCCTCCAGGAAGCAGAGCTGGAGATGCCAAGCTTTGATGAGCTGTGTTAAGCCTCTCAATGGTGCCACGTAGGCAGCCTGCTGGCATGTCCTTCAGGAAGGTGCTGATGTTAAATTGTGTGCAGGCAGCAGCACAGCCCTAGAGAGGACCGTGTCATAGAATTGTATTGTAGAATCACAGAATGGCCTGGGTTGCAAAGGACCACAATGCTCATCCAGTTCCAACCCCCTGCTCTGTTCAGGGTCGCCAACCAGCAGCCCAGGCTGCCCAGAGCCACATCCAACCTGACCTTGAATGCCTGCAGGGATGGGGCATCCACAGCCTCCTTGGGCAACCTGTTCCACTGCCTCACCACCCTCTGGGTGAAAAACTTCCTCCTAATATCCAACCTAAACCTCCCCTGTCTCAGTTTAAAACCATTCCCCTTTGTCCTATCACTATCCCCATAAACAGCCCCTCCTGTTTATACACTCCCTTCAAATATAGGAAGGCTACAGTGAGGTCTCCTCACAGTCTTCTCCAGTCTGAACAAGCCAAGTTCCTTCAACCTTTCCTCATAGGAGAGGTTTTCCAGCCCTCTAATCATCTTAGTGGTCCTCCTCTGGATTCATTCCAAGAGCTCTGTGTCTTTCTTGTACTGGTGTCCTGGGAAGGTCCCTCTGCAAAAGAAAGCTGGAACCTTAAGAAAGTGCCCCGAGCATCATGGTGCAATGTCCCACATGTGGTGTGACCCTGCATAGCAGCCTGCTTTCTTCTTTTTGATTCTCCCTCTGTGGGAAGTGGTACACGAGTTGACTTTGGGATGAAACTGGAAAAGTTTGAGTGAGTGAGGTAGTTGGACAAGGCTCTGAAAAACCAAATGTGCTGCAAAAAGCAAGGGGAAATGGCTTAATACCAAGACAAGGGTGATTGGATATTAGAAAAAAGTTCTTTACACTGGGGGTGGCCAGGCATTGGCACAGGCTGCCCAGAGGTGGTGCCCCATCCCTGCAGACACCCAAGGTCAGGCTGGATGGGGCTCTGAGCACTGATGGAGCTGTGGATGTCCCTGTTCATTGCAGAGGAGTTGCACCAGATGGCCTTTAAAGGTCCCTTCCAACTCAAACAATTCCACAGTTCTTTGATTCTGTGATCTCTCGAGTCCAAATGCACTCCAAACCCAAATGTGCTCTGTGAGGGACTTATCGATTCGTGTAAACTCCATGCACTCAATTTTTTCGGTTTATCACCACCGGTTTAAGACTGAATATAATCTATAAAAGAGTATTTCTGCTTCAGAAGCAGAGCTCCAACAGGAAGGGGAGTAGCTGTGTGGGGACGTAAAGGAGAGCAGCAGTGATGGCTGTACAGATGTGTGCAGCGATGTGCCCGCTGCATGCAGAGGCACAAGCAGGGTGTTTTAAATCCTCCTTGTCGCCTGGACATTAAAAGGCTTTAAAAAAAGGAAGAAGAAAATGAATGCTTCTGCGGTTTCCTCCGCACTCATTGAATTTCTGTCCATAGCGTTTACAGACTTTAAGAGGAGCCCGCATAATTACCTTTTCTCGTGATGTTTTTTTTTTTTTTTTCTTCTCTCCATTTAAAACTCATTGTATTGTGTCATTTTATAGGCGCCAGGAATAAATCTTTTGTCAGCTCGATTGCATTATTATGCAAAGTACACAAAAAAGTGCAGGAATAAAACAGGCTGGGAGAAGCGGAGCGCCGTGCTTCCAACCGCTGCTCTGCCCAGCAGCAAGGCTCCCACTTTGCTACCACCACCTTTTTCCCAGGCAAACTTCCTCACCCGTGCCCACTGATTGCAAAGAGTTCACTTGACCGTGCTAATGCCTGCAGCAGGGATGTGTATTTAGTGTGGGAAGAAGGGCTTGGTGAAGGAGCCATCAATTACCTCTGCAGAACTGATCCTGAGGGGAAGGAGCTGCTGAGGACTTTTGGCAGGATGAGAGGGGTCAGCACAAGTGTTCTCCCCTCGTACTTTTTCTCCATGCTGAAGTGTCCCAAGAGCTGGTTTAGGGAAAAAAAAAAAATCAGTGTTGCTTGAAATATTCCAATGGGAAAAGCTCAGGTGGTGTGTGGGAAGCTGCCGGCTCCATCAGGGGTCTCCTTGGGGTCTGATTGATCTGAAATCCCAGTGTGGGACAAGGGATCCAAACCTGGGGCTGGCCCTGCCCTGCTGTGCACTGCTGGTGTCTCCCAGCTGGTCATAGAGCTCTGAGGAAGAACTCATTTAAACTCATTAATGGGTGCTTTAACTTCTCGCTGAGGCTCGTTAGCATTGCTGGAACAGAGCTCTGCTCCCACAACGTATCGGTGAAATGGAATTAAGGAACTTAATTAGGTTGGGTTAAACAGAGCGAGGGGTGTCAGAGCAGGGGAGTGACAGCTGGGAAAACTCACTCTCCCCACTTGTCTGCTGGAACGTCCTTGGGAAAAGGCTGGAGGAGCTGTGTGCCTGTGATTGGGGTTGGTTTTGTCCTCCCATGGAATGCTGCATGGAGCGAGAACATGGGCTGGGAACAACATTGTTCCACCCCATTCTTGTTCCACTTTGTACAAATAACAGTCCTTCACTTTGCAGAGGAAGAGGGTAGCAACTGGCTGTGCTGCTGGAACCGAGGGAAAACCAAGGGAGAAAATGGTCATTAGGAAGCCGGTAGTAAATTCATTTTTCTTGAGGTGAAGGATGAATCTATGGTGACTTGGAAAGCTGTCTCCAGGAGCTCGCCCTGCATTTATCCACTTATATCTAGCTACCGCTGTCATTATTTTTTTGAGCTGGCAACAGAGATTGCAATACGATGGGAAAAAACTTCAGTCCCCGTGCCAATCTGGAAAGTCTAAATCTATTCTTCATTAATTATTTGCTGACATACATCTTCAGACAGAAGGTTGAGTGCCCTGCACATGTTGTCTGGCACGTTGTAGTTGACCATGGGCCACACCAGCAGGTCCTGCTTTGGGTCTGTGCAGTGGGGTGTGAGGTCCTGGGAGCTCGCAGTGATTGTGAAGGTGAAGAAGATGCTGAGGGAAGTGTCTGGCACTATTCCTTGGGCAAATTAGATGCTTCTGGAAGTTTTAAAATGGAGGCACGTGTACATGTGAGATGTTTAGTGGGGCTGCTGCCATAATGGCCCAGAGATGCCACGTTGGGGTTGTGATGAATGGGGTTGGGTTACCCTTCCTTGGCATCTTGGGCACTCCTCCCACTTCCATCTCCACACCTCCAAATTGCTAGCCCTGAGCGTTCCCAGAAGTATGAACCTTTATATCCTATAAAACACTAACAAAACCAGACAGATCACACTTTCTCAAGATGGGAAAACATCTGTCGCTGTGCCTTATCTTCTCCCTTTCAGTGCAACTCGTTGCAACTCTCTGCTCTGCTTCCAAGCTGCTGCCTGCAAATAGTGATGGGAGAGGGGTTTGAGCATCATTGCACAAACAGATTTCTGGTGGGGAACGGCTGCGCTGTGCACCAGTGCCAGGATGTGCAGAAACAAGTATTTATGAATTATTTACATTTCTTTAGTTGCTGCTCATCGTTTGTTGTTTTTCTGTTTAATCAGTTTGTCCTCTGTTCCAGGAGCAGAAGGAAAACCAAAATGACTTCAGTGACAGCTCAGCTATTCTGCAGAATGACTAGTAAGTAGTCGGAGTAAACAGCTTAGGAAGAAAATACAGACAGAAAAATTATGCATCTCATCCACATGGCAAATTGCTCGGAAAAAAGAAAAAGGAGAGATTTCTGTTGTACAGAAAATCCTCAAATTAAAAAAAAAAAAAGTTAAAAAAAAGAGGAGAAAAATCGTTTACCTTTTGCACAGAATGAAAATGTTACGAAAAGTGTTAGTTGAATTTAATTGTGCTTCCTTTGTTTCTAAAATGTGAAAACAACAGAATTACACAAGAAAGTGAAAGAGAAGGGAATCGAACCAGTTAAGTCAGCGATGTGGTGGTTTTTTTCCTATCAAAATGAGAGGGAAGTGCTCTACTTTGACTTTTTCCCATCAGAAATGTTGTGGAAATCAATGGTTTCCTATGCAACGCTCGGATGAAAATGAAAACCACATTTGCTAATGAAACATGGCTGCAGCGACAGCTCTCGTGCCTTATTGGAAGGTATGGCCCTAATCCTGGCACCAGTTCTCCCAGTAAGTCTGCTCAGTGAACTCAGACCTGCACGGAGGTTTCCTGCTCCGGGAAGGGGCTGTGCTCCTCGCTAATTTATTCACCATGAATAATTCAACCACTTCTTGTCATTGCTTTGCCACACGTGTTTCTGCCATAGCCTGCATTTGATTTTTTCATAAAAACCTGGAAACTGGAGACAGAAAAAGCGTAAGGTGTTTTCCCACCCCCCCAGGTTGAGCTGCTCCCTGCACTGCGCTGGTGGTTTGGAGCCACAGGCGAACATGGGAAGGAGAGAACTGCAGCATTGTTGGTTTTGAATATTTGTTTTGGTTAGGGTGTTTGGCACAAAAAACTCAGAACTGGTTTCTAAGCACAGGTGAGATATAGAAAAAAAAATGGGCTTTTATGTAAATAAAAAACGTGGAGGAAAAAACAGTTCTTCCTCTGCCCAGCTGAAGTATGAGAACATATTGTAGGGTTTATTTTCCAGGTGAAATTTCAGAGCTTTAACTCTATAAATAAGCCTAGCTCCATTGATCTCAATGGCACGATGCTGATTGACACCTACTGAGGATCCATGCATAAGTATTTTTCCTAATGAGCTCCTTCTGAGCCTACGATTGCCAATTGATGTGGCAATTACATATTAATATGTGCAACTGTGCACAATCAAACTGGGCTAGAAGGGATGCAACCTTTTGTTTCTTAAAATTAATAAAATATTTATTGCAATCAGCTCACATCTCCCAATTTGTTGCCAATTAACTAAAGTGTTTGGCGTGCAGCTGATTGAGGCTGCAGCAACAGAGCTGCACATGGGGAACAAGTCAGAGGCTTCTTGTACTCAATTCCTCCCTTCTCATACTTTGCAAGGAGGAGTGCAGCAGCAGGAGGTGGAAATGGTGATGACTTCACCTCCAGGGAAAGATATCTCCACTTATCAAGAGGAGCTGAAGGCAGGGGATGGCCAGAACTCTGCCAAACTTCTGCTGGTGAAGATCAGAGAGTTTGGGCTGTAAGTGGACTTAAAAATGCTTTTCTTTTTATTTTTTGAGAATACTGACTAAGTGGGATGAAGGTGGAAAGAGTTGCAATGCAGAGTGATGTCAACTATGGACATTTATTTGTCATGGAAACACAAATCCTATTTTTTATGTGACCTGGTTTGTGGCATAAATTAATCCAGTAGTATGGAATTCCAGCATTATGGGACTTCACTTTGTGGTAGCATAACTGTATATATTTATATGGTAGCTAAGAAAGGATAGAGTGTTCCAGAGGTGGTAATCTTTGAGTGGTAGAGGTCCTTAAAAGATACTACAGACCACAGTAGTGCTGCTGGAAGGCTGACTTAGAACCAGAATATCCCAAGTTGGAAGTGACCCACAAGGAAACCCTTCCCTATCTCTATAGCCCTCCTTTGGATGCTCTTTGATGGTTTTATGTCCTCATATTGCTGCACCCAAACCTGCACACAGTAGACACGACTGTTTGGACATGAATGGTGATGTGGCAGCTCTGCAAGTCAGGCAGTGGGATTACGTCAAGTAGGAGGCACTGATGAACATCCAGCACTGCTTCCAGCTCACTGTCAGCATGCCCTGTCCTTGGCAGTCATCAGGAGGACAGCCAAGCTCCACGTGTGCAGCCAAAACACCCAAGCACCCCAAAGCCCAAGTCAGTCCATTGCCCCTATTCTCACTGCTGTCTCATAGAAGTCAGTTATTTAAATTACATTCACAGCCTCGCTGCTTTGATGGCTCTTTTTTCAGAGGCTCTTTTTTCCCTCCCCACTTGTTTGTTGTTGTTGTTTTAATTTAAGCTAATGAGATTTTTCTACGTTCCTTCCTCTGCGAGAGCTGGAGAGTCTCATTAGAACTCTTGCTAGTTCTGGAAATGAGCTTGTAAAATCTTTGCTTGGGATGTTGGAGATACGCACACACCTGCCAGAGGAAGAGCCAGATCCTGGTTTTTAAATGCTTTTTGTTCAGCTTTTTTCAAAGCTGAACCAATCCCTGTAACGAGGGACTGTCTCCTCATAAAATCTCTCTTATGGGATCTTTGATCTCCATTAGGAAGTGGAACTCAGCGAAGAGAGAATCAGCATCAGTAGCCTGTTTCATCCCAGCCTCACTGTTCTGATGATTCATCCCCCAGCCAGGCCATTTTTTTCAATGAACCTGCCATTCTTGTGAATTAGATCTAATGCACGCTGCCCTAGCTCACATAATTGTTAATAAACTGAATGTTTGCATGTAGAATAAAATCAAATAGCTTCTCATTTTCTAAGAATGGCTGGGCAGAGCGAAGCTAATTTTGTTCTAGCTTAAAATATTAATAATAGCTAATGAAAGCAGCTTAATGCTAGCAGGGTGAGTGCTCGACAGGAGTCCACACCAGCATTGTGAAGAGCCAGAGGACCCAGGAGGCGTCAGCACTGCCACTGCTTCTTTGCTTGCATCCTCCACGAGCTGCCTTGAGCTGAGCTGGAGCATATAGGCTCTGTTTGGAGCTACTCAAGCATTCCATGTGAAGAAGAGTGGGGGAGGAGGGGTAAAGGCTATGGGGCTGGAAGAGGACAGAGATCCATGTGAATCTCCCCTCCTTTGCTCAGTGGAGCCATTTTGTCAGCACTCGGTCTCCAACGTGATGTCGTTTTTTCTCTTTTTATGGGAAATTAGCACCTCATAACCTTTCCACAGACACAGGGTGTCATTTAAGCACAGTCAGTACTGAAGTTTTGACTGGTTACTGGTTCAGAGCCAAGGAAACCTAATGACCATATGCAGCACTAAGCACAGGAAAACTCTCCCTCTGGAGCTCTAAGCAGGACAAATATGATAAAAGACAGCAGCGACTGAATTCCTTGGTGCCATTTCCACAAAGTCACTTTTCAAAAGTGGAAATGTATTTCCAGTGGTCTTTATAGTTGTGAGTAGGTACATTGCTTGCGTGATAGCTCATTCAGTAAATGCACTGAGAAACATGGGAAACATGGTACAGGTAATGTTCAGCCAACTGTCACCAAGTGTATGCTTTTACTGTCCTTTGCAATAGAAAGTCGAAGAAAGTAGATTTTTGTTTTCTGTTTTTTTTTTTTTTTTTTGCTATTTTTTCTACCTAGGAATAAAAATAAAGTAAATCTGGCACAATCTATTGTGCAGGGAGAAGGAGCTGACAGTTTCTTTTAGGACAGAAAGAGGTAGCATATAAAAATAGTTACTTGCAAACATGGTATTGCACTAGATGCTCTGTTTTACTCCACCAGGGTGCAACCCTTTGTATACTTTCCACTATAACATTATTTCTGATAAATTATTGAGATATGAAAGATATTTTACTCTCCCAACCAACTCAGGCAAGTCATTAAGTGCATCAAACCCTCTGCTGTTTTATCGAACCTGAACATGTTTAAAAAAATGGGAAAGGCATATCTGCTTTTAACACAGATTTTATCCTTTTTACATTTTTTCCCAAAAGTCCTCTCAGGACTTGAGAAATTTTCTCCATTGTTCATGGGATTTTGGGTGCTTTTTCTTTTTCTTTTTTTCTTTTTTTTTTAAGACAATGTTGAATTATTGAAAAACACTAAAATATTTATTTTCTAATCAATAATACATTGGATGTTCTGTTACTTATTTTTATTATTGACAGAAGCAAGTCAGCCATCTGAGATGAGAATACACTAAGATGATTCTGTAATCAAAGCAACAGGAAACTGGATACATGGTGGCTATAGGACGTCCTTTCCTGTTTCTGAATATTTAGTCTCTTGGAAAGAGGTGGGTTTTCTGCAGAGGAAATTCTCAAAACCATCAGGTATGTACATCTTTCATCAAGCTGTACATTAGAGCTGAAGTGATCCCAGTGAGAGGCTGTGATGGAGTGACACCCAAATTCCTGACATGCATCCTTCTGAGAGATGGGGAAAGGGAGGTGGAGGTGGAGATGGAGGTGGGGGTGGAGATGGAGATGGAGATTGATGTGGGGTTGGAGATGGAGGTGGAGGTGGGGGTGGAGATGGAAGTCGACATGGAGATGGAGGTGGAGGTGGAGGTGGAGGTGGAGGTGGAGGTGGAGATGGAGATGGAGATGGAGATGGAGATGGAGATGGAGATGGAGATGGAGATGGAGATGGAGATGGAGATGGAGATGGAGATGGAGATGGAGATGTCCTGCCAGCACATGAGAGCCAGCCTTGCAGGTTGCATAGCTGTAGGGACATCCATTTCACTGAACACAACAGGTTTGTTCAGGGTTATGTGGTACAATATCGCATGTGTGTCTAATCAATGCAGCCAGGTTCATATTAGAGCTGTTTTATACATAAATGAACTGAAAGCAATTATAAAAAAACACGAGATGAGGCAAATTAATCAAACCATTGAAAGAATGTAAAGCACATAGAAACCAACTGTCTGAAGTGCTGTGCATCCTAGGAAGATAAAGGGACTACCAGGTGGAGTCACTTATTTGTCTTGACTTATTTCTGAGAAATTATAGGAGCACCAGAAGAAAAGGAGAAATGTAAATACTGTCCTACTCATCAGTAAGTCAGAAATGGCAATGAGCTACCATACCTTGGATTTCTAAGTCTGAAAAAAAAGGAGGAAAATACTTCTTTGAGGGTGGGTTTGCATACAAAAAAATAATAATCATGCAGACAAATTCAATATCTTATTAAAATAGAGTTACAGTTTCTAGCTGAAGGGAATGTGGTGGGTGCAGTCTATTTGAATTTTAGAAAAGCATCTGATGCAATCTCTCATAAAATTTTAATCTTGAAATAAATTAAAATTGCCTTTGATATAAGTACAGCAACATGGATCCATAACTGGCTAAGAATCATAAAAATAAGAATGGGAAGTGGCATTTACATTGCACTGCAGGAAGTAGTGGTTCTTAATGCAACCCCAGTAGGAATAATTGGCCTTATTTATGATCTCCCTAGCAATAGAGAATAGGAAGCACACCGGCACATTGCCAGACCAAACAGGAAGGCATATAATGGACAGCAGCACTGGGAGGAGGTAATACAGTGTTTTTCTGCCCATGGTGGACAATTGCAGCAGGCAGACAAAGTGCTTTAAATTCATGGCTCTGCTTACCCAGGGGGAGGTTGGGCTGGCAGATGGGTGCTGCAGGCAGCTCTGCTGCTTCAACCAACAGGCATGCAAGAAAATGAAATGCTTGTCTGTCATGAATGGTAATCATAGAGTCACTGAGGTTGGAAAAGACCTCCGAGATCATCTATTGCACCCGTCCTTCTACCACCAATATTTCCCCACCACACCACGTCGCTTAGTACAATACCTAAACGCTTCTTGGACAACTTCAGGAACGGTGACTCAGCTCCCTCCCTGGGCCACCACCCATTTCAGCATATGACTGCTTTTTTGGAGAAGGAATTTTTCCAAATACCTAACCTGAAAATATCCAGCCCAGGTATATCCAACCCTTGTGTCCACCAGCTCGCACCCAATTGCTGTGCACCTTCAAGAAGCTCTGTCTTCTTTGCATCCTCTGTTGCAGTGGATGTGATAGTCATTATAAAACCATAGAACCACAGAATCGTGGAACAGCCTGGGTTGAGAAAGACCTTAAAGATCATCTAATTTCAGCCCTCCTGCTGTGGGCAGCATTGCCAACCACTAGACCAGGCTGCCCAGATCCACATCCAGCCTGGCCTTGAATACCTCCAGTCCCCCTAAGTCTCCCAGTGGGGCAGAGTGCTGCCCAATAAGCCCTTTGGACAGCAGGAGGCACGAATGCACTTAATGGTCTTTTCCCTTAAGTTGGTGTTGCCTGCAAGAAGGCAACTGTGAGCCCACAGGTCCCCACAGGGGCTCAGGGCTGGGCAGGCTTTTGACTGTTTGCTGGAAAAGGGAAACTCTTCTGCCATTGCTGAGTCCACACCAAGCAGGCCTGGGGCTCTCGTAAGTCGCCTCATGAAGGTGCCATATGGACCAAAGCAAGCAGCGGTGTCAGTGAGGTGCTTTATAATGTGGTACAGCAGTTCAGGGATTTGGGACTTGCTTTAAAGTTCTTTGCTCCAGTTAATCCATGTGCACAACAGAGGGATCCCTTGCTAGACTGACAAAAAAACCAAAACGTTTTGGAAAGTTCTGGAGAGAGCAAAAATTGAGCTGGAGAGTCCGGATGAGACAGGAGTGAGAGGCAGCTCCGCACGGTGGTAATTGACTCTGAAGACACTATTCATCTGAATTACTCAGTTTGCAAGGATTGCCTTCCTTTCCATCTTCACTGAGGAATTCAATATATTCAAGAGTAAAGCTGTGCAAAGAACTGATTTTTCTCTCTGTTGCACAACCTGAATAAGGAAATGTAAAAGGAAATCATTTCACGTCAACTTGAAGCAATTCATAAAATTCTTCTAGTGAATTTGAAGTAAGAAACATTTCTCATGAAATGAAAGACTTTCATTATCCAGCTTTTAATTCTTTTAGAATAAAATCAATGGCCTGCTGTTATATTGCTTAAAAGGCTCTGTTTAAAGACATCAAGAAAAAGTACCCTCGTTTAAATTATTTTCCTAAGGATTTCTTTTTTTTTTTTTTTTAGAACAATTTCTCAAACCAAAATTTATTAGGGAAATCTTATGTTTTTTTCACTTATGATCTTTGTCTTCCTGATGGAAAGCATTCCAAGGAGAGCTTTTCCCAGCTCCAGCTGCTTCTGGAGGCTCCACCACGCTTCCTTGGCTTCGTGCAATGCAATGGCTGCAGGCAGGCACTGCTTTCTCATCGCTGTTCCTTAGAAGTGAGGAGGTGGCAGGGTCACCAGGGTGCTCTCTGCATTTACTCACAAAGAACTTCACAGTGGTGATTTTGGAGTCCAGCTGTGGATATCAACTTCCAGTCACCAGGGCCTTCCACAGAGCTCCCATCTCTTCCCACCCCTCTTCCATGCCCACGCTCCCATTAGGCTGAGCTCAGTAGCACCCAGAGGAAGCAGTTTCATCAGCTTATGTTCAGCTTGATGGAAAACACAGCTCTGGGTCACGGAGTCTGTACTGTGTGTGACACCGCAGCACACACCTGGCGCTCCATCTTCTGCCCTGTGAAGCACCACTGTCACATCTGGAGCTCCGCGCTCTGCAGCCTTTGCTGCATTCTTCATTTTGATGCCTCGTTCCAGGTTTTAAATCGCTGCGAGTCCCCCATTGCTCATTAGCAGGCTCAGAGGAATGGCTTTTATAGACCCATGTATTAAACAAATAAAAGACGTCAGGGAAACTTAAGAACACATCCAGCTGCTCGCAAATTTACTGCGCGAACATTAAACTCTCATTAAATGTACTTTCATAAAAGGTGGCTTCATTTTTTCAATCTGAATACCTGTGACAGCAGGAAGCAGAGCTGTCGAGATGAGCTGGCTACATGAGAACATTTCCCAGCCCAGGGCTCATGGGCCGAGCCTTGGTGATGGTGCAAAGCAGCAGCAGATTTCTGCATCCAGTCCTCATGACAGTCATGGCCAGCAGTGCCTGGGAGCAGCCCAGGTACCAGCCCAAGCATATCCTGGCCCTGGCAGAGCTCTTGTGGGCATGCAGCACCAAAAACAGCTCTGATGGCTGTGTTTGCAACTGTGCAAAGGCAAGGAATGGAATCTGCTTGCTGCAGCATATTCACACATCAGACGCTCGATTGATATGGACATATGTGAGCAAATGGAATTGGTTTATCCTCCGTTTGAATTTTTATCTGCAAGAATAACCCATTTATTGGTGAATAATCCAGGCTATTGAATACTGAAATCTTTGACTGTGGAAATCACTGCTTCATGAAGTGCTGGCAGAAGATATGGGTGAGCCCAAGACGTGCTGGGTTTGTTGTTCCCAGCTCCCTGACCCTTGCCCAGCCCCAAAAAGCCCCATGCCCTCATTCCCTGTGGCCGTGCTCACTTTCTGATATTAATAACTTCCTAATGTGACTCCTTCATTCCATTTCTGGTTGCAGAAGTTAAAAGTGATTTGATATCAGAAGAAAGGATTTATGTCTTTAGGGCCCAATTTACCGAACACTGCACTAAAGATGTACATGCAGTTCTTGGCACAGATCTGGTTTCAGTATGCTAATTGGGTTGCTGCGTGTAATTGCCCTTTCCATGCATAATTGCCCATGGGCAGTTTTTGTAGAAGATCCTATCGATGGCGTGTGCAGCTGGGTCCTACATTTCTACGCACTTAGGAAATGTGCCCAAGCAGGAATTTAAAACCAGACACCCAGGAGGGATGAGGACTTCTCATCAGTCTGGAAACAGCAGAGGTGTGCTGTAACCAGCAGCAGGATTTCGGGAGGGCGGTGCACCTGAGAACCGGAGGGCAGTTCTGGTGTGGGGTCAGGACAAGCAGAGGCAGCTTCCCAGATCTCATCTTGTGTGCTCAGATTAACCCTTCCCTGTTCCACCCAAGCACTGCGGAGGAAAATGCAACAAAACCATTCTTGGGTATTCATTCCTTTTGTGAGTACTGAGGTTTGGAGGGGCTGCAGCCCTTTCCTTTAGGATGTGTTGGAGGAATCCCAGCCCAGTGCCTGCAAGGAATCATTACAAAACTTGTGTGAGTTTTTTCTGAAGCTGCAAGTCTTTGTTTCACCCTTCCCCAATTTTTCTATCTCACTTTTAAAGGCACTTTTACTGAAGATTTACTGATAGAAACCTTCTACTGAGTGCATTTGATCGCTTCATATTTCAGAAACAATGTGAGAGTGGAGAAATCTCTCTCTTTAGGCTCCATTATCTTCCACTCTTGTTGTCGGCGCTGAGTTATAAGGAACCAGTGCTGCCCTTAAAGCACTGAATGGCTTAACTGCTCAAAACATAAAATGAAAGCACTAAACTTATCAGTTTTGGGTAAAAAACGCGCACCTTTTCCTTTGTAATAAACAAATAGATATATAACAGCGGGGGAAATAAAGCAGGTAAATGCCTTGGCTTCTCTCCTCGGCGTGCCGGGCTGTAGCTGCCTGCTGTAAGAAAATACATCGCTGGCATTGACTTCAAGCTCCGTGCCGGGAATGAGAGTTGCCATCTATTCACAGCCTCGGTGGCAAATTGGGTCATTTCCAGGGGCAGCACTGTAGGAGATTTTGTCTCTGGAATTAGGGCTCCATCTGAAAGGTCCGGCGTGGCTGCAGGGTGCAGCCCCATTTCCCACTGTGGTCACAATCGTCCTGCTGGCGATAGAAGCTGTGCTGGGCGAGCTGTGTCTGCTTGTGATAAAATTGATAAGATAAATGATTTTTCTAGACAAAGGAAATGCAGGGTATCTCATCTATCTGGACCAAAGAAATCATTTGATATAGTGCCACATGGGAAATTATCAGCATGACTGAAAGTGCTGCAAATTTAGACAAGAACTGTAAAGTGGGTACAGTGCTGGCTAAAGGGAAGCCAGTGACAGGCAACACTGAAAGGGGAATTATCGCTCTGAAGTGAGGTTACCTGTGAGCATCCCCCAGGACCAAGAGTGGGATTGAACATATTTCATTTCTGTGCTGACCTTGGAAGGGAAGACGGGAGTTTGCTGGTGTCATTTATAGCTCCTGCGACGTGGGGAGCATCGTGTGTGCTGGGATGGGGCTATAGCTGACAACTGACCTTGAAATCTGAAGTAATAGAAATGGGATAAACTGCGATAATACGTAATGTATGGGCAAGTATTTATGGGACAGCAGCAAAAAATTCACCTATTTGTTAAAAATGACGGAGGATGAGGACGATCTGAGGGTACCTGAATGTCACAGGTTAACCATTAATGGTCAATTATATGGTCTTGAGAATAAAATGATTGGATATGTCCACACGGATATATCCAGTTAAAGCTGGAAATGCTGAGGAGAGCTAATTTGGTTTTATGAAGGTTGATCACCAAAATGGTGTGCACAGTTCTCCCAGACGTGAGAGCAAACAATTCTGCGGACTGCAGGTGATGTGGTGAAGGGCTTTGGAACAGTCAGAGGAACGCAAGGACCGTTCATCTGAGAGGGGAAAAAAGCATCGTGCTGGCTTAGGTGAAGACTTGGCGGAAAATATGGGGAGGATAAATAGTTTAGATAAGCCAGAAATTAATCTAGACTTGAAATGAGAGGAAAATCTCTATAAGGAGATGTGAGGATGAACCCCTCTACCGGCCATGCTGGTGAATGGTGCATGACAATGTTCACCTGATGGAGCTGCCAGCAGGAGCTGGTGTCAGGCCAAGGAAAACATCGTCCAGTTTAGCATTACCAATTTGCACCTGGTTTTAAACAGTTCAGTCGTGCAATGAAGGCAGCCCAAATCAGAACGTGGCATTCACCTGCCCGACATGGGCAGCAGGAACCCAGAGGGGCAGCCTGGGCTCTGCCATCAGCTCAGTGCTCTTCAAAGGACTTGGATGATACGTAAAGAAAGTTCGTGCATTTGCCAAAATTGGGCTTAGGCCATGAATGATTCATGCACAGAAAACAAGGCTGCATTCATCAGATAATTTATATGTAAACCACTCGTTCCACCAGCTACAGAAATAAGCTCAGATCCCGCAGGTCAGAGCCACGCAGAGCTGCTGGCGGTGCCCTCGTGGCTGTGCTCTGTGCCATTTCTCCCGGCCCTTTGCTCCCCAGCACTGGGGATGTGAGGATGCTCGTGCCCTTTGACCACCCTACAGCTGCCACGTGGATTTCTGGGGCACGGTGCTCTCTGTAGATGCTGTGAGAAGCAGCAGCAGTGCTCGCCAAAAGGCGAGATCCTGAGCTCCTTTGGGGGCTATGGAAGCAGTGGTTGAGCAGACATGAATTGCAGTTTGTTGGAATGGAAAGAGGATTTGGAGGCTCCCTCTGTCCTGCTCTATTGCAGGGATCAAGAGAAGAGGCACTGAAGCACGCTGCGTGTGTGAAAGCAGGCTGTTTTCTGGGCTGGAGATAGACAGTACTAATTACTGTGCTCGTATTTGTCTTGCTAACAACCATTCCTCATTATGAGCGTAGTCCAGGGTCACCAAGAACTTATGGATTCCACAAATCTACAGTGGATAATGAACTGCATATAGAGAAACAGGGGTAGGAGACCCCAACTCCATGTTGGAGTTTGCCATTGTCCTGCATAAGACAACCCCAGCATTATGGAGCCCCAAGTGAATTATCCTCCTCATCATCCCTGAGCTCTATTGGGGGGGGGGGTCCTGGCTTTTTCTGTTTCCTTCCCATTCAATGCAAGCATCTGCTCAGTGGCTGGTTAACTAGCAAACAACAGAATTCTATTAAAAAAAAAAAAAACACCAAACTTTTAATATCCTTCACCAGTATTGATCTGACAGTTAAGTCACTGAATAGTCCTGAACTTGCTGCAGAGCATAATAGGCAGCTGAAATGTGTTTTGCCCTCCAGCAAATGGCTTGAAACCTATGAAATTTAACTGAATGTGTTCACCCACTGCCATTCACCTCATACCAATAGAAGCAACACCACCAATTAGCCTTTTTAAACCTCTTTATAGCAAACTGGGCCAGATGGACAATTGCTCTGCCCCAGTAGTGCTGCTGTTTCTTTTCTTTTTATTAGGAATAGGCTGAGTTAATAGACAGATCCTACTGACTTGCAGCTGGGGCTGCTCCAAGGCTGTCCAGCAAAAGAGCAGTGAGTTCACTGGGGAGAGGGAAACAGACTTGGAATACAGATGGGCAAACCAGGAAAACTCGTGGCTTTTTTTTTTTTTTTTTTCCTTGTAATCATTTGTCTGGGAGATAGGAAGTCAGCGGAAAGGCCTTAAGGGCGTTAGTAATAGGAATGTCATCTAACACTCTGCTTCCTCCTTACCTTGGGGAAAAAGCATGAGGGATGGCTGTGCTGCAAGGTCTGACATGCTGTGAAGCCACAAGTGTCACCCGGCGTACGCCAGGTGTGTTCCTTCCACCATCCAGCTGTGGACAGATGTGCTGACCCTCTCCTTAGCAGTTACACCTATGTCAGACCATGTTGGTTAGCTTCTGGGAGTGTGATTACCAAGTTGTGATAAATTTCCAATTTTTTTTAGTCATTTAACATCATTAGCTTCCTGAGCATTTGCTTTCAAAGGTGTGTCGTGTCTGCCTGTATCTGCTATGAGTTTCCAGCCTTTTGCATCCATATGATAAGATGAAAATGGAAAAAAGCAAAAATGCCCTCTTTAATCCTAAGTTGTAGAGGTTCAATAGGCTCAATAGGTTTCAAGGGTTTCAATAACCAAGTCTCTCTTTAAAGCAGTAGAGGCAATGGCCACCTTCTGACTCACAGTTCCTTTCTGCAGTCTCCCTGGCTCTGTACCTCACTGCCACAATATGCAAACCAGTTTGTTGATTGTCATCCCTACATTCCAAAGCTGTTCATGGGTTTGAAGCTACTACAGTTCCAGCTGTTTTACATACATTCTAGATGCCCTCATCCTCCCTGGCTGGAGGTTTACCTGCCTGGAAGCTGGCTGATAGCATCCTGCAAGGTGTGTGACCTGTTTGGTTCAAGCTGACATCGATTCTGTGCTTGTTTGCAGCCTTTCATCTCTGAGTTTGTTCGTTTTAGTTGATTTTAAATTTAATCCTAAACCCTTTGATGCAAGCTGTGGTTCCCTCTAGCCTCATTCAATCCATACCAGTGGTCATTCTGGGTGGTAGATGCCACCAGTCTGCCACCGTTTGTATTTTCATAATCCAGATTGCTACTTGATTGCTTTTCTCCCACACTGCTTGATTATTCACGGCTGAAATTTCTCACTGTTTTAGTGGAAGTCGTGCCTGATTTTCATCAGAGTCTGAAGGCACCCGCAGCCCTGACCCTGCCTCTCATCCCCGTCGCTTTCCGTGGATGTGTGATATAGATAAATTACAACCAGCTACCAGGCTCCCAGATTATAAGCTGTACTTCTGACATTCAAATTACTGAAAATTATTGTTGTGTGGACACCGTACTGAATCCAGAATCATCCATGTAACCTAAAGATTTCAGGCAGCGCAAACTTGTGCAGAAGCATTCCTGCTCTCTGCAGCGCTCTGCAGGTAGAAGTGAGGGCAGCTCCTGAGAACACACCAGCACACATTCTGTTGTTTTATGGATCACAGGGCTCATCATAGCTCCTCTGCATTTATCCACAGCAATGTCCTTGCTGTTTGCCTGCGTACTGAGGTCGTAGGGTTGCTGCCTCTCCCTGGATATGTCTCCTCTAGGACTCTGAAATCAAATACAGCATTTTAATGATGGTTCATATTCTTGCGGAGAGTTCCTTCCTAAAATAACCCATTGCATGCAGTCAGAAGCAAATATCATGCATCAAATCTCATTACCTCAAATGAAAGGCATGTCATGTGAAGAAGTGCTTACAAGGAGAAGCAGTGTGCTGAAATATTTGCAAGAAAGGGTGAAAGCTGACCAGTGGGTCAGGGTAGGTTCTGAAATTTGCTGGGGAGAGTTCAACACCGACAGTGACAATAGTTTAAGGCCTGTCTTCAATACCAGTATGGAAGGCTAAGAATGGGCCAACAGCTCAGCCTTGAAATTCGATGTTTAAATTCGGTTTGTTGTGTGGATGGTGGAGGAGAGGCCCTACCTGCCTGTCCCTGCTGTGATCCTGTTGGTTGTTCTCTCTCCTGGTGTTCTGGAAGCAGCTCCTTCCCCATCCCCAGCTTCATGTGCCAGGCTGATGTGCCACTGAGGAATCTGCTCTCTTCCCCCTTACATCAGACACACGTACCCTGTTTATAGCAGGAGAGAATTTTTGCTCTTATGCATCATTCCAGCCAGAAGAAAGCAAAACAGGAGGAGCCACCAGTGCAAGAATACACTCCCATGAGCTGGCTTTGGAACATAGGAGGGAGGATGCTCACAGTGCTCACACAGAACCACACGTGATGCCCAGGAACCTTTTGGAGGCCTCCATACCACAGGGATGAGCACATCTGAATTGAGCCAAGTGTATTTAGTTTTTAGAAGACTGGCATAAGTCATCTTTATTGAATATAATTTAGTTTTAACATATTGCTCTGTGCTTGAGTTATTATCTTCACTGTGCTTGGAGAAATAAATTACATTGAGGCCTTTATTTTTGACCTGTGACATCAATACACGCCATGGACAGATTCCAAAATCTTATCAGCTTTGGCACGGCTATTAAATTACAGTAGTGAACAAACCTCTTTAGAAATGAAAAATGCTTTTGGAGCTTTGACCTTTTACATTTCAATTCGTAAAGAGCCCAGTGCAAATGGGAAATGCTGATCAAAATCCAGTTACTTTAATCTTGCAGGGTGTCCTTCCTGCAGAAGAAAAGAACAAAACGTATCTCCTTGCCTCTTGACCCCTCAGTTCTTGACACCAAAGTCTGCCTGGAGCACTGAGGTTTGGTGGTAGATAGCTGTGTCTGTCGTATGGGATGTGGCAAATAAGCCAAACAATTTCCAAAGGGAAACCTACTCTAAAACAAAGGCAGGAATTCAAGTTGGACGAGTGCACGTGGCTATTCAACTGGCAGGTTAATTCCTGTGCACAGAGCTATTCTGCTGTATTTTAACCTCCACTCCAACTCTGCCATAAGCACATGATGGGGCTGCTTCTCTTTAGAAGATGGGGGATTGAACCCCAGCCAGTGAGCAGCAATCTGAGATTTGGGTCGTTTTCTCACTTCTCCCACTGAGGCTTCTGTTTTTCTGATTTTCCCTCTTCCAAAACTCTGTGTCATTCCTTGTGCAGCACGTGGTGATGTGGAGCCGGTGACATCAGGTGGGGAATTAGACAGGACTCAGAGGATGGGGGTTAGAAACTGTATTGCAGAGCAACACATGGCAGCTGGAGGGAGATAAGGTGTAAGTAAAGGTCTCCAGAGCAAAGCTGACAAAGTTTGCAGAAAACATTATTCAGTGTTCCCTGTGTTTGTTTAATCCCTTGTCTCTTTTCAAGCAAGTGCAGCACACAGTTTTGCTGTTTGCAGGTAGGGTGAGGGCGTTTCCACATCCCTCGTGAGACATCAGGTGCTGCACAGCCTCTGTTGCTCTTCAGAGCAGCATTGAAAGTTAATTCCTTTCCGGACGTCTCTCCTGGCACAGCTTGCTTTCAGCTCTATTTGATGGTGCTTTATGTGTTTCTGACAGTTTTCAGAGAGAGGCAGCGTTTCTGCTGTCGATGAGAACAAAAAGTAAAAGTTACACTTCAATTAGCAAATGCAGCTGGGCAGAGTCTCTTACAGATCCATCTTTCCCTACCTTTAATGAAGCAGCAGCACTGGGGAGATGCGCTGCAATTTCTGGATTGTTTGTGATTTTTCAAGAGAGCAATTCCAGCCCAGGACATCCATCAGCAGCACACATTTATATTCCACTTTATATCCCATATTACCTTTTAATAGCTGGTGAAAATCTTGGCATTCAGAGGAAGGCACCGGCTGGTTTCCAGGCTGAATCAGAAAAAGGCACAGTCTGGGGCATGGGGAGGCCCCTGCCTCTGTGAAGCAGAGAGGAAAATTGAGAATAATGCTGCATTAAACAAGACCTCTGCTTCTAAATGGATAACTGCAGGCCAGTAAGCTCATAAAGAGTGGGTTTGCAATTAAATTTTATTTATCTATTACAGGTATGATATGGGACCTCGAATTATGGGCAAGAAGTAGTTAACAAGTCTGTGAGCCTGGTCTGTTAGCCAGGCAGTTAAAATAAAGCACCGAAAAGCCTAATGTATGTTAATTGAATGCCAATTGATTAAACATATTCATTGAGGTTTCACATCTAGGTCATAAGTAATCTATCTATTACATACTTGTTAAACCTCATTAAATAATTGCCTGGTGGTATTTAACATGCAATAAGTATCCCCTGAAATGCGACTAAAATGTATTCTTACATCTGCTTAGGAATTTGCCCAAGTGAATTGATTGAAGGATGTTAAAAAAAAAAGTAATAATTGTTAAATACTGCAAGTGAGGTTTTTCACCAGGAGATATGTGCTGTTCTGCAGTGCAGGATACCCCAGTCAGTGAGCCTGCTGGAGGACAGGCAGTATCTGCATCCGTGTCATTCTGTGCTGAGGAAGGTGGGACTCTGCCCAGCTGAGTGCCAGCAGTGGGCCCTGCAGGAGGCAGAAAGCATCACGAGGCTTTCACATGAGGAAAGGATCTGGAGCTGCAGATGGGAGTTTGACTTTTGCAAGGAAAGTGTCCCCATGGATTTGAGCTGCTCCCTCTGTGCCACACGTTGCCCAGGTGCCCTTTGTCCAGGGGCTGCCAGGTTTCCAAAAGTCTCCTTGTCCTTAGCGACAGGAAAGAGCTGAGTTTGGAGGCCTAATTCCACTGGCAGCCATTCTGATTTACAGCCAGCTCTAGAGCTGGAAGTGCACTTCCAATATCCTTAGCATTGTTGCAGCTTGCTCTTTGCCTCATCGCTGGCCTATAGCTCAGCAAAGATGCCTCGTTTGGAAAGGCAACTTTTGAAATGCAGAGTCGAGATTGAAGTGGGGATTTGGAGTGTCCACCCTGCAAACACAGCGCTTGGCCATCATCCTAAATATCCTGCAGGCTGTGTTTGTCATGTTTATGCAGTAAACATTTGTGGAATGGATGTGATGATTTAATTTTTGGAGCACTTGCGAAGAGAGGAAATTCAGGAACGTTGCTTAATACACAGCCAAAACATAAAAGCAGCTATTAAACAGTATTCTATAATTAAATTTCCATTTAATGGTGTTTATGCATCTGTTTCTAAGCTGGGAATATGATATATGCACACACTTCATAAAGGATGTGTTGGAAGGTTGTTAGCAGGCGCTGATGATAATCCTGTGAGCTTCTTTAATTTTTTTTTGCAGTATTAAAGAATCCCCTTCTCGTCCTCACGTAAACCAGTCGCACAATCAGCCTCACAGAGGTAAACGCTGCAGCACAGGAGTGATGTTTCCATCCTGCTGCTATTTCAGGAATAACTTTGGCCTTTTTGCTTCACCCAGGTGTGGCAGCTCCTCCATCCGTGCCAGCCTTGCTCCTAACGAGGGACCAAGGAGCAACTTTGCCTTGTTTAATAAGACCCAGGAGAGACAAGAAGGAAGGAGAGAAAGCTTTCTTAAGCACACACACAGCAAGGAAATTGCACTGGAGTTGCATGGCTGGAACAAAGAAGTGATTCATAACTGAGGCTGAAGAAGAGTGTGGGTGAAGGGAGAGGAAGGCAGGTATTTTTCTTACCTATTAAAGTGAGGAGTTAGGTTAGTCACTGAAATTAGTACTTCATTTGACTTATTTATGTAACTGCTTAATTTTTAATATTAATGTGTTCGGTAACACTCCAGAAATGAGCTAATGGTCTTACAGCAAGCAGCTTCAGATCTCCAAAACTTCTATCATGTGCTGGCTTATGTGAGTGCAGTGGTCCCTGGGAGGCTGTGGGCAGGCTCTGGGACTCAGAATGTTGTACTGATGAGTTTATTTCAATGGCAAATAACATATTTTGTCCCCATATCCTGGACATCGGAGTGAAAGGGGAGAGGTTCGTTAGCAGCAAGCAGGGGTAGTGGGAAATTGGTATGATGGTGATGGAAGAATGGATTTTTTTTGAAAGATGGGAAGATGTGGGGGCACGTGGCACACACCAAGTGGTGCAAGGAGAAGGGCTTTATGATGTGGTTGGCGTGGTGGGTTCAGTGTGCTTAACAAGAACAGGTCAGCACCGTCTGCATCAGGCAGAGTCAGAGCGTGCGGCTTCTTTGCGTAAATCAGTGCCAGTCACACGAGCTCACTTACTTGCAGCATGGGGTGTGCAGAGCGCTGGAGGGCTGTCAGGTACATGATGTGTGTGAATGTCTCGTAGTAGGAATCATCTGAAAAGCACAGAGGAACAGCGCTCACTTTAATCAAACAAACGAGCTAAAAATACGGGAGTTATAAAATTTTGTTTAATGTTTTGTCGTGGGCAAAACGCTACAGTTCTGTAAGAAAAAAAAAAAAAACCACTTATCTCTAGTCTGATGCACTTCTTTGTGTTCCTGCAGCAGGGCAGAGAAAGCGCTACCTTTCAAACATTTCCATCTGCACTGAGGTCTTAAATGGCCTCCTAAAAACTACTCTTGGGAAGGAAGCAGCTGCCTGTCATCAGAGTTCGCATGGGGGAAGGGGTGATAGCCATGTCAGACAGGGTTAGTGGTATGGGGCTGTGGGACCTGCCCTACTGCCAAGCCAAAATAATGGCTTAGATGGCAGAAGCATCAAGAAAATAGCAAAATGTTTCAGGGGATGATAAAGAATGAGGTGGACTGCATTTGGGGGTAAGCATATGGTGAAGCACACTGAAAGGATGGCTGGGCTGGGTGATGTTGGAGGTCCTTTCCAATCTTTGTGATTCTGAGATTCTACGACAAAGGAAACAGTTTAAAGTACTCATGGAATTGGTAGTAAGTTAACCGTTGGTTACTGGGAAAGGAGGAAGGCATCATTGCCAACAGAACATCCATTCAAATGAAATGTTGGCCAGGGAGGCAAACAAAACATTCACTTGCATAAAGAAAACTTGCTAGTAGTGCAGTCTTATGATGTAGCTTCTAAATGAAGTGACACCTCAGCATGAATACTTCACTCAGCTCTGCTCTCCAGTCCTAAATAAGGACAAGGCAAAAATAAAAAAAGGTCCAGGAACTGAAAATGATGAAGGGAATAGAAAGCTGTAGTATGTGGAGACATTAAAAAATTAGAAGCATATATCCTAGAAGCATGTATCCTAGCATTGGAGGAATAAGAGGGAATGATAGGAAGAGATTAAAAGCAGCAATGTGTTTAAAGATGGTAAGGCAAGAAGTCCTATCCCTTGAGCAGAAAGCCCGTAAAGTGAAATGAAAAAGCAAGTAGTTTAGACCTTTATGTACAGCTTACAGCAGGGCAGCAGTACCCTGCAGAAGACTGACATCTGTATAAGGGCATCTAAGTACACCTCCTTGGAGCACTGACCTCATTGTGATGAATGAAAATCATGGCGTTGAGCTTGGCCATGGCTTCTCCAAGTCTGGGCAGTTTTAAGGCGGCTTAGATCATGAATGGATTTACTGCCTCCACTCCCAAGGCAGCAGACAGAATAATTTTTAGAAAAAAATATGATTTCGTGTATCTGTGAGCTGAGATAGAGATCTTTTGTTTTGTTTTGTTTTTATTTTTCCCTTCTGTATTTTTTTGGAGCTAATGAACTAGAAACCTCTCTGTGTGAAATCTGCAGTGATAGGAATTATCCCTAGTGCCTGTTGCAGCAGATATCTTAGTCACATTGAGTAAGGCACCACATCTCTTCTAGGAGTCTGTTATGATTGCTAAAAAAGTATGAAAAGCAGCTTCCTAAAACACATCTCTGCCTTACCTGTCTCCTGCTGCATTCCTGTCCAGAGCAAACCTGAGCACCTCAGCGTGCACCAGCTTCATGCAGCTCAGGTCAAGGTGCCATGCTCCTGCTGCAGCTCAGTCTGAGGTCCCAAGGGAAGGTGCAAATTCCAAAATGGTGTGCTCAGCCTCACAAGTGCCCTGGGAAGCTCCTCTGACTTCTTTTCAAGAGGTCTGGAAGGCTGATGTGAGGCACAGGCACTGCCACAGGCTTGGAGATTGGCTGTAAAACTGGTCCCACTTGCTGGCGTTTATTAAATTATATTTCATTGCAGCAACAGCAGTCTGGGCTGGGCACTTGCAGAGAATTGTTGCACTTCTCAGATGGTTAATCGCTTGGCCTTTGGCCTCCTACTTTATAACTCCATTTGACATCTCCTATAATTACTGCCTGGAGAGTTTTACTACTTACTTATGCTATCAGCTATTGCAGTTTAACATGCCATCAGTCTTGCCAGACCAGCCCCTCTACACCCCCAGAAAACAACTCCCCTTTCACTCATACTTTTCTGCAAATGTCCACAAAGCAAGGAAGTGTAGAATTTCTCCTTTGATCAATGCACTGTACAATTCGAGACAGTAAAAAATTCTCGCCCGTTTCTTATGCTGCTCCCACTCTTCCACGTTCGTGCCCTTTGATTTTCAGACTTTTATTATAGATAGACTTCAAGCAGCCAAATTGCCTCATCCTTTTTAGTATGTCTCCTAAAAACAAATGAAGGCTCCGCCATGCAAGCTGTTGGCTTGGTGGAACATCTGCCTGGTGCTCACAGGCTGCATGCTGAGCACTCTGAGGCCATGTCCTCCCCTTCCCAGGACCCTGCCTTTCCAGCCAGTCTGGGTCTGCCCAAGTCATGAAACATTTCAGCAAAATTTGAAGGCTGGCTTTGCTGTTGCAGGAGATAGAAACCATTGCTGTGCTATCTCGGTTGGGTTTTGAGGAAGAGGCCTAAAGCATCTCTATTTCTTCTGGTTCTTTCCTTAGGAAAAGCGTGAGGCAGAGACTCTGAAGTGCTTCCTGAAGGCCGTTTGTGATAACAGAAAGGAAAAGCGTAGAGTGCAAGATAATTTTAAACCATCATGGATCTCATCAATGCAAGGGTGTGCTGATTTATGACAACCTCCCCGCTGCCCACAGACTGCCTGACAGCCCAGACAGACATAGATTCTTAATGGTGCGTGGTGCAGCCCCGTCCCCTTCCACCTCCAGCATCTCTCCTGCACCAGGACCAGAGCTCACCATAAATCTGCTGTGCCCGTGCCAAGGGAATTGTCCCCGGCCTCCACGGCTTGGGAGGGCTGCTTCAGGAGATAGAATTAGTACCTTGATGCTCACTATTGATCTCTGTTTGATTTATATGCCCTTGATCTGATTTTCTTCTTGGCGTCACAAGTATAAATCAAAAGTAACACCCACAAGAGTTAGAAGTTAGACTGGCTTTAAACTTGTGGAAGTGAAATTGAGGTTCTGCTTCCTTCCGTTCAGCCTCTCCTGCTGCAAAGGGAAAGCAGACGTAAGAAAAGACTGCTGCCTGAACCACAGGAGTGCAGCCAGGCACCGCAGGATGCAGTCTTCAGACATTCTTTTTAATTACTTCTTGAAACTGCATTTCAGAGGAATTGATTCCTGGATTCTCTCCCATAGCATCAGTCTTTCGCCTTGAAGCCTCCCTACCTATGGCAGCCAGCAGTCCTCCTCTTCAGACTTCCACCTGGGGGCTGAGTTGAGTTTTCCTGGTGAGAAGTGAGGAGGGAAGTTAGTGGGGACAAAATAAAACACTTCTGCAGAATGATTTCCAATGCATGACCATTTTGTGTTGAGTCACTGAACCAACAAAAGAGAGCAAAACCCTGAACGGTTTTCATTCCCAAGGCTGCTCAACAACTAACATTTCTCCTTCCGCTTCAGAAGCATTGCAAAGCTTTATCACAGACATTATTATGGTCCTGAGACTCTCCTTATGAAACTCGGTGCCTCTTTCTGGGACTACTCTTTGGATGTTGTAGTGGAAATGCTAAGGCAGATCCAGGGGAGCTCAGGTGTATGCAATGCACCTGAGTGACCAGAAGGAGTGGAGCCAGGATCCACCCCTTACCAGACCTCATTTAAGGGTTGGCAGTGGAGGTGGGGGCACCTCTTGTTGGAGTTCCCTGCATACCTGAGGCTTTCCTAAGGTAAGCTGTTCTTTTCTTTCATTTCTGTAGCTGTGGCGGCTGCATTTGGGCTTGTTCCATTTGCTGTAGCTAAAGACTTCACCACCCTGCTATTATCATCCTATTATAGCGTTACTGATGTCCTAAAATATCCGTTAGCTTGGCCTGAAACTTTTTCTGAGGCCTGAAACTGAGGAGATGTTGCATGGTGAAGAAGAGAGGAACAGTAGTCTAGATGTGCTGTTTTCTTTCATCGTGGCATGTGTACTGAGGGCTGTTGAAGGTCTGTAGGGGATCAGGCTGCATTCTTATGGTATGGAAGTCCACTCCAGCCAATAGTACCGTGTTGAAAGATTTATAAAGGAGAAAGCTTCCAGTGTTCCCCAGGTGACTCTGAGCAGCAGCCCCTCATGAGGTTCTGGTGTGACTGATGGAAAAAGTAAGTGGATCTGAGCAGAGGCCACAGACCGTAAAAAGGCTATGGAGACAAAATAGGCCTTCCTAATTAAGTTCTGCATTTTTTGCATCGCTGGGGAGTGAGTGCTGCTTGAGTGTCAGGAGTAAACTCACTGCCAGCTTTGTGCCCAGCTGTTCTTCAGCATCCCTTTCTTGGTGCTTTCTGACAAAGCACAGACAGCTTTTAGTGAAAGCACTGCAAGATTTTATAAAATGTATTCATTTTTATATCAAATGTGTAAAAAGCAGGCTCCTGGGGTTGTACAGCCAATTATTCTCATAATATTAGCGTGACCGTAATTTATCTAAATCTTATCTTCAGTGTGAATGGTCTGCATTTACGGCACTTTCTCTTGGGAATAATCCCAGTCTTTTTAAAATCCTTTACCTTAAATTATTGACTGCTGTGCCTAACTCTCAGATAATGCAGTAAGGCAGTGAAAGAAATGTATTTGCATGCCAACGATCTGAAACTGTATTGAAAGCGGCTCATTGGGTTATTTTGAAGTTTTGTCTGATTTTGAGGCTTTTTTATGAGTCTTGAGATGGCTCCTCCTCTGGGAATGTGCTCAAAGAGCCACCTGGGGCTGGAGGCAGCGTGCCAGCCTGTGTGCAGGAGGGCTTTGCGATGTATTGCCATGGGTATCATCTCCTCGCCTTGGGGAAGGATGAGAGGAGAATCGATGCAGGCAAAGTGATACCTGCTCAATTTGTTTTCAATGTGGTGTTGTCAGCTCTTTTTAGTATTCATTTACTCCTGGTAATGATAAAGGGAAAGGAGCTGGTGGGGAGATTGGTTTCTCCAGTTTGAGCCTTGATGCGCCTCATGCGAGCGGTGTGCTGAATTCACTGCGCTGTCCTAGGCAGCTGGAAGCACGGGGATCTTTCATTTTGATGATGTTTCATTTCTTAGGGTAAATAATAAGCACATTTGGTGGAAGTCCAAAGAGATTCTCTGATTAGTTACAGTTGCTGCTGAGAAACCAATTACTCTGAAGTACGGATGCTCTTTAAGATTGCGACACTTGCTAAATTGGGTTCGGAGAGCAGTGGGTGGACGAAAGGTGCCTGTTTTTATTATTCTGTATGGGAGTGTTTGTGTGTGTTCAAACAAAGAGGGGTGGATAGAAAAAGGCATTTCTCTCCAAATACCGGCCTCCATTTCCCAGCGACATCAGAGGGAACAGAAAGAAGCGCGGGGACAGGAAGAGATTTGAGATGAGTTCTGCTCATCGCTGCAGGATAGAGGATGGAAATACGAACGGCTCCCTTTGATTAATGTATGCCCAAGGTCACACATGCAACTGTAACAGTCAATAGCAATCAGATTAGTGTAATGTATTATTCAGTGTTTATGGTGGTGAATTTGTATAGCGCCCGTGAGGCAGCTTTGATCCCCTTGAAATGTTTTCTGAGTGCCATTTGGGATTGACACAGAGCCGAGGATCTCTAGCTGACTTTCCTCCGGTATAATTACCCATTACCATTGTTTCTGCGTGGATATGTGCTTGGATTTAGTTGTGCAGTTGGTTGCCAGCCTGGCATTCTCTGCCTCTAAGAGTTACAGTATGGAAAATAACAGAAAGTAATGCTTTTAATTGAAGGTCTCATGTGCTTTAGAAATACTGCATCATTAAGCTTTGCTGTAAGTTGGTGATTGCTGTATGTGGCTCTTGGCCTGTCGGTGTGCACACAGCATGCTGCAATGCAGCCCCATGAGAAATTCCATCATTCCTGTTGCCAAAAGTGTGGCAGATCCCAGGCAGGGCCTGATGGTCCCAGGACCAGATGGGAGTATGAACTCTTGTAGCCACGTGCAGCAGATCTGAGGACCTGTGCAGAACTCAGGGCAGAGAAGTGGTGCAGTTGGGACACTGGGTGCTGTTCCCTGCTGAAAGGAACTTGCTTGGTTACTCATTTTATTAAATTTGAAAGTGTAGGCACATCAGATCTTTACAAGGTTTGGCCACTTAGAACTCCAGTAAGTAATCTTATACAGTAGGTTGCAAGCCATCACTTGAAAAACGAACTCTTTTCAGTTGGGTTGGAGGCATCTCTCATGACTGCAAAGTGTCCAGAAAGCTGTTGGCAGTGCACAGCAGACATTGGGGTGCTGGTTCTGGTTAGGGGCTGCAGCACTAAGAGTACCTTGGGGACTCTTATTATATCCAGTCTTGTTCAAAAGCACTGTCAGTGATCTGGAAAAGCAGAAAAGAGCACATTCATTAAATTCTCAGATGATACTGAAGTTGGAAGGTGTAACAGAACAACAATGAGAAAACCATCCTGGAAAAAAAAAACCACACTGGTGGACCAAGAGAGAAAAGAAAATGCCATTGAGTGCAAACTGTGGGTGGGTGGGTTGGTGGGTGGTGTTGGAGGTGGGTGGAAAAGGTGATTTGAGAAGATCAAAGTGGCTGATATTTGAGAGTACAATTTGGTGACACAGCATGGCTGCAGGTAGGCTGTCATCCAGTTAGGTCTGGATGAGCAGAAGCACTGCAGAGGAGAAAGGATGTAAATATTGACCAGAAAGCAGCAGCTGGACACAAGTAGAAAATTGCATTTGTTTATGACCATTTCAACTCCAGAAAGAAGCTAAAAAAGAAAGGCAATTAAAAAGGAGTGACAGGAAGTTATCTGATAGATGAAAGACTTATAATGGCAGTTTTGCTGAGCTAAAATTTGGATGAAGGAGGGAGAAATAGAGTAGCATCAACATGCATTTAAGATGTAGATGAATGTATTAACATGTAGATAGAAAAAGAGGCAAGGACTCCTGGTGGCAGCCAGAAAGTGCTCACTAGGGAGGATAGGAAAATATTGGCTGAACATCAGCATCAGTTTTCTATTATCAGAGCAATTAGTCCTGTTGAATGAGCTCTCAAAAAAGTGCTGAGTGGTTTTAAAGTGTTACAGACTGAGGGCTAGAAAACAAACCATACTGCAGAAAACAGCCTTCCAATGGCAGCAGGTTTTAAAAAATCCTCCTTTTCTAGCAGTTTTGTTTATGGCTCCAGCAGTCAAATCATCCTGACACACAGGACTATGGCTGTTACAACTTTGCTGTTTGCCACTTTTATTCTTTCACATAGGAGGGCAGCAGTTAATAAGGAAAAGCCTCCCAGAGCGGGTGAAGGCCTTTCCCTTTTAATTCCTTGTAAAATTGCTAGCAGGAGAAGACTCCACAAACTTTCATCAAACTTTCTGCAGCTCTGGGCTGGTGGGAACACTTCTACAGCTCCCTGGTGTCCATCTCCATGTCTGAGCCCTGCTCATGGGAAGCTGGAGGAGATGGGCAGGAGTATTTTGGTGTGTTGCACATCCTTCCAGCCCTACATCTCTTTTTTCTAGTAGACAATAGTCATTTAGTGATGTATTTGCATGGAAAAAGTTATCTGTAGAGTGTAATGCTCACTTCTGTGGCTGCAGGAGAGAAATGGGTGGTTAGATATGGAAATATCTTTCCTATAGTCTGAGGTATAGAGAACCTGATAGCTCTTGCAAATTCACTTCCTTTTTGATTGTGTGATACTGTGATGCTAGTCCGCTCTGAGCAGTGAGTGGTAGAAGACATCCAAATACTCTTCCAACCTGAATTATTCTGATTCTGGGATCATTCTGCCCTTACATTGGAGTTATTCCACAACATGTCCTGCTGATCAGCTTGCCTTGAAGGAAAGGACTTCTTTGTTCCCGAGGAACAAAGGAACCTTTCCAGGAAACTCATTATACTCTGGGTCAGTCCAATAATGGGCATTTCATTCCAATCTGCATCAGAAGGAAAATTTAGCCTTCCAGGGTTGCATCAAAATGAAGCTGAGCACTAAGGCTTGACCTGAGGCGTGCAAGGACCAGGCTCTCCAGAACAAATCCTCTCTAAAAATCGAGATCAGAATGATGCCAGATCACAGTATTCACCTCCAAACCACAAATGCTGTAGAAGTGCCTCAGTAGGGTCCCCTCGTGCTGTGCTAGGATGGGACCTGGGCACACCACCAACCCCTGGCCACCCCATGATATCTGCCATGATATCTGCCTTCCTCCCCCTGCCTGCACCGACCCTGTCCAGTGCTTCTTGATCCCTTCTCCAGTAGAGACACAACCCAAGGGCTGGGGATGGCATTGGACTTCAGCTCCGTGCAGGCAGGCAGGCAGCAGGTATAAGTGCTCCTGCAATCATGTTATTGCTTACACAGTGATTGTGCAGCACTGCGGGATAGAAAGGTTCTTTCATATCAAGTACAGCAGCCAGACTCAATCCCTATTGTACCCTCTCACTCACTTTATTAAGTTTACTTCATTTCTGCTCTGTCTCTGTACCTCTGTGCCCTCTGCTGTGTGTACCAAATCTTATTGACATTTTAATATTAAATTATTATGACAAGAAGATATTCCACTTGCTAAGTAATTTGTTTTATTCTGAGGAAAATTGGAAGCTGCAGAAAAACCATTATGAAATATTTAGACAATGGAGTGATACTGACTGATACAATATAAATAATTATTTTGTCCACAGCACACCCAAATTCTCTACTAAAAATGTAAGCGATAAAGGCAACAAGTTAGAAAATTAAATTTGAGGGGATGAAAAGAATATTATGTACAGATGGAAAAAAAGTAACATTCAGACATAGATGTTACAGAAAAACACATCCCAAAGAAATCTAGAGCAATAAAAGGAGGAAATCACCAAATGAGCACTTGGCCCCAGTGTTGTTTGTTCAGTGTGGTTTTTTGAATAAATTTTCCTTGACTTTGGGACACAATTATTTCTCACCAATACAAATCTGCAAGGAAGAATTGGGGATGGAGTTTATTCTGGTATGTGTTGAGAGACTTAATAATATAGAGAGGTGATATGGAATAAACAGCACAGCTGCACCAAGGGCAAGTCTTGCCTGACCAACCTGGTGGCCTTCTGTAATGGCATAACTGCGTCTGTGGATGAGGGAAGAGCCACTGATGGCATCTGTCTGAACTTCAGTGAGGCCTTTAACACAGTCCAAGACTCCATCCTTCTCTCCAAATTGGAAATACATGGATTTGATGGGTGGGCTGTTTGATCAGTGAGGAACTGATTGTGAGTTATTACTCAAAGAGTGGTGGTCAATGGCTCAGATCAACGACAGGTGGGACCAGTGCTCTTTAACATCTTTATCAACAACAGCACTGGTAGGATTGACTGCACCCTCAGCAGGTTGCAGGTGGCACCAAGCTGTGTGCTGCTGTTGACACACCTGAGGAACAGGATGCCATCCAGAGAGACTGAGGCAGGCTGAACAGTGGGCCCAGGAGAACCTCATGAGATTCAACAAAGCCAAGTGCAGCGTTTTGCATCAGGGTTGCAACAACCTCCACTATCAATGCAAGCTGGAGGATGAAAGGATAGAGCACAGCCCTGCTGAAGGGAACTTGGGAGTACTGGTGGATGGCAAGTGGGGCATAAGCCAGCAGTGTGCCTTGCAGCCCAGCAAGCAAGACAACTGGATGCTGGGCTGCATCCAAAGCTGAGCAGCCAGCAGTTTAAGAGAGGTGATGCTGCTGCTATGTTCTGCACTGGTGGCACCTCACCTGGGGTACAGCGTCCAGATGTGGGGTCCTCATCTGTGCAGGAGAGACATGAAACTGTTGAGATGTATCCAGCAGAGGGCCAGGGAAGTGATCTGGGGGATAGAAAACCTATACTGTACAAGGATAGGATGAAAGAGCTGAGGCTGTGCAGCCCGAGGAGAAGGCTCTGGTGAGACTTGAGAATGGTCTTTCAGTATCTAAAGGGGGGCTGTGAGAAAGAAGGGGACAGACTCTTTAGCCAGGTCTGCTTGATAGATGAAAAGGAAATGGTTTCAGATGAAAAGAGGGGAGATTTAGATTGGATGTGAAGTTATTTATGGTAAGGGGGGTGAAGCATTGGAACAAGTTGCTCAGGGAGGTGGAGGGAATGTCCCTGAAGACATTCAAGGTCAGGATGGATGGGACTTTAAGCACCCTGACTGAGCTGTGGATGTCCCTCTTCACTGCAGGGCAGTTGGACTAGATGAGCTTTAAGGGTCCCTTTCATCTGAAATGATTACACAATTCTATATTGTTACTGTAAGATATATAATAATAAGAGTTTTCTTATTCTGACACCTTCTCTTTGTGAAGGCTTGAAGATAAGCCACCCTGGAGGAACACAAGTTGGCTCAACATGACATCTTCTCATTCAGAGGCAGCCTGGGGAGCAGCTGGTGGGACAGCACTCGGGCAGCAGGTAAGGCTTGTGGAGTGTGGGGATATCCCAGAAGCAGGGAGACAAGTCTGAGCTCATCACTGGCTGGGAAATAATGAGCTGGTGAACTTAGTTGGTAAAGAAAGGATTACTTTACGTGGAACTTACAGTCCTAGAGCATCACTGCCAGGACTTGCGGTTGGGATTTCATTTTAAATGCTCTGCCTTCTGTATAAAGAACTATTAGCCAAAATATTGCTCCCACTTGGCAATTAACCTAGATAGCAGTGGAGCTGTAATTTAAACAAATGTAACTCGCTCTTTGTCATTGTGATATTTTTAAGAGTAAGGTTGCTGTTGGCTTTCTGGATGGAGGCAAGCATTAGAGTCACTCCTGATTTGAAAGCACTATTGTGTGCTTAACTTAGATACAGATTTCTTTGTTCAAACAACATTGATAACACTCAGGGGAAGCAGCTATTTAGTATAACCATATTAGAAGGCCTGTGCTTTGCATTTACACTCAGGAAGGAAATGGCAGGGTTTTTCCCAGGTGTCAGTGGTCTGAACTGGGCAAAACTGGCCTGTGTGTCACACAGGAAAATGTCCATCTGTGGCCTTGCTTGGAAACTGGGGAGTCGCATCTTTGTGGCCCAGCTTTACAAGGGTTGGTGGGGAGAGATGAACATCGATTACTGACATCCAGCCTGCCTTGCAGTGAAAACCAGGGTAAAGTGCAAAGCTCAGTGTCTGATGGGGGTGTGAACCTGTGTTTGGCAACTTGGGAGAAACCTGAGGACCACCTGTAGGTACCTGCTTGTCCTGAGAAAAGCCTTCCTGCATGGCACAGGTTAGGCTGTGTATGTTTCTTTGGGACTGAAATTGTCATCTGAATGTGCTCTATTTGAAGTTGAGTTGATCACCATGGCCTGGCTCTTGGCTCTCCTGGAATTTTTGTCTTTCGGATGATTACAGAACCTCTATGACTACAAGTCACTGTATAAGCAGCTTTGTCCTAGCTGGGTTTATTCATAATCTCACTCCACATTAGAAATGAGTCTTCAGTAGTAATACATGCTGGATTTGCTCAAAACTGATGGTGTAAGCCTAAGCACAGTGGGAGTCTGCATGACAGTGGGGTAGCTGGAATGTGTCATTTGAATTTTTTTTGCTTGCTAGCAAGGGAAAAAAATGGCTACTGATAAAAGAGTAATTGAATCTTTGCCTAACTGAATTTCTGAGTAGTTCACAAACACTTATTTTGCTGGATGTAAGTCTTAGAGATTGAGCATATGTGGTGTTTGGCTGATGTTGCTGTAATAAGGGCATCCCAAGCACTCTTCCATATTAGATAAGGGTCTTGGGACTGCAAGAGATGGAATCAGATCCTTTTAATCTTGGGATGATGACCTCAATTGCAGAGGTATTACCTGTCATCTTGTCCCAAGAGCAACCTGGTTCCTCTTAACATTTCACACTGGAAGTTCAACCACGCTGAATACAAGTTGAAAAGGAAACAGGTGATTAAAACTGTTGGTTTCGTTTTTTTTTGAGGCTCACAGGAGCACCAGCACTGCCTGTGGGAGACAGCTGGGGAGTTTAAGAATCACTGTGTTCATAAGGTATTGTTCTCATATTGAAGTCTAACTTTCGTAGGTCTGTGATGATAAAGTTTTGAAGATGAAAGATTGGCCTGTAGAAATTACATTACAGAACAGCCATTAAATATTAATCCTCGGGTACCGGAGAGATTTTGGATTAAAATTTATGATCTAGGAACAGATCCGTGCTCCCTTCACATAAAAGCACCGATTGTCTTGCGAAATGCAACCCCGTTCGGGCAGAGGAGGCAAGCCAGGTGAAGAGAGGATCGCAAACAATCCTCCGATAGAAACTGGGGGGTTCGTAGCGAGGCAGCAGAGCCTGGCGTGGCCACGGGAGGGCAGCAAGGGGACATCGGCATCGTGGGCTGCAGGGTGTGAATGGCTGGTGGGTCTGGTGTGCGAGAGGGGCTGTTCGGAGTGCAGCAGCCCGGTCTGGTGGTTGGTTGGCGACCCTGCACATAGCAGGGCGGTTGAAACTACATGATCGCTGTGATCCTTTTCAGTCCGGGCTGTTCTGTGATTCTATGAAGTCGTGATGCGCTTTGGCAGGCAGCGATTGGGCACCGGGGCTGGGTGAAGAGCAGATGTGTAATAGGGCTCCGGTGGGACAGACATGATGTGCTATATTAATATTTTTTTCATTTTCTATCGATCTGAAAAGCTTGAAGCCAGCAAAAGGGGGAAAAAAAGTCCATTGCAGACTGAACAATATACTAAACCTTATCTTAATTGAACACTGGGGGATGTTCATGTGGGCAGCGCGGGGCTTTTGCTGGTTCAGCATTCGGGATGATATCTTCCAATTTCTGTGATTAGCAGAGTGCTTAGGGGAAAACTTTAGTCTTCTACAGGAAGGCCAAGCACCTGGAGGTGTCACTGTGGATGAGCAAAGGTGAGAACTTGCAATTTGTTAGCTACTCCGGCGTGAGCGCCCTTGTAGCTGCTTTTAACCTCCTAATAAATGCAGTGTAGCTCACCTGGCTTTTTACTGTTGGGTAAGACGTGTGAAATGACCTCACACAAAGCTGTGGCATTAAAGCCTGTGTGCGGGCAGCTCTGAGTTACTATGGAGAAGACAGCGGGCTGTAAATTCGCATCCCGGCGCGTTCCCCAGGAACTTCTGTGCTCACATAACCCTTCCCACCCCTCACCTCCAGCACTGCAGATCTGAAGCTGCCATGGTGACTGGACCAGCGCTTCCAGGAGTGCTTTTCTGTAGTCAGTTTCTGGCTGTTTGTTCACAGGAGTTTTGTTGGTTTATCGATTTACCCATTTCTTCCAGCCAGATTCATTCCAGAACTAGAAGTCCACTTTGTCGCATTACAGTTTTCCCTTTGGAAGCGATTCCTGACTAGAGCACTACAGAAATGTGTACTGGCTTCAGTGTTATTGGAAAAGTTGACTTAAAAATATGGATTTTCTTCAGTATCCAAGGCTGAAAAAGAGATGATTTTTTGTTCATCCAACTTTTTCCTGCTGGATGGAAGCGCTGTGATACTGTAGCTATCTTACGTTATGCCCAGAACCAGAGACAGCAATGCAGATACTTAGCCTCTAACCTCACTCTTTCCTTTCGGGGATGTTCCATTGCATAGTAACTGATCCTCAGTTTTGTGTTCAGAATGCAGACTTCTCCAGATGAAGCTTGGATCTCTTGTGCTGAGCCCCTGCTGCTGGGCTGCGTGCAGCTCAGAGGCTTCACTCATCATGCGGTGTCTTTACCGAAACACTGAAGATCATGTTTTTTTCTCAGTTCTTTCCTGCAGATATGCACAGAGTGGTAGATGATTGTCATTTTGGATAGCTGATTGCCATCCACAAGCTGTAAATGTGCTCTCACAGGCAGCTGCATAGTACACAGCTTCATGGAGAGGTTCGCAGAGCATCACCGCTTGCGTGAGCAGAAGTGACACATTTCAGATGTAGGCTGCACATGACCAAAGGGACACAGCTCCCATCTTCTGGCCAGGAAGGGCAGCCATTCGGACAAAAAGATGTAGGAAGCAAAAATGCTTCTTTTTCTGCAGGCAATTTCAGGGCTTCTACAGCAGTGTGGGGGACCGAGGATGGGCTTTGGTGAGGAAAAGAGATCATAGGGGAGGGAGCGTTTTAGCTATTGAGTGTTCTAAGGAGAGTTGCCAACTTGATGCTAATTATATAGTATTCATCTACCACCCGGGCCAAAAGTGATTGAAATAGACTTTTTATTCTGTCATGCAGATTTAATTGCCTGTGCTGAACTGAAAATTGTCTTTGGAAGTCGCTCCATATTTCCAGTATCTTGGAAACTGATCCTCTTTAAGGAAGAAGCCTAATAATATATCTCTTTCCCAGCCAGAATGTAGCTTAACAAACACGCATGATTAAACTCAAAGTTCTGAGCAATTATAACCAATCAAGATGTGGAGGCTCTTTCAACAGCAAGAGTTCTGTGTTGCGCTGTGTCTACAGTTCCCTCTGTTCTCTCTCCAGTCTTTGAAGCTTTAAACATTCCCATTCTCTGTCTGTTTTTCATGCCTGTATTGTAGCAGTGAAGTTTGGATCGGGGTTTCCAAGCAAACCTCTCCAATAATATAAGTATATGCTTTTCATTCACTGGAAAAAGTGCTGATTTCTTTAAGAAAAGAATGGAAGTAATCTGCCCTGACCTACCACTCTGTATGCCACATTGACCTATATTGGTGAGACAAGCCTTGTTACCTTACAGATTTTATGGTTCACCTTTTAGTTTTCATGCAGGGCTGAAACCCTCTTCTGTGCATCTGTCTGTCATATCGTTCTCTAATATCTTTGATGGCATTCTCCTGAGCCTGTGGAATCCCATCCAGGACTGCAGCCTCTCCCTTCCCCCCCCTGCTTGCTAAGCACTGTCCAGGCAATGTTGCTCTCAGACCTTGTTTCTTATTCATTTCTATCATCTCAAATTGCAGGGATTGACGGAGCTCTCACCAGCACTCACACACATACAAATAACTGTTTTCATTTCACTTTAGTCCATTGTTGTCCCCTTGCAGCAGTGATGGCCATGGTGCAGTTGCTCTCCAGCACACAGGTGTTGATGGAGGCATTCAAGGCCAGGCTGGATGTGGCTCTGGGCAGCCTGGTGGTTGGTGACCACCAGGGTTGGGGGTTGAAACTAGATGATCTTTGAGGTCCTTTTCAACCCAGGCCCACGATGATGACAGTGCCCCATCTCTGCAGCACTGGGGCAGGTGGCATTGGTATGGATGTACTTCAGCTGAGCCATTGGCCTCAGCCAATCCATCACTGTTCCTCCAGGCTTATCTCAAAAACGCCCTGTTTTATTCCCTCCCCCCTTCATACCGAGTTTAAAGCCCCGGGTTTTATGCAGCATGCAATATGGCTCCATTCTGTGTAACCCAGGTTTTTAGTTATCCTAATGGCCAGGAGAGAACAGTAAACTCTTACATGTAGAGCATGTAAGAACCTGTTACTGTCAGAAATGCATCTCCTCTCTCCCCCTTTCCATTTGCAGCATTGCCTTATACTTACTAAGTGCTGAATAAACCCTTTCTGGTTGTCTTCCATATTTTTAGATCATTTCAGCTCTGCTGGAACTTTGCTTCTGCTGCTCCTGTCTTCCATTTGGGGTATTTTCTGTAATTTCTATTCACACCTGATAGCATGCTGTATTCAATCTCTCAGGGTCCAAAATGCTGGAGAAAGATCCTCTGTATGCAGCCTCACACTTACAACTGCTTCTGTTTAAATGAGCATGAATTTCTTCAAGTCATACTCAAAATCCCTGATTCTGAGAACTCTTCTGCAGTTACAGTTCCCAATTCTGCAGTTAAGCACCCTTATTAATTTTCCTTCTCCATTTTTATGTTGGCAAGCTCTTGTTAATGGTCTCTTAGGGGGGACAGAAAGACATAAGATCTGTCAGTCTCAGGGATGGATCAGGGCAGGTACGGACTCGATGTGCACAAGACCAGTGCCTCATCCCTGCATCTCGAGAGGTCCACTGAGCAAATGAGAATGGTCTCCATCCATCACACACAGGTTGGCTGTACGTTGTCCATGCTGTGTGTGACACTGCTGGGAAGCTGATCAGAAGATGGTAGGCATGTTGAGCAAAGCTCCATCGCCTCAGTGTCTTCTGAGGCCGTTACCTCAGCAGATTCCCTGGGGTCATCAGTGCTTCCTGTGGCAAGCTGGCCAGCTGTACCACAAACAATGGGAGAATGCTGGTTATACTGAAGGCAGTTCCAGGTACAGCCCTCTTGGGGCTCCTCTCTGCTGCACCTTTTGGGGGAGGGGGAGGCCTTGCTCCCCGTAACTCCTCACAGAGTTACAGCATTCTGTCGGAGCGAATCTGGAGAGCTGTTGTGAATGTGGCTACACCACTTTATCTCATTTTGGTTCCTGGCATGAGATCTGTCTCATTTGCACCTTCGTTTCAGTGTGTGCACTGGGAGCAAGCAGCATGTAGATGCTACAGAGTAGGTGATGCTGGAAGGAACCGAAGGGACTACCAGTCATTTAATATCAGCTTTGTGTCTTACAGAGCTTCATCCCTGACAATAGCTTCCTCCTATGAGTCCTCCTGAAGCTGTGGTGCAACGCAGCTCTTTATCCAGCAGACTGTAGAGCTGCGCAGAGTTCTGCCTTGCTCTGCATGGGTTTGGGAGTAATAGAATGAGTCATCAGCTGGGAGCTTAAAATTACGATGTGTGCCACTGCTTTTGGAAAGCTAGAGAGATTAATAATAACAATAAAAAAGATACTGTTCACTCACTGGTGTAATGAAGAGGTATTGCACACACCAGGCACCTGTTGGTTAAGGTATACGTTTAACAATCTATTACCCTTTGAATGCAGGGAGATTAAATACACGTTAGAAACTAAGCATGGGGGAAGTTATGCTGTTGTTTTTTATATCAAGAGTGCACTAAGAAACATCAAGCAGCAAGGAGAAATGTTAAAGGAACAAAGAAAGATTTAAAAGAATATTTCTATATGTTGGGTTGCCTTGATCCTCCAGCCGTAGTTCTTTGTGTGTAAAGACACAAATTCGGGGATGAAGGACAGGGAGAGTACATGAGGCATGTTGGTAGGAGAGACTGGTCCATCATCTGTCCAACAAGTGCAGGAACTGGTTGTAAAATGCCACGACTCAGATCCTCCCAGGTGAATTTCCAGTCCTGGCTTTCTGGCACCCTTCTGCATGTGACTGATGTTTGTGTTCTGTGTGAAACAGCACTCAGGTGAAGGCGGGTCTTCTACAATAAACACCTGCCAAAACCCAAGAAACTCAACACACAGCATCATCTTACCGCATATTTACAAGCAAGTGCTTCTCATGCATTTTCCTTCCCATCACTGCTGATAAATAGCATGATCTTACTTTTATCTGGTGCCTTTTTGAAGTGCTATACGTATATATTTGTGAAAGGAGGATGCCAATGAACGCATTCTTTTTTCCTTTGCTGATGCAAGGGAAGAGCCCAGCTTCTCCAAAGAGGTACTACAAGCTCTCTAGCAACCAGATGGGGCAAGGAAGATTCTTTTTCTTTCCTAATTTCTTTTTTTTTAATTTAAATCAATCAGCTTTCATGTTAGAAAACTCAGCACTACAAAGCTTTTGGAGTAGATCACTGACATAAGGAAATGCTACGAAGTCCTGAGCTTCACTGCAAAGCCTCTACAGTCACACTACCATCTCATGTTGAAGGCTGAGGGGTAGCCAGGTCGTATGCAGCTCAGTATAGGTTTTATTGATGTCCATTTAATTGTTGATTTGCTTGTTTCCCACTGATGACATGCCTGACCCGCCAAAAGCTATTCAAAAGTAATCTCTTGATGTCTTCACTGCGGTGCCCTGTGACTGCTATTTTATGGGGGGTTGGTTTTGGAGCAGAAGAGATGGGTTGTGTTGCCACATCTCTCACTCCTTCTTTCTTTTGGGAGTTGTGGACATCAATGCAAGCCAAACTGTGGCACCGAATGAGGCAAAAACTTGGGATCACAGCTATGTTTACATTTATTTACATGTTACAAACGTATGTTTTTCTCTGCCCCACAATTGCTCTGGGTTCTCTTTGCCTGGTGGATCTTTATTGGGATATCCCCAGCTATCATGCAGAATGTGATTTGTTTTCCTTGAGAAAGATGGGCGGTTGAGGAGGAAGGATGTTGTTTTTTTTTCTGCATTAAAGCCGGCAAAGAAAAGAAAGCAGCTGAAAACTAAGAAAATTGCACTACTAATCATATTTTCATAAGCAGTCCTCTGTAGCATTACAGTCACAGAGTATATTTATAATTTGGTTTATATGAGCAACAGTTTAAGTTGAGGAAAATTGGTTTCCTTCTCAAAATGTCATGTTTCTCATTTCCTCCGAATCTTGGGCTGCTTCGAGCTCTTATCAGCCTTTAAATCATTCAGAAGCACACTCCATAATTAAAATGCCGTAAATCCTCATGAATCAATTTAGTTTTTTTGATTTGTTCTAAAACAGATTTAAATAAAATTGAAAGCTTACTAAAATATGGGATAATAAACGCAAGTGCAAAGCGAAGGGAAGATAAACCCACTCTGGGATGATAGCTGGTGGCGGAGTCAGAGTCGAAATGGGAAACGATGCCTTCCCAACACAACAGAGATGGTTCTGTGCTCCCCAGAAGAGGAACAAGCTGACCTTCATTTCTGGTAAGGGCACTCTTATGGCTTCCTTAAGCTGCTGGCTTGGGTCTGGCTTCTGTTCCCATGAAGAACCTTTAATGTAGACACTTTGCTCCTCTCAAGGATCAGTGTCCATTTGCCACTTGTGCCAGAAGAGTAACAGGTTTTCCAATGGCTTGCAATTAGTTATATTCTATTTCTTCTTCGTATAAAGGAAATAAATTGGACAGAAGTACCTGCAGGGCTCATATCTTCCTTCAGCAGTGCCTTCTTAAATTGTCACACGTTGTTAATGTCCTCTGTCACCAGTCATAGAATCATAGAATGGCCTGGGTTGAAAAGGACCACAATGCTCATCCAGTTCCAACCCCCTGCTATGTGCAGGTCGCCAACCAGCAGCCCAGGCTGCCCAGAGCCACATCCAGCCTGGCCTTGAATGCCTGCAGGGATGGGGCATCCACAGCCTCCTTGGGCAACCTGTTCCAGTGCCTCACCACCCTCTGTGTGAAAAACTTCCTCCTCATATCCAACCTAAACCTCCCCTGTCTCAGTTTGATCGCTCCATCACTCCATGTAGTTTGTTTTGCTTTGGATATTTTTTTCCCTCATCTCCTTTTCTTCTGGAGTGTTTCAAGTTCTCTCTCACAGCCACACATTCAAGCACTCTTCTGGCTCCACGAAGTCCCCTCTGCATTACGTGACATTCTTTGCTGGGCAACTGCTTGTGGCTTTGCCAGCACTTCATCCTATTTCTCCTAATGTTCCTCTGAATTTTTATTCTGTACCCCAATCAATATTTGTATCTTGTAGGGAGCTCTGAAATTCTGCTCCTTTCGAGGGATAAAGTAAAAAATTGCAAAATTGTCTCTGCAGCCTCGAACAAATTGCAAACTGGGTTATGTTTTCTCTTTCTTCTGTAACTCTGCTCTGTTCATTTTCTGGAGTTTTTCTGTTCCTCCAGTGTATGTAATACAGTCAGTGTTTTCTGTGGGGCTAACCCAAAATCTATTAAAAACATGAAGTGTTTCATATCCAGCCTATGTCAAGAAAGGAAGACACTCAGAAAGTAGCCTTTCAAAATTTTATTTATTTCCATTCCCATAGCATTTGAATATCCTGTTCTGATGTATCACCTCAGTTTGTTTTAATGCTGATACCAGAACTGAAGAGTTGAGCCAGAGGTCTGGCTTGCTCCTTGTTAGAATATTTTTGAATCAGGGATCTAAAAGCAAAAGCTAAAACCTTTTTTCTTCTGTTGTAATGGCAGAAGGAATGCTTGACTGGCTGCGCTCCTGGTATGAGCCCCAGAAGCCCTGGGTTCTTATTCCTTGATTCAATCTTCCTGTGGATTTCAGAAGTCATTTTGAATCCTGTCTCATGCAGGCATTAAATATGCAAGATTGAACCCCTTCCTCTGTCCTGGATTCCAGTCAGTAAAACAGGGCTGGGGTAACCACATTCCTTGAGGTGGTAATGGGGAGAAATTCAGCGAGGGGTCTGAGATGCTTTGGTAGGATGCTAAGGGACACAGTTCTGCCACAGTTCACAGATGCTGAATAGATATTTTGGACACTTATCACCATGAGGGATGGAACAAACCACTGATTAACACAAGAATCTGCTTCTAAACTGTTGCATAGTCTTGTGGCATTTGGTCTGGGGTTTGGACTTGTCCCTTTTGTAATTATAAGAATGTGATAAAATCACAGTTTATGAAAAAAACCAACACAGAGACAAAATCTGTTCCTTCACAGGGCAAAAATTCTGAGCATCACAATGTGATGTTGGTCAACTGTCCCTTCCTAAAGCCTACTTTATCTAGCGTGAAAATAGGTGGGTTTATAGCATTACAGAAACCCACACTAAGGCTGCATCCAATTATTGGTAATGGTATTTAGATTTATTCAACCTGACTAGTTGCATTCAGATCTCCATTAGTGATAAAATAAGGGAAAATAAATTAAAATTAAACCAAAGAGAAATGAAATAGACAACAGCTGACCCTTGGGCCCTAGGAACATCTTTGCTTCCTGCTATTCTGGTTGTAGCAGCAGATGCAGTAACAAGCTGCTTGTATAAAAAACAGCAAATAAAGATGCCACCCCAGAGGGAACAAAACATTAATATTTAAGAAAAGATATTTCCAGAAGGAAGATACTGGGCCCTTTTTTGTTAGGGCTCTTCATGCCAGTTGTTTGGGCAGGTAGAACTGAAGCAAATAATTAAATCCTGTGCAAATATGTTGTCCTTTTTCTAGAAATTTACCTTCAAGAAAACGTGGAAAAGCAGAAAAGCAGACTGCTGGAGTAAGGACTGTTAATGCAAAACTTTGTGAAAGAGGGAAATGAAGTTTTCTTGGAAAGGCAGGAAGATCAGGACCCTTATATGTTTCCATTAAACAGTGATAAAGCCCCATTTTCCCAGGTTGCAGGACGTTGACAGACACTCTGCATATAGATTTCTCCTTTCCTGCCAGCACAGGGCTGGATGAAAGCCCAGCGGTGCATTCTGTTAAGGAGCTTATTCATACAATTAAGTTTAATTGTCAGCAGTTTTGATGCTTCAAACTAAAATGAAACCTGGCTCCATTTCTGCAGCTTAGATACACCTGCAGCTGGGGAGGATTCTGGGGGTATTAATACCAGAGCCTTGTATTGCTAAAAGACCAGCAAGTCGCAAGGACAAATTGTGCATTAAAAGGCTCTTTCCTCCCAGGTCTGGATAACTGAGCAGCAGGCTCTGTCCACCTATTTTTTGTAAGCAATAGGATTTCAAATATTGGAGTAATAATTGGAGCAAGAGAACCTTCCCTGGTTCATGTCGGTGGTGCAGTCCTTCCACAACCCAGTGGGCTTCAGAACAGTGGTTCTGAAATAAAGATATACAAACTGCATTTCGTATTTACATAAGGCTGAAGTACATGGAATTCTATATATGCTACCAGGCTCACATGCAATGCATTGTGAGCCTAAAACTTACTCTTTCTCTCAGTACGAGGCTGTTTCCTTCTTCTCCTATTGTTTTGTGAACAGTAGCAAAGATCTTCCCTAAATCCACCGCTTAACTTATATCCATCCATCACATTTTTCAGCACCCCAAACCAAAGTGATGCATTTCCTTTAATGCAAACCATGGTTTCACGTGTTTGTCTAATGTCTGTGTATTTTAAGTCCTTTTTGCAGATGGTGGTTGGACTGAATGATCTTTTCCAACCTTGGTGATTCTGTGATCTTAATGGACTCTTGCAGTCACCATGGTTAAATATCAGTGATCATTTATTCTCACTGTAATCAACATCAGCAGCAGTATTTTTTTTGAACAAGAATTTAGTGCACGGTCCAACTCACTTTGCTGTGCTATGAGCATCAGTTTGCAGAAGCAGGATGGCTACTACTAATCACATTTTGGAAATCACAGAAAATGTGGCATGACTTAACCAAATGCTGCTGTAAATACTGAAACCTCTGTCCTTTTTTGGAAACGGATCACAAGAGAAAGAATTTCATCAGAGCTCTACCTGCCTGCTGTAGTACTGCTGGCTCATTAGGTAGAGTAATTAAACATCAGGCAGAAATAATTATTATAATTATAGGATGTTTGAGATTTCATTTGCCTTCATGAAATAGGAGTTACGTAAACGAATTCCTTTTGCAAAGTCCACTCACAATAGCAACGAGTGCCTAAACAGCTCTGCTCATTGCCTACTTATTTCTGCAGCATTATTGGGCCAACCTTACAGTAGCCATTAAGAACTCAATAATTACCAAGGATTATGGTACAAGGATACCCAAATAGCCTCAGCGTAGGTAGAAAAAAAAGGAAATTACTGTAGTAATTGTGTTCATTTGTTCTGGAATAAATACAGAGAGGAAAAAATGTATAGGGGAGTGGTTTGGTATTTTCTCTATCATGCTTACTACTAGAACATTTTTAGCTCCTGATGGCAACACACACTGCTAGCACCTTTTGTTCTTTTAGTATTCTGCATGTGGCTGGATTACGGTGCTGTGAGTCCTGTGTCAGGAGGAAACTCAGCATTGCAGCCCTGCGTTGGCCTCTCCCTCACCTGCGTTGGCTGGAAAATCTCTGCCAGTGCTTAAGAGACAATCTAAATTGGTCCAAATCCCAACAGCAAGTGGTGGTACCACTGAAGTATCTCATGGGGAAGTACTCATTCCTAGGGAGGTCGTTAAGAGATGCAAGCCCTCCTGTACTGAAATGCAGAGCAGCTTCCCCAGAGACACTGATGAGTGCGTTCCTCTGCAGCTGAAGGCAAGGTTGCTTTGTGACGTGTGGAGAGAAATAGAGGTGATGCCAAAAGAGTGCATGCAGTTGGGACACAGACCCATTGTGAGATGAATGCACCATGTAGGGTAACCTCACCCTCTGGGCTTTGCAGTAGGGATCCATGGATTGTGTGGTAGCAAAGTGCATGTGTGGCAGCAAGAATGAGGATTAGGACTCAAAAACACTGTTATAATACTGTTTTATTATTGAAGTTTGCTAGAAAGTAAAAAAAGGAAGGTGTCAGACTAGTGGGTTCCAAGACATTGGAAAAGACAAATAGGAGAGACTGTGTTTAAGTAAAAACCTTAAAATAGTCACGAGAGCTTGGCTAAACAAAGCTGTGGGCCTACGTTCAGTGCTCTCAGGCACAGACATTGTTTTTGCTGCCTGTAGCAGCCCTGGATGGGTTTGCAGATGGCAGGAGGCTTTGCATGTAGGGTCCTGGGAGAAGGATACCAGCTTGGAAACACATCCAGAAAAAGATGCCACCAAGAAGGCAATGACTTCAAATGACCAAATTTTTACTTAAAGCATTGCTAGTAAATAACCCTGAATCCACTAGGAATTGCTTCCTGATGTTGAAATGGCAAAGGGCTCCTGAGTTATGTGTGAGAGAACCTGGGCTTGACCAGGCACTCCGAGGGCAGAGGTGAGGTCAGAGCTCTTCACTTTCTCCCATATCAGTGGCTCTGGATACCTGCTCTGTACTGCTCATGTAACACAAGCCTTCCCATCGCTCTCCTTCTGCCCTTTCAGCTCCCATCACCTGTGTCTCCAGCCATGATTTGCACCAGCTGTCCTTTCAAATGGAAATAAGTACAGACCGGGCTATGAATGCAGACTCCTTGAAAGGTTTCCAGAATTACATTAAAGCAGATAGCTTGGGCAAAGAAGATCAAAAAGGAAGTCACAGTCAGAATTTACCTAGGCTTCCAGGGAGCAACCTAATAAAGCGTCGTGAATAATACCCAACAAGAGGCAAAGACTTCTATTAATTTATTTGTTTACTCGGCTCCCAGAGAAGCTCCTGCAACATTATTCTGCAAAGGAGGCTCAGGTGGCTTTTTATTTGCTTATTTAAGCACCTTCCCCACCTTATGCTGAGTCCTGGTGGGTTTTGTGAATGTCAGGCTTGCAGTGCTACCATTATTCCCTTGAATGTCTGAGTTTATTCAATCCTCTGTGGGATTATCAGGAAGGGAAGAAGATAACAAAGAGATCCATCTTCTACAGATAGGAGAATAGGCATTTAAAATGAGCCCAACATCTTCACAAAAGTATTAGCTCTGGCAGAATGTATCCCCTCTCTTTGTGTAATGAAAAGTGAATTAGAAAGCATCAGTGAGAAACCAGATTAATGCAACAAGCTCCCGTTAATGTATGAGCTCAGTAACCTTACTTTTTGTGCGTTCTTTTTCCTATTTGATTTCAAATGCACATAATTAATTACTGCATTTAATTTCTGTTCTCCCTCCAGTCTGCAGCAAGCAAACTGGCACTTAATGGTGTCAAAGCTCATGTCAATATAAGATGAAAAAGTATATGGGCTCGTCATGAAATTTCTGAGCAACTTTGGTATGCCTAGAATAGTAATTAAGGGGCAATTGGAAAGAAGTTAAATAATATAAGTAAGTTATTAGCATCACCATTGGCTATGTATAATCTAGATCAGACTGTATGTGAGATATTGATTGCCACTTGTTTTTTGCAAGTGCAATTATTGCCTGTATCGCCTGTGCACGGCTGGTCTTGTTGTAGTAAATATCCAATTGAAGCTGGAGCAGTGCAGGCTTTGGAGTGCCTGAAATAAGAAGTGTGACACTCTTAGTTTTGCTTGTTGTTGTGAAGATCTAAATAGAAAGTGAAGGAATAGGTTTCTGTTTCCTGGATTAGATTAGTCTGTGCCCTGTTTGTGTGAGGATAACAATCTCTGGCTGTGAGGCAGGGCTATAGTGAAGGCAAAAACGGGTCTGCAGTCTCTCAGGTCATATCTGGCAAAGCCCACAGAAACCCCTCCTGGTACAGGAGCAGCTTGTTGTGCAAGACAGATGGGCAATGGCATATGCACAATTTAACTTCTTTTGTAAGCCGTCCAAGTTGACCGTAGCACTGAGCCGATACCTGGCACAGCAGGATTTCAGTCCCAGCAAATCTGGAGGTGTTACACATCCAAGATTACCCTGTCTGCTCATGGACAGATATGTTACTTGGAAAGCTGGCCACATGTTTCATCTGAGGTATTTATGGCATAAGAAAAAAAAAGACCTGACTGTGATGATTCATCCCTTTGAAGAAAATACCGAGAATTATAAGTAGAAAAAAATACAATAGGCGATGATGATGGTTAATTATCTAGTTGCTCTTTTTTTTCCCTCCCCCCCCCCTTTCCAAATTGTTTTCTGAAATCTCCTTGTGCTTTCTGTACTCTGCACACAGCTCTAGGCCTTGCTTTACCTGCTGCCAACCCGAGGAGCTCAGTGCTGGGCTGCGCTCTGCAGTTCTTGCACTTTCGGTGCAGCTTGGCCACATTCTCCTAATTCCCTGCTGAGCTGCTCCCTCCATCCAGCCAGCAGGCTGCATTCAGCAGGGCAAAATATTGGCATTCAGAGTGGCTGGCGTTGTTCTCCAATGGATTATTAGGCACAGGAGAAAAGGATTTGGGACCCTTCAGTATTGTGTTCCCAAACCAACAACGAAGAGCTCTGCTGAGGCAAGGGGAGAAAATCTGCACAGTTCCTGTGAGTGCTGCCTGTTCTGCACATCAGAGATGTGCTGTAGCAGAGCTGGAGAATGACATCTCTTTTACTTAGCATTAACCAAATGTAAGCACTAATTTTCCCTAATGGCGTTGCTGTTCCCCATGTCTGGCATCGGAGATGCGATCAGCTCACTGGAACATGATGGACAGTTGTCCCTGCCCCTATTTAGGGCATTGGGTGCTATCAGCACAGGCTGGGTTGAGCTCTGCGTGCAGAGAACAAATGTAGGTTGTCTGAGAAGGGCTTCCAGAGCTGTTTCTTCACCCTCATCAGCAAATTTAGAAAGAAGTTTGAACCGAACGCGTTTGGCTCGAGGAGTTGCCATGGTTGCAACGCAGACGATCTAAATGTGGGAGATTATATAATCAGACAGAATGACTATTTATACAAAGAGTTTAATTTAAACAAAAAAAAAAAAAAAAAGAGAGAGAGAGAAAAGCAAATGTGCTGCACAATGCATGACTTTGTCACTCTGCTCCCGCACGGCAGAGCTGCTGTGGCACTGATGGGGTTAAATCACAGCGCTCGCACATCCGCTCTCTGCAAGGTGTTTATAGTGTGCTCTAAATCTAAAATAAAAATAAAAAAAGCATTAAGTAAAGAGTAACAGAGCAGATCCAGCCAGTCAAGAAAGAGGATGTTTTATTACACGTGAATCAGCAGCAGCATCTTTAAAGCAGATCTGTAAGCTGCTCTACAGTTTTGTTGTTGTTTTACTGTAGACTTTTAAAACCCACTAGCACAGCTCTCCTCCTTTACAAGGATCATCCCATGAAACACTATCATGGGGACTAATTTATCTTCCACCAGAAGCAATTAAATGTACGGGAGCAGATGCTGAAGCCTGTAAGATATTACCTCTACGTGGTAACTTCATTCTTTCTGTGTAATCTCCCAAACAACCTGAACACCCTCTAGAAAGGAAAGTTTTTGTTTTGTTCTGAGCTGGGCTCTCAGCTAAGGAGCGTGGTGCTAAGGGTGGTTAATTAATTTTTCAACAATCTGATGGGAAGGAGCATTTGCTGGGCTCCTTGTGGCTTGAAGCATGTGCAGAAACACTAAACCAGCATTCTGTATGGTTTTGGCCTCCCAGCTGAACTGGATTTGTGAGCATTGTGCTTCTTGAAGTGAGACGTTTCCCTTTTTGCTCCTCTTTCCAGCACAGGTCAAGCTGTGTAGTGGTCTCTCCCTTTAAGCCTTCCAGTACCTAAAGGGAGCCTACAAACAGGAGGGGAGTCAACTCTTTACAAGGGTAGATAGTGGAAGTACAAGGGGAAATGGTTTCAAGTTGAAGGAGGGAAGATTGAGGTTGGATGTCAGGGGGAAGTTCTTGACAGAGAGAGCGGTGAGGTACTGGAACAGCTGCCCAGAGAGGCTGTGGATGCCCCGTCCATCCCTGGAGGTGTTCAAGGCCAGGTTGGATGGGGCCCTGGGCAGCCTGGGCTGGTATTGAATGGGGAGGTTGGTGGCCCTGCGTGTGGCAGGGGGTTGGAGATTTGGGGCTGCTGCAGTCAGGGCTGTCTCCATAGATTCCCCATCAAACAAGCAACAAGCTTGCACAAAACACAGCAAGGAGCAGTAACAATAATAATCATTAATTATGGCAATGGAAGCCAGGCAGATCTGGCCCAGATGTAATGAAGGTTGTTTCTTTGTAATCTTCATGGTCTTGTTTTTGATCATCACAGGGTGGAGAGACCTGAATGGATTTATTCTGTTCCTTGATGCTATGTGACTGCTGCTCCTGCACCCTCATACCCACCGCTGCAGGCTGCAAGCAGGGTGCTTTTAGCCCCTCTTTGGAGCAAAGGGACTGCTGGCTGGGGCAGCAAGAGCTGGCCAACCAAGCTGAGCTGAGGCTGCAGTCAAGGGAGCTGGAGCAATGAGTGTTGCTGCTCAACTGCCTTTCAGTTCTGGTGATGATAAACCTCTTTTGGAGGTATGGTTCTGCTCAAGTGACAAAGAGAAATGGGCTGTATAACTGCAGGCAGCAAGGACAGAAGAAAATCTCTATTACAGACACAAAAGTGATATTAAAAATGTTAAAGTTGTGCAAGTAAATCCAGTTAGTGGGAAGAGGTACACAGCAGAATAAGTCTACCCAGCAGGCCATGGAGGAAAGTATGTGCCTCATTTCATCCTTTACTGAATTTCCAGGTATTTATTGCCTTGCATCAGTGTGAATACATCAAGTCTATATTACAATTCATACACTGAGTATGAACAAGCTCTTTTCTTTTCTAGCAGGGCTGGCCCAAGAGCTGTTTGGGACCAAGGGCCACTGCCATAGCTTTCTGCAGTGGGAGTGTGAGCCCTGACCTCTGCCGTGCTGGGAAGGGCAGTGCCCTGGGGATGCAGGGCTGACCCACTGCTGGGGTGTCCAAAGTGGGGCTGTGGTCTGAGGGGCCAGCCCTGACCTGGAGAGACAAGGAAATCATGCCATGTGTTTTTTTTCTTGCAATTTGGGCTGTCTGGGAGCAGGATCCTGTCTTGCTGCTGAGGATGGCTGAAGAATGCAGGATGTCAGCAGTGCCTTTTGTAGGACATCCTGCAGTGTGTCTCTCTTGCTCAGGTAAGGTTCACCTCTCTACAGCAAACAATTGCAAATATTGGCTGTCTTCTGTGAAGCCCATTTTCATTTTAAGGGAGCACAGAGAGAACGCTTGCATTTATAATTCAAGCAGGGAGCATGGGCTGTGCTCTGCTTTTTTAAACTAAAAGCACTGTGAGAGAGAGGCCTTGAAGCAGTCCAAAGCAAGTTCCTGCTGCTCTGCTATAAATACCAGCAAACAGGGATGGTGCAGCCTCAGCTCCAGTTTGGTACACACTGCTGTAACTGGGACACCAGCAGCTTTCCAAAGGTGCTTACTGCTGCCCTGAGCAGCAGCACGGCTGTGGTGTGCAGGGATCATTTCAGGGCCAGGGAGGGATGAGGGAAGAGAGAAGCCCTGCAGGGAGGGCAGAGCATGAGCATCCTCCTTGCTGTGCCCTGAGCTGGAGGTGCCATGTGTGTTGGTGGCATCTCCTCCTGTTGAGACTGTTAGCAAAGAGCTGTGAGTGCTGACATGCTGCTCTGCCTCTGTCTTGCTTTCTGCCACCTCCTTCTTGGTAAAGACAGCAATTGTTGAAAGGAATGTGAGCAAACCTTTGGCAAACAGCAGGGTGTTCACTGGGATAGGATTCTTCCCTCTGAATTTTAGAGTCCCTGGGTGAAATGAAGACATCACCTTTGGGCAGAGCCCTACCCTGGTGGGACAGCTGCTGTTCTGGAGGGAAAAACATATATGGTGAGATCATGAATGAAAGTATCTGGAGGTGTTTTGTTGGCTTTCATTGAGCTCCAAGGCAGTATGCTTTTCCATTGTTTTCATTCCAGACATTCCTTTTATCAGCAATCCTCTCTGCAAGCTTTTGTGTTTATTTTACTGTCCCCCAAATCCTATTCATTTAAATGTGTTTCCTCAATGGCATTTCTGCAATGACATGGGATTGTATGCAGTGACTTAAGATGTCCTTTCTCATCTGGTTTTTTTTTTTTTTTTTTATCTTTCTAAAGCTCTATGTTATCTTAGAAGTACTTCTAAACTGAAGCCTCATTCTCCTCTCATGTCTTCTAAATAAAAAGTATGAAATAAGCTTAGCCCAAATCTCTAGAAGAATTTCTTTTCTGATTGACAAGTGCTTGCAAATATGTCCTGGGACCTGTCTGTTCTGCCTAATAAATCATCATTAGCTCTCACCAGATAAAGAGAGATTTTCTTCGTCTGGCAGGGTATCAATTCAGTGCCTTAATGTATATAAGGTTTTAGATCCCTCCACCAGTAGGCTCCAAGAGAGGCTCTTTGTCAAGTGAAAAATGGAATTCGTGCAGCAACATTCAGCTGCCAGGTTGGCCGGTGATGGACGAGGCAGATGGGAATGCAGTTTGTTCCATCTCTGCTTTATTGATCCTATGGCTCTAACCACTGTAGCAATGCTTCCGTATCAGTAAAACCAGATAGGAATGAATAAGGGGACAATGATGGTTTAAGGTCAAAGTTGGAGCAGTCATGGGGAGAGCTTTTGGGAGGTGAGTGGTAATGGCAGCTCGGTGTGGCTCAGTCCTTGTCCTCACAGCACTATAAAGTACAGTGTGGTACCAGCCCAGTGCATGGGGATACAAAGTGGAAAGTTGTTTTCCATTTCCATGGTCATCTCATTTAGGCACACCAACAAGGAGATCAGCAAGGAACCAATGCATGGTGTGCAAGCCACAAAGTTCGTTGTTGACCAAAGTTACCCTGTGCTGGACTTGAGTGGTTTGCTCTGGATGCTGGGATGTGTTCCCTGTTGTCTGCCCTTCTGTTCTGTAACTTCTACACTTCTGTCACCCAAAGTTGTTTTTAAAAGATCCCACCTTGTGTTTCTCTGCTTGGGCTAAGATTCTGAAGGATGGTTTCTTACCTGTAAGTAATTAAAGCTGAGTTAAATGGCGCTGATTGGAAAAAGCAGATTTTGAAACAGTAAAAAACGAGATTTTAGCATGTCAATTCTTGCTACACTGAATGCAGTCCAGAAGTTTCACTGACTCCTTTGTTTTCCTTAGTAGTCATTCTTGGTCTTAAGCTTGTCTAAACGATACTAGTAGATTTGGAAAAAAAATTAGGATGAAACCATTACCATTTTGTGTAACTGCAAGCTACGTCCTTCCGCATTTTTTCCCCACAAACTACAAGATTAAAAATAAAAAGGATTAAGGATTTATTTCTTTTTACCTTAATCCTTTCCCTGCAAGAGCTGAGCTGTTAAGAAATGCACCAAACAGAAGTCTCATCATACAGTCACAGAAATGACAATACTGAAATCACTGCAGTACTTCAGTCCTTGTGCATAAGTATCAGGATCCCGCGTAGCAAAATATATGCGTTGATACCTAAAGCAGTTTATTGTCTATTTGCTGGCTTAGTTGCTATGGCAGAGAGTTAAACATGAGTGAAGCCGCGGGGAGGCGAATGCCGCCTTGTGTTTGAAGCTGGGCTGCGGTCTTGGAGGATCACATCAGCAGGATTGGTGTGCTGATTGTCACATGTAAGGGGAGGCTGACTGGGGGTTGTCTCCCAAGAGCCCATGACTTTGCAGGAATGCTGGTGCCTCATTGGAAGCTGGTGATTTCAGATCCACGGTGACAATTATGGAACTGGGGGAAGTCAGATAAATGCGTTGAGTTGGTTGTTATGGGTTATCTCAAATCAAACAGGAGTAATTAAAGGAATAGTCAAATATTTTCTTCCTGCAAAGACTTTAACAGTCATCTGCTTAATACTGTACTTGAGATATACAGCTCGAGGAGGAGCTGGCTTATCTACACAAAGTGCTCCTCAGGCCCCCCTGGATGCTAAGGTGAGCTTTGCCTCTGAGTCTGTTCTCCTTTGGAACACTGCATCTATAAATAAATGAAGACTGCTTCTATTGTATGGTCCAATTCTTCAAGCTTTTGACAGGGCTTTTAAAGGAAGCTACTTGAAATCTATGCTAAAATAGAACATTAGAACATTGATATCCCTCAAGGTTGTGGAAGTATCTTTGCCTGGTACTTAGCATGGTGAGAGCACAGCGATACAGTCGGGGTCTGCACGTGGCACTGAAGGGAGCAGAGCTGCTGTCTGGGGGATTTTGGGGGAGAAGCACTGCTTGGGGCAAGGAGCAAGGCAGCAAGAAGCACTGCAGATGGCGGCCAACCAGCGGAAGAAATGATGAAGAAAGGAAAACGGAGCAGCTTGCATAATCAAGGCTGTGTCATAAAGGTGCTCAGATAAAGGTGTTGTCTTAGTGGAACGTAAAAACAAGTAGTTTGTAGCTTCAGTCAAGTCGGCATCGTGGGCAGACATTGAGCGAGGGAACTTGTAACACTCAGTGTGTATTATTGGTCCTCTTGTTGGATGGACTCAGAGCTGATGGAGTACTGCAGGCGTGGGGCTTGTCCAGCTCCCAGCCAGACCGCTGAGAAACAGCTTTCTAGAACAGGAGATTGTGAGTTCTGGACCATGTTTAGAGGCACGTATGGTAAACTTCCATAGCACAAACAGCAGCAGACTTGCTAGAGCATTGTTGCCTGCTTATAGGCATGTTAACAAGCAAACAAACAAACAAACAAACAAAAACCAACAAACAAAAAAGAGACTTTGCTGTCTTACTGTATGCATTGGCTGTATTTTCTCATGGCTTGTTACTGAAGCACCACATCTGTTGCCTATCTGTAGATAACAGCTTCAGAGTCCCTGGCCAGTTTCCAGAGCAGCACCTTTTCTTCATCACTGTCAGCTTTTGTCAGTTCATCTCTCAGTCATAAAAATTATAAAACGAAGTCTGCTGTCTGTCTGCTATTGCTTCCATTAGAGATGCCCTGCACTTTCATTACAGGGATCTGACTTAGTAATTTTTGGCAGACATTGTTTTACAAACTAAAACATCTTGCTGTCACTAGCTGACCCATCCTACACACTTGGGAAATTGCTGTAACTATCTCTGTTTTACAGAGAAACTTGAAAGGAGACTCAGGCAGAAATGATCCCCCAGTTTTCATTCAGGGCTTGCTATTTCGGTGTTCTGTTAGCTGTGCTCCTGGCACCTCAGCCTGAATCTCACTGCTATTCAGTAATCAACTCTTAATAGGATACACTACTCCTCCTGTCTTCTAGAGATGGGGTATTGCCAATGGGATGCCCCCAAAGGAGGTGCACCAATAGCACGGTTAAAACCTGAAGCTTAAGCCTTGAATGGTGGACAAGGATCTTAAGGGACCATGCAGATCTCCTGCAAGGATTTTGGTGTGCTTACAACTTCTGATTACCTGGTTTTTATTTATATTTTGGCTTATCTGTGCTGTTCTCCAGTAATACACAGCCATCTGCTGAGGTATGCTGTGTCCCAGCCAGCGGAGGTCTTGTTCCTCAGTATTGCCTGTGCTGCATTATTGGATCCTGTGGCTTGGTTTATAACCCATCATATTTTCCCTGACTCTCTCCAGAGAAATAGTGCTTCTGATTAATTTTATTAGTGGGTTTATTTCAGCTCAAAATGAGGCGTGGGTTTCCAAGTGACAGAAAATAGTCCTTTTCTTAGAGAATAACAATGTAGTTCAGAGATGTATTATCCAGAGAAAATGAGAGGATTCTAAAGGCTTCTTTAGAGGTAGAACATTTCAAGCTTGATTAAAAACAGAAAGGAAAAAAAAAAAATGTTCAACAGTAACTTCAAAACAGGAGTTGTAAAGGGCACTTCCATGGGTTATTGCTGTAATCCCGCAGTCACAGCAAAACTGCCCTGAACAGGAGAGGTGAAATAAAAATTCGAATTGGGAGTCAGTGTGTAAAATCCAGCAATTTCCAGGCAGAAGAGTGGCGAGGAGCTGGGAGGGTGATGAGCAAAGCCTGAGCAGCAATCTCGGTGGCAGTCTTTTGATCCAAGGACTGTTGCTCTAAATGGGGTACTTATAATCATCACATCCCCTGTTGATCTTAATTTCTTCCTCTTGCCTTGCTAATAGCTGACGTCATTTGCTGTCTAATGATCACCACTTCTTTCTTGTTCACCCGAGACACAAAGTATTCTTTCTGCACTGTGTTCCTTCATTCCAGATTCCTACCTTTACAGCTGAGCTCCTTTCTCATCTGTGAGTCACGTGCCTTGCCTCTTGATACCAGAAGTGCTGTGACTACTGTATTTTGCTTAAATGCAATGATCTTCTTTGCCAGCCCATCTCTTTTTAAAGCATTCACGAAGCAAATTATGGAGTCTCAAGAGCAACCAAGTCTTCCTTTTCTACCACTTTCATCAGTTTAGTTAAAGTTGTGAAGATACAGAGCAGAACTCATTTTCAGAGAACTGAATGTAACGTTTGTCTCTGCCTTGACTCCTGAGGGCTCTTAATACAGAGCAATTTCCTCTCATCAAAAGCTTTCTCCAAGGTGGTGCTCATTTTACTCAGTGTAAGCTTCTGTGCATTCATCTTCCTCAATACTTCATTAAACACACAGGTGGAGGTCTGTTGTGGAGGATCCTGACTGAAATCCTGCCTATTCTCATTTGGTTTATGCTGGGAGTTAATGGCTTTGCATCTTTGTCGAAGAAACCTCGATGGAGGGCAGAGCTGCACGGAGGCTGGGGGGACTGGAAGTGCTCAACGTTGTGGCTCTGCTGCCTCAATCAGACTGGGAACACAGAATCATTGGATGGCTTGGGTTGGAAGGGACCCCAAGGATCATCAAGCTCCAGCCACAGGCAGAGCCACCAACCTGCACCCAGGTTGACCAGGGCTCCATCCAACCTGGTCTTGAACACCTCCAGGGATGGGGCTGTTAAGGTTTTGCAGTGTTACGCAGTTGAGCATAGCTTGATTCTAATGTCCTTTATTGTGGCTCACAGAAGTGCCTTACTTTTCAGTGGTTGACATTTATAGTAATTTTCTGAATGAAAGATTAGATTACTTTGTTTGTGGTTATGAAGTTGTTGGCAGCTACATGCATTTAACTTCATTTTTATGAGTTATTTACAAGGATGGAGTTAAGTATAATTATTTGCAACACAGTTTGCATATGGCATACATAGACATTCAGTTTCTATGAAATATTAATGGTCCTCATGAATTTTTCTAAATGGCAAAGGTTGAACTATTGCAGAAAATTAAACCCATACAAGTCGCCCCTTTCCTCAAGAGCTCTAATTTAAAATAAATGAGTGTCCTGCTCCAGCAGCTACAAATCAGGTAAAGACATAAACACTTTTATATACTCTGGGCATACACATGCACCATTTTTAAGATATTCAAGTTTTCATCTTTAACAAAAGGCATTTCCTTTTGGTGTCACCTGTGGTAGCACAAACCAAAAAGGTAGAGGAAGATTTTTGAAGTACAACTGAACTACAGGACTGAATTTATCTATCATCAGTTAATTAAATTTATCAGTAGTGTACGTCTCTCCAGCTCCTCACTGGGGAGTCCTGCATAGCAAGGCACACCTTGGAGAGGAAGAAGCAGTCGTTCAAGAGGAAAGGAATTAACATGTTCAGAGCCAGTCATAGTTTAAGAAAACTTGGAAAGCATTTTATATATGAAAGAAAGTATGATGAAACTCCAGACCTGGCAGGGAAACAGGCAAGGTAAAAAAAAAAGCAGGAAAGAACCAACGTCAGCCTTTAGCATTAGAAAATAATTTGCGTCAGGCCCTAAATCGGCAGAAGGTTGATTTAATAAGCCATAATGTTTTCTCATTTATCTTTGTTTTTATTTTTGTGTGTGATGCAGAACACCCAGCTTTGTGACACAGGCTAATAGATGGCCGAAGTTCACAAGAGAACTTTCCAAAATTCAATTGTAAGTCATCAGGAGTAGTCCAATTATATTACTTGAAAAGCAGGCTGAAATAAGGATGTCAGCATGACCCTGCTAGTGTTGCACACTAACTAGTTAAACAAACTGCTGGGAGTTGAATTAATAGACCGCAGGCTGCTTAGTCCCATGGTAACAATCAGCCTAAAAGATCTTTCTAACCTTTTATTAGAGATGTAGGAAAAGGAAAAATAGTTACAGAATTTAAGATGTTAGGTATTAAGTAGAGCTTTCGTTTTAACAGTATCCCTTAATCCTTTTTCTTTTAAATACCCAGATGGAAAAAAAAAACAAAAAAACATAATCTAAGGAAAATGCAGGATGGGAGACTTTCAGGGGGTGCAAAAAATATTTGGGAGAAAAGAGCCGTTAACTGATAACAGAGCTGATGTTACTGCTATTGTTCCTGTTGAAATATAATTCTGTTTCCTTGAAGGAAAACCAAAGCAAACCAGGATGTTGAGTGACGAGGCAAGAAGAGATTAGCAATGAACAGATGCATCGCATGTTTTTCACGGGACAGATATTTCCCAGCAGTCTTACAGCACTGGGATGTGCGCCGATCAGCATCTGCAGCACTGGTGTGGTGGGGCTGAAGGCTTTGCTTTCAGCTCCATTGCCAGTAACAGGTACAGAAGTGCTCTGATAGGGCTAAGGAAGTCTTGCTTGGCTGATGCTGTCTTTTTTTTTTTTTTTTTTGTACTAATAGAAGTCAAAAACAGAAGCAAAGAGTAGAAGATGGAAGATCTGTGAGCACTAAAAATAATGAAGACTCGTGTGTTTTCTTTTTAATGGTAGCTGATTGAATTTTCTACTCAAGATGTTTATAGTGGAAACTTGCATAGTTCAAACCCTTCTCTTACAGTGACTACTGGGTGTCCAGTAGCATTAGCTACTCCAACCTGTTAACCCATATGGGACATTTCCCAGGGACAGAAGCAGGGCATTTCCCTTTCTCTCAGCATCCTATCCTCACAACACTTCTGAGGAGCCAGTTATCTCTGGGCTTTCTATTGATCTGTCAGCTCTGATCGAGACAGACCTACAGGCTTGCAAGTGGTAAGCGAGGTGAAGGGAATAAGAAAGACAGCAGGATCACACGAGCCTTGTTTCCATAGCAAATGAGTATGCAACGGTGGAGGAAGGAAAAGGAGACATATGGCAAGTGGTGAGAGCAGGAACCAGCTCTCTCCCTCTGAGGGTGGCTTCATGGTTTAGTAATGCACTGGAGATGGTGATGTCATTACTCTGAATCAGCCAAGCTGCTTTTCAAGATCACATGCTGGTGCAAAAGTGTCAGGGATGCAGTAAATAATATGTGCTGTTGTGGTGCTCCCTCTTCTTTTCTATCCATTGTCAAAATACCCCATCACCTCCCTTTTAATGTCTGCAGGGTTGTCTTAAAAGATTCCCAAATGCTGATGGCTTGCAGGTTTTTCAGGATCATTTATTTCCTGCTTTTGCAGTTTAACATGCTATCAATTGACAAATGATTGTTTGGCCTCTGCATCCAGTTGTATTCAATGATAAGTAGCCTTCAGTATTCTTAGACCAGTGTGCATAACAGGTTGTGTAGAGCTGTAACCTAACATCAAGAATTCCTGGCATTAGGAGGATGGCCAGGGTGGTGTGTCTGGAGTTTTAGTGGAAAAAAACCTAATAATATTGCTATATTATATAGATGGGATTTGCTACTTGCTGTTTACTACTAGTAATCTGCTTTATAATGTGTTCTTAATTATCTTCATTAAAAAGAGCTCAGAAAAAAAACTTGTTTACAGCAGCAGTGCACTTATGGCCAAAAAAGCAAAGTGTTTTCCACACGTTTTTGGGAGAAAATAGGTTTTAGATGCACTACTAAACGGTTTGGATCACACATTGGAACCAGCCAGAAAGAGATAAATGCTGTAAAGAACACATGAATTTTAATTCCTGCAAATATACAGAGGAAAACAGGCAATTCTGTCCCTCTTGATGCACTGCATGGTTGGAGAAGGGCTCCTCTGGCCTCGTGTCAGTGCAACATCATGGAGCATTTAAACAGGAGAGGGAACGGCTGTCAACAAGGGTGGGTAGTGATAGGGGGGAATGGTCTTAAACTGAGACAGGGGAGGTTTAGGTTGGATATGAGGAGGAAGTTTTTCACACAGAGGGTGGTGAGGCACTGGAACAGGTTGCCCAAGGAGGCTGTGGATGCCCCATCCCTGCAGGCATTCAAGGCCAGGCTGGATGTGGCTCTGGGCAGCCTGGGCTGCTGGTTGGTGACCCTGCACATAGCAGGGGGTTGGAACTGGATGAGCATTGTGGTCCTTTTCAACCCAGGCCATTCTATGATTCTGTGATTAGGATTCTCTGCTCCTCTGCATCCAGCCCCAGCATCGGGGTTGACTGTGTGGCACAGGGAGGTCCTTCTCTGCAGGTGGAGTTAAACCATAGGGACAGGTGCTATAGGGTGAGGTGCAGTAGGACAGGTGCTGTATGTTTTCCCCACGTGTATGAAGACCACCCCCATGTGTGTGGAGGGGTTTGTTTCTCTGACATACCAGGCACTATCACTGATGATGATGAGAAAATCTGTGGGTTTTCTCATCACTGATATCATCGCTGGTGATGAGAAAAGCAGTGTGGGTCCTTCGAAATGTGGGCAGCGAGGAGGAGGGAGAGGTTGCCTTTTGCTAAGAGTGAATGAACACAGTGGGGAAAATTTTTGTGCTTTCCAGTAATTGCAAAGCATTATGGCAGTTACCTGCCTGTTTTCTTGAGGGATTTGTACTGAGCAAGGCGAAGAGCTGCTAACAGGATTGCAGGGTTGGGAGAGGTTTGGGAGGAAGGAGCTGAAGAATTAAATGTGCGGCGTGTAGCGAGGGAAGATGGTAATGAATGGATATATCTGCCAGCCACTTCCAGGAATTTACTTAAGGAAGAGAAGCAAACAGCTGAGTTATTGTGATTCTCCATCCAGAAACACACCTTTTTCTTTCTTTTTTTTTCCTCTTTTATTTTTATTTTTGTAAAAAATGTCAGCTGCCTTAGGTAGCCTTCCAGTCCTTGGGACTGACTTGTTCCCATGGGTGTACCTTTGGGATGATCCAGCAGTGGTTTCAGTCACTAGAAATGCTTCCTTTGACCAAGATACAAAAACCCATCTGCTAGAACAGAGGAGGAAGGAGTGTGACAGAGCTCAGTGTGTTTTGGAGGTTGTAGATGTGAAGCTGAGAGGAGGGGGGTTGCCTTACATAGTACAAAGAGATCTGTTTGAGCTTGGAGTTGTGCTAAAATAGGAATTTTCATATGAGCCATAAGAGAGTCAGATGTCTCAGATAATAATAATATCACATAAAATAAAGTAATTGCATTGTATAAAGGTTGTCAGTTTATTTGCAACACATCTAGTCATAAAGCTGATCATTTTCTGTTCAATTAAGGTTGCACAATTTGCCTCTGAGCAAGAAGGGATTGGTACTTTTCATTTTGTATTTATTGCTTTTTTAATATTTTATTGGATTTTTAAGTCATTATCTGAAAAACTGTGTGCCAGGCATTCAGTGGCTGAAAGATTGTGCCTTACAACCAAAAAAGTTGTCAGCCTCAGGAAGTTGGTTGCTTTTAATTCTGAGAACCCATAGTAGTGGGTTTAAACCTGTGTGGCCCAATGTCTCTCTCAAATCCAGGATAGAAAGTGCAAACTTGAGGAAAGGACACCGTTCTGTTCAGCCATGAAACATCCCTGGGAATGGGGCTGCCTCAGCAACACATGGCTTTAGCAGCGTGCAGTTCCAGCTGCCTGATAATTGCTGCTGGAAACTATTTTTTCTTTTCGGGGGTGATAAACCGGTGCTTCTTCTGTTCCTTCAGCAGCAAATCCTTGATATCTTCCATCACAGGGCACTGGTTTGGTGGCCTGCATTGAGTGGCGGAACAAACAGGCACTCAGGTTTGATTTACTCCCCGGATCGGGGCGTACGTAATTGTCAAAGCTTATAAAATAAATACTTTTTTTTTTTTTCTCCTTGCTAAATAAGTTTAAAACTGCAACCCTTCAGATCAGCTTATAGGGATGATGAAGTGGGAAAGCAGAGAAAATACTTGTTGGCAAATGGATTAGGAAGTGGAGAACTCTCTCTGTATAGGCTATAAGCCCCAAATCAGATTTGATAAATCAAGTGATATTAGAAGAAGAGATCTTCAGGGCTCAGTAGACTTAAATATTACAAGAAACTGATACTCTCATATTCATCCTGGTGTGCAGTGTGTGCTGAATATTAAGCGGTGATAGATCAGTCTCTTGTCAGTCACTTGTCACATTTGTGAAAGATTATAGATCAGTAACTTGATTAATAAACAAAATGGGGCCAGATTTCCATTTGAGTGGGGCTGCGTGAAGGATGGGTTTTATTTATTTGTTTATTTAAAGACTACTGCGTAGCAGAAAGGAGCACTTCATGCACTCCTCCTCTCTGAGGGTGCAGTGCATCCACGGTCACACGTACCAGAATGGAGCAAAGCATGGCTGGGCTCTGCTCTCAGGATCAGGGCAGGGTGTCCTCCTGCAATGCATTCATCCCCAGGGGGGCTGCACAGGGCATCAGTGCTCCTGAATGCAGCCCTGCCTGCCTGCGGTGACTCCAAGAATCCCCAGTTTACTTGTGGGTGTTGGTTTTGGGCTCGTGCTGGTGAATATGGTGTCACTGACAGTACGTAGCGAAGCCCCACGCGTGTGACGTGCTGCTCCAAAAGCACTCTCAGCATTTCTGTGGTGTGCACACGGGTATGAAGCAGAGCTACCCTGAGCTCTTTGGAGAGAACTGTATCTTCTTAAATGCAGGTGCTCTAAATTTCAACACAGGTGCCTGGCGTGCAGTGAAGCAAAGGCTGCTAACGCTGTTCAGATGCTTACCTCCGTGCAGCAAGCCCAGCTTTTACTGGAATCAGTGTCCAGCAGCTTCAGTCCTGTCACCTCCCACACCAGCAGCGCTCACCCCAATAAGCTCAGGGTTACCACAGATCTTTTCTTCTTCCAGCCCCTGATGGAGCACACAATTGGCTGCGAGAGGATCTGTGTGACAAAGGTAAAGACACTTCTGTCAGCTAAGCCTATAACCTGTCTTAAAAGCCTGGTTGAGTTGCACAGATGGAATATTTCTGCTGGTAATTATGATCATTTTTCATTATTATCACAACCAGGATCCATTGTACTGAAGATATTCCCTGTAGGAATGCCTCTCGCTGTCGTTCAGCAGCACCTCTTCCACGTGCCCTGATTATGGGGTGACGAGCAGAGGTGAGCAGGTTGCAGATGTTGGAGCAGCCCCACAGAGCCCCTCATGAGGGAAGATGTTTGTGCAATGTCCAGTGCTTCCTGCAGTCCTTTGGTGCTAAAGATCAGTCCCTGGACGTGTACAAATGTACCCACACCATGAGCCTATCGAAAGGGAAACTAATTAGAGCTATAGACAACCCACCTTTCTTCAATGAAATTATTGCACCCTCTTATCCATAAATCTGACGTTTATCCATATTTATATGCTGTCGCTTAGTGAATACCTGATTAAGGAATACAGCTGCCAAGTGAATAAATTTGTTGTTAATCAAACGGCGCTATAAAGACAGATCATCAGACCTATTAGAATGTATTCATTCAGCAGATAAATCTGCGTGCTGCCTCCTGTTAGCACAATGTGTAATGCAAATCTAATTGTTCTTTGGAGCTAAACCTCAAGATTTGCCAGAATAAAGACGACTTTGCGTGGAGGCAGATGAGATGAAATCCTATAGTTTTGCTGAGGGCCTGAGAGCCCTCGGTGTTATGTCGCAGATTGAAAGTAAATTTCACCCTAATTGAACACTGAAGACTGAGGAATGCTTAAGTCTGCGTGCTGAAGATTTTGCTGCAGTATATAATTGCCTCTCTCTTTGTTAGTGTATCTAATTCAGCGGTATAAATTACCAGCTTAATTTTTTTCTTATTGTGTGATGTACAAATACTATTATTTTGTACTGGTGTGAATTAGCAAGTGGCATTTACGTTTATAGAGCCTTTCATCCAGGGAAAATCTAATGACAACATTGGTGTAAATATTAAGTTAAAGGGCTGAGGCATGTGGGAGTGAAAAGAGAGCCCAAGGTGAGTGGGAAACGGCCACTGTGCTGACAGGGGTCCTGCAAAGCACCATGATGACTTTTGGGAGCTTTGCCATGCTGGCACATCTATGAACCCATGTTTGAGGTACTCTCTGCAGGTCTGAGCTTTGCACTGAACCATGACAAGTGCTTGTGCTTCAGGTATTAATGAGGGGAAGCTCTGGCCTGTGATGTGAACCACCCAGCAGGTGCTGGTTCTGCTGCCGTAAGCACAGAGAACTCCAGTTTGCAGATTCCTCTGGTGGAGAACAGCTCCCTGCGGAACCCAGGCAACGTCTTGGTGAGAAATGCTACACTGGTGGTGGGAGGATGGTTGGACTGGATGATCTTGGAGGTCTTTTCCAACCGTGGTGATTCTATGATTCACACATAGCTGAAGTGTTTATGACAGTTTTACATTCAGAACAACCCACCTTACCCTAATCCTGTACAACACATGCAACACTGCTTGCTACCTTGCATAAAATAAGAAAGCAGGCAGGTGGCCCCTTTTTTTTCCCCTCCACCTCCATCCTACATTTATTTCCATTCCCTTCAGCCTACTCTGCACCTAATGGCTATTTTCTGATGGGATTATTTGAGCCAATAAACCCAATGGAGAAAATGAAGACTCAAGTGAGCAGGGGGTTTCTTTGTCTTCCTTTGACCCTTGGCATTCTGTACAGGTGTGCAGATGTGTGCAGATGTGTACACGCACACACTGCAGTGCTCCATCAGCACTTGGAGCTGCTCCTGGTGGCTTCCCACTCTCAGCCTCAATGGGGGCCTGTCCTTCTACTGCCAAGCAACCTCTGTGTCCACAACTAAGAGGTTTTCCTGTAACATTAATGGGCTCGATGAATGTTTTAGTTATTTTCTCCCCGATGTACAACGTGATACTCTTTCCTCCATCATGCATTCAGAGTTTTGATGGGCTTTACTCCAAAACTTGCTCACAAGCTTCTCTTCACCGTGAGAACTTTCAACTGGGATTCATTTTGTGTTTATCAACATTTCTCAGGTTAGTGTTTGAAATGCAGCTGAGTACAAGAAAATTTATTTTTCAAAGAGTCCGAACAATTTTGCACACAGAGGAGTCTGCCCTTGTGTCTCAGTTGTGCCAAAAGGCCATTGGTTTTTTTCAGTTTAGGAGATGGCAAAACAAAACTGAGAGGCACTGTTTTGTTTGAGAATACAGGTGCTCAACTGTATGAAATTTGGAAACCTGTATTTGGAAGCATATGATGTAGATTACCTCATGAAGATTACCTTTCCTGATAGCAGTGGAGGATACTGGGAACAGAGAAGGGCAAGTGAGAATTGATCATAGAATCATAAATGGCTTGGGTTGGAAGGGACCCCAAGGATCATCAAGTTCCAAACCCCAGCCACAGGCAGGGCTGCCAACCTCCAGGTCTGGTAATGGACCAGGCTGCCCAGGGCTCCATTCAACCTGGCCTTGAGCACCTCCAGGGATGGGGCATCCACAGCCTCTCTGGGCAGCCACAGTGAGAGGGAGGACTTGGAGGGGGTAAAAAAAAAAAAAAAAAAAAGCGTATAAAATTCAGAACAGAAGAGAGATGATTAAGCTGTGATTGTAAGCGTG